>NC_066248.1:12243877-12928044 GCF_024542735.1 Bombus huntii | reverse complement strand
GATCGAAAAGTATATACTAGACGTTGATCGCACGTTTGTGCATGAAAAAGGATAAAGATATATCTCATACAGAAGCAACTACGTTGTGTTTTTCGATTCGTTTCGATGTCAGAGGTGATCATTATCTGATTACATACGTGGTAGGAAATGACTAATAATTTGAGGAAAGACTACGTTCAATCTTTGATTAATTTTGAAAAAACAAGCCAAATATATAATGATCAAACTTTGATCAAACCTTCTGTAAAACTCGCATCGATCAAACATTTTACAATGAAAATTTAAAAATTAAAGCACTCGTAGCATAAAAATTAACACGAACGAGCAAAAGTATGTCAGTAAGTAGCTACAATCATATTACGTCGATCTTATCATTCACCTTGCCCTTAACATCAAGGACACTCACGAAGAATTTTATTTTATTCTGGAGAAAGGTTACGCGTACCCGAAAAACCTGTTTCGTCCGAAGTTTTGCTAGAATTGGTTGTGGATAATTAAGAATAATGAGCTTACGCAAGCTGGCATAAACTGTTAGGGAAGGCGTTCCGGGATAACGAAATGTTGTAGATAATTATACTCACCATACTCCGTGCATAGTATACCGTTCAATAGGCACTACATAAACTTTATTCTATAAATTATCCTCAGTTAATATTCTAATAAATTCCTTCTCTTATCGATCTTGTTTTTCCTTTATATTTTTTATCGTGCGTAAGAGTTTTAAACTAATAACAACGATCTCAGTCAAAGCGTCAGCAAAATCGTAAATAAAACCGGAAATCGACCATACAATAAAGTTAATTCCTGCAGCCGGCTGAGTGAAATTTATCGATGCTTAGAAGGCATCGGTTTATCGTCGTAGGGTTACCAGCGTCTTCGATATTCCTCGTGCACGCTAAAGGGCCTGGAAAAGTAGACGCACTTTGAAGCGTTCTCCGGATAGAAAGAGAGAGAAAGGAAGAGAGTTTTGTTGCACGGTCGCTAGCTACGGATAATTAAGGATAATGGAGGTGCCCGAGGGAAGACGAGAATGGATGAGGTATTTCCAAGTGATGGAATATTATGAATAGTACGTTGCTCGATACTGCAGAGATATCGGTCTCTTAGCTGGAAAGGGAACTGGTTTTAATTTTTGCGATATTTCGTATTCATCACGCGCACACCATATGGAAATTTCTTTTGCCCCGAGTGCTTGAATAATGTACATTGTTATTACGTGTTAAAATAACGCATCCGACGATCTGCCGTTGAGAAACTATCCTTGATCCGAGTTTTCCTCGCGCGATAATCAATTCAAGCTCACGCTCGGAATTTTAAATACGCAGGCTCACAAAAGCATTTGAATATTTGTAGAAATCTTTTGTGGGCACATCTTATAAATTTTATATACGTTTCCAGATTGGTTACAAATTTGATCGATATAATCGTAACAGTCGCATGTCATTATAGTGTTGATGAAATTGTAGAATGTATTATGTAACACACCCATGACATATAATAAACATAAAAGTTTTCCACGGTAAATGTTCAAATACTTTCGTGAGCCAGTGTATAATCGAACGAATATGCGTTCACGCACCAGCATGAAATTAACGTGGCGTGCATTATAATTCTACGAACACGATCAAAGCATTGGGTGTTATCGTTGCACCGAGTAACCAATGACTAATAGTACGCGGATAATATCGAACAAAAAAGAAAAGAGAAATTATTATGTACACGTTTGTTCTCGTTCCCACGTTCAAGCCGATCGTTTTCTCCAACCGAAAAAGTTTTTCCACTTTGAATAGAAATTAGCGAGTTTTTTTTCGTATTAGAAGGATTCTAACGAAGTCTCGGGTAAATCATTAACGGCAGTAATAATATTCCCCGTTAGACTGGTTACGTTGCAAATAATCTGCCGTGGAGAATGGCCGCAATTTATATCGTCAATGCGGCGTCAGGTAAATCTGCCCGTTATAAACAGATCCACTCGTTCGATCATTTTACGAGAGAACTGTCATCGATTACACGTAGGTATTCGCGAGATTGCGTTGTTGTCTCGTTACCGGTATTAAGACACAGTCTGCAATAGATAATATACTTGTTTCCTTTCATGAATTTGTTTCACTTGCGAGTTCTCCTTTTATTTATGCGTTCTAGCAACGCAACCATCGAGTGTTCGATAGTTACCATATGAAATCCAACTATCAGTGATAATTTATACGGTTAACGAAATATTTATGATACTATGAAATCGCCGATTCTCTTGTTCGTTTTTCAGACTCAATGAAAAATCATTTGCAAGATACATGAGAAATAGGAGCGTAGAAAGCGTGTCGGCGCAGAAATCGTTACGAATCTTCTAAAATAACTTAGGCGCTGGTTGATTCGTAGCCGTAATAATTCAGATAATTATGCCTGGACGTTACCTCATTAAGAAAGCGTGTTCCACAAACGGTTAAGGCAGGGGTCGTGTAAAACGGCGCGAGTTATGCCTTTTTACCGTGGCTGGAGCCATTCATCACCGTGGCAGCCGGTGTTAAAAGGCAAAACTTCCGATGACCTCCCGCGTTGAAATCGGTCGTGGATGAGAACGGGAAGTGGCACCCATATCCGGCAAGAACTGCTTTCATCGTCGTCCACAATGCAGCCGAAAGCGTGGCTTGCCTGTAATCCATTGTGTTGCGTCCCCGTTTCGAGAAACGTGCTCTTTCTTGCAACCGCGATGTTACGAGTTGCCTCCTTCGATCGCGATAAACTGGAAGGCGAACAAAAATTTCGCTCGTCAACGCGAGGATCCTGTTGCTACTTTATTCCGTAGAGAACGAAACCGTGCTCCCTCTACCGTAACGTTCGCTCACACACGAGTAACGTTGGAATAATTATTCCTTTTCGTCTGCTTCGTACAAGGTCAACGTCGATTCACGTGTGGCCGCCTTTCTTTTTTCTTTCCTCTTCGCACGATTTGCTCGCACGCACGTGTTTCATATAGTAGTACCGTTTCATGCATTAACGGTCAACGTTGCGTTAGCGTTGTATTACGCATGCAAAACTTCCTTCGTAATGTAGATTATTGAACTATGTTTTTCAATATTATGGTTATGAGACGGAATAAGAAACGAGCACGAGTTCGATAGTTGTGTTGAATCTGGTCTATTTTACTAATTTCTTTTCTTTGGAAAATTTTCGAAGGTTTCTATTGGACATTTGACAAGAGATCAGTAATAACAAATAACAGAAACGAGTGGCGTTTAGAGATGACCACGAATGGCAATTTTAGTTTTGGTCAGAGAAAAATAGATTCTACATTTTTTTAGATTTGAAAACGATTTTGAGAAGATTTGTTGCGCGTAATTGCTCGACACTCGAGTATCATAAATTACAAGCATCCGCCCTGCGGCTGTCATAATGGTTTCAAAAGTTTTATTAACGACTTCAATTACGAGTGATCGTTGGTTCAGTCATTACGAAGGCATCGTATCCGCTCTGGAAATTAATTAAATCTTTTTGTACGTTTGCTCTTGCTTTTATCTTTATTATAACCTGCCACGAAGCTTTCGCAGACGTTTATTTCGTAGTCAGAGAACGATTTACTTACTTTAAATAGCTCGATCTCTTCCTCCCCAACGAAACGTATTATCTGGTACAGCGATCCATTTGAAAAAGCGAAAGCAGTGTAACGTGCACGTGAGGTCCACTTCGAGTAAGGAACCTATCGATCCAGTGATCTAAATTAACTCTCGTGTGGCCGTGAATCACCTGCGTCAGGTAGCTTAACACGTACACCGGATGATTTTCTGTTGTTCTTCGGGCCACGGAATTTTTTATCTCCATGGAACATATAATTTCAGAGAAATGTTTAACACGTGCGTTGTTGTTGACCATCCTGTTCTCCGAGATTTTACGGAACCTACAGCGATTACGTTTTAATAAAACAACTTTAAGCGAAACTCGAGTTTAATGGTAAACATAAAGATTTTTTCGTTAGTTATTCCTTTGAACCTGAAAACTGATTTAAGCAGCTCCGTGATACACTAGAAAGATACGAAATACGAAAAATGTAATACGAACAACGAAAAATATGTTATATTAATCAAAATAGTTATCTGAGATTCTATAAAACTTACAACAATTATATTTCGACAAGAAATGTCAGAAAAAATGTGTATGGAAGAAAAATGGATATAGACATAAAGATTTCTATCGAGCATATCTCCGAACCTAAAAAATTATTTCAATAGTTTTCATAATACGTGAGAAATATACGAAATATAGAATACGTTACAGGTACTAGTCGAGGATTAGATTTGCTTATCGAGAAATTTCATTTTATCGAGAACAGCAAGATACGAACATCGCCCACTCTCGAATTCTGTCAAGAGGCAGTTGCAATCTTTCCCACGGTTGCTAATGATTTATTTTCAAGGAGCACACAGGTTACACACGCGAGGTTCGCGGCATTATTCGTTGCGTATGCGAGTTTTAGATCGATCGAAAACAGGATCGGCTTAAGAATTCGTTTCGCGAGTGCTTTACGTTGCTCATGCAGCGAGAATTGATATCGTGGTTAATAAATACGGTAGCTCAAGAATTTCATTCAGCCACGCGCACCGAATTCTGATGAATGGAAAGGAGCGTGCTGGATGCAAGTTTCATAGAGAAGTACGAAATATATTTTTATAGTGGAATGATCTGTTGTCGATTAAATACTAATCCCCACTACGTTACAATCCCTGTAACTGTAGATTATAATTGAATAATAAAAATAATTTTTATCTCTTCAAAAACTAGCTTAACACGAAATTCTTGTTTCTACAATACTTGATCTCTTGATATTTTGACCCCTTGATTATGTTTCAATTGATATAATTGTACACTATATATATATATACATCTATGAAGAAATAATACATAGAAATAATTTTTGATTTCATTTTTCAATACAGTTCAATAATCCAAGACTTTCCAAAAACCAGTTTAACAGGAAATTCTTGATCCCATAACATTTGAACACGACTATACAAGGATGCTGTCTCGTCTTAAGCTTATCATACTGAGCGTCGCCGTCTTATGTTTGACCCATTGTTCGCCCTCAAGGCCTTCAATGGTGCTGTTATTTGTCCCGAAATTGTATCTTCCTTTGGACTAATAATATTTTGGCCAGCTTTAAGACACAGCTACCTACAACGCCAGGGTCAGCATAGCACTCTTTATGGACAGTTTAACTAATTTGATATTTATTAATGTCAATAATTTCTGCAAATGTCTTAACTTTTTTTGTTCACATACTAATTTTAGACCGAACAAGTATTCCACTATTTTTAGTATTCGACAACGGCTCCTTTTTGATTCTGTTCTTTTTCTCTACACTTCAGGCGGTTTTTACCCATTAATTTTGATGAATATATGAATAAATGAATAAATGAATACTTACTATCAATATTCTCCGCTTCTCTATTTTCTGATTTTTCCAAAGCATTGTACATTCTTCTACCTTCCTCCGCTGGTTCTCCAGACTCGATACGAGATTCTTTATATCCGTGAACTATTTATGTGTGGTCCGTTCGCAAGCTCGTTTCCTATTCCTCTTGTTTCCTCCAACAAACAAGCGACAATACAGTACAACCTTCTCCATCGGATCGTCCCTTGGCTCCGTGTTTCGTTCTCGTCGCAGAATGGAACAGGTCGACGGTCCTGCTGTCGATAAATCATTTCGTAGTCGTTATACTTTGTCGCAACCGGCGATCCTCATCCCTTTTCCCTCTGCGTCTTACTGCCTTGCAGCGTAGAAGAATGCAACTGGGGAATCGAGAATGTGCATCGTGGCTATGCGGAAGAGCAACAAGATGATATGTTATTTGATTTGTGGCGCGTTGTGCCGCGAATAAGCTCCAACCTCTTTGCGTAAGCTCGCGTTAAGCCGCGTATCCATTGGCTTTGCGATAGGTTCATGGACGTTTGCTAGCTACTTGTTGCATACGAACAAGGTAGATAACTTTTGCGAGTACTTGCAATTAGCGTCGAGACCTTAAACCTGAGATTACCATATTTTTGCTTTTGTGATTTAAGCTTCTTTTCATTATATGTACGTTAAGTAGATGAAATGTTTGTAGGATTGTTGAAATATATTAGGAGCAACGGCAAGTGTTTTTTAAATTATCTCAGATTCTTAGATATGGTTAGTAGTTTAGCTACATGTCTCTTTTGTAGTCTGAGAATTAATAAAAAATTATCATTTGTGCGCGTTCACAGCTTCTTTTGAAGTTCGTTTAAAGTTGGTTCCACGTATTCGATATTCGGCAAATGGAATTAAACAAAGAGTTCTCTGTACTTCGCACATTTACTCGCTATATAACGAATATTTGACGTCCAAATATTTTTCATTCATAGTCTAGAGAATCCTTAAATCTACCAAGTCTAAGTCTACTTAAATCTAGCTTTACTGCTACAAAATTCCAACGATATCTTATCTCCTCTTCGATGTGGACATTAACGAAAAATTTCCAAAAAGTATTCGTCAAAATTTCCAGCTGATATCTGTTAATACTAGAAAAATGAATACTATATACGTGAATATATATACGAATACTATATATATAATGAAATACTATATACGTTGTGTATGCTATGATATAATATTCAGCGTAGTGAGGACGCGGCTTTAGACAGTACACGATACGCGGATGCAGTGTTTATTACTATCGCAAGGTTAGAAATCGGTGACGTTACCGCGGGCTGTTTAACGATCATTTCATAATCGACGTGATCGATGGTATAACGCGAGGTCCTGTCTATGGCGCGCATCCTGATCCGCTGCAGACTCGAAATCCTGGCTAAGCTCACGAAGGAAAAGGTAGGTTGCAAAAAGAGACACGTGGAGGAGGTCCATCTGCATTGCAAATCGGGTAGGCTTAACGCTTGTTCGCCGATTTCCCGGGAAAAACGTGACACGTTACGTGCCAGGCCTTCTAATTAATAGTGATCTCATCCCGTTTCCATGGTAACGTTTCAATCATTTAACGGTCGGCGTGTTTCGATCGGTGAGAGATTTACAAATCGTCGTGGTATTAATATGAATTTTCTTCGATGAAAAATCTATCGTTGGAGTAACGTTATGAGATTGAGAATTCGTGTGGGTGACGAGTGGTTGTGATTCGGTGGAATGTTGATGCTAGAACGCTGGTGGCGAGAGAGCAGCAATTCAGAAAATACACGTGGATGATTGATATGCAAGGTGCGACACGAAGATTTGATTGCACGTGGCAGGAATATGTGTTGCGCGTGTAAGATTTATAAGATTGCGGTATGATTGAGTATCGAGAGATTACTGAAAATAAGAGTCAGGGGATCAGAGAAACGAAGTTTGAGTGTCGAATCGCGTTGAACGAAAATCATTGTAGAATTACTGTATTATTGTCGTATTGTTTCTATTTTACTGTTAGATACAGTTCTTATTATTTTATATCGTATCCATCCACGTGATTCGTGTTGGTAGAAACTAAATTTGTGAGATGACGCGTAAGATGACAATCGACACTTAATTGTGACAGCTTACAAAGCTTCACGACGAGACACGTGAATTTACTCGTATATATTCTTGAAAATCCTCTTATCTAATAAAGTAATAATTTTCCTCACCATCGAATAAAATGTACATTTGTCATATTAGCATAAAAAGATTGCGAAGAATTATACTATTTTTAAAACGTTTGTAATCATAGATATAGGCAATGATGCGGTAGCAATAAAATTCTAAACGATATATCCGTTTCAACGTAATCGTACCTAATGGCAATTATCATCGCGGTGAGGAGTTCGTGGCTGGTTGCAGGAAAGTCACCTTCGATTATATCATTAGCTTCCAAGGATTTACTCCATTCCCATAAAGCTATCTTCCGTTCACCGTATTCCGGCAACAATATCGTGCCGTGTCAGATCTGTTGAGATTCGATCGCACCTCTTCTTCCAATCATAAACCGACGAAGATTGCCATGGCGCAATAATCAGTCTGACATTCTGCGAAGCCTCGTAAGTTGTAATCCACCATTCAGAAACATTTTGACTTTTGTATCTGGATCGAGCATCTTAATTCTTGGAGATGCGCTCGATGAAAAGGCGAAGGAAGATATTTATAACGCCGATCACATTAACGTAAACCAGATCGTAACCTTTGCAGCACGATAAAACTTTGTATAGTAATAATTTGTATTAGTGCGATTATTGTGCAAACTTTGAAGCGAATAAGTGTTGACCAGTAAGCGAAATATACGATACTCTGTTTGATATCCAGCAGTGAATTAAAATTCTAATAATAAAATATAAAATTTGTTAGAATTATAATATACCAAATGGAATGTTGATAGATTCTGATAAAATGTAGGGTCTGTTTTCATTAATTTCCCTCTTAAAATTCTTCGACAAAAAGAAATTATTTCAAACACTGGTGGATTTTAATGCCTTAAATATAATTTACAGTTGTAGTAGAAACGAGAATTGCGTCTAGTTTAAATCGGAGTAGGTTTCTACGTGAATCTGCGTAGGTTCGTTATAATATATCGAGTTGTTGTAGCGTGTGACAACGTTAAGTACCAACCAGATGAATATGTATTTTCTGTTGCTGTTTAGTGAACACCGGGATCAGTGATGACTGATGTAATTTGTATTCGTAGTAGTAACAGCTCTACACCTTGGTTCAACGTTCACGACAGACGTTCGAATTTATCTCTTCCTTGATACGCGAAAAATGACTCCGTGCATTTATCACGTGCTTATTGCGTTTCCGTATTCTCAGAGAAAATTATCATACCCACCAAGTGTAGCGATGTAAATGCCGTAAGTGAATTTTTACACGGTCGTTCCAAGTATTTAAATAAATTTTGAATGAGCATACTCGCGTATATCAAATTCACTTTGTTAGTCGAATCGAACACAAACCGAGGACCATACAACAGGGCAGAATCATTTATCTCATCTTTGAAACCTCTTCTCTGTAAAGAATGGAAAATGTTATCATGATTTTTTCCAGCGGTCTTCAATGGCTAGATTTTTGAAGTTCTGTTCATTGAATTTTATCCATAGAAGATTTTAAGGTGAACTCTAACTCTGTATAGATTCGTTAAGAACGCGAGCAGGAATCGTTTATTTATATCGATCGATGTACTCTGATCGATGAGCGTAATAAATCCCATTGAAATTTCATCGTGCGAGCTTTCGATGATCCCCAGGGTCGAAATCAGTCAAGGTTTGTTCAGACTATTCGATAGTTCTTTTGCGGCGTCTCGTTCCTTTCTTCCGTGGCAACGAGTTCATTTGTACGCCGCCGAACAATAGGTTCCAACGTTTTCGCAGGGCATTGATTAATGATTGACGATGCGTTTCTGCGTGGCAGGCATTGTTCTTTGTGCATGGAAAAAGGTCACGATATCGAAAGTGTTCCTTTGCAGTCGGCCGAAAGTCGATCTTCTCTTTGCGATGGCTAGCGCGTCCCTCTAATAAATTATTTACAATTATTCGCATCTATTCGTATTCAATTTTATTTATTAATTAAATTTCTATGTGAGATTTCTAAATAAATTTTATAAAAGATAGTTCTTCGTTTTTCGCGAAGAAATTGTTCGAGTTGTGTCACTTCTGAAGAACACGTACGATGTTCTGATAAATTTAATCTCGGAATATAATCTTCTCTTCGAAAAACACTTTGTGTAATGAGGGAATGCAGAATCGGTTCTCGAGTATTTTGTACGAATATTACAGGGAATGAAATTCCGATAATTTGCGCGATTATTCGCGTGATGACTCGAAGCACGTGATGTCAGACGTGCGTTCGGCAAATCGCCAAATTGGAATGGATCGTTCCACCTCAAGGCTGCAGGTAGAAGATCCATCGTAAACGAGCCGTTCAACTTCCACGAAACGGATTATTATGGAGATGCGAATCGAGAGACCACGATTGTGGGTGCTATTATACGTATAGAATCTGCACTTACTTCCACACGAAGAAGTTGAAACATCTGTTCAAGTAAAAAATTCCTTCGTTCGTATAAAAATATATCATCGAGTTTCACCTTTACATATAGACGTATTATTTAAGATAAATTATACAAGATCATTTTGGGCAGCGATTTTGATTTAAAAAAAAGAGAGGCAAAAAACTATTACGTGTTAGAAGTAAAAACATTATTGTCCGTTCAAAGTAATAAATTGCGTCGTAAATGTAAGTCACAGTCGAGCTGCAGGCAAAATTTAACGCATAAATACAGACAAATAAATCCTGATATACCGAGTATTCACGTATAAATTCACGTCATATGCTTCGCGCGATTGTTAGACATTCAAATATTAAGAAAAAGAGGCAGGAAAGGAATGATGTATAATTATACACGTCTTGTAATTTAAAAACCATCAGTGGTCATTATTTTATTAATTAAATGCAGTATTCTTCAAAGCATGTTCTGTGCTTGATATGACTTTGGGTTATCTTCGTTTTCTTTAAACGTTTCCCTTGAGCAAAGAGAGTGATTCTTTTTAGAAGTCTATACCTTTGGGGCAGATAGTAAAAATTTGTGAAAACTTTTCAGAATATCTTTTTAATTAAAGAATATTCGATTACTTGGATATTTAATGCAATGATGGCGGCACGATCTCGCGTTATCTTCAGGACAGCTTCCCCCTTTCGAGAACCTTCCACGTTCTTTCGACTACTTATTATCTGCTTTCCGTTTTCCTCGTTATCTCGTTTTATTTTCTCATGGCACCGTGCTCGTGGCGAGGATCTCCGGTCCTAATGAACGCAACGGACGATGTAGAAATCGTGGGACCGTGCTGGAGATCCGCGGATAGATTATTTTCATCCAAAAGTGGGATACAAAGCCGGGCTACTTTTGGATGCGGCCGAACGAAATAGAACGTAATTAGACGATCGTTTGTGCCAAGATTCACCGCTGGATAACAGACGAAATAAAATAATAGAATATTCATCGTAAAATTTAGAATCCTCTTATCGTGAATGTTTAAGAGTTTCGGAGGTTCCGAGCATTGTGTCAATGTTTTCCGACTTTTTCTATTAACGATATTTGGCAAAACTAATGTTATATAATTCTATGGAAAAATATTATACATAATGAATAATGTCATAATTTTAAATAATTTTAAATGAATTTTTTTTATAAGCGAATTTCATAATGTTTAACATTGTCGAATAATGTTGTAATAAATTCATTTCATACTTTCTGTCATTCTGTTTCCGACGTTTCAAAAGCTGTTTTTCTTTCTAAGTGACTTCATACGTATTCAACATATTGCAGAATGTTCAGCAAACTTATTCGTCGTAAAAAATCATAAAATAAAAAGTAACACACGAAAAGAGTACCTAAAGATTCCATTCCATGGAGCAGTATATAAAAACATTTTCAAAAGAATGCACTTAGTACCTGTCGTTGAAAGACCAGTAACATAGCTGATCGAAAACTCTTGCATACGGTATATTCATCGAAACAAGTTTTCCACATTTGCTTAAAACAAGTTTTACACACTTTAAAGAGATAACTGAGTATATTAACTAGATACTTGTTTTTCACATTGTAAACGGATTTCCATATTCATTACATATTTTCCATACGTGTATATGTATTTACTGGTCGATTCAGATCCCAGGCATCTCGTATCTCCGCAGCAAGAAATTAAAATCACACCAGGTCCACAAGGATGGACAGCAACGGAAAACATAGCTGGAGGATACGACTGCATTCATCCGAGCAGGCTTATCTGCCTCATCAAACTGTCTGAAAGTCACGAATGAAGGGATCGTGTCTCCCGCTAAGACACGAGTCGTTGAACGAAGAGATTATCCCTCAAGGTCTACTAATTACGCTGACTCGGAACAATGGATAGCTTCGTACGAAACGGAGAAAAAGAAAAGGACAGGGACAAAGGCTTTATCGAAGGTTAGGTCCAACAATGAACTCGATCGTCCTAGGTGAGGTATGCACGAGATATCTTCTCCGCCTGCAGCGAATCCTCTTGTAATAGCTACACGTCTATCGATTCTCCTCGAGTACGCTGGTCACAATAAAACATCTTCGGTATTATTCAAGGAATGAGCTCGTAGTGATCGCTCTTCCATAGCTACGTGTGTTGATCTTGTTGTTGGAAATTGTCAATTGGAACGTACTTTTTTCACAGCCTCTTTGGAAATCGAGCATTTGATAGTTATTGGGATGTTTCGGCTGAGAAATATTTAACGCGAGAGTGA
The DNA here is from genome assembly GCF_024542735.1 of Bombus huntii. Classification (NCBI taxonomy): domain Eukaryota; kingdom Metazoa; phylum Arthropoda; class Insecta; order Hymenoptera; family Apidae; genus Bombus; species Bombus huntii. The sequence continues at coordinate 12,915,812 of NC_066248.1, read as the reverse complement.
GAATTTACGTGGATGGCGAGCGATCGAAAATTTCGTGGATTTTTATATCAGATATCTATTCGTTTTAGAATATTCATATAGAAATTTGGCATTGCAAGGTACTGCATTTGGCTGCTCGTCGCAAAATAGTTGTACGTTTGAAACTTATAAAATTGCAGTATTATTCAGAAATATGTAGGAATTTTATGTGAATCGTTGAAAAGTTGAGAAAGTAATTTGAGATCTAAATAAACAGAGGTTTGAGAGGATTGAAAGTTATTCGGAAAGACTATGCTTTTTACTATTTTATTTCATATTCCTAAGTAAGAATCTGTCTGTAACCCAACATTAATTTTGTTTTCTAAAAAACCGTTGGTTAGGGCAGTTGTTCTGGTCGTGCGTTAAAGATGTTTAGCAGTTTGTCAGTGAGCTGAAGCGAAACGAATTTGCGTGGACTCCGATCACGATGCAACGAATCGTACGAGCTGAACAAGCGGATTGAAAACAGTAGACGGGTAGCGAGATGCTTCTATAGGGTTTTAACGTCAGTGGAGCCGAAAATGAAATCGCTACCATGTCAGGTGAGGAGATTTTTTTGCTTTTGCGGTTCGCCGGAATACTTTGAACTACCTGTTTAGCTGTCTGATTTGCGATATAGCCGATTAGTTGTCGAAAAAAGAGCACAATGGGTTAGCGATATACGTAAATGGTGAGATTTTATGCCCGATTCGCGAGTAAACGTTGCGTCGAAAGCTCTATCTTAAGAACGTATCTAAGGATTCTCTTCGTGTGTTTTGTCTTTCAGCTCGTGACTCATCGAAAGTTAAATTCATTCTCGTCTCGTTCTGTCTGCCGTCAGGTACAATCCAAATTTCGCTTCGGGACTGATTCTGATTTGTGAGGCAAATCCTCGAGCGCGAAAGAAAATAAGAGCCACGATAGAATCGTTCCGACATTGATTACGTTCTCAGTCTGCACCGACCTGAAAAGGAAATGTTTGAAGAAAGCGTATCATCAAATTCAGTTCCCTTCGTTCCCTGCTCTGATTTCTACACGCCCATGGTGCATAATTTTAGGAAATTTTAAGGAGCTAAACTTCGTTTTAGAGCACAGCAAATTCGTGACTTCTTCTGTATAACACATCATAGTTTTTTGACGAGTAGATTCTAAAGATAAAAGTAGAATCTAGAAAAATACTAGCTTCATGGCGTGGAGGTCATCATTTAAAAATTTTAACACAACACAAAGTTAACACGTTTCACTAATCACTTTGTCAAGCCTATTATAATTCATGATATAATACATAACCGATTAATATTCGTAGTATTAAACTTTTGCATTTTTAGCCATACAACTTAATACATCTTAAATATCGTTGCAAACTCCTCGATTACTATTCTATATGTTTTTAAGAGAACATTCCTTAGCTCCACACCTTCTCACACTGGATACGAAAGGAATCTCGAAGAATATCACTGCCACAGGCTCCCTCTTAAATTCTTGCTTCTAATTATAAATAATTTCATATCTCAGATAGGGAATCATCTTCGAACTTGTAATCGTATCTCCAAACTGATTGACAAGCTTATAATTCCACCACTGTGTAAACAATCTAAACCTAGTCTGCTACAAAAGTGAAGAAGCAATTCGAAAGACCTGCAGATTCTATCGAACAGAGAAGGGTCGAGGCGCACAGACAAGAGACCAGAGAGAGACACTCGAGCAGGAAGAAGCTTGCATAAAGGGAGACGGTAGAAAGCAGAGGCGTTCTTACCGCGCAAAGCATGCGAGTGTCCTACGGTGGAACTAATGACGGTGCCATTAATATAACTTCGCCTTAGCTTAGATGCAACCGCGGTTTGTGTACATACGCATATTGTAGCAGCTAGGAGTGATGCATGGCACGCCGCGATTCACGGTCCTCTTAAACGTCACAATGCCACTCGCAGGATGGGAACATTAATCCTTTCGCCGAGTTTAGCGTTTCGTCCGCGTGTTTCTTGCAACCCTCTCCGAGTAGCTTAGACACTTGGCGCACTTAGTCTCTCGGACTAAGCTCGAAGCAAGCTGGAAGTAAGCAGTGACGTTGGCGGGGTTCTCTTGTCTAAGAGGATAAGGGGAGTTTCGTTACTTGTTAACGTTTAAAGGGCGTCGCAAGGATCCGGAGGGGCACGATTATTCAGCTTGGGATCCTTATTATCCGCGTAATCCTCGTACGTCGCGCATGATATGCCCTGGTCAGACCTTTCTCTCGATTTATACGTTCCTTCTGGGCACCGATTATCTTGTTGAATTTTATCGCGTTTTAATCGTAGCTTGATAAACGGATCACGTCACTGTTGCATTGAACTGCATTTTCGGGCATATCGAATCTATTATCTTCTTTTCTTTACAGTACAATAAATACATTTTCGTTAACTTTCTGATTTTTATATCACTTGGTGGTTGAAAAGAAGTATTGTAATATGAAATTATGGAATTGAAGAAGGGAATAATCTGATAGATTCGAAGATATAGGCCCCTTTGGAAGTTTAATTTAATTAATATCAGTCTGTATAAGTAATGTTATTAATGTTTTTTCGACGTTTAAGATGGTGACAAAAACGCATAGCTTCAAAATCAAATAGGAAGATAGTTTTAGCATGGAATTAGTTAACAACATATTGAACTTTAAAGTTGCTCTTCTATGAAAGACAGGAAATGTGACTCATATGCTTTCCACCTGCGGTCTTCATATGAGATATCCCGTCTTTAAATGCGATATTCTATACATTTCTACTTAACAAAAAAGGCAATATACAGCATCTAATTTCAGCTTACGTTAAATGGAGCGTAACAGCACGATCTCGTAGATAACGTTGGAGACGATTAGAAAGGAAAGCAAGAGGATATAAACTAGTTCGTCGGAAATATAAGAGTTGAAAAATGAACAGTAAATTTTCATTAGAGTCGCGGTGAATGTTTTGCCGGTCGATGAGACTCCGAATGATCGCATCTTTCGAATCAGCTTGTTAATTTCGAACAATTAATGAGCTGATCATCCCTGTAACTAACTGGGGGAGTTCAATGAACTGATCGAACAAGAAGGATTGTTTTGCTCGAAGGGAGTTGCTTCATTAGCTTCGAGCAATTAATTTGGCTCGTTCGATGAGAAAAGAATGGAAAAGAAGAGTAGAATCCTTCCTCTTGCGTGTTTTTAGCTCTTGTTGCGATCTTCAGTAACGTTCTCTTCTCTCATCTCTGTTCGAAAGAACACTTCCTGCCTTTGGCTGGAAGCACATTGGTCATTAAGTTGATTTTCTCAACTTTGTTGTTGCTTCGCTTAACGACACTTCCGAGGAAGATTCCTGATCTTGCATTCTAGTGCTTTGCATAGCTATTAATATCACCATCATTGACATCTACGTTCCTCTTTTCTCTGAATAGTTGCTCTAAATAGTAACGAACTGATTAAGCTTCAAGTTGATAATTAAATCATACTTGCTTTGAAAACTAAATCAAATTGATAATTAAATTACGTTTGCTTTGAAAGTTGAATGGATAAATATGCTAATTTTCGTATGAAGTTAATATGATCTTATTGAATTAAGAACACAGCTATTTTCTTAAGTTCCATCTAAGTCTTCTCGTCTTTTATTCCGTTCTTTCTCTGTTACCCACCATCTGTTAAGAAATAACCTGGTAATTTTCTTTGCCCGTTAAGCTGATCTCCTCTTGAATTGTATGATCAGTGTATTCACCTTTAAGAGTCGGTTGAACAAGCACGTATTAAGGTTCAATCTATGAGATGACAATCAGAATACCGCTATAGCCTTGGATTTTTCTTGTTCCAAAGGATATTGCCCGCGTAATTACAGTCGTTTTGGACATAATGAAAGAGAAATTTCTGTCGGCGTAGCGGGAGAAAGGAGAAGGATGGTCAACTTGGGAGAAGACTAGATGATGTTGCTCTCGATTCGAGATATTCCGCTACTTTCCTTTGGTCTTATTCCTTTTTACCGCAATTAAATCTTTATTTTATCCGAGGAGAAAAGACTGAATAGAGTGTCTTTCAATTATTTGCATCTCATGGCAGTGTCTTAAAAAACAACAATAATTAATTTCACGATAATTAGAATTCAGTGATGAGAAATTAAATGCTACTACGAATCATCTTTCTCTTTGCGTAAATTTACATATTTAGATTCAATGAAATTACTTTTGCTTGGAAAATCTTTGAATCTTCGATATGTGAAACAGTTTTTATGACGTAGTTTCTTCAATCTTAAACGTTTCACTTTCTACTTTATAGTTTATCTCCCTAATAATAGAACTTTAATGCCAGAAGAACTGAAATGCCATAAAAAGTGTTAACATAACAGAACAGGGAATTTTTACTGGCAGCGAACTTGTGTTTCTTGTGCGTATCGCTAGCATAAAGTTCAATATCGTAGGTTGCCGTTCGAGCAAATTTATCGCTCCCATGTGCACCCCATATTTAAAATTCCTGCACGCGTTACGTCGCGGCCCAAGATAAAAATCCATATTTTCCGTCCGTGCCAGTGTTCTGAAAGGCTAGTTGCGGCAACTTTTATGGGATTTTATGGAGTGCACCTTTACGTAGTAACATTACACCGCGGTTAAGCGAGAGGAGCGAGCAAGGGAGAGGTAACATTTCACTCCGGTTCAACGAGTCCGACAGAAAAATTGTTGTGGTCTATGCACCGGTCGCTTGTGGACCATAATATTCTTACGATTCTTCTAGATGCAATCGTTTCTTGCATTCAGAAATTGGATCTGCCACTAATACGAATTCGGTCGCGCTCTTTTTCTATCTGATGTTTCAATGCTAATCGTGAAATTTTGTCTTGATGGTACATGATTGAAGAAACGTAACAAGATTGCCAATACGTATCGATTCAAATACGCGTCATGTTTTTAAAAATCGTCCATTTCTTTCGAATCCTTGTCGTATCCACCTATACGGTTCTAATGTCTTCGTGGCGAGCCTTCTATTGAAATGTCGAATGAAATAGAAAGTAATTACAGAAAATCAAATCAGATGGATATACAATCATTGGCATTTGCTTCTTGTTCAATATATTTTCTTATGAACGAGCATTGGTGTTTGCTTTTCGTTTAATAATTTAATACAACTGCTGTAGCATGAAAAAATCAGATGTATTAAGATCCTATCACTTTCATTTTTATCTTGATTATCACTTGTATGATACATGTATACATGTATATTTTGTGGTTACGAAATATCGTCATTAACACATGTAAATATGACTTTGAAACAACAGTAACGATTGCGTAAATAGCGTTTACATAATTAAATATTTGTTTCTTGCTTAAAAGTTTGCATGCTCGGTTGAGATATTATCTTCGACGTTCACTCGTTATTAATTTTTGTGAAAACGGATGTTTCCAATTTGTTCTCTGAATTATACGGAAGCAGGCATCGGCTGTCTTTATTGGCATTGAAATTCAAGGCGATAAAAGTGGTCCAATGAACGTGCGGTAATATCGTCGCGACAAATTGCGATGTAATTGCACGCTATACGCGTTCATTCGTTAAACAAGCATAGACACTGCGGCAAGATATCTCTCTCTCCTCCCCCGCTTCCTTTCCCCTTTCGACATTGTATTCCCTTTAAGGCTGCGAAGTCTATCCGGTCGCGTGACGATTGAATCTTACCCTTGTAGCAACTGTTAATTGAAAACCCGACACGGTACCGTTAATTGTGGTTAAACAGGTTAATCGTTATTCGCGAGAAACGAAACCGAGATGCGTAACGTAATGCTTTAGGTAAGAAATAGGGAAATGCTGTGCGTTTTTCCCCGATCAACGTTCTTCGATCCGCGAATTGGAGAAATCGTTTCTCACACGAGAATCTTCGTTCGTCTAAATAGAAAGAATTCTTTGTACACCGAGAGTTCAGACTCTGCAATCCGATATTTAAGCTAGATGTGAATCTCTGAGAAACCTAAGCACTCGTAATCAACTCTACCATTTATTAATTTCTTAATCTCGTTACGTAAGTAGATAATCAATCTTCGGTACTTAAGAAACATAAATAATGATACGTTCTAAGTGTTTGTAACACCATCACTTATCTGTACTTCTCAATTTATAGACTTGATCGATGCGAGTTCTAAACAGTTTAAATGTCTATCATTTTCTCGAAAGAGTAATTTCAAATTTCGATACTGTCCGACATTCTTTTCCAAATATGGCTGGTTTCTGAAAGCGGTTAACGATAATTAAAAATTTGGTCGACACGTAGGTCTTTCAATTTATTTCGCAAATAAAGGAAAAATTACATCGCTATGAAAAGTCTCAGGCATGTTTGAGCTGAACTGCTGAACCTTTGTTCTAGAGATAAGATAAAGTTTCATCCCTTATCCGATCTGTAACCTAAACTCTGCCAGGGTCATACGAGTACGTATACAACAGAGAATCTAGCAACAACGAAATCAAATAGATTTATCATCGAGGCCGTCATTTGAAAAAACGTTTTCTCCATGGAAGGATGGCTGTCGCAGGGAGTAAGGAACACCGTATTCACGGCAGGTTATGAGAGAAACGCTCTGGGCAATCTAATCCAGCGCATTCCAGCTGTCAGTGCATGCGAGAGCGGCTAGCAGCCACCTAGGCACACCCCGCTCGTAATATGCAGATGAGAGTATAAATATGAAACATGAGATCACTAAGCCACCTACGGACCCGCTGTTACACCGCCGCCAAGCGTTGCAGCTCCTCCGACACGCATGTATGCACCGATGCACCGCGAATATGCGCACCGATGTGCATGCGCGCATGCACCGGCGCTCCAATCCTGCTCATCTCTCAGGTCCTTAAGAAAAAGGCGGGCTTGAAAACGCGCAGAAATCGAGGATTTGAGGGACGTCACTGGACAGTGGATTTTTACGCATTTGTAGGAAATTTGAAAATATATAGCATACCCAAAATACTTTACGATACTTTCTGTAATACTTGGTAGATAAAACAACTTTCTATGGAATCTGTGCCTTTTTAATTATATTCTGGAAAGAAATATGAATTTGAACATAAAAATCTGCAATCTAGACATCAACGTTAAGAATGTTTTCGATCATGTGATTTAAGAAGACGATTTATCTTCGTTTACCTCTTAGATGATCAGAATGTTTAACAGTGCATTTTTAGGAATTTGAATGATTTTCTGTAAAATATACGGATCGAAGCTTGTTTTCCTTTTTATATTATGTTTTTTTCATATACTTTTCATTTTGATTTCTTTGGTAGAAGTTTTTATAGGAGAGACAATCGTTTAATTTATGAGTTGGGAAGTTATGTTTTGGTAAATAAGAATTTGAAAGGACAAAATGCGATGTATTTATGATAACACAAAATGATATACAATATGAACATAAATATAACGTGACATGGAATAATTTAAAAATACAAGGATGACATCCGTTATATAATAACTGTAAGTAGACTCGGAACTTCAAGTAAAAAAAGTTGCACAATATAAATGTTATCCGCTTTCGGAATATTACGAATTAGAATTCAGTTCGTCTCTGATTATATAAGTAATGTACTTACATTGCAGAATAGCGTACGTCTTTATTTCGACTGTCACGCTGTATCAACTAGAAAACAGAAATCTTTTTTTTTCTGAATAATACCAGCGTCGTTTTCTCTCGGTACAAAGTACAGTTAAGTTCTTGCCGGTTCTTTCACGACGGTCCCTCATGTTCATAACTGAAATCAGTGAGCGTAAAGACGATGTTAACGAAAGTACTTTCTTCTGTGCCTTGCAATTTCAGGATCATAAACCAAGTTAAACTTTTAAGGTTCAGTTTCTCTTAGTTGTCCACGATAATTATATCGTTACCTAACGGTATAACTCATGCATCTAAATACCGTACACCCCATTATCATCGAAAAGAATAGAGAAAACGATGATTTTCTTGTCTTCAACGAACTTTTCGCTTTCGCTGTGAAACCGTTAAACGGTCATTAACATTAAACTAAATCTTTGGATATGAATTTCATAACCGTATATTTTACAAATCTAATTAAATTAGCGAAGATTTATAAATAATAATAATTACAATAATAGTAATTTACAATTCGAGTAAAGGAGAGTTTAGAATGGTAAGAAATTCTACTCTACTAACGAGATGTTCACCATTATCTTGAACTATAATCTAACTATAATCATTTCGGCGATTCGGAAACTTCTAATTGTCGCAGTTGCATAGTAAATGATTGAAAATCAGTATCGGTAACGACCGATTGTGATACATCCAATCTCGACTCCCTGCTTCGTCATCGGTTCGATGACATTATCGATTCGTAATTATACGGTTTAGAACTGTCATTGGTAAGGAATCACAGATCGACTCGAAGCTTTAATTCGTTATCGTTATGACAAATCGCGGAATAATCGTGTCGTATTTCAATAGCCACGTCATCAATGAACAATTCTTCGTCATAACATTTCTCAACGTCCTCATATAACACTTACATTTACATTTGAACAGAAAAAGTATAATATCATTATTCTTTTGCGCGAATATGACACGAACAGTAATGAATATCCATGTATCTTTTTGAACTGAAAAACTGAACACGATGAAGATCGAGTTGGTCGATCTACCATGAAAACATCGCGCTTGTATCCACATTGAAGAGTCCCGTTATTATGTCATAATTGGCCAGATATTGTGTCATACAGACACGACACCATCAAATTACCATGAACGTTTATAAATTTAAAGATTGAATTCTCAGTGAAGATAAAACTCGGCAGTGTCCAGCGAGAAGATTACGCTTATACTTACATTGTGATTTTCGTCTCGTTGCTTTGGACAGAAAGTTTATAATATTATCCTTTGACAAGAACATGACACCAACGGTGACATATTATCATAAACTTTCTTAACCTGAAAGAAGAATCCAGTGAAAATCAAGCTCGAAAATTTGTCATGACAAAATCGTGCCTTTGTTCGCGTTGAAGTTTCCAGCTGCGTCATTTTGGATAAAAATTGTAACGTTACTACTGTTTCATCCAAATATGACACCGACAGAGACAAATTACCATAGATTGTCGTAAATTTAAAGTTTTAATAATTCTCAGTGAAGATGAAACTCGACGGTGTGCAGTGAGAAAAGCAGCGCTTGTGCGAGCGTCGAAGTCACCAACCGCGTTACCGTAAGGTGGTCACGGTTATGAAATCGTCTGTGATCGGAGCAGCATTAAACTTCGTCCACTGATCGCGCTTGTCTGGCGTGCACGCGTGCCGGTAATAAGAATTGCATCTAGCTGTTTGTAGAAACGGGCAATTGACTTTGAACGGTTCCATTACCATGCGACCGTGCTGTTAATACACCCACGTTTTCTGGATCGATATCTTATTGCGACGCACGAGACGTTGCTAAAGCTAATGCTGCAAAGCCAAAGCTGTAAAGCCAACGCGATGAATTGATTGATTTAAGATCGAATATGGTGCATGGAAACGGGCGTTAAACACGTATGGGCACTTTCTAATGATAGCGTAAATAATAGTTAATAACGTGTGTCGATAATTATATCGATATGGTGTTGATACAAATAACTATGATGTCTATTGTCTTATGATCATAACAGTATCGTAAGTCTTAACGGTATCGTTAAGATTTGATCAAAGATTAAAGTCAGCTTAATTATTGAAAGCATTAATGCAATGCGGACCACATTTTTATACGTTGGACTTTGTTCACTTAGAAACGTAGCATTGGTACTCCTACATCGAAAAATTCAATTCTGGATTCATATTATTGAGCATGATTTTATTTAACGTGGCATGTTTCGCAGTGTAAAATACAGAACAACTCGTTAGATTCACAAATACAAGCTTTCTGAAGATAGCTGGTAAATGTATAAAATTTTAGAAACACAATCGAGCGAAGAATTATTTCTGGAATGATCAATAAGATATAAAAATGGATATATGTATATATAAAAGGAAAATTATGCTAACATGGAATTGATTACTGAATTTTAAAATTGTTTATTATATTCTTTACCTGTGATCTTCGACTATTATCCCTTTATCAGTTTCCTATGACTCAGCAGTAGCAAGCGAAGGTTATTCAAATTTCAAGAGTTACATAAATTGAATCCATGAACTTGGTCAAGACAAATTCCGCAACCAAAGATTCAACCAGTGCCAATTCTAAGTACGGAAATCCGCCCAGGATCAGTCGTGAGACCAGATACTTGAACAGGACCAACCCTAGGGTCGAGACACTCAATCCGGACCAAGAGGTCAGAGGTTGCCAGACACCATGACTGCACAATCGCCTCAGGTCCTAGATGGCTGGTCCAGAGTGGGTCTCTCGATTCGAAGGATAGGCTTTTGTCGGATCCCTCGACTCACAGTCGGAGTACGCCCCAGACTGGTACCTCGGCCCTTAGGGCTAATTCTATCTAGGTCTGTGTGCTCTGCATCATTCTTGACCGAGTCATTCGAATCTGCGATCGTAACATTTGCGTTCATAACTTGATTATGCTTCGTCCCACGCCCCAAGAGTTGTTCGACTTGTACATCAGGATCTCCAAGTAATTTGTTATGTTCTTATTGTTAGCCCTGTGCTATTATATTTTCTTGAGCTAGCTGGAGATTATTAATATGACTGTATCCATTGTTACTTGGGCGGTGTTTCTCTGTTGCCTTGGCACTGTGTCATTAGTGTGTCCCGACTTTTGGTATAACTGTCTACATTATTGTTTTGTTAATGTTTTATTGCTATATACGCTAGTGAATTACAATCTCTATCATTACTGGTCTGTGGATATATATTTATGCAAACTTATATTTTCAGTAAAATAATTATAAAAGTAGGACCTAAGTAGAGATTTGTTTCACCTATTAAGTATCACGTCGAATATTTTATTTTGGATATTTAATATGTTCATGTATATTCTATGCATTTTGGCGTCATTTAATTTTTTATGAATGAATAAATATTCACAGTTTAATAATTACTTAAAGAAAAAGTCATTAGCTACATTACGCTATTGGCGTTACCAACCAATTATTATGAACGAAAATATGTTTTTTCTTTAGTATGCATATGTGGTACGAGGACATTCTTTGTCATAGTCGCTTGTCATCGTGCCGCATTACTCGTCAACGTGTGTCAACTACTGAATACACCGTATGTTTTCAGGTGAACACCTGAATTCGTGACTCATTTCACTTAACAAACGCGTAGATCGGTTGAAATGATGTGCGCCGATTCTTTCGTCGCGTGGTTAATTGTTCTCTCGTGTGTCGTATTCGTGTAATTACGCTCATTTTTTACACGTTGTCTAAAAATAGCCGATGTTTTGATTTTCTTAACCGTAATTACGCAATGACATGTTTAACGAGAACTATAAAGAAAGTAACTTCCGTAGCGAGCTGGTTGGCCTTTTTAGATGAAGATATTTCATCAAAATTTGATTCTCTCTCTCTCTCTCTCTCTTTTGTAATTTGTTTCATTACGTATAATGTACGACCTATTGTGAAATAATCTCTATACGGAGATCTCAATTACTTCAATAAAAAGACTTAAACTTCTTCTGCCTCTTTTCGTAATAAAACAAAAATAATTAGGAACGAAACGTTAGCATTTTCGAGTGCTCGATTCTCTTGGTATACGGAAAGTAACGTTGATATAAATCAAATCCGTAACCGGTAGATCTCCATGTAGAAATTTATTGGAAGTTAGGAAACCGTTTCGCGAGGTATCGCGACACGGGTTCGTTAGCGAAACGAGGGAGAAGGGACTGCACAGCGTTCGCTACTTTCATAAGCGGAAAGTGCATCTGCACGTGTATCTTCGTTTGCTCGTTTTTGCGCTTTCGGATCACGAAGTCTGTACGCTAATTGATCGAGTCCAAGCACGGTTCTACCGTTGTATACACGGATGCCCTTAGGCCCTGAACGAGGATAATGAAGATGCGCGAGCACGACGGTTCCTAGAACCTCCGTCCTTCCTTTTCTTCCTATCTGCTTGGCTCCTTGAGTTCCTTTCTTTTTCCATCTACCGTTTCTCTGCTCCCTTGTATCTCGTGCCTTTCTTAGAGCCGATACAGGGAGTTTCTACCACGTCCTACGCTGCGGGAGGACGCTCGAAATTGCATTTCGATTCCTCGAAGCCCTCTATAAATTCGGTTAATAGACTTGCATCATCTTCTCGCCCTCAGGTGAAATTATAACGGTGGGAATCGAATTCGAAACAGGAGCGACGAAGTATAGTCACTTCCATTTTACGCAGGAAATATCTTCTTCGGCTCGCTTCGCCAAATATATTGCTGAGGATTTCTTTTTTCAGTTTTTAGAATGTAAATTGGAATGTCTAAATTTGTTCCTTTTCTGACCCTTGTAGGGTGCGCGGTCTTATATGGGTTGCTTCGATGATCTAATCTGTTTCTGCTAACAGATACCTTAGTTCGTTCTTGTTCCTTTGGCTTGATTGTTTATTCATTGTAGCGGTTTCTCTGATATTGTATTTTACGTATGTAGATACAGGACTGCATGTATTATTTAGAATTTTTTGGCAATAGAATATACTATCATCAGATTTTTAATTAAGATTTTTTCAATTCTACTCTGGAAGGTTGAAGCATCTTTATAATGTTATACGATCTAAATTCTGGTCTCTGAAAATCAATAGAAGAACTCAAACAGTCTCCTTACGAACTGATTATTTGCATCATGCTGATCTCGTTTTTTACATTTTTATCCGTCGAAGAATTTCCCCCCCTTTTTTTTAGAAACAAACTTTATAAAGGTTGGTTACTTTATACTTTGATGAGTATCTCCTACCTTTTAATATCAGCGATGCCATTTTACAAGGATGGATATCAAGCCAAGTATAGAGTGCTTCTACGGTTGCGTTTAGTAGGCAGAATGAAGAGTCGAAAAAGGAACAAAAATTCGCAGAAACGAAACCAATGAAGACGTGTGGTAGATCAGCTTAGAGAAACACCCTTTGCATGTTTTTCCGCTGTCATTTATTTTATTTAGATTAGTTGGCCAGTGGAACCCGGCTGTCAAATAATTTCTGCTTCCCTTCGTCTTTATACCTTCTTTTCTAGTTCACTCTTCCTTCTCACGCCGTTAACAATTCGTTTTACGACTGTCGTTTCTAGACACTTCTTGCTTCTCGTCGTAAAAATTTGTTCTTTCGAAAAAATAATTCTACATCGTTATAAATAAAGTAAGAAACGTTTTACCAAGGAAAAACTTAGAAACGAGAAGTATACTGATCTTTTATCGTATCAATTCCAAGTATCTTTCGTCTGACCAAATAAACGAACGAGCGCATCTCTTGCCAGTGAAGTTATTTACGGTGTAGTTACTTTGTTACGTACGGAATTGAACAATCTCCAGCCAGTTTATCTAACCGATCGATCTGTCGAGATATATATTCTCTTTCAGATCCTCTCTCGCTGAAATTGTTAGCCTTTACGTAAGAAGAGGTTCGTAAGCGAGTTAATAATTACGACGCGTATGAAATATTTAATAAGCAAACGTGCACTTTCTCTTCGATGAGGATTCCCCTTTCGACTCGACTCATCCTTTCGAAGAAGAACCGCAACCAAGGGTAGAACGGTCGCCCATATTACGTTCAGACTTTCTAAAACTGTGACACAGTTTTCGATTTCATATCGTGAATACTCACGATTCTCGCGAATAAATTACGGATGTCTGTGTATTTGTGGGAAATGTAAATATGTAGAAATATACAAAATATCCAAAGTGATATTTAAAGGATAAAATACACCGTTGATCAAAAATTTGGAATCGTTCCTCTAGATGTGTCTATAGCGAATTTCCTGGTAATTTTACGATTAATTAGAAATGAATGCCGTTAATGTCAATAATAATTTTCCAAGCTCGACGAATCTTTTAGAAAAAAGTTCTCCGATCTATCAAAATTTTCAACTGTTCTCTTTCTAAATTCTTAGAGTTCAATGATAATTTTCCATATTTTGATAGATTTTTAAGAAAAGAATTTTCTAGATCGATAGAATTCTGAGCTGAGCTTTTCTCAAATTATTCAATGCTGTAAAACACGTATTGATTTTAAACTTCTGGCACGGTGACTATCTAGCCTCTACTTCCTTAATCCACATCGTAAAAATATAAATTTACATAGATATTAGTATTCTACTCGTGATGAAAGTCGATCGGTTGGCAACTAAGCGAAAGGAGAATTATGCCACGATCTTTCACATAGCATTCACAAGAACTCCGAGAACTCAATTAATGGCACATTGGAGAATGTTCCGTGGAGAACCACGCAGGCGGACTCTCGACTTCACGACATCGGAGGTAATGATCCTGAAAGGTGACACAAGAGGTAACCTACGCATTCGAAAGTTCACGTTCTCCGTTTGTCGGAATCTAGATCTCCCTGTGTTCCCGCCGATCGTAGCGGAGAAAGTGCACAGATGGTTTGCGGGACACGATCGACACGATTCGAGAACTCCGCCGTTATCATTTTCCGCTCTCCAATACCGATATCGTATCTATATCGAGAACAAGTTAATACGTTAAGAATCCCCTGTTATCGAGTTACATTGGGATCTCCGATTTTTTGGTCGGTCAGGTAGTTGATCGTTTTTAAAAGACTGAGTCGAAGCTGTGATTCAATGATTTTCGAGTTTGTAACTAAAAAATAAAGAATTAAATTGATAACCAACACGAATTACTTATTTTATATTTATCGAGTCTGTTTACTTAAAAGACTCTTTGTGACGGTTCTTGTCTTTAAAGTCTTGTTTTTTATACAGCGAGAGCGTCACATGAAATATAGAATTTAATTAAAATATCAGTTTGGATCAAAGACACAAAGAATGCAAGTGAATTTATCTTTGAACTGACTGATTGAGAAAGTTGAATGTTAATAAGACAGTTTGTTTGATCTGAATCGATGTCAAATGTGTCATCTGACACATGCTCTTCCTTCAATTCGCAGAAAAGATATAATGCTGATTAGAATGTTTAATCAATTTTATATAATATTGAAAAGTATCCGTATAAATATACGAAATAAGGAAAGACGAAACAAATTTTTATTTCTCTCTCATTTCTTTAGTTACGTTCAGAAAAATCAAATTTACATAAAACTTCTTAATCTTATAATTATCTACCAGTTTACACATCGAAAATTAAATTATCGTTAAACTCGAGTAGATGTTATTTAACTGTAACCAGCAACGGTACTAGTGTCGCGAAATAATTACAGCACCGTCTAACCGGCATTGGTACCATTATCAGTGACCCAATCTAATTTAATAGGTTCGCCACTAGTGGCTACAAGTGCGTTGTTTCTATTCTTGTCCGTATATGCTCAATCACGGCAGCATTTTCTGTACCACACAATGAGACTCGAATTTCACTGTGTACTCGTATGTGACTTTTGTCTTTGATCTTTCTGCGTTTAACAATTGTTCGAAATGAGTACCATTAACGGCTATTTGTAGCCGGTTGCAAGAGAGAAGTCTGGAACAAAGGCAACGTACCAGTTTACAATTCGAACGGGGGCGTTAAGGTTCGTTTACGAAACCTTCGTGTTAGCCTCAGACCGCTATTAGCAGGTGAACCAAACTCTTTGAAACGGTAATAATCGTACCTTGATGATTTATTGTGCTAATAGATCAGGCAAATCACTGTAGAATATATCTGGGTCAATGGTATCCGGTGTCGTGTTATTATATTATTATTGCTTCGACGCTAACACGCTTTGCAAATAAATACTTTTAAGACTATGTTACGTTTGCACATAAAAAAATACTACTCGCACGGTATTTACTACGTGTGCAATTTTATAATTCTTTCGCGAGTGTTGACTCGTTACAAGAACAGTGACATTGGTTCGAAAAGAATCTCGTCGCGTGACATTTCGCTGCTTCCTGCAGAATTCGACGAAACTGGACTTGGAAGATCCTTAAAAGGACGAGACAAGTTTTGGAACCGGGTGACCCACATAAAATGAGCAAGTCGCCAACTACTTTTTATTCGTTTCGTCCTACGAATTCCTCGTTCCGTTTTAACCTTACAATATACGGTATATGTAGATATTAATGAATAAACTCGTATTATATATAGAACCAAAACTAAAATTATGCTTTGAGATTTCATCAAACACCTTAAAAACATAATTCAATATAAAGAATTTTTACGAAAATTCTTAAAAAGAAATTCCAAGAATTTTCTCAATACCATTTTCCTCGTTATTACTGTCACCTTCTCTCACAATTTTATGAAATTTAAGAAAGTCGAACTACATATAACATTATGATAAACTACCGCTTGATGCTTAATGGGCTGAAGCAGCTTCACAACGTAAATAGTTTTTTTTACGAATTTCAGTATTTTGATGAAATCCAGCAGCGAAGTTCCACGATCGTAATAATCCACCAATAAATTACCCATAACATCCTTATTTCTTACGAGAATTATCTCAGAGAGTATCGAAGACACGCGAGTATCTTGGTGAACGTAACCACCGTATCGATTACAGTTCCTGTTCCTGCGTGGAGGAGCTCAGCTGTCGCTACGTAGAGAGAAAGAATTTGGATGTGTTCGCTTCCTGACCGGGCGAACACGGGTTTTACACGGTCGAACGTGGTCCACGGAAGGGCGGAACGAGTTTCTGGGACCGGGTTACCCAGATAGTATTCGAGCTGTGCGCCGTTGCAGCTGCCCACTTATTCCGCGTGCATACGGGCATCGTGGACGCCTACAAACACGCAAATGAAGATATTCACCGTGTTTACGGAGCCAGTCGCGAGGTCAACGTCTCGTAAGTGTGTCGCCGGCTGTACGGTGAGCCAACTGAAAAACCGACAGCTTGTCCTATCCCGACCTTGGCGTCTCCGCGATGAAGGTTCGACAACCGTGTCCCTGTCTGTCGATGTCTGTCAGCGTTACGTTATTCTTCGCGTCTCAAGTACTCACACACAATGGCTACAGAAAATATTTGCAAATATCTTTACTTTTTAACGAACCTGTTCTTTTTTTTTTTTTTTGTATCAGGCTCCGCGTTTTATTTTCACGGTATGAAATTTTTATCGTCGTATGAAAGTACTACTAAATGATACGAAATTTAGTTCGATCATGGATCTAGTTAGCAACGTTTAGTAAAAAAGAGATTCGACAGGTCACAATTTTAGAAATTACAAAATAGTTGATTGTAATCGTAAATCATAAAATTGATTGTATTTGAAAGAAAGTTGTGAGATTAGAAGAGAAAGATTCATAATCTGTGATTTCTAACTTGTCAATTTAGGAATATTACTGGTTGGTAGGTTATTGTACAAGAGAGTCCTGGTCTAATATAATCGAAGATCGGGGAGATTATTAAAGATGAAACTGCAGAATTCAGAGTTATAATAGAAATATGTTGCAATATCAACTTTAATCGGCATAATGGGAATATAATTTGAAGGAAATTAGCTTTCTACACGCGATGCTCTGATTTCACCTCTCCCGTAAATCGACCGGCGCCAGAGTAAAAAGAACGAATATAACAGTTGCGATTTTAGTGCGATTAAAGTCTGCGAGTGCCATCATGAAACAAGGCCGATTAGACAGTACAAATAAATTACTTTCTTTCCTTAAATCCAGCGTGTAATTACGTCGATCATTCTCTATTATTAGTGGTCTTGCTGAGAAATTTCCATGAGACAATTTGGATTTCATTAAGCGCGACGGATGATCGATTTTCGTGTATTTATCTTGAAGAATTTTTGTTATATTATAATATAATATAATAATATATAAATAATAATATATATAATATAATATAGCGCAATTCGAAAGTATATTTCGCTATTCTAATTTAACCTTGATCGATCGAACAGTATTTTCGGTATAGATCGGCGATATTCAATGTTGTCGGATAAGATCTTACGAAATTTATTCCTCCTTTGTGTCGAAGGCGTGGTTAGAACAATGAACAAAGAGCACCGGGATGTTGCGAATCGTCATAAAAGTTGCGGACTTCTGACAAGCGAACTCGATCGTAAAACATTTGCGTTCGTATGTTCGTTTATGTTTGGTAGGAAATAGCCTATTGAATCGTACACAATCCGCGGTTTACGCACTCTTTCTATGCAGATATCCACGCTTCTGTCCCTATTCTCTTTGGCTTTCAAATCTTTTCCATTGCTCGCGTTGCGTAAGCTAACGTTACGTTCGCGAAACGTGCGTTTTGTTCAAGTTTCCAAACGTTAAGGTAATCTTACGATTTATTAGATATTTTATAGTAGGATTTTTAACGATGCTGTTGATTGGAAAGTTCGATAGTCTGGATGATGGATCGCGGTGCAACCTTAATGAAACTTTAAGAACGTACAGGTCAGATGGTATCATATACTGTGAATTTCTGACGGGACCATTTGTCATTGTAGATAACATTACCTGATTTGTCCGACTGTTCCTAGGTTTTGGCAGTTGGGGTCATTTGAAGGTAGTTCGAGGGTCTGTGAGATGACCGATTGCACGAGTGATCTCACTCTCTCAGATTTTAATAGTCTTCTTTGAATGGGACGCTAAATAATTAAATATAAAGACTTGAAAGTCTGAGAATTCGAATGATTAAATACTAAGAAATTTAAATATTCCAAAATTTAGTTGCAACTGTATAATATTTCAAAGTGAACAAAGGATGTAGCGTTAATATTATAAATTTGTTGTCTATCTTGTCGCTAACACTGCTACCGAGCGCAGCATTTTTTTCCATCCAAAAAATGAGAGATTCGGGGCGTCCCATAGCTGGTCCGGTGCGAGTGAAACATTCGTTTTGAAAATATCGCCTCCCATGATTCTAACTCGTAAAGTAAGCAGCGTAGCGGGATTCGGTGGCCTTTGAGAAGCCGCTGAGAGGCGTAGTGCTTGTACAAGCTGTCTAGGAGACGATGTTAGAGAGGGACTCACAGGCATAAATCGCCTAGGAAAGATAAAACGTCGTAGATGGAAGGTGGAACGCACGCTCGCACGTGTGTACGTGAACGTGACCCTCGCTGGCCAGGTGATTTGTGAAACAAACTGCTACCAAGCGTGCCTCTCTCTTTACGTTTCGGACACCACTAACATTATCGGCAAGGGAGTATCCATGTTCATCACAATTCCCCTATCTAGTCGAAAAACTTCGAATATTTACTCTGTGTGCGTTACTATAAGCGATATATTTTATTATCTATTCTGGATATCGCACAGAACATAGCACGCAAATAAACTAACATTTTTACCATAAATTTATTACAACAGCTTCCTTGCACAATTAAACTAATATCGTTAGTAAATTTGACAAGTTCCTAGCTACAAGTATTAATAAATTTTCTTGTATAGCAGTAATATAATAAAAGAAATTAAATTTTTAAGTAAATTTTACAAATGACAATTCGTCTAATGATCCTGTTCCAAGTCGTAAAATTATAAAATTGTAAAGAAGAAGTTTCTAAGCTGCAACTTGTAGCTTGTTAATTTAATAATATTATTACTCGGTAAATTATTGTGCAAGACAATCAAGGCTGCGATGTGTATCTATTATTCAATCTGTCTATCAATTGTCATTGGGCTTTCGCAACAGGATAACGATTAACCGCATTTATTCCAGTTGATCTTCGTACGTGACAATACTTGGTATTCTGAATAGGGAAAGGATTTCTCACAGTTAAGCTAATCGCTTCCTCGATACGGAAACCTTGGACTCGTAGAACGCGAATAACTTTCTTGCATACGATTTCAACGTAATTTTGACCTTCGGTTCTTTTTTTCACAGAGAATCGTTATAGTTTTATCGCGCGGAGACGATAAAAGTCGTCTATTTTAACAAGTTTATTACCATATTTTATAGATATACGGTCTATAATTATTTCCGTTTAGTGATACGCTTGAGGACGCTTAATATCGTATTATCCTTGTTGTAAATTGCTGACATTCAGAGTGTAAGCGACGGGTAATTTACCGAGTGTGCGCTCTCTCACTTTGCTCGAGTAACACTCGAATTAAGTAATGAAAATTGCATGTATTAATTACATTGCCACTTATCGTATTCTCGAACGATTACTAATTCGATTAAACATATTCGACGCATTCTGTATCATTATCTCTGAATGCAACTAACAATTTACATAATTTATCCGCCGTTACCTTTTGCTATTACTATTCTTTATAGGTGTACATTAAAACACCATGTGATTCTTCAAATATGTAAATGTATAATCGTTTGATAATTCAAACATTTTTGAGATTATAAAGCGCAAAATGTTAGTTTACTGCATATAAATTGTCGTTTCTCTAAATAAGATTTTAATCATATATATGCTGCATGTATTTGCATAATTAAATCCTCATAACATATGTACATCGGATCAAAGTAATTTCTATGTTAATCAATGCCTTTTTCCCAACCGATAACGGAGTTTCATTATTCTAGATTTACAAGAATTATGAGCTCCAAGTAAATCTTCTTGACACGGTTGTTAATCGACAATAAGACAGTATTAAAAAAGAAAAATTCCAAGGTAAAATTCAGAACAATTAATTCTTTCTTGTAACGGTAGCAATTTCGTGAAAGTTGAAACAAAAAGATTCTTCGACAAAATACCTATGTAATAATTGCATTGTGAAACATGTGAATTTCTTATTGGTTCGTGCCATCGAGAATTCCAATGCGACGTTTCCGAGAAACCTTTTATTTTCTGCGAGGCAGAGCAAATCGTAAATCTATGATGCGTTTGCGTAACTATTAAGTGCGTTATGGTTTTATTTATCCTTTTTACGAGGTATTAAGAGCTCGTTCGATTTGGTAACGGTACGAGCGCATTTTTTATTCCTTCCTCGACGATATCGTTGGTTAAGTAACGAAACTTGTATCTGTCATTCGTGTGTTGTCCAGAACATATGCAATATACATACTCGTGTATGTATATCTGAAGGAGTACTCAGTCGTGAGAAAGGAACAATCGAATCCATAAGGTCAGGTATGCGTGCGGGTATGATTGAATTGTTTATGAGCACGGAAGAATGAGTTTGCGTGCACCGTGTATCGAGAGTTACAAGTTAACAGACGTTGAATATTCAAATTGGTAGTTCGTGCGGTAAAACATCGTTGTTATGTATCAAAAGTATACAGGTTTTACATATTTTATAGCCCGATAGTGGCTCGCGGGAGTATTTAAACACTCACCATGGAAAACTTCTACGTGTATATAGTATGTGTTATGCAAGACATTTTGAGGTTTCATTAGCGTTATAACGATATAGCATTGCAATACTAAATCGGTAAAATTTTAAACCAAACTGAAGATGTATGTAGAAGCAACAAGATAGCTACAAGATTGTATTGCAAACATATATGTCGGGTTTACATTAGAATTAGGGTTAGGGGCGTGAAACGAATCTTCGTTTGGGTTACACGTTGTAGTTATGCAATAGAGAAGACATTGACTAGTGCAAGTACGATTGTTATAGAACCGGACAAGTAACCGTAGTAGTTAGGTACTCGAGAAACTAATGACAATGATCCTAGGTTCAATAACGAATCCGCGGTCGACGGGATGATAGATGAACGTACTCACAAAATCTAAGTCGGACGCGTAATATTCACCGGTCGTAAGGGGTTACTCTTTTCATCGATGAGATCGCGAGCGAGAATGTCTTTCCCGTCCCGATGATGCCACAGAGGAAAGCTATAATGGGGTGTGTCTAAGGACACGAGATCATCGAATTCGTCGAGAAAAGCCTTCGTTCAGAAAGGGAAATTGGCGTTGCTGCTAATTGGTCAATCTCCATATCGGTGGTTAGAAAAAGATGCTAGCCGCCCTCGAGGGAAAGTTGCTAGTGGGAGACGCCGCTCGTTGAAAAACAGGTCTCCCCTATTTTCCCGTAGTTGAGACAAAGACTGTTTGTCCGTTTGAAGGACTTTAGTTGGCTAAATCTTAAGATTTATAACGGGCCCTCGGGCTAGCCGAACATGTACCGCGGAGACGCATCGACATCTGACAATCGTCTTACTCGAAGAATAGGGTCTGCGTGTGGCGAGCTACGGGACAGAGACCGTTGGAATGTTTACTGTCGAGTGTTACAACTATTTCCTTTTCAACTATAGCTTTCTATAACTATAACTATAGCTTTCAACTAAGAGCTATAGAATTATTCCATGCCTTTGTTAGACAAGGCGTTCATCCCGTGACCGCGGCTATGTTCGGCGACTGGCTGTCGCCTCGTGCCCAAGCTCATTATCACAACTCTCGAACAATTACAATTGGATTGAATAACTACAATTGTTTAATTACAGCTATAGTAGACTCTAAGTTATAATGTTGCGGGATTAATCAAAATTCCAAAGACTCCGATGTTCTTTCATCTCCGACATATATATATATGTAGTATCGTGGAAATTAAGATATAAATTTTTCCCTGATTACTTACAATGTATTCATAATAAATTGAATATACATGTTTGTTTAACTGAAACTAAATGCGATATTCGTATCTATCTCAAATAACTTTACAGTTATTTGGCAACTCTCGTCACAACGAATCTAACACTCTCTCTCTCTCTCTCTCTCTCTCTCTCTCTCTCACTAGCAACACTCACAACTCGATCAATTCTCTCAACTCTACTCTTCGATGTCTCGATCAACTCTGACTCTCGCAACACACACACTTTTCGACTCGCATACTCTGACCTCTCGGTCATCCCCCGTTGAAACACGAAACCGTCCTTCTGCTCTAACGTTGTTTATTGTTTCTCTCATATCTCTGTAAGAACTAGGTGACTTTAGTTACATAGGCGCTCTTAAATGTAAACGAACCACAGAAAGACGACGATTTTTTCTAATTTCAACCGATCTCTAATTCAAATTACTTTACGATATTACATATGCTTAGTAAAAAATTAATATACTGTATGAATAGTTCTTTCAGATATATAATAGGCGCTAAAAATCGGCCCATTGAACTTTTTTATATCAATATTTTTCGAGAAATTTATTTTTATGTTTTAATTTCATAGCCTTCCTTTGAAATTTTTTCCCTTTTTCCACCGTTCGAAATGATGGAAGGTTCTTTGTTTCATATTTCAATGGCACATAAATACATTATTCGAGCACATAAGCGCGCTCTTGAATACCCCATCAACAACACCTTGCTTCGCCATCGTTGTGTTCATCGTGCACGTCAATAATAAGTATAAATACTTTTATAACTGTAATATCTCTTGCTATACAAGAGATTTCGCTGTGTAAGATATGGGAATTGTGCTGCGGCGGTTATACACGCATGATCGACGAACCCATAAGCCATGAAGCTACGAAACGGAGAAGGCGTATTACAAATATTACAATACACACTCCCGGGGGCACGCTTGACGTCTCAACGAAATATACAGCGGGATAGTCGGCCTTTCTTATAATGTCAGTGTTATCAAATTAATATACGTGGTATGATAGATAACAGAAACGGTAAGTATAATTTTTATGTTACTATACGAGAGATATTTTGGGTCATTATAAGTTATTCGTGATGTTAGATAATGTTCATGGAAAGAATATCTATAATTAAGAGAATTAAGAAAATCTTAAATAAGATCTGGAAATTGTCCTTAAATCGGTTTCCTACCTAAGTGAACCTCTATGTTGAAGTCCATATCACTTTTTATATTTAGGTTTATAAATAAAAGTTACGATTTATTTGAAATCCAATATGCATTTGAATTGGCAAACTTTGTGCCCAATAGAAGTATAAAATTGGGATAAAGTGTTCAAATTACACTCTCCCTTCTTTTATATTCTACCTACATTTTAATTTTCCATTGTTAAAATTTACTCTTAAATAACTAAATTTTACTTCTTATTACGCACTTAATTCGACAAAGTTGCTTCCAAAATCTTTCCCAATTTCCCCAATCAATTCCAAAACTATTTCTCATCATTATCTTCATTATGTAAATCCGATTAAAAGAGTTACTCTTTAATACTAATCAAGCCCGGTTACAAAATTTAATTAAAGATTGTACGTTCGTCGTCTCTTTTGTTCATCCAACTTTAGGTAAATTCTTATATCAGTAAAAATTGAGAAATCGATCAATCAGATAATATAAGAATTTACATAAAGCTAGATGAAGAAAAGAAATAACAATGAATGTACAACTTTACATTAAATTTTGAAACCGATCATTTGATCGAACCTGGCAAGATTAGTGTTAAATCCCCTTTATTCATTTTTACATTCATCAATTTCTTATTCCAAAAAGTTATGACTCTCATAACACGGTTAGTTTCCTCTGTGGACACCTGAATAAAGGTTCGTGTTAAGGTCTAATTTCCATATGATCGATGAACGAATTGTTCGGAGACACACGAGAGTGCGATGGGGGATCCCTGGGGCCGTCTTTGACGATCCGACGAAACACACAGCCGGACGACCGTCGCGTCGTTCCTCAAAGTGTCGTCACCATCAAATTAACATACGAAATCCAACCGGTCGTAGCCGCGTATATCTTGTTTAATGGCGGGCAGTCGCATTACTCGCCAACCGAAACGACCCCGGTACATCACACGCCCAGTTGTCTCACAGTACGCGGCGTTGTATACGTTGAAACTCGATACCTTGACTCGGTTCGAGACTACGATCGATCGGAGCTCCGCTCGGCTCGTACCGTAGAGAGAAGACGCAGAAAAATCGGATTAACAATCTCGAACATTGGTCGAGTATCGAGAAAACGACCCCTGAGAAGGTTGTTGGATTTTATTCCTATCTCTGGCGTTTTGCCCAGTCTCACGGTGATCAACTGCGTTTCGTATGCGTACGAGAGAACCGTTTTTTTCTAGTACATATTAGATTACGCAACCGTAGAAATGTACGGGAGAAAGAGAGACTCGGCATCAAGGAGAATAGGATCTCGCGCGGGAAACGTTCCGCTGAGGGAAATTGTGTGTTAATTTTTGCTCGCATTCCTCGGATATCTGTCCCATATGGGAGAAGTTACGAGTTGTGAATTTTAACGAAATAAAGAATATCAAATATCTGATAGCCTTTTGTAATTACTTTTCAGTTAAAAGTATCAGGGGTCGTATTATTTCATAAATAAGGAACAATCATGTTATGTAACTGTACATAGCAAATAATACTTAAGAATAGAGAGATGTAAATCGGCAGTGAGAGTTTCCAACTTAATGGGAAACTATTTTCTGTTTCAGGTAAGAACGAGCATCGTGTTTCGTTACAGATATACTTATGGCGTGGATTTCCCTCCGTGGTTCGACCAATAACAAAATCAAATAATCTGAAATGCTGCTAAGAACGCGTAACATACCAAGTAAGAAATCTCCGATAATATCAACCTGCCTTCCTCTACACCATTTTCAGCTTATTTAATTAGACATTTTATTTCGCTAAAAAAGGCAAAAGCAAGGAAAGCATAATCATTCTCGTAAAGCCAGCCGTAAACGCAGCGAGAGATCGTAAATGGCGGCAAGTCGGATCGAGCGACACGGTTTATTTTCGCGATGATGCGCAGGCGTCGCATCGATTATTCAGTACGGCCATTAATTGCGCTCGTCCGTAATCCTGTTAACTCGCGGCGACAAGCTGCAGGGTTCATCCGGTTGGTTTCTCCTTATTATCGCTCGCAGCGTGTTCCAATTTCGATAAATCCGAAGGTGGACGTCGTCCGTTGGTAATTGCCTGCCGAGTGAATTACGCGCTCGCGGGCCAAGAATGCAGTTAGGTACGTCGGCTTTGCGACACACGACTCTGCCACGACCTTGTTCGACACGGTTCCGACGTGGATTATGTGTGATTTCAACACGTGAACAATTGTCACGCGTGTCGCCGTGAAATGTCCCGGGTCACCGTTACGACATTACAGAGGAAGCTCGTGGCCCTTGATTATGATCGGACAACGTTTATGGAGTTACTCGAACATACTTGGTACGTGCAATAAAAAAATACGTGTGCTGAGTATAACAAGCTTAAATTTTGAATGGGACAAACGTTCGGGTCAAGGATGTTGTAAAATTTAACATAAAAATTTGTTAATCGATAAGTCGTCTTCGCACGATAATTTCCTGACTGATAATATCAATATATCGACAAGTTACACGTTGTCGCTTATAGACTTCACTTTTCCAATCTTGAAATTTTGCATTTGATAAAATAATCGAATGATTGTAACTTATCAGAGCTCATTTTTGTTTATTAAGAAACTTAACATTGTTTTTTAAGGGTATTTCTTGATACCGGTAAGTTGTAACATTTAACTTGTTAAATTTTACTAACAATATTAGTTCGATTGTGCAAGAGGGCCGCGGTAATAGTTTAGACTCTTACAATTAGAAAAGATTCTGAATCCGTAGTGTATGGTGATTGGCAGAATCTGATATCAACGATCGTTAACTCGCGTGATTCGATACCTGTGAACCTGTAGAGTCCGTAAATAACTCGAGATTCGTGGGATTCGAGGTAAATATCCTTGGTTTTACGAGGTTCCGTCGTAGACTCGTTAACTACAAGCACAATGCTTTACGGTTACAAAATCATGAGATCCTATGAATTTTCGTAACTGTTCGAAACCAACAGGCATCGTGAAAGAAATAGGGTGTCGTGTTTGGGCCATTAAATGTTCCACAAAGATGCTTCGAACGACGTATCGAGACATATCTGGAGCACAATGTAACAAGCTGGAACAATGGAAAGTGGAATTGCCATCGTTGACGCGCAGGATGGATCAGGGAAAGATGTTACGATTTGAGATCGTGTTACGGTTGGTCGATTTTCCTTCGGAAGTCTAGCGTAATCAGCTGGCGATAACTGTGTCGTTTCCAAACTTGTCGTATGCCTACGCGCGTGGAATAGCTGTCGTTCCTCTCGAACGAGGCCAGGATTTACTCTCGATCGTAGAATTCTTTAACTCGCATCGCGAGCCGTATAAAGTCGGTCGCGAGGCCGCGGGGTGGCTCCGAGTGACGACATGCTGTTTGCAACTTTTTTTCTCCAACGTTCCGAAAATGGATCTCGTACACACCCATCGAGCTCTTCACGGAGGACAGCAATCGTTAGTCGATAATCCTTGAAGACTCGAGTAAGCGGTTTACGATGCGTTCTGAAGCGACGTGGAAAAACGCAGAAGAGATAAATCGATCCTCGTGATTAATAGCAGACGAAGAATACTTTTGTTGATTTTC
Source organism: Bombus huntii (assembly GCF_024542735.1). Classification (NCBI taxonomy): domain Eukaryota; kingdom Metazoa; phylum Arthropoda; class Insecta; order Hymenoptera; family Apidae; genus Bombus; species Bombus huntii. Next base: position 12,888,621 of record NC_066248.1, on the reverse strand, counting down.
TGAATTTTGATATCGCTTTTCATTTGTTGATTAAAACGAAGTATTTTAACGTGAAATAGTTGCAAAGGAATACTTGAAAATAGGCCCACGGTGTTTACTCTTTTTTATTTTACTCTGCATTATTTACAATCTACTCTTTAGCATATAGAATAATAAGCAAATGTGTTGTGATGTGATTTGACGTGAGCAGAGACATCATCCAGCGACGATACCGATCTTTATACCGACCTCTAGGTCTTTGTACTTGATCTTTGATAATTTTGGCTTGCTTCTGCTCTCGCCTGTAGTAGATCAACTGCCTATTGTTTTAGCATTCTTGTTACATTTCGTGCAGCTTGATACTTTGATGATAGTCTACCTATTTCTTCTGTAGCGAAAAGAATTTTGAGATCGTTATGGAGGATATAGTTTGAGGTGTACGAAGGGTGTTTTTTAAGAAACGATTAATACTAGTCTACGTAACTCTAATGTTATTAATATTTCATGGAAGAAAGTAACACAACACGTATTTAATCCGAAAATCAGATGTACAGATAGTTCTGACCTGAGATTCGCTGACAACATATTGGATTTTAAAATCGCACGTCTATAAACCTTCTTTACCTGCGGCTTGCAAAGTGAAATGATTTTCCTTAGATCTCCTTCTTTTTTTACACAACTCGGAGATCTTTTCGCGATAGATATTTTTCAAGCCATGCCTCAGTGAAGAATTCTTGGTTGGTCATTAATAACGTTAACTTTGTTTGTTTAGGGTGAGCATGAAACACAGTCAGGGATGATAAATGATGCAGCGACGCGTATCGTTATTGAATTTTAAAGTCCAATTAACTTTCAATTTATTCCAACGACGTTCGTTATCTGCAAATCATACTACGACAATTATTGGTCGTTTTTTAGGTTTTACTTTGGAACGATTTGATTTTTGTTGGCGCTGTTAGGCATTGCAGAAGAAACTGATGCTTCTTCGCGGCGTAAAAGGCCGCCTCGCAATATACCGCGTCGTATACATCGACGTTGCACGTGATAAGCAGAACCTTTATACATTTTAATGACGAAGTCATAAATTGCACCTTCGAGGCATACGTTCGGCTTTTTTCAAGCCTTATAGAGCCATCCACGAGGTCAGCTTTCTTAGTTGCTATAGATGTGTCTGTATAGGCTTGGTGAATGTATTAACACACGAATAACTCGGTAGTGAAACCGGGGCATGTTAAAAACAATGGTAAAAGTCATTATAGAATTTATGAAGGTAACTCCCTTAAATTGTCAGTGTTATAACAGCGCGTTTCATTCGCGTTGTTTATTCTTTCACACGATGAAAGAATTAACCAGAAATGGAAATTAAATATTCATTCTACTCGAAGTGTTGTAACTCGTCAATATTTTTCATACTTTTTCAGTATCGGATGAGAAATTTCAAGATACAGAAATGCATAGAACGTACATAATGAACAAAAATATATTAAATATTCAAACTATATAGTACTACCAATAATAGAACAATAGGCGAAAAAATACCAATTGTCTGGATGTTATCTTTTTAATTATTTTCGTAAAAATGTAAATTTGTCCGAAATATTTACAGCGTAGTTATTAGGATCAAAGTTATCATTATCTTTCTCGTGACGTTTTGTACATTATAAATACAACAAATCCTTTTTACATCGTGATTTTCTAAGTTCAAGAATCGTGTGAAAAATTCGAATATTTAATATCGTTGCGGTCACTGAATACGATAATGTATACGAACGGTTTTAACGCATGAATCTTAATACATAACGCATCAAATATATGTAGCTTTCACTTGTCCTGGGTACATTGTTCTCATGTTCCACGTATCGCGCTGTCTTCTGAAAAAAATCACCATACACTCAGCTTTCCAGAGGTCTGTGAAAGAAACTGTTCGCGACAATGGCCACATTCGTATTCTTTGTAAGAGTATCGTGGCGTTGCACACGAATAGCAAGAACCAACACTCCGCCACGAATTTCCAAACGGGTACTAATCGAGCATTAGAAATCCCCGACGCGTAATTCAATCTGTCTGCAAGAAGCTTTACCCGTTAACTAGGTAATTCCTTAACAGGAAACTTTTATAATCACGAACGATTCGATCCAATCAGTTTCAACTTCATGATAGTCCATGAGAGCAAATCAATTTCGATTATGTCAATTCTGGTCACTATAAAATAATGTTTCTAACAAAGTGACTATTAATTAAAAAATAAAACGACACACAAAAATTAGGGGATTCGTAAATAAAGAAATTATCATATGCAAAAAATTGAGGATTATCTACTTGATCATCATTTAATTCGTTATTCTTATAATTTTTCTCACGTAAAATTAATATAGCGTCGAAGAAATAGTTCTTCTCCTTAGCAATTATTTTCTTTTCGTAATACTATGTTTCGCTTTGAGTACATTCTGTTTCAAGGATGAAAATCCATACATTATGAGATACTCTGTGAATCACAAGCATCATCCATGGCAGAAGAGAGAATTTCGTAATATCCAGTAAGCGCGTTCGAGTGGAACTGCCCCAGATGTAACTTCGAAGCAGTAAATCGTCCATGAGAAATTTAGATGGTACATTCTAAGCAAGGTTCTCGTTCCGACCGGACATTGAGCGTTTTGTAACCGTGGAACGACAAACGTACACAAAACGCCTCGCAAACAGTTGGATTCCGTAAATCACCGACACCGAGAGGTTCTAGGGCATCGATGGGAGGTTCGTGTGTTACATCACAAACGTTTACGCTGCGCTGTTATCGCGGGGAGACTCGTGTCAGACGAAATGCGTGGGTGTTCAACGAGAGACAACGGTTCGTCGAAAGTTTAATGGAAAAGTTGATGTACGCGCGAGAAAGACAACTTGTTTATTAAAGTCTACGAGAACTCGTATCTTCGATCGTGTTGCCAGTGGACGAAGATGAAATGTGGTTAATGTCGAAGATGGTCTCGTTTCAGCGAGTTAGACGATTGTTTTTTCACGAAGAAATCGGTATTATACATAGGGTGTATCGTGAATTAATCGTTAATTCTTTAAAGATTTTACGATATTAAAGAAGGGAAAAGTCTCGAGTGCTTCGACCTCTTATTTTTTCAAGTGTGTTTCGATGGCAAAAGATTACGAAAATAATAAGGATCGAAGTCATGCTGTGTATACATTGTGAAATATTATTAGGATATTTATGGGTTGAACTAAAGATCATGGGAAACGAGTTTATTACTTATAACCGTTTTTTGTCTATCCGCAGAGAACAGTTTTGTTTGTAGTTTCGAGAAAAAAGAATTTTATTGTTTCAATAGTAATAAAAGTGAAATATAGGAAATAACCTAACGTGTTATTATTATCGTCATTAAACCACATCGTCTTAATGTTTGTTTGCTTTCAATCAATGCCATGGAACTTCAATTACACAGCCACCAATCTATCTACCTCCAACCTCAATCACCTCTAATCACAAATCAATTCAACGACAAACCTATCTGGCAAGGGTCCCACAATTCATCGAATCGATATCGACAGAACTTCACATTTGCCATTCGTCACGTAAACGTACGAACCAGCGACTGAATCAGTTGGCAATAGATTCGCGGCACACCCTGTACATTTATTGCCGATTGCGTTATGTAAGGGGATCCACATGCTCGACTGGCCGCACGATGCTTTGTGAGGAACGTTACTCACTGTTATTCTTATTAACTATTCCCCGGCGTTGTAACGATACAGCTACGAGGGACGCGATACGATCTCTCGCGCGCGGAAGATCTTGACGCAACCATAATCGTATTGCGATCATTGATTACGCTCCGCGTTCTCGAGAAAATGTTCGCGTACTTCGTTTTGTGCGTTAGATACACAGTATCCTTAATTGTGTAACTTCAAAACTTCTTATTAGTTTTTTACGGTAAATGTTCAAATATTTTTGTCACCCACTGTACGTGTATCGTATATGCGAGTTTATAGACGGTTGATAAGGACATCAACGTCGGATTAAGCAACAATAGCGCACGTTCTTAGGCAATGTCGTTCGTGTCGCGTTATGCTGCAAACGTGTTAATCCCCGAGGTCGGTGTACGACCATTTGCTAGGTGGTCAATCAGTCCGAGTGCCAAGAAACTGCATCGCGGATGGTTTACTGCTACGGAGCAGCGTAAATCTCGTTTAACAATATAGGGGAGAAATATAACGAGGCGAAGGCCGTAGGTTGCCGGGACTGATGATCTCGTTTTCTCGCTTCAAATGGTAATTCGAACACGCGATTTAGCTTTTCATCGTTCAGTCGACTGGAAGCAGTTGACTCTTAGAGAATTAATGGCTCCAATTACTCCCGTCTGAAATTTTTATTTTTCGCCCGTATATCGTTCCTCATTTACTTCTCACACGTTATATCGTTCGTACCTTGAATAATCATAATTGATGTATCAACGTTTTCTCGTGTCCTTATTTGCTCCATTTGAGTTTCAATGGCAATTTAGCTATTGATAAACGACAATTACAGAACGGGAGCTAATGAAGAACGATCCTCAAATTGAACGTGTAATTTGAAATAAAATTGTCGCCCGAGGGCACAGGTCGGCGGAGGAAGGCCAATGTTAATGGTCGAACGCGTATCGCGAAAACGAGAATAAATCGACGCGAGTTCACGGCACGCATCCACTTTGCACGTCGTGACGTGAAAGTTGATTCGCGGTACGTACGTGTCTTTATACGCGATTAAACTTTTTACGACGCGATTGTGTCGGTTATAGGTACGTGGCCGCTGGCCACGATCGTAACTCACGCGATTCGTAAACCTCGCTTCTCTGCACGAAATATACTCATCATCCATAACCCTTGCTCTGAAACGTTTCGTTAACGAGCTTCAAAATCGCATAGAATATTGATTCATAGATCGTTCGAAGTGAAAACTCAGAATCACAAATAAATTTTCCAGTATTTACTATCGACATTTTAACTAGAACATTTTATACAGCATACTTCGGTATTTTCTGTTCTATTTTATATCGTGGCATCATGAAATATCGAAACGACTACTTATTTCTGCTATGAAAACCAAGAACTTTTGTAACATCGTTTAACACCATCGCCATAGCGCCATCGTATTACCGCGACTTATTGGCGTTTCTGCAAAATGATAGTACTAAGGTTGATGGCCAAACGACAGAAGGAGAGAAGAGGAAAAAAGAATGTAAAAGGGAACCATTCTTTTCGTGTACAAAGCTTAATTACGCAGGGCTATAATGAAGGGTCTTGTCCAGTGGATCGTGCGCTATCCTCGTGAGCGTTGTTAACGAAGGAAAAAAGTCTTGTTATCTTGATGGGAGGCCGATAAATGGATAGCTGCGTTAGTTTGCCCCGTGCTACAATAAGCTGACAAGCGGCACTCACTCCTCAAAGACGACCCGATCATTTTGTCTGTACTTTAATAAGAGACCTCCTCGACCTATTCGATGTCTCCCCTTCCTCCCCTTCGCGATATCGTGAAGGCACTCTCAATCACGATCGGCCAACCCTTATATCGCTAATCGACAATTAGAGGGCTCTATGATAGATCGTGAACTCGTGATCGCTCGACAGATCGATCTCTCGGAATGCACTATCGAGATAAGTTCAAGGCTCTACTTTTTATCTTTGAGAAACAATGGTTGCTTGCTGATTGTGATGCTATAGTAATAACACTAACACACAGTTTGTATCGACGTGATTGTATATCTGTGTTTCCGTACGAGGATTGAAGATGTGATTCTCAACATAGAGATAGAAAAGATGGATTCATTTAATCAGTACCTTAAATTACTAATTCTGGAACGATTGAATTTTGAATGAGAAAGAATGGAGGAAAGAATAATTACACCAATCGACAGAGGCAAACACAAAGATTTGCCTCCTTTGATCTTTCGTGAAACTATAGCAAATATTTCAGTAAAGTTCGAAATTTTATTATAAAAACGAAAATCTTTCTTCAAATTTATCTAATTTATTTACCTAAACTTGAAAGATTATACAAGAACTAAATATCGAATAGCCGTTAATTTCGTTTGGATTGTAAAATCTCTGAATCACACATAGTTACTATTATTATGATAAGTATAAGTAATACATTTACGCGTCTCGTAGGTGCGTCATTAGCTTAGAATAGACTTAGGTCTTGATCACGAGGACAGATTGAAACAGTAGTCGATCGTTCCCAGGAAAAAGTAGCTTACATAGAAACGAAGCAGCAAGCGAGTCAAAGTCACGATGAGTGAATGAACTAGAGTAAATGACGCGATCCCACGAGGAGAAGCTGCCTTTAGCAGACATCGAAGTCATCGTGGTCGATCGAACGCAACCGATCGTTGACGCGAGGCCAATCGTGCTGCAATTCATTTCGCGTGCATAACGCGGGGAATTTAACCGGGAAAATCGCTAGATTCGTGCCCACCTACTGTCATTAGGTTAATCGAATCATCTAACAGAAACTGATCGCGTAGCCGTGAGCGCGTTTCTCACGAGTGGAATGTTATACTGGTCGGCTTGTAACACACGTGAACGTGCCGATCAAGAACACTTACTCAGTTTACTGTAATATTAAAATCGTCAGAATGACGAAAATGACCAATTTATATTTTTTACAGTAATCAAATTTCCAGAATCATTTACCAGCAGAGATTTCGAACTGCTGCGAATTTAAAAATTGGAAACCAAGAATTTAAAAGAAACAACGTTATTTTAGAATGTTATTTCTTTAGAAAATTGTTTAGTGAACAATCTGCCGAAGTAAGGACAGTTACTTTTGATACCTATAAACTTGAATTAATAGTGATTTATGAACTAGATACTTATGAAAATTCATATTTTGTTGAAATGAATCCTGAATAAAAATTTATTTTACGTATTAAATGTTGTAATAAATACCTACATATTTTCAGAAGGTTTATATCTTTGAATATTAATTTGAATATCAAGCTATTCCTCTCTTCAACCGTTTCACGTTTATCCACCAAATGGCATAATAGTCAGAGGATCAACAAAAACGAACTTATCATATTTTTCTCTTGCGATCTTCAACTGTTATATATCTTCCTCGTTTGTATTTCAATGGAAACGTCAAAACTCATAGCAAGAGATTTAACACGAGGTCATTCACCCTTTTCTTCGAGGTTCGTTAACTTTACTGACTCCGATCGGTAAAGGACGTAGCTCGATTTAATCGCGAGTCGATAAGACGAGCAGCGTTCTGGCTAGCGCAGCGCTTACGAGTCGGAGCGCGCGAACTCGAGCGCGACGAACGGAGAAAGGAGTACTGAAAGGTTTATGGCGACTTCTAAAGTTCAATAGCAACCGAAGCAGGCAAGGTTCGCCGCTATTTATTTTATAGGCGTGCTCCACTTGCTAGCGGAGCGAAAGAGGCAGCTTCCATTCACCGAAAGAGGGAAAGAGGACTCAGAAGGACAGAGAGGAACAACAGGTAGGTACAAAAAAAAATTAAGGTTTACGATGCCGCAGTTCAGTTGTTTCTGCATGCCACCGCGGTGCCGCACTATACACACACCGAGTTGATACGATTTACGCGACAAGTTTGCACGGCTCACTTCGCGAGAGACGCGTCTCCGCTCCGGATTCCGCGAGAAGATATCGCGCGAACGTTTCTCCGGTCGTAGTCACTCGAAACAACGTGGCTATTGGTCCTTTTTTATCCCCTTTTTTATCCTTACCTCGATCAACTTTACGCATACGCAAACCGGTTTAAATTCACTTCGATCGAAGCTCCGATCATTTGCCAATGAAATCGCTTTAGGAAAACGAAGACGTTCGGAGGTATAAGGTGGTCTCCCAGAAGTTGTTGTTTCTCAATAACTGTGTTAGCCTCAATAGAGTTAAAGAACAGTAGTTCTCTGTGGGTAAGCTCGTGAAAATATTTGAATATTTACCATGGAGAACTCATTATATCACTTTGCGAGCCACTATATATAGTTTTGTTTTTCTTAATGGAGTTTACAAACACAGATTCGATTATTGTAATGTTTATAGTTCAGTGTCAGAGTACGTAGCAAGATCGTGGGAGAATGTCTATATTCGTAGTTAAGAAAAGACTCTTGAATAATCAATTAACTGCAAACAAACCTTAGCTCATCAGCCATTAGTCGTCTATTATCCGAGTGGTTCATCGCAAAAACATTATTTCTTGCGCGACCTTCTATACCAATAAGATAAGGTCCATCAGTATACACCCATCCATGCTGGTAAGTCCTATAGAATGCCCATTCATTACGGTAGCATTAATCAACGTCGCTTATAATCGCTTTCTACACTCGAAATTTATCTGCGCCAGCACGCACCGGCAACCCTTCGAACGGAACGTTTTATCGTGGTCGCGTACTACTACCGTGTGTACAAGAGAGCTCCACCTAGTTCAGCTACCAGCTGAACAAGTTGCTCGTAAATTGGCAAGTGCGCGACTAGCTCGATTCACAATAAAACCACCAACGAAATTCGCATTACATTCGCACTTATCAAGCACCGCGACACGAGCCTCGGTTCGAGCACCACTTTGTTAACTCTAGAACTAAACGACGACTACGATATGAAATTTGTATCGGAGAGATCAAAATGAAAGATGTTTAAAAAAAATGTGTAATATATGCAGCATATAGACCATTAGTCGACAGTTTGGAGTCGTTAGACTGCGGATATTTTTGGATTTATGGGAAAGAAGCTGCAAAAATGTACAAAGTGCATATGATATAAAGAAATATATAAAATATCCGCTTAGATTTTCTTTCTTTACTCGTATTTATAAAAATTTGTTCGGTGAGAAGCCCACGATATTTTGTAAGAAAGGAATAATGTTAGTTTAGTTATTGTGTTCACTTAATTGTTAGTTTAATTTAATTAATATTAGTCTGCATAACTGATATTCAAGAACGTAGTTTTCGTTTCTTTAAATGTTCAAGGAGGCACTAAAAGCATAATATACGCATTTGTAATCGCAAGACTAAAATTAAATTACTGAAAAGTGAAGCTGCGATGAATTCCAGAATACCGGAATTTAATAAAAAATCGTAAGTAGAGAAAATGAGTTCAACAACGATCGTTAGTCGTGAGATAGGAATTACAGTGGTCTCAGGACGAAGTTGAGTCTTCTGCTTAATTTGAAACTGTGTTGCGAAGATAGGCGAAGAAATGGGATAGGGGCGAATGAATAATGGAACGAATGAAAATAAATAACAAGCGTACGCTGTTCAATACTTAATTAAAACGCTTTTATCGCGTCGAGGAACCGGATTTATCCCTTAAGAAAAAACGTTGCAACGTTTTAATCCGCGTAGAGATCAGCCGTGAGATTACGCCGCGTAATCGGATGATTCAATAATAATTATTCGTCCGCGAGTTCCGCCGCCGACTGTTTTCGCATCGATGTTCGTTTAAGACGCATTGTAACCTTAGGTGAACGACTCACGTTCTGCAATAACAGAATTTTCTATCGAGAAAACGCGGTAATCGTTCGATGGAATTTTATTATTTTATTCAATCGTACGAACTTTGAACTTGAATGGTAAATTTTATACTTAGATGGAGTCAGAAACTTGTATTTTTTTCATTTTTCTAATTTTTCATACTTGCCTCAAATACCAGGCTACATCGTTATACGTAACGTTGGATATTTTACTTCGAAGTTTCACCAAATGAAGAAATCGCAATTTGTGATTTGGAAGAGATTCCATTTATCTTGTCGAATAAATAAATAGTTGTGGCCTTACATATCACTGAAGCGAAATCACGAATGCATCGAATGGTATTTATCATAAAGCATTTCATCTTTCCTATTTATGAATAAAGCTACCGTATCTTTCGTTTGGAATTTTCGAGATAAAGATTTGTTTCATAATATATATTTTAAATAAAAGATTCGAAAAATTGAATATTCTTTCGTCGTTGTGCGATTAAAATTCTATACAATCAACTATAGCCATCAAATTACCCTGTTGTTAACTATCGTTTATTCGATCGTTCAATCGATCAGTTCGATTGCTGGAAATCGCGTGACTATTATCATACCATTCCGGTCACTTGCATTACACAGGTATATGATTAGAACAGGATTGTTGTATCTATGGTTTTAAACAGCTCCGCGGATAAGCCTTCCGGTATTTTAATTGTTAAATATTTAAATGTAAATGGAAAAGGACCAGCTAGATGAACAGACAACGAGCGTTGAGATAATTAAAATCGTACCTAATCACTATGAAAGCGTTGCATTGAATTTCATTGGATTCGAACAATCAAAATCCGATTTTCAGATTATCAGCGATGTACTAATCGATCGGAATTTAAGCAATCATAGGGATTGGACTTTGAAGCCAATGTATTGTTAATAAATATCGCTTAGAACGATAGGATGATCGTTATGTTGGTATTTGACTATAGACGCATGATTTATCTGATCGCTCTTAATACAATTCCTTTTCGAATAATACGCGAAGGAACTGGTTCATGGAATTTAGCAGCATAGCTTTGCTTCTCGGAGAGCTATAAATACGAGTTTAAAAGGGGGATAGAGGCGGTATTAATATGTATATGAATCATTGGTTCTTTTTCGATGAGCCCGCCTTCGAGCGAAAGACGCCGCGCTGTCTTGAAAAATTCCCATCGACACACATTTCGTCGTATCTGCATTATTTATGGCCTTGTATAAAAATGAATAAAGGATCTCGTTGCATTTTTTCGTAAAAATCATACTATAATTGTGGGGTGGCGTAGACGGAGCAGAAAAAAAGGGGAAGATAGAGCGTGAGACCTTCTGGGCACGCGTTGATAAGCCTGAAATATGAACGGAGTATCGCACGAAAAGCACAGATGAAATATGGCGAATAGTGATACTGGACACTATCGAAGGGATGGCTGGACTGTTGCGTTTTTAACATTATTCTATGGTCGTTCAGTTAATATGTTCTCAAAGGACAATGCACCCTCGAGGCACGAAACAACTTTGAGAAATGTATATCTTTCAATGGCGGCTTATAATTAGAGGACGGGGCGATGTGAGATAATGTTGATTGCCATCGTGATATATCGGACTCGCGCACGAAACGTTCGAGAAAACACTTCGGAATATATTGCCTAGTAAAAATGAGTTAGTAAGCGCGTGTCTCCGCGGGGAAATTATCGAACTGTGCAACCTTAAAGTACGCTGTGTGCCATTTTTTTGCTTCTCTGAATAAACTTTTCAAATTAGTGAAATTACACTTTGCTACTTTGATCGCGATGATCCAAATAACGTCAATGAGTAAATTTCATTATCTTTCATTCTTTAAGATCGTAAACTCTTCTGTAGAATTCTCATGAGAATAATAAACTCATCCCCCTTATTCTTCCTACTTTCGTTCTACTAAATTCGTTTTTTCACCGTCCAAGTTGCTGGGCGTTTCATCAAAATGAATGGATTTATCCAATTAGCGAAACGTGTTGCGCCACGCTGTGATTCACGAACTTGGGCAAAAGTGAAAATGCAGCGAAGACAGACGAGGGAAGGTTTCGTGCATTAGAGGCCACACGGTGCCCTTGAACCATCCACCTGTTCTCGTAGAACGTTACGCTCGGATTATCTGATCGTAATAACAGGACTGGCACGCCAATTGCCTGCGAGGTTTAATTGCAACGAACTGCAACATCACGTGCACGCGGGACGCATCGCGGTGTTCGCTTCGTGTTGCTTGAATTTAACGCTGCTTATTCAGACATGGATCCCTTTGAGGGTCGTATCGATGCTCACCGAGCGGATTATGTTTCACAGAAGAAACCTGTTACGAGAGTGATACGCGTTCTATCAAGACACGTAATTGCGGCCAAATGACGATCGTATCGCCTCTCGTAATTATGATCAAATTGTTACAATCTCTTCTGCGTCTACTCGTCGAGAAATTTATTACCTCCACTTGTATGCGCTATACATATTATATACAGCTAGTTGGACTTTTATACGTTTCATTCTTTCTATTTGTTCCTGACGAGGATTATTGAAATATTTTAATGCGAAAAAGATTATTCAGAAAGAAAACTAAAGGAAATTCAGATCGTTGAATCTGGATGTTCCGAAGTTTCTATAGATATTGTCATTGAGATATAATATAGTATAATTGAGTATAATTTTGTGTACTAGACTAGATTGGCCGCGTGGTAGTGACACACGTATGTGAATATTAGTGTGTGGAAGTATGTGTGTGCACGGCGTCTCGAAAAACAGATGAATGCAACTGTTCCGTTGGCAGTGTGGTATGGAAGATGGTGAGACAAAGAAAATGTTGAGACGCGTGCAAATGTATATCGACGAAGATCCTGGAAATTGTTTATTAAATAAATCTAAAACTATTCCAATATGAATTCTAAGTGTAACCTTAGTGTTCCTTTACTTTCATTTCGGCAATTAAGATCCACAATTCTCAACAATTGTATCTTATAACTTTTAGTACGTATACTTCGTAGCTGTAATCCATAGCTTTGCCCCGCGAGATAATATCGAAAGTCGATCACGAGGGAACGTTTCATCGTGGCATCATGGGTAAAGCGCAAACTCCTCGACCGCAAATTCCATCGTAACCATCGCTAAGTGGACGATTTGGCTGATATCGAAGTATTAGCTGCGAACAGTCGGTTCGTCCTTGTTATTTTCTTATACGCGTGTCACGAATTTTTATGCGGTTCGACCACAGTGAAATGGTAAAAATGTCAATGAAAAATTTGTTGTGAAATTCGTTCCAACTTGATTTTGACTAACCCTATCACTTTCTCTCGTGTGGTTGAAACAGGAATTTAATTATGGAACTCGCAAATCACACCCTACGCAACTAGCTTGTATCTTTCGAAATATTGCATGTGAGTCATTTAATTCCAAATAAAGTTCATTTGAAACTCACTTAAACGATAGTTCGTTCGCATAGAAACTTACTGCTCTATGTACAAAATATTGTACAATTTGTATATATATAAATAATGTACAATTTATTCAGCTAACTTTTACAAGTCTTTGGAGTCTTGGAATCTTTTTTATGCCTCTTAAATAAGTTTTATAAAGAACAAAATGAATAATAATGACATGATATTATATGTATCGAATTGGACAGATAGAATTGAACCTGCCTAAGATCCATTTGTTCAATTATTTCATTACCTCATAAAGGTTCATAAGAAAAATGCATTGAACTTTCCAAGTAATCTTCAATTGTTTTCGGTTATAATTTCTATTAATCATTCGAAAGAGCGCAATTAAAATTAACGAAAGTGCTCGCGAGGGCCTGCCAATGTCTCGAGTTTCTCTCTGCAAATATAAAAACGAAGCCCTGCAGCACCTCACCAGACCAACCCACAAATACAGGCCGCAAAAAGTGGCGTGTACAAGGGCCAGTGTGTTGAGAAAAAAAGTGATAAAGCATCGTTGGCACGATCGGGGGCCGGTTCCATCGCCGTACAATACTTTTTTCATAAAGCATGGCAGGCCTGGAATTTGGGGCGTGCTGCTACTCCAATGGTAATTGCTGGCCAGCAACGGATAATTAACACGGCATTAAGGGTTATCTCGGCAAATCTATCGGTAGAACCAAGCTCGAAACGCCTCTTTGCCGTTCAAACCTGATATTCACCTAGTCTGAATTACGAGTGGCTGTCACGTCAGCCTACCACTATGAAAAACAAAGCAAGTACTCTCGTTGAGCGTACTTTTTCTCTCTGTTTAATTGCCTCGACAAAATTAAACTAGCTCCATATTACTGGAAATTGGACCTGATGATTTTAGACTAGATGCAGCTGAGCGATTTTTCTCGTTTATTGTCACAAAGATTAGGTAGTGTTAGCGAATAAAACGCTAATCGTCAAACGAGATCTTAAAATATTATACTTGTTATAGTTAAGTACTGTACCATAGGTACTATTCATTTATGTGCAGCAGTTTACTGGATCTCAGGGATATTGAAATGCTAAAATATCGATAATTAATGACGAAAGATTCAAATGTTTAAATGTCAGTAACTAATAAACAAATTTTCAAACTAAGTTAAAACGTTAATACTTATTAAATAGAGCTTTAAATTTTTCATTTTCCTCTTATTTTGACTTATAGAAACATCTATTAAATTTTCTATCACCAGTTATCAAATACTTCGTATCCATACTCGTGTATTTCTTCGTATAATCGAGTGTTTGCATCAAGTTGACTTTGTGCGATACAACATCGTCACCGGCGTAGAAATCTTTCGTTTGCTCGAAGCCAGATAATTGAAAAACCATTAGGATCCAGTATTCTTAAATGGTTACAACAAATATACTCGGCAGAGTATCCATGAGCGCCGATCAAAACGAAATTAAATAGCGCTTGTGTATATAGATGTCGTAACGATTCGCGCCTGTAAATTGCGCGTTCTCACGTCACGCTGTCCGTACCATAAATTACCGGGCCGCGGTCCTGGAGATGTTCGTTGGACTGTTGCTTGCTCGTTCAGTGATTTTTCATTCGCGGTTTCTATGCTCTGCCCTCGCCGGCAGATCATTATGATGCGCCGCGTGCGCCGTTCGTCTACCAATGATTCAGCGGAACTCTTTTCCTCGGGAAACTCTCGAGAACGATGAACTTTCCAGTGGTTGCGAGTCTATACGTTCCTCCATTACCATACGCTTATTGCTGTTTTTAGTTTCTTTTCAATCAATTCACACTATTGGATTCTATCGAATTTATATTGTGATTATAAAAAGAAATTCCAAGAATTTTGCACAATGCTTTTGAGTTTGAAACAGTTAAATTTGAAGTTTGAAAAGATTAAAATATTTATAGCATTATGACAAAGTATCTCTTTTTTCAAAGTGTATTTTGTATTCGGGTTTTGCAATGTATTTATTATTCTAGTACATTAAAGGAAAGAGGAATATCAGATTCTCGCGATGTAACTTATTAATTATTCGCGGGTCACTAAACTGGGTAATTACATTGTTAATCATTGCAACTGACTTTTCGATGGAAGATTGAGCGACGAGTCAGGAAAGAGAGTTCGCGTGTCATCGTATCATTTGGTGCTGAATTTGTCAGGCACGATCGATCTATGTACCTGTTGCGCGTTCTGTGTTATCACGAACCCTATCTGTTGCAATGTAACGAGAATTAATTTCGACGCTGCCGGCAGCAAGCTGAGGACTTCTCTTTATGCACACGGCATTGTACAAGGTGATTCGGTCGATAGTCAGACGAGTCCTGCGAACTCGAAAACTTGGACGCACAAAAGAATCCTTTCGCCCAGTCATCGGGGTAAAGAGAGCTAAAACCGAGACTCATCAGGTGGATTGCTTGAGAAACAGATACCTATTGGGATTTTTTGATTACATCTTCGAAAGCGATGTAAGGTGGAACTGATCTTGCGCGTCGGAAGTGAAGAAATTCTACATTGTCTACTGGAGCATCATTTGTCAAGTACGGGACAAGTATCATTACTCTAGCAAAAGGAACGTAAGAGGATGGTCACGATACTATCAGAATTATAGATTATCTAATGAATCTTTAAGCAACTAGGAACTAAATTATTACGGACCGTTTAGACGATCAATATTATTGTCAATATTCAGGGTTCTTAACATAGTATTGACAATTGGTCGTACAGAGTGTCTTTTACGTACGATAATGTTGAGAACCTTGGATATTGACAATAATAATGCTTGCAACAAGCATGCTTTGACAATGCTATTGCTTCAACAATAATGAAGCTTGCAAGATAATTTAAAAAAGATCAAAAGCAAAATTCAAGGACAAGAATATTAAGTTTCCGAGTCTTTCATTAATTTTTGCAAGAATCAATGAATATTTTTACATTAGTGATATCCTATTTAATGTCCATACCTCGTGATGTCCTTGTAATTCATATCTCAGTTTGTATATCAATGTTTCGTAAATTCTGCATGCAGTCGCAGATAATTAATTGCACGAAAGCACTTCGTTGATTAAGGTGACGAGATGACATACGATCGAGATGGTAGAAACGAACTGAATGATGAACTTGAATGAATTGATTGATTTATTTGGATGAAAAGTTTAAAATTTTCAGCAAGTCCAATGTGGTTAGTGATTTTACTATTGTTCAGTGTTCAATTTCATTATATAGCCTAAATTGCCTAATTAGGGATTGTATGCCTAATCACACGATATTTCAAGCGCTCTAATAAGGCACGAATGCTGCTTAAATAGAAGATTCTCTTCCGCGTCGATACCACACAATCGATCGTTTTTAAAATCAATATCGTAAATCGTGGCGAGCAACGTGTTGCCGAGCCATTTTTGGTGAACTCCTTGCCAGCAGCTCGTTCCTTCTGGCTTGACCTTTATGGGCATCGTTACGAATTACCATGAAATCGTCCTAGAACGAACGCGGAGACGCGCGCCTTGACGTGAATTACGCGGTCCGGCTGCGCTTCCTCTTCAACTTTCTCTGCTCCAGTCACCGGATGTTTGTAAAACGCTGTGAAAACGTCTGGCTCCGACGATTCTTCGCGGGTCAAGCGTGAAAAAGTACTTACAGGCCGGACATGGAAAGTAACGATACTTTGAGATCGTAAACTCTAAACGCACTCATTCCTCTCATTATGTGACAACAGTGAAAATTATATGAGAACATATCGTTCTGTGGGATACTCTTGTTCATTTGTGTTTTTGTTTTGTTCATTATTCATTGAAAATATCTATTAGCTTGGTTTGACTTAAGTTTCGAATGAAATTAAAAACGAAGAAAAGAAACATTATAAATTAGATCGAAATAAAATGTAACATCACTTTAGTTTACTTCGAGTCGAGATGAAATAAAAATACTGACTTTGATCTGGGTTAAATTTCGAAACCATTTGCGAAATTTTTGTTCAGCGAACAAAGATATTTGCTTATTTTCTTTTAATATTCATAGAGAAGGGAGAGGAAAGTAGGACAAGATAAAGGAACCCATAATAACTAATCGTTGTGATATAAATTTCGCATCTGTTTCTAATATCCCGTATAAAAGTCGATTCATACAACGTGTAAGATTATTTTTTTAAGCAATGTTAATCGTTTATTTCCACCAGGTAACATTTTGATAAGAATCGTAATAAATTCTCACATGATTCTTTCATCTGCGTATAAAACATCATTTCAGTACATAATAACGAATACTGTGTAATTATTTGTAGTATCGAGATTTACTATCGTCTTTCGACTTGTATTTAATCTTTCCCAAGCACGATGATTTCACCGGGTACATCGTGCGCCGATCAAGCGAATCTGAAAGCACTTAAGAACAATCAGGTAGCAGAGGTGCGTACTACAAACCTGTGGATCTCTTCTCACGGTGGTTCGAACGTCGTTGAAATTACCGACGATTTCTCTCGTGATCCTCGTGTACTCCCACTCGCTAAACGAACGTCTTCAGATGCTGATTATAGGATTAAATGAGCGAAGAGACGGGAAACGATCCTATGCCTGCAGTGCATCGTGTAACGATGTTGCTTCTTTTCTTTCTATTGAGCCGATTATTTTTGAAAATTTGTAATTTATAGAAAAGATTGAGAGAGAGACACGTGTAACATTGGAAAAAATTTTTTCTCAGGTTCATTTTTTGATCGATATTCTTTAAAATATTTACTCTTTATACACCAATCGATGCACTTTTTCAATTCCTATAATCCAAAAGCAAGGTAGGTATTTGTGTGTGAAAATACTTAATCAAATATCTAAGTATGCTGTTTCTCATGATTCATTCTCGTATAATAACTTATAACGTTAGAACAGCAAATATTACGTAAATCCAACTTCTCATTATTAGCATTAAGGAATCAATATACACAATTTTCTATTCGATGAACCTATAGATAAGGTTACTATAGGTAAGGTTGGACTATAGTTCAATGTCAATAGCAACGATTTAACGTCTTCCCAAGTATGAAGCTTGATAACAACGCTCTATTCACAACCTCGCTTATCGTCATCCAAGGTAAATTTTTTCAAAGGACAAATATACGATGCAGATATTTTTCCTAAAGCATCAGGCATAGAGCGATGATCCACAAAAGTCGTGAAATAGGAAGAAGCACGCCCCTGACGCGATCAGAATTGACCGAGTGAACGGTACGAGGGAATGGAACGAATCGTTTAAGTTTAAAGGTATGTAGGCACGTTCGACAAGAGAGACGAATCACTGGGGTCGAAAGGTCTCTGATAGATGTTCCCAGATAAGAGGGTTTTGCTATCTCGATTTCACCGATGGGGGCATAGCCACGATGCACACGCGCGCCACGCGGATTGAAATCTGGTATTGCGTTTCACCAGGAAGCCGAGGGAATCCCTTCGATCGCCAACGTGGAATGTGGATAATGTGTGGCAATCGAGCCGTAACTCTTGTAACTCTATTGTGAATCATTGCGTCCGATGGACACCGAGGGGAACGAATCGCGTTTCGTGCCGGGGTCGCTGAATGCAAATTGATCCTTTTTCCCATTGTGTAATCGGAGAATTGGATATTATGTGCGTTGTCAATTGTCCGGTGTACACGCAACAATTGGTGGCAGCATGTACGGGGATAACAGTGAATGTTTATTGAATTATTTTGTTTGATGACGCAGGTATAGCGGGGGGAGTGGTATGAATGCGACGCGGATTACGAAATAGTTGTTATACAATACGGTTATTCCACGTTTATTATCATTTGTATCCTTCTACTTTGTGATTACCTTACGACGAATCAAATTGGTATTTTTTAAAGATTAGATTTGTTTAGAAATTTAATAAGTCTTGTTTGTTTCGTCTGGAATTTGAGAAATAATACTTAGTAGTTAGTAGGATGGTGTATTAGTAAAATAGAATAATACAATAATAGGAAAGATGATAAAGTTAAGAAGTAAACGTATATACATGTAACTTATATGTATGTTAAATAATGTTATAAAAGATTAAACGAAAAAAAAGATTCGTTTCATAATCATAAATAGAACGTTACTATATACATCTCGAGTATCAAACGATATTCTAACGCGTGTTATTTAAACGTCATTCATCCCGATAATATCACCGCTACCAGGAACATTAAGAAAATCACGGATGAAGTGACACTACACGCAGCCCGAGCACGAAGAAGCAAGTGTCGGAAGCTGTTTCTGCGATAATATTATCCTGTTACACAATATCGTAACATAAAGGCGCTGCTATTGGCGTGGCTTACGTCTTACGTTACATCGGAACCAGTCGAGAAACATAGCGCACATTATTACGAGCACGGACGTAATGTATGCAGAGAGCTTCTGCTCACGAGCAATATACAGCTTCGACGTTTCCCCGAGAAAACCTCTTCACATCTCGTCTAACCTCTCGGTCTATTCCTGCCACGATATTTGCAAGCGAAATACCACGTTTGTCTATCTACACTTCCTCAAGACACGTTTCTACCGTTTTTAATATTGCATTGCATGAAACACGCGAACTGTATGTGCAGAAAATTTCACTCATAAATCAATTGTCACGATATCTTTTTTTTTTGATCCTGATAGGTTAAAGAAAGAACGTTTCCAAGTGGAAGTTAATCGATACTAAGTGAGAATCTATTGGTATGAAATCAATTTTTGAAATTGTTTCGTTTCTATAAAATGCTAAAATCGTCGGGGATTTTCTAAGTGGCAGTGTATATTTTTCTGTACAAATTTTTGGATTGTAAAAATTAGATAAGTCCAAATATTACTACAGTCGATTCGTGACACATTCCGCAAATAAAAATATTTATTTCGCGATTCCCGTTTGATTTATTTACGAGATATAATATTTCTTAAATTTCCTTGCTCTCCAAAATTGAAGATTACTGGAGTTACATAATGGTCACTAAACTGAGTACAAAAATTACACAATGTAATTTCGAGTCATTTAAATTCATCAGTAACACTACTTTCTTTCCTCCGTTGCAGCTATCAGAGTCTTACTTTCATTACTCCATAAAGTTAGTCGGAAACCGCGCTACGAGATCAGGCGAACGAGTCCGTATCCTCTCTTCATTCATTAAAAACAAACGGTATACTTAAGCAGGCCCATTCCGTACGAAACGTTCGCTATTTAACAGTACCTTGAGTCAAAACGGATCGCTTTGCGGCCGAATTAATTAGCTTGCATAACGCTTCCACACATAACCCAGCAATCTGCGCATCGTAAACCGCACAGCACCAAAGAACTGGCTTGCTCTGTGCCCCTTTTGGTGGCTACGATACGTGCATAAATAACCAGTAGTATCTTTGGAAAGCACGTTTCTGCGTCGGTTGAAACCGTTTTCCCATGAGTTTCACCGACCATAATAACGTTCCACTCGCGAAGAGAGTTCTATAGGTCAACGTTAACGGATTAACGCTTTGATTTAGGCTACTGGTACACGCCTACGACAATTAGTGTTTCTTCCTTTCCTCCTTTCTGCCGATTAGTGCTTCTTCGCGAGGCTTTCACACAGGAAGAGGGCATTTCCTTCGCGCGAATAATTACGGGCCTGTTGCTCGTAAAGCAAAAACCGAACATATTCTCTCGGTCGATTACGTCAATTGCATAAGACGCACGACGGGTTGGTTGGTTACCACTCCGTGGTTAGTCTTGACGCGACTCCAAGAAGTTTAAGAGCCTGTCGGTGCTTCGGGATTCGTTGCAAGAGGTTGGTTAAGAGCCAAGAGATGCGCGAGTGGTTAATTGCACCGATTGCATAAAATATGTTGCTTCCTTGTACGTCAGCTTCCGCTTGGTGTTTTACTTTAGTCTCCTTCAACGATTGTACAGAGCGTAGAGATATTCGCTTGCGATTTGTCGTCTGATCGCTTAAACCAGAGGGATCAAGTTTACAAGATTTTTAGACAGTTAAATTCAGGTTGCTTATTGTTTTACAATTGTTCGCTGTTCGTTTTCATTGTTTAACCCAATACGTAATATTCGAGGCTAATACTCGTAGAGTGGAAAGTGTATATAAATATAAAAGCATGATCGATCGTTTTTAAAATATTTTTCGTAATAATCGCAGCGACGTATAAATTTCTGCTCTCTCGCTCCTTGGTTTCCACTTGGCGTCTTACTTTGGTTTCTCTGATTGATTATAGAGGGAATAGTGATATTCGCGTGGGATTTGTTGCTCGATCGTGAAAACGGTTCTGTACTGATCGATTTATCGACGAATTAATTATTAATGGGTCTGGAGGTAGATAATTGCGATATCCTGTCAGAATTGCTTTTTCACTTGTTATATTCCAAGAATAAAATCTTATCTGGTAGATCTGTTAAATACATATTCGTGGTAACAAATCTGTTTCTCCTAAGAATAATTGCAAGATAGATCTTAACCAAATGGAAGTACATGTAGTTGTTTTTTCATTGTCTATCGCAAATGAATCTTTATCGTGTTTACTTTGAAATTGTTTGAAATTGTTTGTTACTTTAAAAGAGTTCGCTTGGAATTCGTTAAGAAGCAGAATGACTCGATGAGCCGAGGCATTCCTAACTATTTACCACAACAAGAGACGATTGCATTAAGAATCCAAGTTTCGTAGCTCCTGGCTGTAATTGGGGTACACAGTGCTCCGATCCGTTCACCGACGTAATTTAAGGGCACCTACATTCCCGATGAAAATGATTCACAATTGGAACACTCCTCCCAGCTATGTATTTATGTAAACTCCTGATGTTTCGTCGGTAACACGACCGATCACACGAAATTATTTGAAAGACCGTAATCTCTGTAGACGCCAAATACCATCTTTTCTCACTTTAACTTCACGCCCATTGGTTTATTTTCTATTCAATCGATGTTTTCTGTTCTCAAATGAAGATTCGTTTGATGAAAAATCATTCAAGAATCGTTGTTACCACGTGTAATTTCTCGCTTCAATCTTATTTTACAATTTGCTTTAAAAATTTGTAAGTCATTCCGTTTCTTGAAACGTCAGTTTGGATTAGCAAATTAGATGATAGAAACTCACAGATCATAACATACACGAGTATGAACACCTGTTCCCGTTTTTAATTGAATAATGCATAATATTTATAAAAATAGGAATTGGAGAAAATATCAGAAAAACTCGTAATAACATCGGTCGGAACAAGAAACTGAATTTAAAATGGCATTTTCGGATGAGTAATGGGGAGAGATAAAAAAAAAAAAGAAAGTTGATCCCGTGAAATAATGCGCAAAGCTTGTCGAGACATCAACGAGAAACTTTTGCTCTTTTTCTCGTAGAGTAGCCATTCTGGTTTCGAGATTTTCTACGGTTATCGTTTTGCAAAATGCTCGTTTTTTTTACCAGCTCGACGTGCAAAGTGGTGTTCACTGTCACGATGCTTACGTAATTAGCGAATGATGAGCGATAACGAAAGCGAAACGTTGTTGCCTGTCTACTTACTCGTGACCTCGTTACCATCAGTTTCTTCGCCCAGTAGCACCAATGTCGGCTAATCGCTCGTTAGCGACGACTAAAGCCGATCTCGCTGTAACGAGGCGAGACCGATTCTCTTTGCCATGCTTCGAACCTTTGCGAAATACGAATCAAGATCCCTATCATTGAATCTGATCGAATCGGAGATTTATCTGGAGCAGTGTATCGGTATTTGTTTTCAATAGAATTTTTCTTCGTTTCATTATTCGTCTAGAAATTTATTATCGTACAATTAGATGTATTACAATTCTGACAAATTTTGTTCTGCTAATCTTTAATAATCTGATTTTGATTCGGAACATGTAAATGCCTTTTATATGTGTTATTCGAGGTATCAAATCTGGTCGAAGGAGATATCCTCACTCAGGTACAGGTAACTACAGGAAATCGATTGAGACGGCCTTACATGTTCTCTCACTCATTATATTTTTACCGAAAGATCATTACCACTTATCGTTACCTGTATGAACTTTACCCTTCGTTATACTATTTTTATAAGTTACAAGCAAGAACCTTACACGTTTCATATACTATAGCAAAGAAATACAACTTTTTCTCACTTGCCATATTTTTATTAATATTCTTATCACTACCTTCATATCGAACTCAACCCTTGTACCTTTTTTAAAAGTTTCAAGCAAAGATCTTACATATTTCATATGTTTTAACAAAGGAACAAGACTTTGGTTTCAAGAGGGTGCTCGAAAGTCGATGGCGACAAACGACAGCCATTAGCGGCAACGGACTCGTGGATGGGTCCCATAAGTTCGATAACCTTCGGCAGCAGGCAGCAGGCACGAATGAATAGACCATACGAGCTCAGGCAGTCATTAATTTCGTGAGAGCTGGCCATGTTTTAACATTATCGTAATCATCGCCAGGATGTTCCCGTTATTTCCTGCGCATCTGACCGTGGGAATAACAAGCGACTGGTTTCGGGCACCGGACCAATCGATGGTCGGTTACGTTTCGTCGTGTCTGCCAGGTTTTCAATCAAAACGTGATATAAATCAGATCATAAATCACTGGAATAATTGAAATTGCAGTAAACTCCTCGTTCTGTTCCTTTCAGTCGATCGTTATGCAATTTCATGACGTAAAACACGCCGATTAGGTTCAACGATCAACAATTGCGCGGATGAATCATAAACCTCGAATGCAACGACCGATCAGAATCACGAAAAACATTATACAGAGGATTCCAAACAATTTCAAACGATTAAATCGATCGGCAAGTTTCATGCAGGGTCGAATGTTCTTGCAAACAAGTGCACGTGTAAAATTTGACCCATCGTGTGAATAGTATTTTCTCAGAGTAATTAATTTTAGTCAGGCGCAGTTGATATTTAATTCCGCTAATTTGTGCGTGGATGATTTTATGAGTAAATTATGGATTACCTAATGTGATTTGCGTAAGTAGCTTTTCTCTTCCTTTGATTGATGCCTTTTAAATGTCTAGAATGATCGAAACGTATAATTCATACTACGGTATGGTGTTTTTTTTTGTTCTTTATTAAATTCAAATAAACTAAAATGCCAGGAGCTGGAAGTTTTTTGTTTTTGTTGAAGGATAAGATAAATGGCTAGATTGGAATTTGAAGGTGTACTTAACGTATACACAGCACGTAAAAATATTAAAACACGTTAAAATCGAAACATTCGTTACGATATATAGTTGATGTAAAATCTCAGAATTTTTATTAAAATTCCATCTCTCTATTTATCTTCTCTTTATAAATTTTAATAAGTTGCATCATAGTCATTTTCAATTTGCTCATCAATTACAAATGAGTTTAAATTTATTCAAATTACCGTAAAGTGCAATCAAGCAATTGGTATATTTACGAAGAAGAAAAATATTCACTCAATAAATATCTCCTAGCTAACAATGAGCCATCCTTCATCATTTCCAGGAAGCATCAGCTTAATCATAAACTTAATTTACTGTTCAATAATCCTCCTCCACATCGACAAGCGACATTCTTCCCTAACGGTACCCTATCTAACGTTTCTTTGCTTCGTAAACAATCAATTAAAAGAAAGTTTGTTAAAAAATCAAGCGTTATCTATAAACGGAATTCTTCAGAAATTCCCTTGGTTAGCAAGCAATCATCGATTCCTTCTATAGTACCTCGGGGTAATCAATGTTAGCTAGCGATCGAAGGAACGCTGTGTTCGCACTTCCGCCGTGGAAACTAGTGGATCTCACCCGAGCAAGTTCGACAACCTTGCGGTGTGGAATCGCGTACATGTTCGCGCGTGTACGCACGCTGATGCGTGTGCGATGTTCCGCGTTAAGATGATTATCGAACACGCGAAACGGGATTCGAATCGTCATAGTAGGATGGCCAGATATCACAGATCCTCACCGAGATAGAAACCTTTCGATGAAATAACAGCTTGTTTTCACGTATATTGTCGGCCATAAATACGTTGAACCCTCTTATAACATAGCAAACTGAAAACGCGGTTTCGGTATAACGCGACGCAAAAATTGCCGGTTCCATATAGCATAACTTCACAACCATCCACAGGTAGCAGGAATGTTTCCATCACATTGTTCTGGTTTCGTTTAACGCGATTTCTATATACCGTGGAACCAATTAATCGTTTTATAGATGGGTTGATTGTACTAAAAATCCAACAATTTTTACTTTTTCTAATAATATATATCAAGTGGCACGTGTAAATAACATAACAGACTCGTATTCAAATAAAATATGACGTGAACAAAATAACAGATTTATAGTAAAATAAGTAGAAAATAAATGTGGTGGAAAACATTCGATTTGTACTAAATATCAGTAGATGTCCTAATACTTATGGCCGACCGTATAGTATACCTTGCTTACCCCGTGGTTGCTTGTTTCCTATTATGTTCTCTCTCTCTTTCTCTCTTTCGTCTTTGTATAATTTGATTGATACCTTGTCGATGTTACCTCACCTGACTTCGTATTATATTATTCCTGCTGGTTATTCACCTTAATGGTATTTCTCTCTTCGTGTGTACGTGTTTTGTTTCTGGGATGTACATGTCCAATTTGAGGATACATTGTCTGATAGAGAATGGAGGAAGTGATTTCGCGAATGAGATTCTGCAGTTGCTCACGAAAGTATTATAAACAAATCGAAGAGGATATCGGCTTGAAACGAAACAGTGTTTTCGCTTTCTACGATTAACGATCTTCAAATTTGTTTTCGTATTTCCCGATGCTTAAGATGTTGCTGTAACTATTGAATAACGTTGAACAAGAGGAAGACGTTGAGCAACGCGTATTTAGAGGATTTTGATGGAGACACAGACGTATCGCCAGAATGTAACAGCCGTTTCGCAAGCGTTGGCTAATGTGCTGAAAGGAAAATCGTTTGGAACACATTTCCAGAGGATGCTGAAATTCCTAGGATACCGTGCCCTCGGATTTATCGCAAGTGTAAAGAATCATTTCCTAACAGGCCGGATTCTAAAATTCGTGTAACAACAGGTTCAACGAAATATCTGTCACATTTTATCGGTATTCACCGCGTCGTTTAATGTCTGGGAAAGTTCCTGGGCTCGTTGTTCGACCTATTACAATCGAGTCGACCTAGCACAATCATGAGAAACGAGATAAATCTATGTAATTTCAGTCACCTGTTAAAAATTATCTCGTGTCCCTCGTAAATTGAAACAATTCGCTATAGTTTCTTTCTCTAGCATATTTTATCGCCAAACTGCAGGTGATTAACAAATAACAGGATAAAGAATGTAACTAAGCTACAGACAAATTTATTCCAAATATTGTCACCTAGATTTATTACCTAATTCAATCATGTTCTAATAGATTATCACGTTAAAATACTTTACTACATGTATATAACCCTAAAGTCTCGAAACTTCACAATAAAATTCTTTGGATAAATTCGGATGTTATATATATATCATTTTTTTGTGTGTATCACTTTCCCACCTTTAAATTAATCGTGTAATCATTTCGTCGTGTTCCATAATCTAACCCCTAATTGACCTTAAAAACGTATCCGCATTATTACATACATCACATTTCCCATCCCGTTACATAAACCATGCCCCCTGCAAATTATACTTTCACAAGAAAACATCTTTAACGAGCAATTTTTTGAAGATCGAATCACCTGCAGCTTCTCCAACCGGACATGTTTCCTACAGCCTCCTCTTACTCACTGATCTAACCATTCTTCTCCTCCAGTGGACGAGCGTCAAAATGGCTTGCTCGCGCTAACGACTAGGGTAAATTATCAGAGAAACCGTAAATGGATAAACATTCGCCGGACATCCGATCCGGCGGCGCGAATAAGCCCAGGATTTTTCACTTGGCCCGCGATTTATGATCTTACAAAAGGCCGGCGATATAGGTGCAACGTTGCACCGGCGATGCATTCGCGGTAACACCAGCTACGTATTCGAAGAGAGATGCAGTGAGCGAGGTTGGCTTGCCTCTAAAATATACACGCGAGAACCGTGACACCAGCTATGCCAATAATTTAACGCGGCCGTTTTTTCTTTCTATTTTGTTTTTCTTTCCGTTTGTTAGGCGAGACTGGCGCGGACTCGCGACCGTGCAAACCGGAGGTGTGCAAGACGTGTAAGTCTCTATGCGACCTCTACCGGTTTCTAGAAGATACGGCCGCGTTAATAAAGCAGGTGTACGACCGGTGAGTATGCACGAGACGCGTCAGTCGGCGTTAATGCGTCTTATGAGCGATTGCAGCCGGTGTACACACGCATCCTGCCGCGCAACGCGTTAATACGTGGTAATTCATTTTGCAAACGCGGATTCCGCTCCCTCGGAAATGGGTTTCGCGGCTGGAGTTCCCTGATTTTTCTCAACAGCGTAGGAACTTGGCGCGAGTCTCTCTAGGAGAGTTTACAATTTATTCGAAGGGAAATCTTTCTGGTGGTTAATTTGTATCGACAACGATCGGTGATTTCATAGATTTCCGTAGACTTTGAATAGTTTAGGTTACGATAGTGGATTTGACTATGTTATAGAACGTAGAACGGGTATACAGCGATTCACATTAGCGTCCGGATATTATTTAGCTTCTTGTTTCGTATTCGAAGAAAGTATGTGCATTGTGTAAATAAAATACATGCTTTTGCCAACAACGATATTTGTTTTAATATATTAAGCTGTTAAGCAACATATAGGCTTGTATATTTAAGAACATCTAGTTATGCGTTATAGGCAAATGTATATAACGATAATGTACCGCATCTCATTGTACCTGAATATTAATGCGGGTAGATAGATTGGACTCTATATTGAGTGTAGAATAAAATTCATAAAATGAATATAGAAAATAGGGCAAATCTAGATTGGACATAGAACACGGAAATAATGAAGAATAAAAGATCTGAATAGATAGAATATAACAAATTTTGAATATATTATTTCATCTATATATTTCCTTTATTTCTTACTAAATTCATTTCTTACTTGGATTAAGCTATGATATAATAATATACCCCAGACTTGTTTCAGTAGACTTGATTTTATTTAGTAGTCTGTGTGTAATCATCCTTGCAGATATGTATAATGTTATAATTCTGAATTCACAAGCTATGTGAAAATATGTATGGGCACTTTCGGGTGTCATTGGATATTCGTTATTTTATAAATTTCAGCATTATGGGATAAAGTTACGTTGCCTTGAATTTACATGTATCAGCCAAGAGGCTTCCATAGCCTTCTCGCCTTGATTTCCATTCCAACTTGTCCTACCTTGAAATTCATATTTGCTGAACAGATGACATTTCGATTTATCGACGTTTACTATTTGATATTTTGGGAATTGTGTTTGCTAATTATATCATTCGGAAGTTTACTTTTTTACGTAATACGTCATTAGTTGGATTTAATCTCAAATCAGTAGAAGATTGCAAGGACAAGCTGTTAATTCAAGTAAGTAAATATTAACAGGAATCTTAGGCAAATTATGCAAATGGAATAAAGATTAGGCAAATTCTATAAATCATGGAAACTAAGAAGGTTAGGCAAAAAATTTCTTTATGCGATATCTACATACTGGACAATAATCTATATTTCACATTAATACATATCTAATCTTAAAATTTACCAAGATCATATCAAACCAACATGAATCACTGCTTTTGCCGAATGAAATCTATTCGTCAAGGCGTGAACGGCCGAATTCACGCAAAAGGTAATGAAATTTTTTGTAGTTTCGTGTAGACTGATCGTCCGATTCCGGAACAGTCAAATGACCGTCATAAATTATCGTCGTTGGTCTCTGTCGAAGGTGTGCACCCGCCTACCATTGAATTGCGAGACAATCTCGCGGCGCAGAAACCGGCGAAAGAGTTTCTTCGATTTACTGTACACAGCTCCGTGATTCCCTTTCACCTAACGGTTCCCATGCATGCCGGTTAATGGCGGGAAGAAAGGTCTCGCCAAAGGAAAGCAAAATCGTCCATGGATCTCGTCCTGTTTATTTTTCGCTATCGAGTTCCTTTTACTTGCGATTCTCTCTTCATGTTGTTGGGTGAAAGCACCTAATTCATCGTCGATCTTCCTCTATCTCGTTTTATTTTCTGTAACATTTTGTAAATTTCTCTGTGAAGACTGAGTTGAATCTGCAATAAAGTTTAATTGCATCGAAAAGTTCGAAGACATTGCGCTCTGAGTCATCGAACAGCTGCTTAATCGAGGAATCTACATTTATCTTACAACTTTCTTGTTTCAGCCTGTTCCGTCTCATTTGTATGAGTTATTATCCGTACATTACATTAGAATTATAGACTTTGCATGAGAAATAAAACGGTACTTTTACCTATAAATTCTCAGCTAGTATGATTTAATGTGGCCGTAAAATCATGCTGCATTCTTTTATTGCAGAAATTTCTATTTCGTTTCTTTAGTTCCTCATTATTTTCCATCTTATTGCCAAGATGCTTTTTTTAACGTGTTTGCATTGTTTTCTTAATCGATGGAATTTCTCCTTTCATTTTCTAGTACTGTATTTTATTGCTTAAATTCTGCCTGAGTAGGCTTACTCAAATGTCGACATGTTTGAAAGCCTTAATTTCATCACGGTAAAATGATATTGTCGATTGGGGTTGCCCTCAGGGTGATCGATAATTTATCATATTACCGTCTCAGGATGAATATTGTGTTTATATAAGTATAGGGGTTCTCAGAAACATCCATAATAGGTGATTAAGTATTAAGTAAGAATAGTTTTGGGAAAAATGTCCATTAGTGGTTTCTAACTGACTATAGATAACTACAGGTATGGGTATCAAAGTCCTTCGATTAAGATATGGCTCTATATGCACTGGTATTAGTTACCTAGTTAACTATCACAGAGAAATTTAAGGTTCTTGGAGGAATTAGATTAAAGTTATTCTTGA
The DNA here is from genome assembly GCF_024542735.1 of Bombus huntii. Classification (NCBI taxonomy): domain Eukaryota; kingdom Metazoa; phylum Arthropoda; class Insecta; order Hymenoptera; family Apidae; genus Bombus; species Bombus huntii. The sequence goes on along the minus strand of NC_066248.1, from coordinate 12,858,803 downwards.
AAAATGAAAAAAATCATTTTTTCATAAATTTTAATAAAAGGTGCTTTCTAACTTTCTGATCTCGAGACACCTTTTCAAATGACAATGGTCATTGTTACAACTCTCAACTTCAGATCTTAATTCATTCCTGTAATATACACATACTACAAATTAAGAATGAATTAAACATAAATTAAGAATGAATTTAATTGAATATTATGTTAATAATTATACTTATAACGGCGGGGAAAATGTGACAAGATCAGTCAAGTATGAAAGATCATATATTCAAATATATTTCGTTCTTTGTCGTTATCCACGCAATTCCCGATTCCAATATTGCCATCGAGCGAGTACGTTGTTTTGTTCCGACCATCGCCAGCAATATCGAGAATATCAAATTATACAAATGCAGTCGTGGATGGTCACGCCGATTATCGCGAACAAAATTTATCTTTCGAGCGGTGTTCCCGCATCCACTGTATTTCCAGCATCCAACGATTACAAGACGAGGCAGGCTACCGACATACACACAGGCGTACGTGGCCGCTTCCTTTGATACGCTGCTGCAATCCTAATCCCCTGTGCTTACATATCGCCGATGTTGTCCGTGAAATTGCATAATATAATCCACCCACGGTAGCGGAAATTCTTCGTGGGAGTACGCGCGCGTACCACCCAGCCGACAGCTGGCAAAACGATGAATAATGTCTTGAAACAGAATACGAGGGATATTGGTTCTTGAGTAGGTTACCACAGACCACGTGTGCAATTATTTTTGACACAATGCTGCGGTAAAATCATGATCTCCTTAACTAAGCATTCTTGCTTCTTTAAATATTTCCGAATTACTTAATACTTGAGTTATTATCAAACTTTTTAATTAATTACGATCTGAGTAATAGTCATAATGTTATAATCTATTCGTCAATTTCTTTAAATTTTTTCAAACAAAATGTAGGATTTAGGAAAATGTATGATAGCGATCGAAAAAAATATTCAGTGAACACTTGGAATCCTTTTTTATAGCTGCAATGTTAAAAAGTAGGATACGAAAGATAATGTAAATTCGTTGAAAAATAATTACAAATGAATATTAATTTCGATTAAAACAAAAATTTCTGATATTTTCATACACTTTTCCTAGAAATAATAAATTTTCTTAGATTTCAATGTTTTAGAAATAACAGGAATTCTCCTTTTTCTGCAACTTATTTATCTTCGTCATTAAAATTCCTTGCCTAAAATGAATTGTACACCGTCCAAGAGTCTTGCTTCTTATAATCAGTTCTACGAAAAACATTCTTACTCAAACTCGTCGAGAATGAATTACTGTTAACCACGAGGACGTCTCCACCATTCCATTCACATCACTCCATCCCAGAAACAAATCCTTCAAACTCAAACCCGCCGATAGAATTTCCAATCATCTTCAAACGGTCAGAAATTATCTTCCTCTGACGTCAGGATTTCATCGACGAATCAGTCGAAACCCTTTTCCTGCCATTGAAACTCAAGATACTCGACAGCGCAATCGTGAACACAACCGGAGAAGCGTTGACAGTAGATTTTTACGTTTCGCAGTCGCTTCTGCGCGTAGAGTGGACGGACCACCGGTGAACATGGCTCGTTCGGAACATTCTTCAAGGAACGTTGCATCCTCGCGCGAATGACATACGATCGAGACGTTTAAGCGAGGCGTACAGGTGTCGAGGTCCTCGAGGCTATCTTTAATCGGCCATCGAAGAATTACGCGACGTACCAAGCGTACACACGGTGGTTCGTTCACGAAATCGGCGTCAAATACACTTTACGTAGCTTCTTAACGATGAACAGTGGTCCCGTGTAAACGATCGTAAATACCAAAATCGCGTGCGTTCGATCAATTAACGGCGCACGCGTAAGCGCAGTGACCGGTATTCGGTATTTTCGATGATGTGTAATGCCTACGGCCTGTAAATGCTCCTTAATGTTCGATTACCGCGCCATGGGGTAGAAACTGGTCGTTACGCGTTTATTCGTAGCTTCTTGCGCAAACGACGAATACACGGTATCTCGGTAGTCTTAACAGTCGGCTAAAAATAATGTTTAACAAGTAGGGATTTTTTGCAGGTTACATTAATTCGAACGTTTATCACCTTGTGCTTGATGATATACGCCAAAGTATAGCGTTTTCACGGCAGGCTCGTCACTCGTTGTATTTCTTCCTTTTCATTCCATTCTGTTTACTTGGACCTAGGAATATAAGCACCATGCTTGAACGTAGTTTATGGGTGACTGACGTAGCTTGCGGGGGAATGAAAACTAATTCTGCTTAAGTATTAGCTGCATTTGTACCTGTATCTTATATTGCTAATTATGACAGTCGTTTATCATGTATGTTCAGTGGTTAGAATTTAGAGAAGTTTGGTATAAAATAATATATTGTTATCGTAGCTGTGCCAGGTTTGTCGTTCTTTTTATTCTTTCCTTTATTCGTGGATTACAGTACGTTCAGTTTTCCATTTCCTTTTTCTTGTCGGGAGATCCGTGTACAAGCCCGAACGACGCAGAAAGAAACTCGAGGAGATTCGACCGACCCTTGGTGCGTTTGAATGCGTTCACAGCATCTCGTGCAGCGATGTCATTCGAAAGGTGGTCGCTACCAGAAGGCGATCGTGACAGTCAATGTATACCTCGTTATTTACGCGACATAGTTTAAGACCACTTGTATCTTACAAATACTTACTTAAAATGTACAAATACGCTATAACGTACTAATACGCTTATAAGGTAGAAATATTTCTTGCCGGTTTGCTACAAATTCTAATAACAATGCAATGTAAAAATACGCAAATCGTGGTAAAGCGAATGAAATAAGAATTAGCGAGATTGAAAATAGAAAACAGCGAGATAGAAAATTGAGAGGATTTAAAACGGTTCATTTGCTTTATCCTCTCTTTGTTGACAGATCTGTTCTGTAAGACAGTCGATAAGATAACTCCATACTTGTACATTTATTTAACGATACACAGAATTAAAACTGTGCAAATGAAGCTATTCTCGTGTTGTACAATTTTTCTTAACTTTAACAAGGATTAATTCTCAAGGAGTGGATTAACGTAATTATCGTTAAGACAGGAATCCACATCGTTACGTTTACATTCTTTGTTACAATACTTTTAAAAACAACATTTATGGAAGGTACGACCTATCCCAATCGATTTAAAAGAAGAATTTAAACGATCGTTTCGCTTCAAGTGCAAGAAACAATTAAAACCGCTATCAGCGATCATTACTTCCACTCAAGGTCCGGTCCACTATCGACGACCTAACTCACGAATCTCTCGTGGAGTTTCACGAAAGAACTCGATACGAACGTCCGGTTCGAAGCTGGTTCGCGATCCGAATAAATAACAGGGTCGTAAAGATGGAGCAGCCGTATTCGTCCGACAATGATTACGCCATAAAGACTCGTTTGCGGTGTTCGCGCACGACAGCTGTAGGCGTTACAATTATTTCAATAATCGATGCATAAAACTGGTCGTTGAAAGAGATAGAGAGAGACGAATAAGAGAAAAAATGAGAGGGAAATAGGCGACCAACAGACTAAAAAAGCAGAGTTGGACGCGCCGAATGGTCTGGTGGCCCGGTGAAATACACGTCGCTACAGAGCAACGTATATATACGTGTAGCACACGGGATACCAAGGTACCTACGAGTCTACCTGCAATCTATTTGCATGCAAGAAGTTCGCATGCTGCGCCGCCGCCGCCGCCGCCGCGTTATTTTTACTATTATTATAAAGTGCATGTTCCTACCCTTGCGTGCAGGCCGCATGCCGCTGCACTGTCCCGGCGATGGTTTATAAGGACTATAAGTTTTATTGAAAAGCCCTTGAGCTTCTTTTCTTCTTATTTTTTCCTTATTCTGCCTTGGTTCCCTTTTGCCTGAGAAGCTCAGTACGATATCGATAAACCAGGTCTCCGCAGCGAGGGAGGAATATGGCAGAATATGACCACATGTAATTTTTACGCATACCTTTTAGTATATCTTTTAGCACATATGTATATAGTGAGGTACGATTGTATAAATCATCTAAGTTTCAACATCGTAAAATTCAACCTTGATCTTTGCACAGAATAATCAAACTTGTACGTTATGAGTCGTCGTTAGTCTTTAATATAGTATCGAGGCAATGAGGAAAAATCTGTTTTTTTTTTTTTATTTAACCTGTTTGTTTTCGAGCTAGAAAAGTTGATATAACGAAGATTTATTTGACATATAACCGTGAAAGACCATGGCCGCCAAGCGTCGTGTCAGCTTGCGATGTACGTTAGGCTGTATAATGGTACTATAAGTACTCGCCGGGTGAAAAATAAAATATCGTAAAAGAAGAAAAGTCAGTGTTTTAGTTGCTTTACCGCCGTCCTTTGTAGTCTCGTAAAACCTTTTGATTTTCGTTTTTGGTAGTCGGAGGTATAGCGTTTAGAGAGGTAATCGATTATGAATGGCGAACCGTAGCGCCGGCAACATGAAGTACTAGAGAAGTGTATGGCTCTCATCGAAGGATGTTCTATTGTAATTAAACGTTGGAGGGAGAGGATTATAAAGCGAAGAGTGGTAGGGATAGACGGCGGTAAAACAAAACTAATTTACGACTGAAGAATTTATTGGCAATAAACAATGGGCTACGAGCGAGGAATTTAGCGAGGCTTTAAACAGTCGCGAGCATAATTTCATTCTAAATCGTGCAACTAACAGCGTACGAACGCTCGTTTCAACATACCGAGATATTGTTTCTGATGTATTTATTATTCTTGTAGCTGATTCGTGGGATCATTAGAGCCGAGCCTGTTACCATTACCACTACCCATTACGAATGGCCTCCATTTAAATAATAAATGACTTCATACAATTGATTCATACATGTGCTCCTACGCCGTTCGTTAAAATTTAATGCGCCAGCCAATTTGTTTAACTAAAGTCCCGCGCCTGCCCGCAACTGAAGTCCCTTTCTTTCTCTCTTGACGAGTTCTCTCACTGCTATATCTCGAAGCCCCACGGGGATGACGATCCTCGGTTCTTTCTTTTTCTTCCCTCTCGCGCGAAATTGAACATTTCTGCCAAGTCAGAGAGCCCCTCATCGAGAAAGAGAGAGGGAGAGACCGCATCAGTATGTATACCAATTACCGGACGCAACGCAGCGTATTGTTGAGTGAAAGCAACGCAACGCCCACGCGTAGGAATCGTACCGAGCGCGCATCTTGTCAGGGTGATCGTGTAGAGAACCTCGTGCACATTGCAGGAAGTCACGTGCACTTGTGTGCATCCCTGTCAGGCGCGCGTCCCGAGCCTGTCGTACGCGCGCCTCTGAAACGAAAGCAACATCCATTTGCATGAAACTCATCGGTGCACACCGCAAGAAACTGAGGGATCGCTGCTCCACGGGCGTAAGTGGAAGGAGGAACGTAAAATGATCGATCGGTATAATAAACGGTTACTTTTGAACGAACGCCTTTAACCCTTGTCTATGGAGTGCCTTTGTCATTAGCACTGTCAGGATCGCTGGAAAGGAAACTGTAATGCATTTTGTCTTTGTTCGTTTGCTCTTAGCTTATTGCGAAATAGACTATATTTTTATAAGAACGGGTAACCTACTTTGAATATTTTATATACTTTTGTATGTTACATGAATTGAGAATTTTTCACAAACGCACAGAAATTCATTAATTATATGTAATATAATGTACAATATTAATTATATGTATTATGTCTAATTATATATAAATATGTTAATTGAATGTAACAAGTTTTTGAGTCTCGTGAGTTTTGTGTGCCAAAATGAATAATGTAAAAGTTACATGTGTATTTTTATTAATTACGTATTGATGCGCACGAGTAACGCATAAATCTCAACAAATTGTCTCTAGTTAGGGTTAACTTTAAATACAATAAAGTAGGGTTACTTCAATTTTTTGTCACATACATGTTTTGTGACGTAATATGATGCTTTTCTGATAACAAGCAGCTATTGTAATTTTCTGATGTATTCTATTATAAAGTTCCTCTATATCTCTTCACGGTATGTAAGATGAATCGCAAATAGCAGAGATAGCCGAGGGCAGGTTAGTTCTGTTTAACGACCGATATCAGCTAGTGATAACGCAATATCCTCGTGTACACATGGGTTGAACGTCTCGCATGGGTAGGCCAAGTAACTGTAAACCGAGTTTGCGAGTATGCGAAGCTTAGAGACGCGAACTCATCTCTGAAACCTTGTTCTATCAGTTTTGCCTAGGTTTACGGTACTACGAACAACGCTTAGTTGGTTGTTTAAGTAGGTCGTGGTGCCTAAATCGATTCCTATCCTTTGTCTCTGTGAAAGAAGTCTGCGATATCGCATTTTTATGTCCCTTCCAATCTTTAGAGAAGATATTGGAATTCTAATGGGAATGATAAGTGTCATTCTAGAATTCATTCTTTTATAACAGTTTTTTAAATCGTTAACTGAGAAACATGAATTATTTCCATCTTTTATTTAAATACCGATTGTTGTTTTACGTATAGCTCCGTTCTTTTATTAAATAAATTACGTCACATTTTCGTTTACAGTTTTCTTTATCAGCCTATAATTCTGTACTTGTAGAAGTTTAAAGGTAAGCTAAATGTGTTTTAGTAACCTTCCACGATCAATATTCGGAAGCTAGCTAATAAATCCGTATCAAGGTCATAAATCTTGAACGTAGTGTCTTGTTTAAGAAGAAAAGGCACGAACAAGCGTTTTTTAATCGATCGAATTAACGATACGTTTAGTGGAACAACCAATTTATTTCGATAAAAATAGAGCTCTGAAAGGTGGTCGTGTTTCACGATTCCGCGGAGGTTCGCTCGATACTTGCTCAATGATCGTTCGAACGAGAAGTGGGACAACGCGTTGCAGGATCGTCATTCCTAAGACGGTCTCGTGGCGTTGCTAAACATTGATATATGTGCGGCGAAAAAACCTGTGAATATGTGACGTAGGATGGTTATCTTGTTATTGTGGTGACGATGGTGAGTCATTGTTTCCTCGCGTATTAATGCAATTGACACAATGATACCAGTTAACAGTCGTATTAATCCACATATTTATTATATCTATCGACTTTTTACATTGATTTTCAAAATTATTAGATATATAAATAAATTGGAGAATTCATGAAAACAAAATAAAATATAAAAGGTCGATCAATTTTCTGTTTTTAATTTTCTATATTCTCTCTTACAAACTGAACAGTCATCTAGCTGGATATCGAGCGTAATGAATTATGTTTTGTTTCCTGGCAGTAACCAGGCGGGAAGTGAGCAACAAATCATATCGACACACTCGACACAAGATTTCTGCATCCTCCCACGTCCTCAATCGATCCTCCCCTTACACATGCTTCTCCCGTAAAAAAGCAGTGTCGATGTCTTCATAAACATTTTCATCTGTTTATTAATATTGTCTTGTATTGGAATAATTAATTATCAACCTATCGACATAATATTTGATAGCAAACTAACGAGTAAATCAGAGCTACATACCATTATCACTGTTGCTTCAATGTACTCCAGGATATCTGAAGGTTAGATTAACACTTACTCCTTCGTTTTGTTAGACAGAAACCGAAGACCTTCGAGTATCATCGTCCTATCTATCTTACCAATATACATCCTATTTCTTTCAAGAAAAGTTAAACGTATTGATTCACTCTATCATATTACAAAGCTTCAGATCAAAAGGATCTGGTGGATAAGTAACACATCAATTTTCCAATGCATCGACGTTTCGAATCAGCGAGTAACGCAACGTTATTCTACAATCTGTAATAGAGCTAAGCTCTACACATTTACCCTTCATATTCATCGCTTCTCGACGAAAAGAAGGAAAGCTATACTAAGGATATGCGTTACGAATGCCTTAGCAATTAAAATGCCAGCATCGTTTATATTTTACACGTCTGGAGGTCTGGTATCTCGATGAAGATTCGTTGCGCTGGCCGACGTTGCGTTGTGTATACGAGACGCTATTCGCGAGAGCCAGTCGGTAATTGTTTTCAGGGGAGCAAGAAAAAGAGATTGTGCATCCCCGATAGGTTCACCTTGAAAAGTTTCTCGCGCCGCGCCGTGATCGAAATCGTGGCTTAATGAAACGTGCACGATTTTTGCCAGGAATTATGCTGCCTAATGGACATCGTTCTTCGTCGCTACTCAAAGTTTAATAAACGCAATCGGCTTTCATATATCGTCCGCTAAGAAACAAGAGCTACTCGAGTACATCCTAGTCAGCCGGTTTTAGAGGACGACCGTGTAGGTTTCTTTTTTCTGCACAGCCGACTGCACCAAGATACGACGATTTTAATTGAAACGTAATACTATCGAAACGGACGAACGCATATTTTATATCCGGATTTCCACTGTGGTAATTAGAGGTTCTAACATGGCGGATGTTCCTTTAGTTTTATTGGTTTCATCGAGGATAAGAGGATTAATGGAAATGAAAGGATGTTGGAAAGATTACGTCGATTTTGTTGGTGTAGTAGTAGAGTACACTTGTCGGATTTCATTAGGGAACAAATAGTTGATATTAAAGCAGTATAGTGATTTTCTTTGTTATTGGTTTATTGGTTTTATTCGTGTTTGGAATGGGAATTAATGGAAACGAAACTACGTTAGGATGATTATGTCTGATTTCTTGGTTTAATAGAGTTTCATTCGTTGAACTTCCTCAGAGACATATGATTCATATTATAACAGTTTATATTAAAGGGATATACTGATTCTCCTTATTACGTAGGCTTTTTTTAGAGAATTTTATGATTATAGCTTCGCGTTCAAATAAGTGGTTTCAACCGAAAGGAGTTTAGTTGATCAGGTATCAATCGAAAGTTTGTTCTAACAAACGGAGTGCAGTTCTCCAATTTAAATTTAACTAAGCTAGAAACCTTGGCTACTGTGAATTTGTTACTTCCAGTTTGAAATTTCCAGTTTCAAGTGAAGTTGTAATATTATTTTCAATTTCGTACTTGCTGATATTTGTTCTATAAATCAAGTTGGCCAAATAACTTGAATTCGTACAACTGGAATTAATATGAACAGAGTTCTGAATTTTCAAACGTGTCGTTTCATACATAGGTAAAACGTGAGCGCGAAGAGTGTGTTCAAGTCACGAACGCGAAGAAAGTAACGAATGGTACTAATTTATTCGATATTAAGAACGTATGAAGATATATTTCGCGTCATTGTCGAGGCACGCAAACTCAATCGAGGATTACATTAGGGTACAGAAGAGGGATAAGGAGATAGAGGAGCAGAGAAAGAGACGGTGCCACGTTAGCTGTGGAAAATGAGTGGAGCCGCGCGGCTCAGAGTTGCTGGAATTTATTAGCGATCGTACATACAGATACACCAGCGCATCGCAATAACACTTCTTCTAACAGGTTTCCTTGGCTTCGATAAAATCGTCGGCGGTCGCGTTGCACCTTTTGCAACGCCCTGTACGCACCTGCGCGTCACGTTCTGTACGTCGGATTCTTCTTAATAACGCCATTAACAGCGACAGTATATCCAGTCGCGCTTTCCTCCTGGAAAATCCTAATGCGTCACACCACGAACGGCAGTACTACTGGTATCGAATTACTGGTTAGTTTGTTCATTGGAATTATCGATTCTTGAGTAGAATAAGACCCTGTTTGATATTCGAGAGCTTCTGCTTTGATATTACGTTTGTTATCGAGCATCTGAAACTTCAATGGCAGTAAATAAATGATTTTATTTACAATCTTTTAAGAAGGAGAAAATATAAAAACACGCAACATTTGGTTCTGTCATTGTAAACTAGTGTTAAAGAATAATTCAAATTTTACTTCTCGTCAATTGTTTCAGTTGAAATTATCGTTTTTGTTACTTTGAGGCAAGCAGACATTTAAAAGTAAATGTTCAAAAAAATGTTATTGCGAGAAATGAATGATATATTCAATGCTATATTCGATAATATATTCAAGGAAGTAAATACAAATGAATCTTCGATTTTTTACTTCTTCATACCAAATGAAAAATAGATTGGAACGTTAGATGAAAATAGAAGGATGCTCGCAGATTTCCATACAATTCTTCGATCTGGACTTGCGTAGCAAGTATCAAGAATGGAACGTTGGGTCATCCAGCTTTCCATCAAGCAATTCTCTAATTAATTATCGTTATTCCGTGCCACATGAATACTCTATTCTCTCCTTACCATACAGGTGGTTATGTGCGGCGTGGCGAAAGATATATCGACATCCTCCTGTATGGCAAAGCGCGCGGCGTGTTTAGCGAGAAAGCGTATGGGTGTAACGTTGCAACGGAGCCTATTTTTCTTCGTAACTGTCTAAATGTTAAACGCGAACGTGGCAACTCCAACCCGTTAATTATTTCGCGGCATTGTGTATTATGACAATATATTAGACGCATTATTTCAATGTTTCTTCGTTGTTTCGTGTCAGAGTTATGTTAACTGTTCTTAGGTACCTGTGTAATATTTCATCGTTGTGAGATGAGAATTTTGCCGATTTGTAAAATTCATTCTTACGCAAGTCTACGCAACAATTCTACGCTGTTATTATATCCGATATGTATGACATTAAATGATAGGTTGAAAAATTAAAAATTAGCAAAAATACGGACAAGCAATGTGTAAAGGTGATGGCTATATAAATAGCTTTGTATAATTTACCGCTGAGTATAAACGAATGTATTGTTATGACATATTCTATTAAATTCTAAAACTTTACACATTATATTGAATAACTAAGTTTGTTCGATTTCTACTAATATATACATTTCGAAGAATTTATAAAAGTTGCTTAAGGAATATAAAAATACCCGTTTGAATTTTTTGATAAAGGATATATATTTTTAGAGAGATGGAAAAATTTTATATAAAAGTGACGAGACTGCGCGTGCTCTTTTAAGAAGACACGAATGAATTTATTACAATTTTGCACCAACTATCAAAAATTCCTATCAAAGTTTCTAGTCGATTATAGATTTTTCATCTTAGAATTCCCTTGTTTCCTCTTTCATTATGATCCTTTCGCTTTCCGAGTTTCGACTTGATTCGACTCGATGAGTCGCCGAGCAGCGCTTTCTAGTAACATTAGCATTTGAATGTATCGCGTATTGCGAAATTGCGTCTATCTCGAGGTACCGGCTAGCTCGTTTACAAACGCGCGTCTCGAATGTTAATTAACGCGGATTATGGGGCACGGCGAGAGATGATCGCTAAAGAGCCGCGCAAACTATCGACGAATTGATAGAACCGGCGAGATATCTAAGTCTGATCTCGGAAGTTGAATTTAAGACACGTTAGATGCGGTAATTGGTGCATGAAATAATGTTTGTAGCCTTATCGTATAACGTAAGAGGAAAAAATTAAAGGAAATTAAATAATAGATAATAAGGAAATGGTATTCCTCTATTTACGATATTTATACGATATAATAATTATTATTGGAGCTCTTTCATTTCCTGCTTGAATAAGGAAGAACATGTTATTGTTAGATTGCAGGTGCTCGGATATATGTATATAAGAAATTTAAAGACGTAAAAAACGTAGAGTGAGAGAAAGTTACTTTAATAAAGAAAATTTCTGTCAAAGATACCAATTTGCGTAAACTTGTGTTCGAAGCTTAGTTATTCCACATTATCGTACGTATTGCCAACAAATATTTGATTTTTCGATATTTATCAAATTTTTCATCGCGAAAAATATAAAATATATCAATAAACTTGTAACATCTGACATTCCACGAATCCAACGTCTTACCGAATTACACACAATACTCACAAGGTATATACCTAATCGTGGTGGGTTCATGTAGAAACCCTGGAGGCTGGCTATTGCGTATTCCATTGCAACGGAAGATACACAAGAGCCGGTAGAGGAAGAGAACGAATAAAAAAAAAGTAAATTTCATCCATTCTCGCGCGAAGTCCAGCCGCGGCGCATATTGCACTTCGATAGTGATTCTAAAACAGTCGGGGGAGAACTTCTATGGTGCAGTAAATTCCCAACCGTCTCGTGCAATCATTCTAACCTACCCTTTGCTTAGCCTTCGTTTCACCGGCGGACCTTTGACTCTGAAATGGACCCTTTCTTCCTTCGTGGTTCCGCTCGGGTAATTTGCGACCAGGGCACTGAGCATCCGATTCTTTTTCGCCAACGATCGACGCTTGTCCTTCGATCTCGAACGTGAGACGACGCGCACGATAGCCTTCCCTGTCCTTATTCTCGTGTAGCTTTCCAACAGGATTCGAAGAAGAAAATAGTCACGAATATTTTTTATCCTTCGCTAGTTTGACTTTCGTGCGAGACGATCGTAGATCTTCGTTTTCTTCAATGGATCCCTTCGATTTGTTCTTCTGTTTTTCTTTCGAAGAAGCACGACGAGAGACGAGACGAGAATTTAGATATTATCGTGATCGTTTGACGAGGCTTGATTTTTGAGGCTTGATTTTTCAGCAGAATTTTTGGGACACTGAACGAATTTATAAATATTTTACAATATAACGGAGAAGGGATTAGTCATTCAGATAGAGGTCGGATTGAATTCTCGATGATTTTACCTCTGGTAGTTATTCAATTATGGTATTTATAATTTTCCAGTAATTTCCTTAATCGTCCGCGTCCTTCGGCACGATAATTTTCTTTCTCCGATTATCGTCGTTCGTCGGTTTTTAAGGACTCCAGTGTCGTCGATTAAGCCGATAAAAACATCATCGACACCTGGGAATTTTATTCATCACTCGAGGTTGAGGCAAACGGATTCACAGCACGAGGATTATACCGTTTGGTTCGGTTATTATTATTGGAAAGCGGAAAGAATCGCAGCGTCTCTTGTTTTCCACGATTTCGCGAAATCGACACGCTGACACAAATTACCGCAATTTTCCACGCTACTTGGTGTGCATTGAATGTACCTAATATCAGTAGTTCTTTCTCCGAGAGGAACGATATTTTAATTGAAATTTAACAAGTCTCGATGAACCATGGCATTTCTTTCGCCGAAGTAAAAAATATCCAATTAAATAATTGATTAAATTGACGGTGCAGAAAATACCCAATTAGGCAATTTATGCAGTTGACGACGTAAAACATATTCAATTAGACGATAATTGATAAAATCAATCCTGTATAAAACTCCAATCAAAATTGACGATGTAAAAAATATTCAATCGATAAAATGAACGCTGTAGAAGATACAATACGACAATTGATAAGTACCCAAACAGAAAACCGAGAAGAAACATATGAAAAAAAAAACAGAAAAACGATGAAACAACAATGACTAAAAATGTATAAAAATAATTCGACCCATATATACTCTCTCTGCAACGGATTCTGAAACGCACATGACGCAACGTAGGGAAGAAAAAAACGATCTCCCGTGTCATCGACCATGTTGATGACGATACCATTATCCGAGGATCGTGTTTAGCGCTCGAGGTTAGAATACTTCGAACGTAATTAAGAAACGTTCCGGCTGGAACGCGTGTAACCATATAGCTTGGCTTCATTGTCTCTAGCATGTGATGTTCGCGCGTGCACGTACATATTTTTTTTATCACGAGGTCGATAATTATTATCGAATCAAAGGGGACGACGCCGCTCGATGAGCTCCTCGCTGGCTCTTTTATGCAGCGTGCACGCCTGCCGATGGCAAGAGGTCAGCTCGCGAGGCCTTCAGCCTATGGAGACGTAGCGCAAACCAACCAGAGAGATTCGCCAGATACATCCATCTCCGGACGCGGCCGATGCATCCTTGGAAATAATCAGTCGGCCTTCCGCCCGTGTCAACCGCATTTTTCGTCTTCGATTCCCCGTTGAATCGACTCGTCTCGTTCCACCGCGATCCTGCCTGCCGCAGATTCAAAGGGAGATGTCCTCGTGGAACGCACCATTTTGATCCTGTCGGCAATACATCAAGGTTTCCATCTGCTTGCTCGACGCTAGGGGAAGAATAGAGGACGAGTTGGTCGCAGGTGTGAATTGTGAATCGATGGAATGGGTGATATGGGATAGTCGTATGGAGTCGCAAAGGTATACCCAGGTGTTGTCGGAGCATATAGTGGTTTGCTAGAAAGTGTTTGAGCACTTATCACAGGAAACTTTTACGTGTATATTGTATGTGTTATATTTTGCCATCTCAGGTATGCGGTGAATGTTGAAGATGGACCCACTAAATATCGAATAATAAATAAATACTAAATATTTATTAAATAAAATGTTTCGTATTAGACGCATAATATATTCGTTAGGGGGCTTTACAAATGCTTGAATACTTTCGTCAGCAACTGTAAATATACATAGAGGAAACTTTCTTTGGATGTAAAGTTGCATTCGTAAAGGACGTAGTTTGGACGTATAAAATTATAAACCAGGTATCGCCGAGAAAAGCTTGCATGTTATTTATCGTTATTGATTACTCGATTAATAAATTGTTCATTGAAATATAACGGTTTAATTTGTTGCGTCGTCAATGTGGCCCGAAGTAAGCAAGCAACTCTCAGAAACAATGGATGGAATTATCGTGCGTATGTTTCATGGTATTACCATATTGCGTTAACCGTGGTTTAAACCGCGACTTCGTTCGGTGAGATCGCTATTTGTATCGCGATGCGTCCTTGGCGAGAAATTCACTCTAAAAAGGCTGCGAACTGACTGCGTTGGAACACCGGAAGAAATGTTTTCTTGCCAAACATCGTCCCGAGACGCTCGCTGTATAAACTACGCTCAGTTTTTGCTCGTTTCTTGCACGCACAAAAATCTTATAATGTGCGCATCCGCCGTAAAATCTCATAACAGGAGGAACATCGAGCGTGTCTTGCCCCCAAAGAGAGGCGCTCGTTATTTCTTCCCCGGTGAAATATTATTTCCGGCCGGGGATCGGTTGTTTTCTTAGGCAACAAAGAGCTCCTTCCGCGATCTCCTCCGTTGTCGATTTTCCTTTCTTTTCACTATTTTCTCTAGCATGCGCGGAAATTTCTCCTGTGGTCAAGTTTTCATCCATTACAAATGAAAGACAATTTTCTCCACTTCCTGTATCACATTCCTTGTGTCTATGAATATATAATTTGAAACCGTATACAATCGGGTATCAAAGGTAGTAAAATATTCGAAGATTCACAAGGAAGGTCATAGTAAATTCCATTCATTTTCATCAACGTGAATGGACAGAACTTTCGACTCGATTAATAATCTCTCCCTCTTCCTTCACGGTTTTAGACTCGGTTTATAAACCCGACGCTTGACGTCCCTTGATACGCTTAACGAGCACTAAATCCCGAATTAAACGATCCAGAAACTCGTTCAACGGAACGCACCTCGTTCCGCTGTGTTCTAAAAAACCGTGTTTCCCCTTAATGAGTCTTGGCAATTAATACCGCGCGTATCGTTTAAAAGTGTCTCGATGAAATTGTCCGTTTCTTCCATAAACTATTAACAAACAAAAGGAAAAGAAATACTTTTCGTACTCGCTATAGCTAATTATACAATGATGTTTATTCGTCATGGCGTTTTATTTTATTTATCACTATACCCTTGTATCGAATGATATTAAAAATTTCCTTAGATATTACTATCGGAATATAAAGCGAAAAAATTATCTGACTGGAAATATTTGCACGCTATTATCAATTCGTTCGTGATTGCAAAAGAGCATCAACCTTCTCGCAATTTACAACAAGAAATCAAGAGGAATGTGGAGCTATGCTGAGTATCGCCGTTAAACGTTAATCAAGTAGAATCGCGTCCCATTAACCGCGGCGAAAGGAGGACCATGACGAGCGAGCCTTTGACCTGCGAATCCATTGGAATAAGAAATCACGGTTCAACTTCGCCGCCGCTTTCCACCGTGGCTCCGAACGTTCTCTTCGCTGGCTGTTTATTCATTCGGCGCCGTTTCAGTGAATGCTGATAGAGTTTTGATTCGCGGCCGATTTGAATTGCCAAGCAGCCTCATAGTACACGACGACCGCACGCGAGCGTATTTCCTTCGTTCTGCTTGCGCCGCCTCGCCATGAAATTCAAATTCTCGTCGAACAGTCGAAGGTTATACCGAATCGACGATTAGGGAAATATCGTAACACTTTCTGTTTCTGAAATCGATGCGCCTTTCTTAAATCTAGCAGCTGATCGATTCTGCGATAAATTGTACTGGTGGTGTAGATAGAAGCATTCGTTAAATGCACATAATATCTCGAAATTTTTGCCATGCTAATGAAATCTCAAAACATTTCTAATGTGCTAATGAAATTTCAAAATATTTCATATAACACACACAATATGAATATTTTCTATAGTAATATTTTCGTGAGTCATATAACACTATAAGACTCCATAATAAATCCTATCATTTCCAAAAATCATCGCTAATATAAAAAGAATATGCTTTGATGAAACAATAGCTTTACCTCATTTTTTACCGAATATTGTCTTGTCTCAGTTCAGTCGAGAACAAATCCATAGTTACCGAAATTTTTTCGTCGAAGACAGGAGCTTATAAGCTTCTCGAATTCGTGTTTTTGAAATTGTCAGACTACCCAGTGAAATTGTAGAACTTCAATACATCGTCTCCATTAAATGAGCGAAAAACCGTAAGAAAGGAGTTTAAAAAAAAAGACGAGTCGCTTCTGAAAAGTGGCGGAACGGCCGTAAAGCTGTAGAACAATTTGAGGCGGGTTGGTGCGTAGGCGCTGTTTGAATTTTTTTTGTCCCGTGCGAAGGAAGCTGGACGACTCGACGAAGAAGAGAGAAAGAAGGAAAGGAATGATTCACGATTATTACGACCGCTCCTCATTCTGGCCACGAGGTCGTCCTTAGTCTTCGCCGCTTTAACCGGTAAGGTGGTCAGGGGTTTCCGTACGATATTAACGTGTTTTACGGTACTGGTGTCATAGGCCATATTTTTGTTTGGCGGCGTTCCTCGTTCGTGGCAGACGTACGGCGCCGCGTAAATTAATTTCCCAATTGATGGTCACGGAAGCTCTGTTACTTCGCTTGCAGTTCAGTTGACTTATGTGTTTTAACTATTGTCCAAATCTCTTTTGACATATCGTCTACCACATAAGTATTTATCCATCTACTTTTTCAACGTTTCATATCATTTAGAAATGCTTTTGTACCGCTAGAAAAGTTTGATATTATGAAATGTAGAATTTTATAAAATGAAGCTTCATTTGAAACTCAGGGCGTATGCAAATACTTCTTGTAGCGATATATTTATACATCTTCTTTTTCTAAAAAAAAAAAAAACTCCCCGATAATGGTGTACACGTTCCTATGGATTTATTCTACAAGGAAGCGTTCTTGTAATCAGTTACAACGTTTAGAGTCAACCAGCGCGATTGTGTAATCAATTGTGAAAGGATGTTACACTTTTACGTCTTTCCGTAGTTCGTACAGGTGTGAAAGTATTGTGAAATAGGAAGCAAAATCTCTTCGTTCTTCGTTTCAAACGCGTAATTTTCAAAATTTATTACAGAGAAAGTGATCTAAATAGCAGACAACAAGCTTTCGCGAGTCTAATAACAGACATGCTATACTATAAATTACTACACTACAAATTTACAAGAAGATTCGATAGCGACTACTACCTCTCTCGTTTATCTCTTCGAATTTAATGGAACTATTACATCGATCTTTCGGATCAACGACTCAAAGATATCGTCGCGAGATAATCATAGAACAAATCAGACATCTTTCCTATCAATTATGTGGAACGTTTTCAGTCAGGTTCCTAATAGAATTGCCTGGTATCGGACCGAATACCCTGAAGAAATCGATAAAAGCAATCACGCGATTCCGTTCACGCTGATTCGCTCCTTCTCTCTCCGCTTCCGTATCGTTCCAGCAATTAGAAGCATCAAAAGAGCTGGAAGATAATGAGCTAACTCGAGACGGATCGCAGTTGCTGATTTTAGGTACGGTTCGAATACCTGGCGATCTGCGATTCGTAGCTCTCTCGCAAGCCAGAGAGATTATCGAGCCGGATGGTATGCGCTTCGAAGAATGTGGAATCGATATTTTTTCGCTTCGACCGAACTCCGTGATTCCAGTCTCTCTCTAATTATACCATGGCCTCGGTACGCTCCCTTGCTAGCCTCAGATTATCTTACGAAACGAAAAAAAAAAAAAAAAGAGAACAGTCTCCTTTTCATGGTCGAGACGTAACGAGTCGTTAATTGACGGAACTCGAGATGCATTCAGTCGCCGTTTGATTTTTGATCCACCATCGTAATGGCGATCGACTTCGAACGGATGTTTCTCGATAGCTTTACCCCAGGCAACTGCAACAGGAGTTGGAATGGAATCTTGGTATGGTTGTTTTTGTTTTGTACGTAGATGGTAGAATCGATTAAATGATTAGCTTGCTGGAATTAAATATCGGTTCAGTGCTTTTCTCTTTATTATTTCATCCGTTATTTCTCTTTTCATTTCTACTGTCTTCTCCATTGTTCGAATTCTAATATAGATTTCATGGAAAAACCTGTCATTGTTCTGGCCATCTAAGACCTATTGTTTCTTAATCATATTACCAATTTAATCGATCGTTAGTCGTTAAGGTGCACGTCGCGAAAGCTGCGAAATCAATTCCTTAACGAGCAGAGAAAGTCCCTCGTGTTACCATCACCTTTTCATTAGCAGAGATCCGGCATCAATCATCTAGCCGTTTCGGCCACTCCTGAAACATCGTAGAATTTCAAATACTGCGCGAATCTGACGGGATCGACCGCCACGATCAATCACCGTCAGTCTGAACCGCACCTGGTCATCGAGTACCCACCTAAAGTATTTGAAACATTGGCATCAGAATCGTGGGAGAACAAGCTTTGCGAGGCTAGGTTGGCTAACAGGGGAAACCAATACAAAACCACTATTTAGCAATTGTTTAATGATAATAATGACAACTACCTTTGCGTACGTTTTCATAAGTAATATGGCCAGTAATAAGCCATTTGGACAAACGTTTTACACGGTATGTAACGAATGCTGAGTGGGTATATTTCATCTTTACTGTTTATAAATTCGATGTACCCGACAATCATCGATATTACTATTCTTAGTTTATATTAAAAGCAAGACCCATTCTCCATGGACATCAAAGTCAGAGAATAAAGGGATTTTGTTTTATTGTTAATTTAAGTACTACAATTGAACTCTTGAATACTATTTGTATTATTTTATGTTCATTATGGAGACATTTAATAAATGCGATATTGATTACACAATTTGTTTCATAAGTTCAAAAGTTATGGGGATCTAGAACCTGAAGTACACAGTTTTGTACTTTTCTATACCAAGTGCATACTCGTTGTTCCATCTAACGACAGAGAAACGGAGGGACGACTACCAGCAGCGTCCTTTCCGCGGACAATCTGTTGATTTATAGTAACATGCGGCCTCGATTCGTATATATCCCCACGCGGAGAAATATACAGTCCGGCATTTATTTCTCCGTGGGTGATTTATGCTCGGCCGATCCTCTACTTGTGCCACGTCCGCGTCGCAACGAGGGCGTCACATTGCCGCTGCATCGAGGGATTCCGATCTATAACGTTGAACGCATACCGGACGGTGGTTCGGGTTCGATCGTGCTGACCGAGGCATTGCAAAAAGTCCTTTGCTTCGAAGAAACATGTCTCGCGAGGCCAGCTTCCAGAGAATCTTCTCGCGACTTCGAAGCTTCTTGGGGAGCTCAGTGCACATTCAAAAGGGGTAATCGATCTCCAAGACGATTTATGACGCGGAGGATAGCTTTTCTTTCTATCGAACGTGTACCACTAACAGAATTCATCTTTGTGCAGCTAATATCGCGGAGCAAGACTAACTGGTTTATCTTGTTTTGCAAGAATTCGATTGGTTCTGTAAACTATTCATACATTCCTATTATGCAGGGCTGGAGAGAAGACTAACCGATGGTACAGATGGTTTCGTCAAGCTTTGCGTTGCATCAAGCAACTCTTCACACGATCAACCTTTCGCGACGAATTTTTCTCTTAATCATACGATTCTTCTAGAAATCAATATGGTTAACTATGGTTCTTATCAGTTTCATGATTTAAGTATTCATAAGTTCTTTCGTCTTATAAAGATGGCACAAGTAAATGTATAATGGCAAATAAAAAAATATAATGGTAAAATAAATGATAAATTTTAAAAGATACAGAACTCGTAATATCATTGCTTTTGTCTATAATACCAGAATAATAATCGTGCCAGAAAAATTATATCAATATTTCTAAAAATCACCTTGCTACATCTTGTGCCATTACTCTGTAAGAGTACACATAACCACTTCGGCCATTAATACGAAATATAGCCAAAAATTCGTATAAGATTGAGGTCTTTCCATCTCAGTATAGTACGCAATGTATTTCACAACTCCAGAAACCTCCAACTACTCCAATCCTATCACGAAATCTGATTAAATTTTCATTAAATTTTCGCTTTATTATTTGATCAAAATACCTAGCAGAATGTCCAATTATATCTTTAAATTTTCGAGTCTTCAATTTTACGAAACAGCGTATACATCGAAACTTCCAGGCGCCATGTCGAGTGGCGGTTAATCCGGCGATGCTGAGTAACAAGGTCGGAGCAAATCGGAGCAAATGAGGTTGCGGGGCGGTTGAAAAGGGGACGGAAATCGTGGGCCACGGTATCCGTTCATCTCCTTAATCACGCGGTCGTGTTTGAGCATGGAGGGCCGTGGTGTTCACGGCGAAATAAATAAGCCGGCCACGACCACGCTCGCGGTACACAATGCGCCACCATTTGTCTTGCCAGGTTCGTTTATTTGGTGCTTATTAATTTCAACAACGAAGCAACCTGCGAAAGCCTCGATGATAAAGTGTCTCTCCAACCTGGCGTAGAGCATAAGCGTGAACCTCTCGCGGATTTAGGCAGTTCGTTGTGACAAAGAATTTTGTTAGGCGAATAAATGAGTTCGGTAGCTAGTCGTGTCCCTTTGTCGAGTCACCGCCAACTATTCGTGATTACTTTCTTTTAGAATCTCTGGAAACTGATAGACGATTTGTTTTGCGTCTCTACAACGCGGATTTGCTTTCTTTTTTCTCCTTTTGGATAATAGAATTAACAAAGGAGGATCTTAACAACAAATGTATACGAACAACAACGACGTATACGAACGTCGGGGGACTCGGAGATTAAGGTTCGATGATTTATCGGTGAGATTTTTGCGATGTATCTTGGAGGATTTATACGTAGTTTTCTGACGGTGCTTGTAGCAATTGATTTTCGGAAGAGATTTTTCGCACACGTTCGATTTACGTAAACGCTGAGCTTGATTAATATCCTCGGTCTCTGTGATGTATCCTTAATTGCAGATTAAACAGATTTCTCAATTCCTCCGTTGCAACTGCATTCTATTCAGTCATTCCCTTCGGACGTTAATCGTAAATGATGCGTTCGTTTGAACGTGCGAAACAAAGGTATAACCCACATCTTCGTTTGTACGATACGATGTACTTAAACGATCATTCATCAGAGTAAGAGTATCTATGTTGGTAAATAAAATTCTTTTTGCATATATTGCGCATCATTCCCTTCTGTCAAGTAAAATCCAAAATCTCTGAAACAAAAATTCTTGGTTGTCCAATATAAATCTTCTTACGTATTAATAACGATGCGTCTTTTCGAGTTAAAGAAAATCATATCCAATTCGTGTAAACACGAGATAGGGTAGAAATCTGCAAGAATCAAAGTCAGAGAATAAACTATGAGCGGAATTATATTTTATCAGTGGGAATTTATGTGGTCGTAGTCTCAATGCGGCGTTCGGCCTGATAAATGACTCCGATAGCTCGTTCGCGATTCAGCCACCGTCAGAATTGCGTTATTTATTCCTCTCGGAAGTGGCGTGTCGGGCCATTCTTTGGCGTGGATTCTTTCGAGATCGGATCGGAGTGGCGCGTATATACACGCGTGAGCGGTAATAACGCGCATCCGTATTCCATGGCAGTTTGATAACTTCCATGCGGTTGTACTACAGATTTGAGTTATTCAAGGGAATTTGTTCGCGTCACTGGTACTGCACGGCTCTTCAGGGCGCATAGTTAGTACGTTATTCCGTTGGATAATGCTTCCACCATTCGACTCCACGTGTCTGCGTATTTATTGATTTTTACAGAGAGCTTCGAAACATTACGAGCTACTTTCATACCTGTGTGATAGACGATAAGACAGAATCTTCGTGAGTATTTTGTTCTCGCTTGGTTTAAGATTGAAATTAGTAGTTCGACGATCGCGTGTGCGTTACGTTGCATTTGAAGTTACGTCGAGGTTTACGATACTTGGTTAATTAACGATGCTTGGGTTAACTCAGTTCCCTCGATATTCAGTAGGTCGTTTAATTACTGATAAATATTAATATGATAATTTTACATTAGGATTGGAATTAAAAATACTTGTTATTCACTTCTTTTCTCTTGATTTAGTACATAATTTCGTATCTCCTCCACCCCTTGTATTTATTTAATATTTACAATGATTTCGACACTGTGTGTCAAATTCATTGTAAAAACGATCTTCAATTTTTAATAGAATCGATTAACCGCTATAGGAGAACATTTCTATACTCGTCAGACTAATAAACGTAAAAATAATAATCACGAGTATACGTATGCTTCGTTATCAATTCTCATTCTCCTTTCTCTCTGGGTACACTTATGCATAATTCGAGAGAAAGAACTTTATTATTTCATCTTGCTGAATCAATAAGATTGAATACCATGTTTATGTATTACGTAGGATCCTGAATATCGACTTTTTATCTTGATTAAACGTTTCTTCGACTAACGTGTTGATTTTCTCCGCAATAATCGTCTCGTTGATTTACGATTACAACATAGCGAGGAAATATTAAAGTAAAATGTATTATTAACTCGCCCCTGTAACACTATATGTATCTACTCACAAAAATGATTACGACAAAATTACAAAGAAGAGAACAAAATTCCAATCGCTTCACGCGTTGCTGGTTTGAAGGATAACCACGCTGCAAAGGTTAAGAATTCTCACGACCGTCCAGTATACTTAACCAAAGTTCTCGGCAATTTTCATCCATACCTGTCCCGATGCCACGATCACTTGGCGTATTATCGTCGCGTACATTTCAATGATCAATAGCTCGAGGTCGTAGCGAGCACGTAACCACCATAGCAATCCCGTACACGCGTGAAACTGCATCGTATTTATTCGTTTAAGGATCTAAATATCGTTGCTGTATAATAATGCAATCATGTGAAAATTAAACCGAATGTAGCGAGAAAGTATGCACTATAAATTGAGGAAATAACGCGAGGGGGGAGGGGGGGACACAGTTTTCTCGGTATCCGAAATGGAAACGAGAGTTGGCGATTGTAAAATTCAAATCGATCGCCTCTTATTTCCATATTAATGTCACGCGCGATATTCCCATTCGTAACGCGTCTGTGTGGTCCAGTAACGCGAGAACAACAATTTCTCGAGATATTTCATAAACCGATAATTTGCATCGAGCATGTACACATATTAAAAATTAACCTTAAGGAACGGTAATATTTAAGCTCGAACGAAACAACAGGTTGTTGCACGATGCTTGTAGAAAGACTTATCGATTTACGTGCTTTCGAGCAAGCAGTCCGTCACTGTAATAATTCCTTTATAATTAATTTTTAGCGTAAGTACACCATGCGAAGATTTAAGGTTATCGACGTGAGAGTTAAATCGTAACCTGGCTGCATATTTCGTGAGTGATCTTAAAAAAATAATTATTGTTTGTTTGTTTTAATGCGCTATCGGAAAAAAAGTTGAATCTCTCTGCATTAAGTAAAGGAAGATAAAAATCATCTATTTGAAGGATATTTAAAATGTATAGGTTTGAATGAAAACCTTAAAAGAAGAACACTAAATAATATGTTTATTTACTCCAACGAACTTTCCCAACGAAAATTGCTACGTTATTGGTAAGGGGGTTAATCCAATCTCCAATGGTTACAAAATAAGTAGACTTTGCATTAAAGGATCACAAAAAGTGTGAAAGAATCGCCAAAGGAAGAAGCTGCTCACCTTAATTCTCGAAAGAAATTCCAAAATGTCTTGTCATATCTTAACTATAAATTAGCCACGGCTTGCCATTATAGTCTATTAGCGATATGGTCGTGAGAGTTGTTCGTGCATTACGATAATAGTTTCCAGCCGGATATTCCGTGTAGCGCAATTTCGCGACTCGTACTTCCTACGAACCATCAATGATCGAGAAATCGTTACGCACGATCGCGTGCAATCACGTTATCGGCCAGGGCCGTAAGACGATACATAGGAATCGCATATACGAGGCTTTGATAAAAAGGAAGAAGCGCGGTTAATGCGCGATTCATGCTGGCTTCGCTCGAATTATGGCTAGCGTTATGAGAAATGATGCACAACACGGTTATTGCCTCTCATTTAATTTACCATTCTTTGCAATAAAATTTAGCACTATAAATTTTATAAACTGTCTGCTATTAAGCACAAAGGTTCTTTAAATTATTCATATTAAAATATTCTCTGCAATAAAATTTTACATTATAAATCTTATTTTATAATTTGGCTGTCGTTAGGGATAACAAATTCGTAGAATATTCTTCAGATCTTTTTCAGATATAAATTCGGAACAAGATCACACAAATATTCTGGTTACTCGTGATGACGAATAACCAGCTCGTTATTGTGCATTTTCTTCACATTGAACAGATATATTACTTCGCATTAAGTTTCTTCTACTTTAATGCGATCAATAGACGACGATGTACGAACTCAATAAAATTAAGGCAACGCGTTTAGAAACGGACAGTAATAGTAACATAGAAGCAAATAGTAATAAAAAGTAAGCTGGGTTGATAATAAGGAACAATAATGGTAGAAAATAAGCAGACGCTAGGGTGTAACAGATGTGGAAAAACACACGATATTGTGAAATCACTGAAACATGAGATTTTGCAACGAAATTGGCGGCGGGACGTCAAAAATCTATAAAATACAATGGTATGGGAAAGGTTTCTCGGTGATGAAAGAAGAGTAAAGAATTGAGTAACGCTCTTTTTACTTTCTGTGCATCGTAACAGGCGTTTGAGCACAGATAATTTCGAGGTGTAACTTCGTACGTGACGACGTAACGCGAATTTGCGCTTATCCCTTCAATGCTAATTACGCATCTCTGTTTGCATCCTTATTGAAGATCTATTCCATCGCTCTATGTATCTATAAATCGTTGAACGCGTTGAACGTTCTCAGTTTTGATACGCACAGATCGACTCTACACGACATTACGCAATTTACACATATGTATATACGAAGTTATACTTTCTGGCGAATCGAAGGATCTTATAAACAAACCCAATGTCATGTTTCGAGAGATGCACAAATATTTAAACGACTGATCTAACGGTACATCGATGGCATTACGGCGATTTCCTTCACGGGCCGTGAATTCACGATTGGGGAATTACTATCAAACTTTCAAGCGTGATACGTGAAAGAGTGCCAGCCACCTGCCTCCGGTACGTTGACTTTTCTTCCCAGCTTGCTAGCAGGTTCTCAACTTCCTTCGAACTATTCCTCTACATTGTAACTCAATATATGAATATTAACTATTATATAACTTACCGTATTAATGAAGGAGCTGTCTAATTTGCATTCTCTGAGAAATAATCACATTAAAATGTATAAACCAAAAATATATGTATCGCAAATAATATTTTGTTAGATTAGACACAGAATTAGTGTAATCACGACACCTGTTGTTGTCATCAACGAGTCATTGTGTATTGTATCGTATGATAAACGCCGCGCTTTGTTGTTACATCACTGTTGCCTGCCGAGCGGTTAAGACGTACAAGTAATGAACTTTGTGAAATATAAAATAACGATTAAAATCGCATACGAGGTATTCCTGTCAATTTACAACATAAGTTTTTAATTTGGAAAGATGATTGCAACTCTTTAACATATTCATAAATTGTCATATTAATATTGTGATTAATTTAAAAAATACAATTCGAACAACGTCGTTATTCACAGTAAAAGGAACCCGATTATTTTGCACGACAATTTATTAGATAATTTATGAAATAATTTACAAAATAATTTTAACGAATCGACCATTAACAAATTACAGGTTATAGGCTCTTGTCTTATAATTTCACGCAAAATAGAGTAATTAATCGCGTTCTGTTAAAAATTCTTAACACAAAACCAATCGTTGTCGATATGCATCATTTCTCGTTTCAATTATACTCGAAACGTTTTCTTCAAGTATTAAAGCCATCTTTTTTGTTGAAAGAAGATTCAATTTGAAAGATATAAATTCAAGGAGCGCGGCGGGGTTGAAGCCATTCATCCAGAATACTTCCGCAATGTGTGTACGTGTAAAAAGCGAGCATCGACAGAGGTAAACGAACCGGTCGTGGAATCCAGGCTATCGAAAATCGATGGCATCTCTGGCACCAGGAAGCGAGCGTGCGTCGTCTGCCGGCGCTAGGGACTCGGAGCCAAAAGAAAGAAACGAGAGTGTGGACTCGGTCGAATTTTACTGCGGTAGTCGTGTTCGACGAGGCGCAGTTTATCGCGGATAGCCGGATGACCCGAGAGTGTATAACGGTTCCTCGCAACATCCCGCCTGTTCCTGTCGGTTTTTTCGAACCTCCGTTCAGCAAAACTCGTCCCATTTAAGCCGATTATTCGTCACGGAGTATATATGTACCAGGTTGGTCCCGTGCAAAAACCACAGGGATATCGCGACGAATCGGCTCGCGAAGTTAATTGAAAACGTACGTCGATAATGGAGATGCGAGTCTTTAGTTTGCAGCGTGTGAATCTTAGATAACGTAATGGTTTGGTAAATTGGTTGGTTTAATTGGCTCGTAGGAGATTCCGAAATAAATTCTCGGGAGTTGATTGCTGGGAAATTGGTTATTTCATATTTTTAGATACAGAGACTCGCGAGATTTACAAAGACTGCAGATAGTTAATGTGGATTTAAACGTTTCAGACAATGCCACTTGCGATTCCAGATCGCTAGAAAGATGGCGAAATTTACATATTAGATTTAATTTTATTAATAGTTCGGTATAGATCCTTAGTAGAATCGCACGTGCAGATTGCGGACATTTATGTAAGCATATATTTTTATGAATGTAGCTATGAAAAATGGAATTTACTCAGAGATTTGTTTTACTCGCAAAATATATTATTACAGCAAGTATTATAGTTTGGATCTTTTATGTATGTATTCGGTGCATTTTCATATCATTTTCCCATAAATGCATAAACATTCGTAGTCTACGCGTATACATGAGTTCACAATGTGGATATAATTTAATATAAAATACATTAATGTGAGAATATGATTTCTTATATTATCTTCTACTAATTAGAGGGGTAATTTGTTAAGGCGTAGAGATTTGATTTAGATGTTTTAGTGAGAAATAACGATGCAAGTGAAAGACTGTAGAAAGGCTATAAGAACGGTAGGTATAGTTGGGATCGGCAGTAGACTGCCAATTGAAAGTAAATTATGGAAATAGCATAACAGTTCACAGCATAATTATGAATGCTCGTTATC
Organism: Bombus huntii; assembly: GCF_024542735.1. NCBI lineage: Eukaryota > Metazoa > Arthropoda > Insecta > Hymenoptera > Apidae > Bombus > Bombus huntii. The sequence continues at coordinate 12,831,177 of NC_066248.1, read as the reverse complement.
GTTGAAAGTCTGCCACTCACTGAACATTTCACTGATCATTCGGTTCAATAGATCGGATTTTTGGAATCGATGCTTATCGTTAAACGGACAGTAACGGAAGGAAGTAGTTGGTGCAATTTTGCATTCTTCCGTCCTTAAAGTTCTTTCTTTCACCTAGGAAGTGTATCTGTTGATACATATCTAATAGGTAAAAACAACGTAATTTTGATTGATTAGAATTTATTTTACGATTTAAATCATGCCTTTCATGAATAATAATATTCCAAGCTAATGAAGCATGAAATTAGAAAATATATGTATAAAAGCAATATAAGAACAAGGATTTTTCGAAAGAGACTATTTTAAAAAGATTCTTCCTCTTCATATTTCCTTTTATCTATCAATAATAAATGTACACAACTCCATTTTTTAAATGAATCAATTACAGAAATGGAGAAAGGTAAAATATATATAAATGTAAATATATGTAAATTATATATTTTTAAATTTATCTGGTTGACTAGCATCTTTTTACTCACTTTCTGTAATTGATTCATGTTAAAAAGTGGAGTTGTATACATTTATTATTGATACATAAAAGGAAATGTGAAGAGAAAGAATCTTTTTAAATAGTCTCTTTCGGAAGATCCTTGTTCTTATACTGCTTATATATATATATAATAATTTTGTTAATAAGATGTATAGTGTATAAAGTGTATTCTGAATCCATATATCCTGAAAGAGTAGTAGTCTTTCAATAGAAAAAAGATATTATTCAACTATTTGAAGAAATAAAGATAATTAAAAGCAACATTTCCTTAGATGACTGCCTCATAAGTTTCACCGTTTTTATGTTTGATTCTCAAGTAATTGGTCTTGAACGCATTCGTAAGGAAGCAAGAGGCTCGTTAGAAAGGGAAACGTCTCAATAGATGTATTCTGATTCTCTGGTGCATAGAAGTGGCCGCGAAACAAATCGCATTGATTAGAATCGGTTCGTTATTTACCAGCATAAAGAGTTGCGCGATTCTATTTTAGCTGTCTTTATTTAGCGTTGGAAAACGCGGCCATTGTATCCCCTTTTAAGGCTGTTTTGCGTTTGTGTTTTTAGAATATCCGATGAATACGGAAACGAGGAGATAAAGAGAAGGGCGATCGTGACAAAATTAAAGACAAGAAATTTACTTCATTTAATATTTTATTTCGTAATTCAATATTCAGATTTCAATGCAATTGGCCGACTGAGAATTATAGTAGAGTATGTCAGTTCATTGCTATTTGTCATAAAATAGTATCCTGTGTTTATTATTATAAGGAATTCAGTATATTTTTTATATCGGGAAAGCGTATTGTGGTAGAGAAGAAAGTTATAGTTTAATTAGCTATGAAACTGGAAAGGATTATACTCGTAAGAATTGACTAAATAAGTGTCTAAAATGAAATTTTCAAAATCTTGATTTACATTACCAGTCATTTCCAATCTACAAATTGTTCCATTGTGGCGGCACTTGACAGTAAACTTCCCAACAGTTTACGTCGCGTGACGCACGACACCTATACCTGCGGACAAGATGATTGCCAGATGTCGATACATTCGTACCGAATATTTCCAGCTAGCCTAAGGACCGCTATAAATCTTAGGATTTATTTTAGCTAAGGTCCTCCAAAGAGACAAACAGTCTTTGTTTATCAGTCTCGAAGTCGACCACCTACCACGGGGACACACGAGAAATCTGCTATCTCTCACGTACGATGCTTCCCGCTAGCAACACCCTCTCAAGGGCAGCTAGCATCCTTTTCCAACGACCAACACGAATTAGCCAATAAACATTAACGTACATTTCCCTCACTTTCCGAACCAAAGCTTTTCTCAACGAATCCGATGCCTTCGCATCCTTAGACACATCCCAACGCAGTCTTCCTCCGCAGCAGCATCGCGACAAAAAAGTCAGTCTATTACAGCGAGTCAACACACAACGATCGTTACACTTACGCGGTTCGAGCCGAATAATTACCTGAGTTCTCGACATCTCGCACAATCATTGTCCGCACTCGTAGCGCATCTCGAATCATAGCTATCCGAGCTCTAACCTATAACCGCGCATTCGCGAACCGAATATAATCGCGAGTCCTGCGTCAAGTGTACTCATTGACATTACAGTGAATAAACATTTATCGTTGAATAAATCTGAGTTTTCCTTCCGACCCTATCACGACACATCCCCTCACCGTGTTAACAAAAAGCAAGTCTTTGGATAATTTCAAATCGAAGTCAGAGTATAACAATTAAAATGAAAATTTCTTCAGAATACTAATATTTGTCTAATAAAATAGTTACAATATTTAATGTTATAATAAAACGATTGACGCGCCGTTACCATTATCCAAGAATTATTACATAAAAGTAATCTGTGTCACACTTGCGTAACAGAGCGCCACAATATTTTCCATTCAATATAATTCCTATATAATTCCTTTTTCTTCGCAACAAAAAGAAGGAATAAAAAAGAACGGAAACAATCTGTAACACGCGAAGCCAGAAGAGGACTCGTTTATGTCATACTTGTTTCCTTGGCGTAGTTTCCATGTCATCTAGTCGATGATCTTTGTCCTGACGGGACGACGACGGTTTTCCTTACCATCGGCGCGTGACTCTGTGAATCGTGTAACTGTTAACCTCGTGCCACTTTCATGACAGTCACTGATTATCATGATAATTAGTCCATAGAAAAATCAACGTGAACCTCTTCCTTGGCTCGTTGCGTTGTCTGTGCTCGTTCAGAGAAAAAAATGAACAAGAGCTCGACAGCTTCGTGATCGAGTCCCATCGATTTCGATTATTACCAATCATCAGAAATCCGTGGGAGCGTAATTTTCTTGACTCTGTGCCTTCTAAGCACAGTGTGCCTACTTTTCATTAATTCCGTAGATAATTAGATAGTAATTATCAGGATCCTAGAGATGATGCTAATTTATAGACCATGGAGAAGGTTTTTGGCAAATGACTTTGTGACATGAAGCTAGTCATTTCTTTTGGAATTTAAAAATTGCTACAGTAGTGGTAACAATTTTTAAACACGGGACAATTATAATAGCCACCATGATGCAACAAGATTTTATAGCGATTGCAAAAAGTATTGGCACGTAACATTATTTTTCAACGAAGCGTTTTTTTTGATCCAATATTTGTGACATTTTATTTTCATAGCAGTCATATAAAGTAGTGTTAAATGGTGTGAAGTTTAATATACTTGGACGTAATTAAATTCTATGATAGACAGGATAATTTGTCAGTACTTTGTGCAGCCATTGCATATTATTATAGCATGGCGACTAAGAATAGAAGGATAGATTAAATTAAAGATTACGGTAATCGATTAAGGATGGAAGATTAGCATTCGGTTTAGTAGTTCGCTTCAACCTTTAATTTGATTTCTTAACAATGAAATATCTACTTTCCATCATTACATGATTTCATGGACTGCATAAAAGAACAGAAAAGATGAATAAGAAACACAGGATGCATTCGCTACTAGAACTCTATCGAGCTCTTTGTTCAAAGAACAATCAAGTACACAATATAAGTGTCTGTCAATCATTTCATTTACCACCTTTAACTAAAGCAAAAGTAGAAAAGAGAACTTAAACAATTAAGTGTATCCAATAATCAATACATATGTGAGTTTACTACAATCGTCAACTCTCTAACAATAAACATGTTCCAATCTTCATCTCCCTAAAAAACAATTAAGCTCATTGTTAAATGAAAGATGATACAAATAATAGAACCTTAATTCGATCGAACTTTAAGCGAAGTTAAATCGAACTACAGAAATCCGTATGCTTTCGAACATGAAAATATCTTGCTATATATAGGTACTATACGTAGCTACAAGGATTTGGAAATTTCTAAGAAAATCTTTCTTCTGATAAATACTTGTATACGTGTAACTCATTCTTAGGAAAAATCCACTTAGATCGCTTTTCCACTAAATTCCTCGCCTTGATCTTTTACATTTTAATACGAATCTTGATCGTTTATTGTAGAATATAATATCAAGAATTTCTTATTAATTCCTTTGCACAGAGAAAAATTCTAGAATTAGGATTTTCATTCAAAAATACAACAAAAAATAGACCGTCATCCAATTTATATTAACCGGAATGAAAAACTTGCTTCTTCATACGCCGACTTTATATCAAATTGTCCACTGATGATGAACTTTTAATAAACCATATTAACTTTAGTAGTAAACTTTAATAAACCATATTGCTGGGCTAAAGGCTACGTAGAAAAGAAAGGAAAAAAAGGCAACGAAGGGCTCGTTTATTCGAAAATTGTTTTGGGTAGCCCTGGTTGCCACGTGGGTCGACCCCTAACCTTAAATCTCGACGTATCGAAATATAATTGAGGGTCTGCCAAGGGATACATCCGCGATGCGGTCAGCCGTATGAGTTTTTGCGTCAGGGTGCATCGGTTCCCGCCCATTCTCCTTTATTGCTGGGCGTACCGCGACTGTATAAAACATGCAAATCTCTCGGATATTACCGATTCCCGTGTGACGACCACTTCGTGGAACTTCGCCCCGTTCCACGATCACGTTCCACGTTTCACGCGGATACGCAAACGAGATTGAGCGATAGCGACCTCTCAAAATATGTAATCTTCCCTGTACTTTCATTTTCCCTTTCATAGCATAGCTGCAAATTTGTAGTTACATTGTACTCTAGAATTTTTGTTCCTGGAATAAACTGAATTTATTGATTCGTAATCACCTGAGAGTTACGTGGTCCTATTTTTACACGTCAGCGTGACTCTTTCCGCTTCTTTATTTTCTTTCGAATTGTGCTTCTACGGAGAGTAGAATTCTATTTGTCTAAAATTCTATTCATCGAAATAGAATTTTCTAATGCGTAAGTAACGTATCAACAGTGATTAATTAAATTTTTATCAATTAAATCCATTTATCTGAACTCCATTTACTTATCTGTGCTCCTATCATTTGGATGAAAAATCCTAGTGGGAAGAATCAGCGAACTAGTATTGTGTCAATCTACGATATTTGTATAAATTATATATTCCTTGATAGGTTCAAATAAATAGCAAATATTTCGTTGCATTTACATTGATATTTTTACCTCTAAGATGAAAAAGTGTAAAAAGTTCTTTTTTCCTATACTTGAAGTTGGTTTGATTTTCCGTAGTGGTTGTTTTATTTTAATTTGTGAGAATGGAAGGTTCTGAGAGTGCCGCTGCGAAAAATATACAGTTACGTCGGAGACTGGATCGGTGAAGAAATTTCGTACGTGCGTAATTTAATCGCTGCTCAAAGAAGTATTTTAGCTCGGGGCTTGAGTAGCGATAAATAAGCATACAGAAGAACGGTAGTTCTTCTTTCCCGTTTCTTGTTAATTCACGCTATCGATTAGCGTAAGAAGTGTGACAAGGTTTCTGGTGGACTGAAACCTCGTTATCGAGGAGGTGCGTGACTATTTCTTTTGCATGTGGAAGGTTCAAGCGAATCGGTTCGTTAATCGAACTTTCTATTAAAATTCGGATTATTAACAATTTCATATATCCACAGAACATTTAAATGTACGATGTATTAAATGTTTGAAATAATTTTGTGCGTAAACTAATAATACCCATTATGGCATGTAGGGTGAATGTCAAGTGCAGATGCCGATAATAAGACACCTATCATTACAAAACCTAAAAAAGGTAGCTTTTTTTAGTTTTCTACCTGTAATTAGATGGCATGCGCATGTTATACAGTATGCATACGTTATAAAGTGACTCAGGCTGAATATTATGATCCAACAGACACGCAATTAGCTCAAATTAACTGGTTTTGCCTGAGGCGTTCGCCAGTCTTTCCATATTTGCAATAATTGCGCTACCACCACCATCATTTATTTTGCAGTCTTCTTACTTTAATCGCGCAAAAGTGTTGTATCTTGCGATTTTAATTACTTCTGATATTTTTACATACATCGGGAATATAACACAGAATCTTAAAAATTTGCAGATCTGATGTTTAAAACCGACCAAAGGCAGGTATATTTTCGCAAAAGTTTATCTGCCAAGTTAACAAGTACAAACGCGATCAATTATACCTACACGCCACTAAATTGAGGAAAACAAAAAAAGGAATAAAGAGACAAATAAAAACAAGAAGGAGAAATAACGTACGTATCAAGCAACATCCATAGATCTTTGAGTTTCGCACTCAGAGATCAGAATCTTTACAAACCTATATGAATCGCAACAATCGTATGAAGGAGTCGTGAAATATCGCATCAACTCGATAATTAATTAATGTAACCTCGATAATTATACAGAAAAATAGTAAATTTTGTATCATACATACGACCTAATCAACACCAGTGGAACGCAGTAGCGTTAGTAGCACTCGTTTCACTGCAAGAATTCACCATAAGAATCCATTACAAGGATTCACGATACGCGATTAAAAAGATCGGATTTCTTGGATAGTAGAACGACTTAAAATACACGAAAAGCGAAATGAGGCCGAGCAACGATCGTACATGCCACGACTATACAATAGCATGACTCCGAATGCAGCAGCGCGACGTGAAATTCCGCTCGTTCCACGGCGGGCGAACTTCGCCGAGTTTCTGGGTTGCTTTATGTAACAGTCGCGTAATTGTTATCTCATGGCGTCGTGGGTCGAATTTTTCGTATCGGCTAGTCGTCTCTGGGTGGTCGCCAGGTCTCAAAGAACGCGTTTCACGTACGGCTGCTAATACCACGTGAGAACCGTAAAACGAATTTGAACGATCAAAACGACGTCTCCCGCCCGAAACTTTCGGCGTGTCTCCTTCGCGGTCAATTAACGCGCTGCCCGTACATTGCCATTGTTTGTTTAGTTATGACATTCCTTTCAGTCCAATGAAACCGTTCTAAACGATCTTATTTATACTAATAGAGCATTTGGAAAAAAATTGCTTTATTTCTACAAAAGCTGTTAAAATAGAATTCGGAGTTGTTGATATGATCGTTGGTAGACGAATGGGAAACTTAAAAATGCCAAAATACATACAGTGCGTATAATAATATCAAAATATATGAAATATCCAGAGTAGAGTATTTATTATAATATTTAGTAAATGAGACAAATTTCTATCTATGTTCTATTTCTTTAACTATGTTTATGAGAATACAAAAGTGCGTTATAATTGGCAGTCTTATCATTGTTTTTAGATTGAAAAATTTCATTGTTTTTTATAATGGTTGGAGATGAATATATTTCCTATATAAGGTATCAAACTGGTCTTGTTTCAAAGTAAACAAGTTTCAAAGAAATGCTTCTAAGTACCATTCCCCTAAGCACCTGGAAATTATAAGCATCTTCGAACAATTACTCGTAAACCTTCGATTTTACACCGACGTAATAAACAAGCCTAATGAATGGAGACAGCCACGAAGAACAGTAAAGGATAATGCGCACCACACCTTTGGATTGATTCGCATAGGTGTGTACCAGTGTTCGATGAAATTAGATTTGATGGCGTACTAAATGAAAAATTGAACTTTTAAAACTATTTATAAACTGTTCATTATAGGCATCACTTATATCAATTACACGCGATTCATTCTAAAGAACATCACATAAAGATATTCATTATTGATATCCAGAAAATGTTCTTCTGACATGTATATGCACTATCGATGAATTAAATTTTAAACAAAGTCGCAATAAGACATAATTCGGTTAATGACAATTTAGATCTCAGTAGAAGCAGCGTAGCTGTAATACTCTGATTATCACGGCAAGAATATTAACAAATTCTTGAAATTGCTCTCGTTCGGGTCGATATTAATTAAACAAAAATGTTCGATTGCGAGTAGATCTCTCGAAAGCGAATCAGATTTACCTTGGCTCGTTCAGTATTATTCCCGTAAAAGGAAGGAGGGTAAAGTTGGATGTCGTAGTCCCGATTTTTCAGACGCGTTTATCGGCCGATTAGTTCGAGGTACACATGGATTCACTTTCGCGCCTTGTCGCCGAACATGTCCTTTCGCTTGCGGCGCGTCCGGCCAGAAAACGATTCAGTACCCACGATGTGGCCATTGTCATTAGCGTGAAAGTCGGTCTTTCCGTCTTGATCAGACACGTTAATGGTCTAAGCTTTTAACTCGCAGCTCCTTTTGAAGGAATGAATTCTTTTTGGTTAGCCGACGTTCTCTTGACAAAACTGAAAGTCGAGAACGTAACTCGAATAAAAGAATACCAATTAAACTTATTATGTGGACATTATGTAGTTCAAAACATACGTGTTTAAAATATGGCTGGTCTTATATCTGACAGTTTGATCATAAGAATCAGCGTGTAATAAGGATCGTTGAAAAGTAGAAAATTTAAGTTTTGATAAAAGAACAAATCCTTTAAATAAGATTGTAAAAGCACGATTGTTGCGTGAATGTTACACAAGAATATAATAATTTGTATAGAAAAATCATTTCGTATTGCGTGCCCAATTCCGCACGCATATATAATATGTACATAAATCCATGTATTATGTGACCAACAATGTAATCATACAATTCCATCTTTCCATCAAAGCCAGAAATATTCAACAAATAAAATTCCTACACGATAAACACATCCCTGTAGAATTTATTAAAATTACCATGCTATTATTGCGATTATCGAAAATACCCTACTCGACCATGAGCACGATCCATCATACTTTAAACTGGCTTGCATCTCATGTAACTGGCCCGGAGGCCTCGTTCCTCAGCGACTCATCGTTACACGCTAATCATGCAAATTTCCCAAAGGACAGTCCCCTCGACTCACTCGTGATCTCGAACAAATTACTCGGCTCGTTTTCCACCGGTTGTCGTTCGAGGAATATTCAATGCAGCGATCGATGGCACGTAAATTCAAGCGGGTTCCCGCATATACGCGCTTGCAACAGGTTCATCGCGTCCTTACAAGTCCGACAAGTTCTGGCTCTCGTACAGTCTACGTCGCAGAATTTTCTTTTCTCGCTCGGCACCGCTCGCCCTGTCTCCCTATGCTCGTTTCGAACGATCTCGAGAACTAGTTGTCATACCGGTGTCTCTCGACAGCTCCGTGATTTTTCAAACCGGTGCGCGTTCGCGGTGAATCTGCAAAGTCTAGGGGCACTTGCCTCGACGGGAACAAGTGCGAGACGCCAATAAGCCTGTTCGATCGGTTCTCCAGCAAAAACAGAGCGTTTAAATGCTTTAAATGTCATTCGAGTTCTGCGATAAGGGAACTAGAGACGAGTCGATTCGCGACTTATGCAGATCCGGTGCGTCGTTTTGTTGTTATCTGATCGGCGATATTAAAATTGCGAATGTTAAACTGAGGGAGAAAAGTTGACAGAATTTAAATTAGAAACGTAAGTTGGTGTTACATTATACGTGATTCATAATTTATGAAGTGGTCCATGGTTTTATGTTATTCGATCGGTAATATTAAAATTTATTGTTGGAAAAAGTTAATTGGATTTAATCTAGTAGCCTAACTTGTTTCCTTTATTTTCTTTCACAGGATTCTTCTATTATTAGTTTATAGAGTAACTGGTATTTGATTTAAGATATTAAACTGGAGGCTTAGTCTTGGATCATTGAGTTCTTAGATTCAAAGCTCGATCCGTGTCCTGGTTGCATTCCTTAAACCATGGTCTTGGTACGATTTTGATCTCTAGAGATTAAGATATCTCTAAAACATATTTAAAATTCCTCTGTCTGTGTTATTCATTTGGACTTGATATCTCATATTGTAAATATGTTATGACTAGACTGTAGACATTTATGTAAATTCTAATTTTTATGGGAGATAATAAGATCAAATATATTAAAACATCGACCGTATATTAAATACATTATGTGCATTCTACACATTTTTGTAAAATACTAGTAAATTTCTTATAGATGCATAAACATTCGCAGTCTAGTTATGACATACCAAGCGTCATGCTTGTAGCATACTGACACCGTTTTATGTTCTACGTTTTCCTTTACCGTGGTTGTTTTCACGTTTCCATATTTACACATCGTTCCGCAATTACGCTCGCAAGTCGCTTCGGTCTAATTCAAGCTTGCTCGCTCTTCTTTTCCAGGTATGTTGACCGGATGCTATTGTGGCGTGAGAATATCTGGCTTTATCGGAAGTACGGTATGATGCATTTACTGCCAACTGCTTGAAACCTTCTGCACGGAAACGGATGTTTCGTTGAGACTTATCGACTACTAACGCAAAATTGCAAATATTTGGTATGAAACGAACTTATTTATTCTCCTTGTTAAACACGATTTTGTTGAAAATAATTATCGTTGAATAATAAATGCAACAAATATTAAAATAATTCCATGGAAGTAGGCAAATAATAAAATTGAATTTTTCGTATAAAAGTGTACTAAATCAATCGTGATTTTATTTTTCCTGATTTCGTAAAGGTATCAGGACGTGAAAATTTTCGTGATTACGAAACCAAAACGTCCTCTCTCTTCTTTCAATATTTAATTTTCGTAACATCTCCGGATATCTAACGGTGATGAAATACCAATATGGGAAACGCGAGGAGAACCGTTTGCAAGGACAGGCTTAACCGTCTGTTTGGACTTGCATAATCTTTCGTTCGTTTCCAGTGAAAGAGGAAGGAAGAATCAATATTTAGATATCGTAGTGACGTTAGGTCCTGTAAACTGGTAAAACCAGGTTATTAGAACCAAAACCTTAATACATTTACAAACAAGAAGTATATCTCAAATATTCCTCTAAATTTTTTTTAAAGAGATCTATGTTTTCGAAAGAAATTTATGCGATTTAATGAGTGATTTTAAGGTACATTAATTGGCATTATGAAAATTGTAACATCAATCGCGTAATAAATTGGCAATTTCGACAGTCGACGCGTTTAGCTGGCTCGAGGAAGCAATGGTATCAAAAGGGACGCAACGTATCGCAACCGCGAATCCGGTAAATCCCGCAATTAGATAGGCATTGTTGCAAACTTTGCTTCTTGGCTTTACTTCAGCGAATTGCAGGTGAAAATACAGGTTGGCCTTGTGTCTGATTACCGTAACGAAGCGCTCAGCGACCGCATGTTACCGAATTATCTCGTTAGTTCATTAAACGAATCCGCATACTTGACTGATAATTAAGCGCTTCGTTGCAGGCAATGTCGCAGATTAATTTTTCGCAGTTATTATCTTTTATAATTAATTTCTGGATTAACAACCGTTCATTCTACATGAATAAAAGTCCTCGTGGATTTCCAAGCAATGAAATTCCACTAAAATATTTTATATCCACTTAAAAGAAAGGAAATTGATTGTTCAAATTATTGCACGTATAATTTGATCTGTAGGTCTAATATAGGGTTAGAGAATATATCGTTTACAAAGATCGATTAAATATTTCATAATTGAGTGAACGAGTAGTCTGTAAAATTTACGAAAATATAGCGTTTCCTTATTGTCTATAACAACGATCCAAAACGAAGAAATCTTTCCCGAAAAGGAAACCGTTTACGATCTTCAATTCACGATACCGTAACGTCGCACTTTATGGACCATTTGCAGAAGCGTTTCGAATAACACAAGCCGAGAATTCCAAAGGAAATAACGCGTTTAGGTAACGACAATGTTTTCGAACGACGTTAAAATCTTAGGATATATAGGAAAAAATACGCTTTCACCTGTGTGTTTCGATACAGAGTAGAACATAGAAGAATCATTATTAAGATCGGCGATTTTCCAAGCAAGCGAAATTGCTTTCACGGAAACAACGATCCTGGCGGTTACGGTAAGCGCAGACGACGGTAATTGATAGAAACGATACCGGATGGCGACTTGTTGTTAGTAATAAAACGCCGGTCTCGCGGTTGCAAGTTCGTTCGAAGCCGAGGACGTGACCTGACCATCGTGTCAGGAAGTTGTAACGGAGAACGACATGAAAAATAGATAACTACACCAACTTCTGTCGTGTTTTATTTTCGGAAAGTTGATCTGTGTACAACGCTAATTAAAAATTTGGTATCATCATCGTTCCATCGGATTTCAGAATTAAAAGGAAACGTAAAGGCAGCTCAGAATTTGTTAGGGACGTTCATCTGCATATACTGCTGGTTAAAGATTTTAAATCATTATACTGTTTCATAGAATTACAGAAGATGATTAGACCAGCTTTTCTTATGTTTTATTTTTAAAAAATTAGGCTATTTATATGTCATTGCCGGTTAAAAATTTCGAGATTTCGAATTCAAGAATCAAAGATAGAAAAAGTAAGCTTAAAATTTTGTTTCTTTAACAATTTTTTAGTCAAAGGAATTGCTATTGATATCTACAACATTAATTTTGCAGTGATAATCAGAGTACAAATAGAAAGGTGTATATGGTTAGGTATGTCAGAACTTGTCGTTTGAAGTACATCGAATTTCTCCTTACGTTATCGCGACACTCATTAGATTACAACGGGATACGCAATTTGCCTCGCCATTAAAGCTTCTTCATAGCTTTCACTGTCTGTTGAAGACCGGATTGCACGTTCATATACGTGCACCGATGACGCACAATGTTACAGATGCGTGCACCCGCATTTGGACACTTGGTTGACTTCTACTTTCGTGGGATATTTTACTGACGTACGCTTCGAAACGTTGATTGATTGGTTTGACTAATGAAGTATCGTTCGCTATGATGCGACGAGCTGAATTATTATAAAGATCGATCTCTGCTAAAAGAGAATATACCTTTCAAAAATTCTAATTCCTACATTTTTGTCTTTCTAAATATTTGAAATTAAGAACTTTTAGTTCTATAAATCACAGGCTTTCAAGTACAGGCTTTCATCAACTCTCTATCAACATTAACACCTTTTTACGCCTTGGGCCTGGACTGACCAAGTCAGGTGTGCGATAATTTGCAGCCGGAAGTATCTATGTACCTAAGTCATACCTATTAAATAATCAATGCTTCAAAGACTAGAATCTCTCTAAGTGGTTCTTCCATCAAATCTTAAGCACCTGACTAATCCAAGAATCGTAAAGCCACCAAAAAAAAAAGTGAAATAACCGGAGTTTACATTACGGAAAGTAGAAAAGTTTTCCCGGTAATGAATCATAGAAATGCAATTATAATTAGTCGTAAAAAATTCTACACATAGAAGTGATTACTTGTAAGATAAGGATTGGAGTAAAAGTAAAATGCGGGAACGGTGTAATAAAGAAGAAACGAATTCCCGACGAGAAACACTTCTGTCGTAATTCGAATTACCTGATGGACGAGGATACGAATATAAAGTATACAGCAGTGCAGTGGCACGATAGTATTGCGGATACGTTGCACGTCCGGTTGCATTTTGTCGCATGTGCAACCAGTGTTGGTTTAACGAACCGATCGAAGGTCGACCATCGATTTTCACACGATCGGCTACACTACCACGCAACCATTTAACTCGTCGTTTATCTTCGTGCACGGCCACCGTATCAGCGCAACGTCAGTTTAGTCAGAAAAGACTAAAATGAAAAATAAATTGCGCTTGAGGTTTAAATTATGCTGTTCTTTGTGAAGATAAAGTTTTATCGGAAAAATTTGATTCGAGGCAGTCAACCTAATCGGCATCCAAAGAAAGTCATACATTACACACGCGGACGATAATCAAAGCAGAAACTGTATTACGGTATCGATTAATTTTCCGCGCCAGACTAACGTTGAGAAAGTCGTTCGAACTTAATGAACTAGAAAGTATTTCGAGAAGGAGAACATCAGAGAACGTTCGTATCATTGTCCGAGGTAATCTAATCTCTCTAATAGAAATTGCTTTCTATCTTGCAATTAGTACAACATTTTTAAGAAAGGCACAGAACTACAGATATTGATAAAAGTCTTCGTATATATGAGCTTCTTAGATGGCAAATTGAACGATTGCACTAAATTAATCAATTCTCAAGGAACAGGTACTTCCATCAGTTCATTTAGTATAAGAAGAAGATAACAATAATAACAAATTGCAAGATAAATTTGACTGTTTCGGTACTTCTAGCATTACTAGAAATAGCCTTCCTATAGAATACATGAACGTTCTTAGTAGTAGAAGAGAAAAGTAAAAATGTGACAATCTTGAAATTAAAAATCTGTATCGATTCATCGGCGTTCGGAACATGAACATAACCCGAATACTGCGTACATTGTGGAACGAGTTCGCGTGGCCACTCAGCTCGTGAGTCGTGCATCGACAAATCGAGCCCGACTTTCGCACGACCCGCATATCCCGCCGATACGGTTTCCGCCGCACCATCGTCGGACTCATCGTGACTTACTATACCGCCATGCCCCGGTGAGAGCCGTGCACGATCACCTAGACACGAGCTAGGGACAAAATCCTCTCAGAAAAGTTGGTGATAAATGCAGATATGTGGCCGCGGTGGAAGAGGTAACACGCAAATGCAATATACCCTCATCCACCGTGACCAGCTACGGATTAGCAATGGTTGCCTTAGAAAACCTAAATACATTGCTTGTTCCATGGTTGCTCGCTTAGAACTTTCCTAGGAATTCGGATTTTAATGCAAACTATTTAAGTAAATATCGACATCGCACAGATTCAACCTAACGAGGAGAAACGAAGTCAAGGAGTTCATTCCTCAAATAGCAAAAATATTTTACAATCCTTAATCTTTAATTGTTAGAATTTTTTATCATTTAAAGTAGAGAAAAATTGTGAAAAATTTTCAGAGTAATGTATAGAGCGTAAAATGTGGAAATAAGTATAGAAAATACCGTAAGCTTTATTTTCTTATTTGAATTTATTATAATATGTCTATAAGGAACTTCATGCCTTGTTAGAATTTTGTGAAGGAATTTTGTGAGGAAGAGGAAAATTGTGAAAAATTTCAGAGTGATGGACAAAGTATAAGATATGAAAATTAGTACAAAATATGAAGCAAATCTTACTTACGTTCTTCGACTTTGTTATACCTGACTCATAGTTTCTCCTTTTGAAAAAATCACGGTGACGGCAATTGTAAGAAAGATTCTCGGAATCGAATACGATTGAAGTTGATACTTGACATCATCTAAGGGACCAGACAGCAGACTTATAATTTTAGTGCGACTTCAAGGTTAAACGGAACACTTTTGTAGATTTTTTACTAACTATAACACAATGACTTCACGCGCTAATTCTTCAATTACGTCTGACATCATTTGCCGACAGTTGCTCGAATCGATCATTCTCCATCGAATCTTTTGTTTTCTCGTTAGCGTCTTCGAAGTTTTTACGGGCGTTAATGACGCGTTCGAACGCGGAAGACCACGTAACGAAAGGTTTTCAGAAGGCAGCTACCACCAAAGCCAAGAGTATGTTCTTTGTGGGGAAGAATCAATTACGAAAGGAATTTCGTGCGCAGAAAACGGATACATTAAAGCGAGCGTACACCGGTTACGTAAGTTGATCGTTCGTTCATCGACGTTCCGGCCGCAAAAGCCATCACAGCACCTCCGTGCGAAGAGAAATCATACCGACGCGAATGTAGACACCGAGGGCAAGAACTCGTGCTTTCGCTTGATCTTACAACTAATTATTCGACGAACATGCCGATCAATCAAGGAACTTCCAATCTCGACGACAGATTCTTCCAAGCAGTTTCATTCGAATATTTAACCAACGTATTATACGAGTCTGTCTCATGTTCGAGAAACTAGTCAATAAGAGCTCATCGTCGGTTTTGCAACATTTTGGGTCGTTTTCAGTGCTGGCTGAAAAGTATTTATTCTCTTCGGAATTGTCGATCACAGTTGAGATCGGTTAACTATCATATTAGGAGAAGAAAGTACAATCTTATAGGTCAGATAACAATTACTTGAGTGGCGATCGTTGTTATAAAGTTGGTTTTATTGCTCTTTAAGGAAATATGTGAACAGTTGTGTGGCGACAAAAAGTATTTGTATATTTTTCTTATTTTCCAATGATGCATTTTCTATCAGGTTCTACATTTCATTATTTATAGTATTTTTTCCAGTATCTACCATTTTTTGTTCATTCTATAATATAATAACGGTTCATGCTCAAATAATTAAAATTTCGTTGCAATAAATGCAATTGAGATAAATGAAATTCTATCGTTTTCACCACCTAAAGAATAGAACATTTTCAGCGCTTTAGCTCGCTGTATTAAAAAATTCCAGATACAATTTAAAATCCGCTCCACTCATTTTCACATATCCCACCAATTCCCAAGACCCGTTCTTCTGCTACTGGATGGTTTTTGTCACCCTCCTCTTTCTTCCTCCGGTTCGGCCGAAAACTACGAAGTAGGGGATGGATGAAAAGAAAACAGACAGACGTTTCGAAGAAACATCGGTCGATGCACGTATTATCCGTGGCTGCATAAAGGTAGCGTAGTCCTAGCTACCAGGCATGTATAAAGCATGAGCTCTCAGTCCCAGGACGCAATGAATAAATGTAAATTCAGCCCCATAATAATTGCTTTACGGGGGTACCCACCACTGTAATCACTTTAATAGCCGCTTCTGTCATGGCGGCTGGAGAAGTGCCTTCTAGACGCAGTGTGATGCGCCATCGCATTAATGGCGCCTTTTACGAGGCCCTTGTCTGTGGTGTTTCTGTGCTGTTTTACGCGTACGCGTTAGCCGTATAAGTTACACCCATACAAATATAACAGACCACTTTCGAATGAAAAAAAAGAATATGAATGACGAAACAGCATAACGTTTGTTGTTTCGTATCGAATTTATCGTGCATAAAGGCGGACAGATATTAATGGTAAATTAATTGCTAAATAAATTCATTTTTATCCAATCACGTCGAATATCTTGCACTTTCTTTTCTCCTCGTCATGGCCTGGTTTGTACATTACTCGCGATGACAGATTGTCGGACATATTCATCGTGCCCTTCTACCGGTCGTGGCGTTTCGAGATTGTTGTTAGACTTTGGCGAGACACGTTCTTTTGCAGCATCATTATGAACTATACGATATACAGCTAATTAATAAAGTATTTGAAAATCGATAAAGATAATTTTGTACTAGAGAAATATTGAGATTGTAACAAAAAAATCTTCGATTTCATTAATAAATGTTCCTTGGAGAAATTTTTACAAATGTTTGAAAATACATATGTGCAACAAAGATTTCTTTAAATAATGAAAAGTGAAAAGAATTCGAAGAATTGAATGGTAGAGAAATTAGTACTGTGAGGAGATCGTGGTTGGCTTTTCACGAGAATGTAAGAATTCGCTTGTCACACAAAACGAAATAAATTATCCTTACCCTAAGAAGAAACGCACGCTCTTACGATTCCGGCAGACGCGGCGCCAATTAAAAGCAAACACTCGGCCCGCGCTTCTTGTTACCAACATCACGACCTCTCGTTATTGAGAATCGGGTTTGATAGTTAACCTGCTACGTGGAGCTCAACTCGACCATGGTATTCGCGCGAAATCCTTATTTTTCTTGTATGACGCAATTCCTTACAAATCTACTCGTTAATTAATTTAAAATGTTTCAATCAGCATCGTACTTCATTATTGACCTATTCCGGATAAAACTACAATTTATACGTGCAATAATTAACGTCTGATATTCTAAGGAAACTGTAGTCGATGTAAATTCTTATATCGTATAATTTTAATAAAAACGTCATAGAATATCGTTCATTAAAGAAATTTCAACATGTGTACACTGATGTCATAAATATTAAGACACGCATTGATATTCGATACGAACTGAATGCTTTTCATTGACTTTATTTTACTTTGTTCTTAGACATTTCATATTATTGGAGTTTTGTAATGTAAGATATTAAATAAAGTAAAATTTGTTAAAGATTTCCGGTGATTGTAACCAGTAAATGTCATGATATTTATGGCCAGTCGGTGTACGTATTTTTAGAAATCGAATGTTAATTTTATCCAAAAAACTAACAAGAACATACACGTACAATTTTCACAAAAATCTGTGTTTTCTCTTATTTCACTGTAATTATTACTATCCAGTACAACGATTAACGATCTTCACGAAATGGCCTTCAGCGATCTAACGAACACTAAAAGCTTCTTCCGAACTGGGAGCTGTCGCAATTACTTAGCAAAAATATGGCACGTTCGAAGAATTCATCGAATCTTCGCGAAGAAGAGCGGACGTTCCCAAAGGCTAGTCAGGACCCTCTGAACTGCGATGACGAGGGGAAGCCATTCGTTTCGGGCGTCACACTTACAATGAATCCTTAAATTATCCTCCGGCACAGAGGCAGAAGAAACGTCCGCGTCCTTGCGCCGTGGTAGCCGCCACGCGGATAGAAGTACGTTGCCTCCAATTAAAATAAATGCGTTCGCTGCTTTTCTTGTCACCGTTCCACAGTTGCTCCAGCGCGGCATCTCGTCAGCTCCCTCTTTCCTTCCACCTGCCCTCCTCTCACCATTTTCTTTCTCGCCGTGTACCTTTGCACCAACGATGATCGCCGATGTCATTGCACCGATCGAAAGTTACTAGACAAACTTACTATAGTAAAGTACTAATGTTATTTGAGTCAGTCAAGCTAAAACGTCTCCAAGTTTAATCTTGAATATTGCACAGTATAATTAAACTTGTTGCATATTATGAAACATCGTTTGTCTTGATTAAAAACAATTGATCTAAATCATCTATTGCACCTTGAAATTCTCTGATACCACTTTGATATTTTATCTTCAACGTAAGACGAGACATGAACGGCTATTTAACAATCAGAAACGAGAATATTAGTTCAATATTGTGAATGAAAATATTCTCTTATTCGCTGCAATACAAACTTTCGGCTTTTAATCCGGCGCTAAAATACTTCTCAAAGTTCTTTAAAAAGCATCGACTTATTTAAACAGCGCTTCAAACAAGCACGCTGATCATCATTTATATTCTGACACGGCAAAATCAACGCGGTCATGCTGCATGCTTTAACGTCCTTTTTACGCTGCTTCGTTCGCGCCGATAATTCCTTCATGCGATATACAGATACTATTATTCATTTGCAACGTCACGGGAATATTGAGGTTTCCAATAACCATGAAACAACCTCATACTCGGGAAATAAGAAACCTTCCAGAAATAGAAGAAGGACATTTTTTCATTCTAAGGATAGCTATGCTCTCGTCTGTCATGCAAAAAACGATTGCAATAATAAGAATATTCGACGATATTGTGTTGCAAGTGTTATTTGTTTAAGAAGAATGTTAGAGGCGAATTAGATAATTCGTTTTGTAATTTGTCAATTTACGAGACTCTCAATTATTCAGATCTTGAATTTTAAGATTGAAACCTAAATGACTAAAATAAGCTTACTGTACCTTACTCGATTGGCACACTGATGCCACGCATTCTTGAGCCAGTTAAACGTCATGACGCGCAAACGAACCACCGTGGATTCCGGCCGTGTCCTCGTCCCTCTTTTCCTATGCTCCAGCTCTCGCGGGGTGCACGCGGCATAGGCTGTCCGCGCAGACAACGACGACGAACACGAGGTGAACGACACCGTTGGCATTGACCACTTCTGTCGCTGGCGTACGGCCGCCGCAAACGACACACGCGGGTAGATCTCTCAAGCTTTTTGCCACGCCGGCCGACCTGTGGAAATTGCGCTCGTCCACGGAGACAGAGACGCCGATCTAAAATCCTTTCGTTCGTCGAGCGATTACCGAGCGCCGCGAAAAGAAACGAAAGAACTCGTTGCTTTTCAACGCATCGTGCCATTTCTTCGTGAGAAAAAAGATTTCGTTTGTGCGTTGAATAGAAGACGAGTGGATATCGTCGACGCGATTCACGTGTTAGTGAATTTTTATTTGTCGTTCGTCTGTATTGAGGAGAAGGTAGAGACGGTTTTCGGCGAGTTAATCCGACGGTCTGTCGGATTCGACAAAGCGCTTGAAGCTTATTTAAATGTCCCCGTGTGCGACGGGAGTCCTCCTTAAAGTCCTGCGAGGCGCATCACTAAGAGGACACTACGGAGACATAAGGGGACGTAAAGGGACGCATGCGGACGTAACGAGACGCGTAGAAGTAGAGTGATATGAATACAGATGCTGAGCGAAATTCATATGGAACGAAACGCGTAAACGATGTACCTATGATTTTATAGTATCGTTCGTAAATATTTACTCGATCGAAAATACGCGTGCCATTAAGATACGTTAATGTAAAATGAATGTTTTATTAAAAAAACGTTTGAGATTTATCATATGCCTGATTTTGATGAGATTTATCATGCATAGTAGATTCTGAAAGTATTTGAAAACTTGTCATAAAAAATGTCTATATATACGTATATACTTCTATATATACATGTACATATTGTATAATATTTCGTAGCTTTTGTGTGCATTTTTAGATTTGTTTCGAACTTCAACAATACGATCCTGATAATCGTGTTTCATTAAAATATCACCAAACGAATAACGCTTATAATATATTCACAAAAGTGTTTTACAACGCATATTATTAGTGTTAATGATCAATTTCTTATACTGATTTGTGAAAATATATTATGTAAAATAAATTGCATACTTAATTTGCTTGTTTAATTAAATTCTTCAAAGTTATGTAAAAAAATATATTAATATCGATAGTCTATAAAGTTTCGTGAGTAATGTTAATTCATAAGTGTGCAATAGAGTTGTAAAAATAGTTTCAATGATTCGCGACGAATTATATTTAGTTATTACATTCTGTTCGACTCGATTTTCAAAAAGGCCTCCGTAAGAAAGGTTTCCTGCAATATCCTTCGCGATCGATAGCCCTCTCGCTTTCGGTAAAAGCGTCACGCTCCCAGCGGCAGAACTTATTTCTTCGTAGAAGCTCGGGACCGACGACGACTTCTGGATTTCGTGCGCGTGTAAAAGCATTCGATCGGCGACATGGAAAGCAACGGTAGCACGGTAAGAATATTGAACAGCGCGGTGAGAATATTGAACAGAGCCTGCACGGAATAATCTGTGAATCTCGCGGATTCTGGGTTCCTCGCGCTCGCGCCATCGTCTTTGACATAAGCGCTGTGTCTTTATCTCCGATTTGCTCGCATGAGACGCGAACGTGAAAGTGAATCGACCTGTTGGTTTCGAGCGGGATGGTAGCGAATAGTTGGCACGTAGCGCTCGAAAGAAAATTGAATCAAGTGGCTGCGAGGTGTCATTTAAATATGCATGAAGCTGAGTGATGAGTTTTGCGTAGACTGACACGCTGGCTCCCACGAACGTAGCGAGCTATGTTTCGTCTTCTGACATTGTGGATTCCTGTGTTAGCTGGTTTTCGGAGAATTCTTAGTGATGCAGAATTTGCGATATTTTTGACACGTATTTTTCTGTTTGGTAAAAGGTAATCGAAATAAAAGAAATAAGATAAATATCGAAAGATTAATTTGAAGCAAACTGCTTCTTCATCAGAGATGTTGGTATAAATGATTTAAAAATTACTACGATTAGAAAATTTATTGTCTCTTCTTCTGACGCAGGAGACCATTTCATTGTCGCAAGTGATGATAGGTAGAATTTTTTAAAGGAGATGAAGGATGATCCAAGCAAGGTGATGTCGAGCCATTGTTGATCGTGGTTGATTGTTTACGCGTTCGATTATAACGCACACCATAAATCTTGAAACAAATGTACAATGCCGCGAACAAGCGATAAATTCAATTATTGTAATCAATCAGATATGAAGCTCCGGATCATTATGGAAATGTATTACAAGGTGAGTTTCTTAACTCGCGTCCGTGGCACGACTACGAAGGGGACACGTACTTGCAAAGAATTTTTCAGGATTCTTTTCTAGAAAGGCTGGCAAATCGGATATAGCGTCGCTATTGTACTTGCGGCTAGCTGTTTAAACGTATGCGACGTACAATGTACTAAAACTGTCGTGACGTAGCCTCGAGGCACGAAGAAGGTACTGTGAAGTGATTCATTCGGCGATCGAGAAGGATTCGTGGAAAAGTGAGTGTACTTTCGTAAAACACGTAAGAAAGACAGAGTATTAATCTACACGAGGTTGCGAATAATAGTATGACTAATCGTTAGTTTCCTGTTTTCAATGTGAATAGGGGCCGTGTTCTTGATAAAGTGACAATTATCATTCTGTTGTTAGTTTATTCATTGCAAATGACCAACTTCAGGAAATTATCTTTTATGTACATCCTTCAGTCGTAATTGCCTTCGCGATGTAGCGAGATTGTAAATTAAGGCGTCAAGTAGCGAGATCGATTAATACTGGCAGTAGCGTGCAACGTTTTATCTTTTTTCAATGGAGACATCAGCGTGTTTTACCTTTTTCAATGGAAACGTCAGGCGAGAATTCTATCATTCCAAGGGCTTTTTTTTCCCAAAGGGCAACAATTTTATGGGATATGCAACATCATGATGAAATTGGGATTCTTAAAGAGTCTCTACATTTGAAGGATCAATTCTAAGAATCATAAAAATAAAAGTCGAAGAACGAAAGGAACGACAGAGGTGAGAAAAAATGCAAGGAATGAGACGATAGGAAAAAGAGAAGAAATCTTTGAGACTTCCATTTCCATAGGATTATATTTATTGTCAGATATTCGTTATTAAAGGTAAACTTTATCATTAAGGTTATTTCATCGTGGAATACTAGAAATCATCACCGCCTTTCCACTTTTCCCTTTCAACCACAGAAGCATCCAAAACCGTCGTCGAGCATTCTCATCAACATCAATCATTTTTCATAGCAATTCTCATCAATATACTCCGCCGGCCTCCTTTTGCTCGTCATTAGCACAAGATAAACTCAATTGCCGCAACCCATATACCCGGCCATCAACCACGTTTCTCCATCATCCATATTTGCCGCTTCGATCATCCAGAAACGTTTCTCTCCTCTTCCTTTCTCGATCAACCATGTCAAACGCATTGGTCCCACTTTATGCGTGTGACCCAGTGAATAGTTGAAACGTGCTCGGAGCATTTACGAACTTTGATCGTAAACGTGATTCATGAGTCGTAGTCGACCGTATCGTAACCTTGAGCAACCGACGAAGGCCAAGGTGAGAACGCGCCAGCCACTTACTGCTCTCGATGAAAACGAACGAACAGACTTACGCGGTTCAACGTTCGCCATAATTAGGGACCGGCTTGATTTTTCCGAAAGCGTCGCCACTCATCATTCGTCAACCGTTGCTACCTGCTGGGTAAACCGCGGGAAACGCGAACACCTTGACGAGTTTCAACCGTCTGCCATCTAATGCGTCGACCAATACAATGACGGTTTTCGGATTTCACGCTAAGAGAAAATTGCCTTAGCCCCCAGGAGGTGATGGAACAGCTTTCGTTACAAAATAGTGTTTCCATTAGTTCAAGTTTTATTGTTAAAATATGTGTTTATTACTGGAACTTTCGAGAATTTTTACTTATTTTTGAATAGGTTTATTAATGTCACGATTTTTATTTATTACTACCTGCACATTGGGGTACCTCAAAATTTTTCATAAAGAAAATTTCATAAGAAAATAGTATAGAAATTTCTAGTCTATTTATTATTTTCTATCGGATGATATTATTATCAATTTGAGCTTGTGTTTCAGTGATTGGCTTATCAAGATTAAACGAATGTAGCAATGCAGTTATTATAATTACATAATGACTAGGCTCTCTTTTGTAATGTATATTAATGCATAGTAGTATTAGGTTAATTACCAAGTGTTCTTAGATACAGTCGCTGTTTTCTATTTCTCGGAATATACTTTCACGTGTGCTCTCTTTGTACTTCCTGATTGTTCTTTATATGTATGTAGAGCTATTTTAACTGCATCGCCGTAGATTTTTATTGAATTTATGCGTGTTCTATTGCGTATACGTCTATTCAAATGGTGTAAGAAATTATCTCAAACGATTCTATTCTGGAGATGACAAAGAAAATGAAATGTTGACGTCAAGTGTACGATAATTAACGATTCCTCGATTTCCCCTATCGCGTGTAGGTCGTTGTTCAATGCTGACGTTGAAATCTACCGAATGCAACGCGGTGGCTACACTGTTTGACGGCCACTCGGCACTTTGGATAATCATCCGGACATGTGGGAAGATGGACGCGAACGATACAAGCGTTGCTTTTTCAAAGCACTCTCGACCCGAGAGACGTTCCTACCTTGTAGAAGGATTGACGGGTCCTTCTGCGATTTTTATTCACTTGTCGATTGTGTAATGCCTGACCATAATATTACGTGCTACTGACAAAAAGTACAAGGAAACAGGTGTGTATAAGGAACAATGTTATTAACTTATTATCAAACAATGTCCATTTTTTAAATACGAAAAGTTTTGACAAACGATATTCTACAATCTGTCATAATTTAAATTAGAAGAAACGAGCCTCGTAGAGGCCATACTCATCAACTTGATTAACATTTACAATTGATATTCAATACTCAAGCAACAAGTGACTTACTTTTGTAAGTTTATTCGTCGTAGGAAGATCATCTAAATTATGGTAAATTCTAAGATAAATTTAAAAACGAGTGTGTGAAACATCATGACTTTTGAATACTTTTTAGTTTATAAAATTGATCAAAATATGGCTTGTACTTCATATAATAGAATTATCTCGTTATAATATAACAATCAATTCTACATAGTAAACTTCATCAAATAGAAGAATTTCAATTTTTCAAGTGATGGATTCTTGATGGACGGAGAGTAAAATGTCAATTATTAATATCTCCATTACACGATTGGCATAACAATCTTAAGATAGAAATTATACAAAAATCCTAAAACAGATAAACACGGTTTCTGTGAAGTACAAAAGCAAGTTTCTATAATTAAAGCAAAGACAAGAATTTGAAGATTATACCTATTTCCGAATGTCATTATTAATACAAATAAATACGACAAGATGTAGCCTTTCCCTTAGAATTATTGATACTTAATTTTGATACATGAGCTTATTCTCACCTAACCGTACAATTACAAAAATCCAAATTCTTGTCCAACAATTTATACCATTTTCCATTTAAGCTTCTCAATTAACCAAGATTGCTTCATTTTTTCATTGAACTAGAGCTTATCGCTCATCAATGGATCTATCTTATACAAGATATATCATTCTAAAGGTGCGCAACTTGATGGGCTCCGCTTGTACCGCATGACGTATTCGCATTAATGCATGCAGGTTGTACGAAGCTACAAAGCCGTGGCGAAGATCCGCTTGCAAGCCGATCCGCAAGGTGCGCGCTGTAATAAAGATCGCGCTTGGATTATCGCGACCGGCATCGTGTTCACCTCGGGATCGAAATTCTCGCGGCGTCTTTCGAGCGCACCGACGATCGAATTTTGCGCGTGGCTCGCGATGTCACGCGATACGCGCCACGAAACGCTTCGTGTATCGTTGCACAACGCGATTGTGCGCTACAATGCGCTAGCGTTTCACTTCGAGCTTCACTGTCTGTGCGTGATCAATGCGGGTCAGTGTTAAGAAAGTTCATTGTTAAAGGTATTATTCAGGGAATTAGGTTTTCTTCGTTTCGAGGTGAGTTGATTTGAGTTTCGATTTTGTTGAGTTAGGTTCAACTTTAAAAATAATAGCGATGGTCGAATCTATACACAACAGTATATGTTTGATTAAGCTCCAAAAAGTATTAGCATATAGATTCTCTTATTTTCCAATGAAGCACTTTTTTATCAGGTTCTACATTTCGTTTTCGTAGTACCAAATTTTTGTGTTCATATAAAAGTACTGGAAATACTTGGGAATTAATCACTAGGTAAATGTTATAATAAATTATTGTATCAATTTTTATTAAATTCGAGCAATTTAATCATGACTATCGTGTCTCATTATAGTACAATAGAATTTTTAAATGTTTTATATAGCACATACAATATATGCATAAAAATTTTTTATGATAACTGTTCGAATACTTTTGCGAGCCACTTATACGTTTTTCTCAGACGTATAATTTCGAAAGAGATCGATTTCTTTTTTTTCTAATTTGATTCCTTTTGATAAAATTTTTCATAAAATTTCTCCTCACACTTAAAATTAGCCAAGAAAAGCTTTAACTACCTTATGATGCGTAAAATGAAACTCGCTAAACGAATCCTGTATATCGGAATGTTTGTTCATGTAAATCGAATAACCTCCATTAAATTCGCTTCAAGATGTCTTCAGTTACCTTGCATGTTCTATTTTCGGGATAAGTTTAATTTGACGGACGCACGAGAATGCGGTTGGCGTCAGCCGACAGCTCGCCTCGTTACGCGTTTGAAATACATGTGCGCGCGTCGCAGTAACGGGATCACTCGGTTTTATTATTTTGCCGGTTTACGGCAGGAAGTCATTACCGCATGCAGATTCGTGGTGCACCGAAGGCCGGAGGGCAATCTTCAGGGGTAGAAAAAGGTTGTACTTCGCGCCTGCACCGCGCTCGCGCTTCTTCACTCAAGAAGAAAATACGTTCCGATGCATGAATCCACGGTGAGTTAAATTGAAGATGCTAGTCAAGATAGTTATTCGATTTTTCGAGATTGCATCTGTCAGAGAAATTTAAGTCCTTCACATTTCTGGCATAGTATCATAATCGTTTTCTAGAATCATAAGAGATTATTCTAAAACGATATTTTCTGAATTAGAAATGTGCTAAACCTTCGTGTGAAAACTTGGCTAGAAAGCGAAGCTTCGACGCAATTGCCTCTGTAATTTCGACCAATCGCGGGGAGACGTACTCGCGTGGAGAGTCGTCAACGGGGGTCGTAAATCCCCGTTACGATTATAACAATCGACACCACGAATTGATCGATCCCCTGATTTCCTTTGAGATAATAAGGGGTGATTGATTTGGTATAACACTGGGATTCACAGTATTATAAAGTATATATTTCCAAGCACTTAGTTACAAAAGGATTTGCGTGAAGTATGCGACTCTCGCGCTAGGTGTAGACTGCCGCGTTAGGCGTTAGTTGGTAGACTGTCTCGTTAGGCGTTAGTTGGTAGACTGTCTCGTTAGGCGTTAGTTGGTAGACCGTCGCGTTAGGCGTTAGTGGGTAGACTGTCGCGTTAGGCGTTAGTTGGAGACTGTTTGTCGCTCTTTTGTTTAATACGGAAGAAAGTTCGGTGTGGGTGTGCCCCTGTGCCTAAAGAACGCGGATTCGTTGGTCCCACTTCCGTTAGGAAAAGTGAGGGTAACGAACCGCGGTGTCGATTGGTCATGCTGCACTACTGCTCGAAGGGATGAGTAGGGAGTCTTCTACCATCGTGGTGCGTAAATGACTGTGTGTATGAGAAAACCTAGCCTGTTTTATTACAGGGCTATTTGGGTTTTCCTAATGGGTGCATACCCGCTTTCTCCGTGTTTTAAAAGCGACTAATAAACCCAAGGACACCTATAAAATCGACTGTGTTTCGAGCATATTTTTAGGTTTTAGCAATTCTTCAAGACAATCGGATTGAAGACATATGGCTAAACAATGCAGGGAAGTGAAAGTTATGGTGGGTCCTTAGGTTTATTGAGGGTCGAAGTGCCGTTACGCAGGTCGGTTGTTGTCCGGTCGCGCGGGCTGGCGTGCAGATGTTTTAGGCGTCGTAACATCCTCCCCCCGTTGAGAGGGCACCGATCAAATTCTGGCGGTGGAGTCTGGTGTGTCGTTGGTGACCTCCTTCGCTCCGTGTGGGCGTTCGGCCTCGTCTGGATCTGGGTGGATGGGTAAGGGGACCAGTCTTTTGACGCCGCGGTCAGTTCGTCTGTGGTGAGATGGGCAGTTCGGTGTTGCTTATGTCTCCATCGAAGACACCGGGCGACGATTCTTATTAGTCTTGGCCAAGACGAGTAGCGATGGAGGAGAGTGTTGTCGTTAACACTCGTCCTCAGACAGATCGTCTTCTTTTGCTCCGGGAGGTCGACTACCGGTGTCGGGCTCCAGACCGGCCAATAGCTTTCGCTTTGCAGGAGCCACCTTGGCCCGTTTTTCCAAATGGACGGACATAGGAATTCCTTGGGCGTCTGGCCTCGGGAGATGAGATCCGCTGGATTATCGTCGGTAGGCACATGACGCCAGTCGGAGATATTGGTCTTGGTCTGTATCTCAGCGACTCGATTCGCCACAAATGTTTTCAAGGTGTGCGGCGAAGACCTGATCCAATGGAGTACGATGGTGGAGGCAGTCCAGTAAACTATTCGCGATATCTTGGTCGTCAGGGCCTGTTGTATTGACGAAATCAAGGACGTCAGAATAAGTGCCCCACTTAATTCGAGACGTGGTATGGAGAGCGATTTGAGCGGCGCTACCTTCGACCGCGCCGTGAGGAGTCGAGTCCAAATATTGTTCTTTCGGTCAGTCGTCCGCACGTAGACGCACGCCCCATATGCCCTTTCGCTAGCGTCACAGAATCCGTGGAGCTCAATTTTCGTTGCGGATTCTAGGATGGTCTTCCGAGGGAACCTTACCGCATTTAACAACGGCAATTGGGTGTGGTATTTGATCCATGCTGTGTGTACGTCTGACGGAAGGGATTCGTCCCAATCTACCTTCAACGTCCAGACTTGTTGCAAAATCATTTTTGCTCGAACGATTACCGGCGCGAGCAATCCTAGTGGATCATATATTTGTGCGATGACTGAGCTGATTGATCGCTTTGTGATTCGGGAAGTGTCACTGTTCGTCTTGACCGAATATAATATGGTATCGTCGGCTGAATCCCAAAAGACGCCGAGTGTTTTTAACGTGGATGACTCACCGAGATGTAATTTCTGCTTGGTGTCTTCCTCAGGTAGCCCTCTCAGCAGATCCCGATCGTTTGAGGCCCATTTGCGGATATTTAGACCGGCTAGCTTAAGTAATCTCGTGAGATCATTCCTGATTGATAGGGCTTCGTCCTTCGTATCGGCTCCGGTCAACGCATCGTCGACATAGAAGTCTCGCCGTAGGATCTGCGCTGCTCTCGGAAATCGAGGTCCCTCGTCCTCTGCCAACTGTTTGAGACATCGGATGGCCAGATACGGGGCTGCGGATAGACCGAACGTTACGGTGTTGAGTCGGTAAGTTTCGATCTCTCCGTTGTCGGCACGCCACAGAATCTTTTGGTAGGGACGATCTTCTGGACGTAGGAGGAATTGGCGGTACATCTTTTCGATGTCGCCGGTAAGGACATATTGAAATGACCGGAATCTCAATAGGATGCTCCTCAGGTCTTCTTGTAATTTCGGACCCGTATGAAGGGCGTCGTTTAGAGACACTCCCGTGGTACTTGAAGCTGAGCCGTCGAACACAACCCGTAGCTTGGTGGTGTCGCTCGATTCCTTGGTCACGCCGTGATGTGGTAAATAATATCCGTGGTCGGTGGCGTGATCCGTGTTGATCTTTGTCATGTGACCCAAGTCTAAATATTCTTGAATCACAGCACTATACGCGGTTTCATATTGTTTGTCGCGTTGGAATCGGCGATGAAGAGAGGCGAGCCTGCTCATTGCAGCGGCCTTCGATGACCCTAGTGAGGAAAGCCTTTCGTTGAACGGTAATGCAACGATGTATCTGCCTTCCTTGGTTCGTCGGACATGGTTTCGGAAATGTTCTTCACATAGTCGTTCCGATTCCGAAAGATGAGTAGTGGCCGGTCCCTCGTCGATCTCCCAAAACCGTGCGAGGTCCTCTTGCAGAGCCGTTGTGGTTGCGTGGAACGTATTTATCGCGGTTTGGGACGTGGGACTCCCCCCGATTACCCAGCCGAAGCGTGTTTTTTGTAGACGTAGTTCAGGTTCGCCTGGTTGTGCCAGATTGACCTGCCCGATGCACAGCGACGCGAATGTTGATCCGGTACTAAGTAAAACATCGATCGGGGCTGGGCAATGGAATTGTGGATCGGCTAGATGAATATTTCTGGGTAATCCCAGACTCGAGGGATCGATGGGCTCGCTTGGTACGAGGATCGATATGGCCGGGATAACAAGAAATCTCAATGTCTTCTTGTACTCGCCGTCCGTCGACGTGATGGTGGCCGTGGTGTAACGTTTTGCCGTGGTGCTCAAATTGTCGAGGGCTCCGATCTGGATCGCACATCTCCTTTGCCTTATACCGAGGGAGTTCGCGAGCCTGTCGGTCATGAAGTTCATGCTCGACCCAGTGTCGAGTAAGGCTCGGGCTCGGATTGGTTGTGCCTGTTTGTTCAAAACCTTGATCTGTGCTGTGGCCAACAGATCATGATGCAGAGGGGTGTGGGGAGATGTGTTTGTTAGTCCGATCCCCCTTGCTGTCGTAGTCTCGGACAGTCAGTTTTGCCCCGGTTGGGACTTGGATGAAGAGGTTGGGGTGGTGTTCCGGATCCGGGCTGAGCGTGACTCGTACGAGGAATGCTCTTTCGTACCTCTTGGAACCGAAGATGTATGCTTCCGTGAAGTATCGGATGTTCGCCTCGATTTGTGGGACGACCGCGACTTCGATGATCCCGATGGGGATTGTTCGGTGGAGGCTCGCTTGTGTGATGAACGACTGCCCGACGATCGACCGCTCGGTGCGCGACTGCCCGACGACCGACCGCTCGATGCGCGACTGTCCGACGACCGACTGCTCGGCGACCAACCGCTTGCCGACCGACCGCTCGACGATCGACCGCTCGACGATCGACCGCTCGAAGATCGACCGCTCGACGACCATGAATCTACCTGGGTTTTTTCGCGGTGTAGATACGTATGGTGTCGGTGACCGCAGATACGACACGAACCCGATGTACACTGTGTCGGCGAATGTCCTGTGCCTAGGCAATTTATGCACAACGATGCCTTCTTCACGATTTGAAAACGTTTGGTCGCTGATTTGGCCTTGAATATTTTGCAGTGTCTGATCTCGTGATGTCCGTTGCAGGTCGGACACACCACCGTTCTGCTGGTTGTAGCAAGGGTTCGCCCATGCGGTATGGTTGTTCGCTGACTGCGGTGTTTGTGTGTTGACCCTTTTGATTCCTTCTCTTTAGAGAGGAATTGAGTCCCGTTCGCCCGTGTTTTGAGAAAGTCTATCAGATGCTGATAGGATGGCACCTTTTGGCGGGGCAGTGTGCGTTGCCATTTACGCAGGCTGGACGCGGGCAACTTCGACGCGATCAATTCGATCATCGCTATGTTTGAAGTGACGGGCTCCTTTAGATGTTCGAGCGCCTTTAGATTTACGCTGATGGTTTCCAGCAAATCCTCCAGGGCCTCTGGAGTTTCCTTTTTTATTTCCGGATAATTGCGCATCAGATTCCAATGGCGCATGCAGATTTGGAGGGGGCAATTGAACTTGTCCTTCAGTGTATCAAGCGCGATGGAATAGTTGGCCTCTGTGAGTTCTAATGACTGGATACTCTGTGCGGCCCGTCCAGTTATAGATGAGCGTAGATGCTGGAACTTTTGGACATTCGTCAAACCTTCGTTACGGTCCACTATGGATGTGAACGTGTCGTAAAAATAGGTCCAATTCTCGAGGGCACCGTCGAATTGGGGCACGCGGACCTCTGGAACGGTGGTCGGCTCTGGTTTCCGGCATGTCTCACCTCTTGTTGTAGTCGACGGGGTTGTTGCTGATATTTGTTCAAAGAGCTCTCGGAACCGCATGTCAAGCTCCCGATGCTCTTGCGATAACGAATCTACCCGTGCATCTTCCCCCTCATCTACCACACCTAACTCTTCTTGGACCTCGAGTATCCTCTTCCAAAGCTCATCGAACGAGCTGCGGCAAGATGCTAGGAAGATTCTGTTTGCCTTCCCAGACGCTTCGTACTCATCGAGTTCGCGCCTTATGGTTGCAAGTCGACGGGCTAGGACGCCTCGTCTCCGCCGTAACGTGCTGATTGATTCAGCTTGGGCCATGTTTGATTTTGATAATGAACGCCCTTACCTTGATCAAATGGACGTTGATCTGGGATTCTGTTGCTAATCGTTACGATGCGGCGTGGGCTCGTGTAGATGCTGCGCGACGGAGGTGCTTCTCTCCGACGGCGGTTCCCTTGCTCAGTTGACTAAGTGGTTGGAACTTGGATCTCACACGACACTATATAGTCACTGGTCAGTGCACTTTTTGGTGGCACGAGATCCGGCTCGAAGGACCATGTAATTTCGACCAATCGCGGGGAGACGTACTCGCGTGGAGAGTCGTCAACGGGGGTCGTAAATCCCCGTTACGATTATAACAATCGACACCACGAATTGATCGATCCCCTGATTTCCTTTGAGATAATAAGGGGTGATTGATTTGGTATAACACTGGGATTCACAGTATTATAAAGTATATATTTCCAAGCACTTAGTTACAAAAGGATTTGCGTGAAGTATGCGACTCTCGCGCTAGGTGTAGACTGCCGCGTTAGGCGTTAGTTGGTAGACTGTCTCGTTAGGCGTTAGTTGGTAGACTGTCTCGTTAGGCGTTAGTTGGTAGACCGTCGCGTTAGGCGTTAGTGGGTAGACTGTCGCGTTAGGCGTTAGTTGGAGACTGTTTGTCGCTCTTTTGTTTAATACGGAAGAAAGTTCGGTGTGGGTGTGCCCCTGTGCCTAAAGAACGCGGATTCGTTGGTCCCACTTCCGTTAGGAAAAGTGAGGGTAACGAACCGCGGTGTCGATTGGTCATGCTGCACTACTGCTCGAAGGGATGAGTAGGGAGTCTTCTACCATCGTGGTGCGTAAATGACTGTGTGTATGAGAAAACCTAGCCTGTTTTATTACAGGGCTATTTGGGTTTTCCTAATGGGTGCATACCCGCTTTCTCCGTGTTTTAAAAGCGACTAATAAACCCAAGGACACCTATAAAATCGACTGTGTTTCGAGCATATTTTTAGGTTTTAGCAATTCTTCAAGACAATCGGATTGAAGACATATGGCTAAACAATGCAGGGAAGTGAAAGTTATGGTGGGTCCTTAGGTTTATTGAGGGTCGAAGTGCCGTTACGCAGGTCGGTTGTTGTCCGGTCGCGCGGGCTGGCGTGCAGATGTTTTAGGCGTCGTAACAGCCTCATTTTTTCTTCCTCTAATTTTTCTCAAATTTTCTATCAACTATAGTAAGCTATAGTAACAACTACATGTTTAAATAAATAAAACAATGAAAGTTGTTACTATAGCTTTATTAATTGGAATAAAAAACATAATAAGGAAAGATAGAGGTTTACAAAAAGACAAATGAGAAGACATCACTGATCAATTGCCAACGAGCAATTTTCTATTTTCATATGAAAACCACAGTCCATGTTACTCCACGACCTGTATCAACCTAATACATATAGAAGAGGAACGTTTATTTCAATTTCTGATATTATCTTCCTCTTAAATTCTTACTTGATATACGTAACAAGACACGTCTGAGCCTTTCGTTAATAAAATATCGTGGTGCCAGTAGAATGAATCCTCAAGGAATCCCTACAACCAACGATTCAAGCAATCTCAGAGGGAACACGCTGAATCCTCGACAAGGTGGCGAGTTTACAACAGATGGATATCCGCGTCCCACTGTACTCCCGTGAATCTGTTGTAAAGTATGCGCTGACACGAGTTCGACCGTTTACAGAATAGATGCACGCATGCACGTACGTGAAATACCAGGCCTGGCAATTACAGAATTTCTGTGGATTTTTCATTTCCGTCAGCATTGTTTTCCATCCGGGCCCAACTCCCGGGGAATGCCACCGGTTCGAGGAGAGAAACACGTGGCCGTGCTGTTGCTCGCAAACCCTTATAGGTCCGTAGTAAATAGCACCGTGG
Source organism: Bombus huntii (assembly GCF_024542735.1). Taxonomy (NCBI): domain Eukaryota; kingdom Metazoa; phylum Arthropoda; class Insecta; order Hymenoptera; family Apidae; genus Bombus; species Bombus huntii. The sequence continues at coordinate 12,797,484 of NC_066248.1, read as the reverse complement.
AGAGAAAGAGAAGGTGGAGAAGGAGGAAGAAAAAAATAGCTGACAATGGTTTGCACGGATACCAGGATGAACAGATGGCCACGCAGCCTTTAGGCAATTTACGATTCCTTCGAATCGTACTTCGTCTCTCCCTTTCGTACCCTAACGCTTATTCCCGTTCTCCTTGCCCCTTTCCAAAGCGGGCACCGGCCCCTGTCTTGTTCACGAATTCTTCCCCGTTTCGATCCTTCTCTTTTCCAGGCCTGGTTCGAGCTTTACACGAAACGCGGTCTCGTGGACCACGTAAATTTCCTGGCCCAGCTACCATAACGCCCATACTTAAAGTTTCCTTTGTTCTAGTAGTTTGGAACCATTGTCTTCTTACTCTGGACCCTCGTCGTTTATTTTGAGGATTCCTTAAAGTTTTTTGCAAGGGGAATTCTTGCTGCAAATTTATAAACTTCGTTAGACTCAGCTGTTATACCAATTGAAAAGTTCTAACCATATCACGGAATTTCTATTGGGAAATTCTAGTCAATGGCCCTAAGTTTGTGAAAGTAAGAAGTTTGTTACAAGATTCGTGTAATCATTCAAGGGTGAAATAGTAATTCTTATTGAAGAAAGTCAAGGCTGTCGTGAATCTTACTCCACCATGCTAGGTTTACAATCTCATTTATACGACTAAATCTTAATAGTAGTAAAACTTTGGAGAAATTATCCCCCTTGTAAAGTCTCTCAGCAACTTGTACAACTTCGTATCTCGACTTTTATTTCGATACAAAGATTCCAACTGCATTGTAAAATTTAAATTAGGAAATTCTGATCAGTGGCTCTAAATTGATCACAGTAAGATTGTCCCAAAGTCCCCGTAACTGTTTGTGAGTAAAATAGAAATCCATACTGAAGAAATTCAAGGGTGTTGCAAATCTTACTCCACGATACTAAGTTTACAATCTTATTTATGCGATCCAGTCTTAATTCTAGTAAAAATTTCGAAAAATTATAATCTCTCTACAACTTCCATTGTAATTCAAAAATTCCAACTACGTCATGAAATTTAAATTAGGAAATTCTAATCAGTGACTCTGAGCTCGTCAAAGCAACAAGTTTGTTCAAGGTTCCTGTAATTATTCGAGGGTGATGGAAGAACAAAGCGTCCCGGTAGGGTCGTTGCATCTTAGACGGTCCTTATAGGATGCAAGCCGCGAGGCAGCATTGTCTAAGCGTTTTTCTAGCGGACCCAGGAGGAGGATGCTCGCGTGCGAGTTATATAACAAAATGGCTGCACTCTCTTCCAACGTAGCTGTCGGTGATAGTCCCTGTGTGCGCGTCGGCACGTAAGGAAGGAAGGAAGGGTTCTATGGAATTGTGCGTTAGGCTAGGTTAAGTAAGGCTCGGTTAGGTCTTTAACCGAGGCGAGGGAATGCCAGCGAAGCGTACAGTCGAGTTATCATCTCGCCCGTACGATCGGGATGAAACGAATGAATGAGTTCGCTCTCGCGTTACCGTAGATCCTTCCGTTCTGGATCGGTGGACTTTTATGCGTAGCCGTCCGTTCTTCGCTCGTGCATCGATCTCTGGTACACGGTCGATGATGCTTCATGTTTAGTCGTAAGAATGTTTGTAACATAATTTTACATTTTACCAAATTTTTTCTAATAACATGATGTGATTTTAACCTTATTTTCCCCATTTACTTTCATTCTTACTATTTCTAGAAGGTTTTTGTTATTTATATTTGCCTGATAATCTTCCAATAAGAACATGATTAATACAAGTAGGTTTGGACTTGTTTGAAATGAATATTATGCCAATAAAATTATATTTCGTATTAAATTCTACTTTTATTTATCTACAGATTACAAGTTTTTCAGTATAGCATAAGATTATGTACAGATATAGTATAGCAGAGTTAATTTTGAAATTTACATCGTTTTCACATGTCTGAATTCATATTTTTTCTTGTACCTTTTGCTTCGATATTGTAATAAATTGTCGATTAAATTGTAGACGTGTTTTATATTTCTTCGGTTTTTTTACAAACGAATTGACTTATGTAATTCGACCAATAAAATAACACGTCATTCTACTTGACGAATATAATAGATCATTCGACCGAACCTCGATCATAATCGGTACAATCGTTGGATGGTATAGCGGACTCAATCTTTCGATCTTTAAAACGCACATTCTAGCGACGATCGATTCCATCCCATGTCCAGTGCACGCTATTTCTTTTCTCTGCAGGCGAAACGTCGCGGTCGTTTCGTTTTCTTTCCCATCGGCTCGTTCTCAAAGAGAGACGCCTAGGCGATCGAACGCGACGCATTTCGCTTACGGGGAACGTGAAACGGCTGGAATTCGTTTCATCCAACAGAGCCACAATGCGACCCTGATGAAACGATAGGATCGATTATTCCCGCGAGAATAATCGCGGCTATCGAAAGGACCACGCAATGCCCCGTGCAAGGCCGCAGCTAGGCGTGTCGACGAAAAGATTTCTCGTTTCGCATCGTCTCCTTTCGGTTGTTCCTCGAACATGCGAATCACTCTTTCGATCTTCCACGCTGAGGAATAACAAACGAGAAATCACGAATTTAAAATGAATCGTAGGGACTTATTGACGATTTCTAATTAGTACTCTATATAAAATAATCATACTGCAGTGTATAAATATTAGATACATAAGTATTTCAAGTAATACGTAAATTGAGTAATTTAAATAAATACTGTAGAGATAATAATCAAGGCTTCAAAATTCTTAAATTTGCATACATTCTTAAATCGATATCTTCGTTAATTTAAGAGATATAATTAAACAATAAATTGTTTAAATGTTTTTTGAACGAAAAGCGCATCGTTAGTAACCTGTTGGTGATTCCGATAGAGTAACTGCGAATTAGACTTCTTAGGCAACGTTTATTTGGTTTAGCAAGGTGCAAATTCAATTTCCCTCTCAAAAGCATGAATGGAAAGGTTTACTGATTACAGGTAGATTTCCAGTGAGCCAGTAATCCGATAGCAGGAAGAAATATTTGAAAAGAAGCGACGAATTCGATTTTTCTTTTACCCGAACAATAGGTGATTTAACGTTTGCGATGGGAACGTGTATAGTCGCGAGTTTTATCTCTCCATTTGCTGGCAGCGGTGAGTCCGACTGTCTAGTGACGGAGAGGGGTGAACAGTGTCTGGTTTCAATGCGTTTCTTGAATAAAATACACCATATCGCCAAGTTGCTAGTCGAGGAGAATATTTCGGTTCAAGAATACGGTAGAATTAAATATTATTTCTACTTATTATCCAAATTATTTATGGATGAAAATTTCTCGGTAGCTGTATTACAAATATAAAATTACTCAAATTACTCGAAAAAAAAAAAAATTGGAAAGAAATTACGTCGCAAGAAATGATCCCGTAATCGAATTATCATCGGTTGTCGATATAAAATCCATTTAAAAGCAATAAAATCCGTATGTTATATCTTTCATTCGACTGCGATTATTCGAATAACTCAGGTTTCTTATTCGGAACAGCTCCTCGAATTTGAACTATCGTTCTTGAAACGAACACGAACGATCGTCGGCCACGGCCAAGCAACTCGTTCCGCCGTCATAATCGACTTTGTAATCCGCTTAAAGCCGCGCCACGCTGTAATTACATAATTCAATCAGCACGCGCATAAATCGCTCTTGGAACAATGTGCAACCGTGAGAGTGCGGCGATACTGGCCCCCTTCACGGGAAGATAATTTCAACACGTACCTAAGATGTGTCTAATTTCGCGGCGTTTCTCAATCGATCCCGAGAGCAAGTAGCATTTGCCATAGCCCCGAGAACTTCGCATGAATTATCCGATGTAACGTACGTGCGAGACCTCGCGCAAAGATTAGAGAAACGTTCAATGCGTATAATGGTTCACAGAGTGTAATGAGAGTGTAATCGTTGCAAAATTTCATTTACGATTGTTGTCAATCTTTCTGGAATACGCTTGTCTTCGATGTATCTCTGAACTTTGAGCTGTTGTTGCAGAAATCGTGAAGAATAATGATAAATGTGCAAGAATTTATTTCATTACAGAACTCATTCATATATCACTTACGTTCTATACAATTTTTCATTTCTTTTAACGTTTTACAATTTCCAGAATAAGTTGAGAGAAAATTTGTTACTAATTCCAACACAGAACTTTGCATTTCTGTTGTTGTTTGGAAATGTCCAGAATGAATAAAAGGTAAGTCGAGCAAGTATTCATTATTAATTACTCATAATTACTATTCTAAAGTACTGGATTGTTCGAAAAAATCGGAGGTACAAATCAAGTACCATTGCTTTAGAAATAATTCTATTTTCTCTACTTCGCTAAATACATAGCAGAAGATAATGTATTAATTCTATGCCCTACTTCTACGACTCAACATATAAAATGAATTAAACATTTGTCGAAAGAATATTCCAATTTCAATGTAAATTCCCCAAAAAGCAAGAAACGAAGTTAGCTCGACGAGAACCTCAAATACACGGAGCACAGTGAACTTACACGATTACACGGAGCAGTCTTAAAGAACGTAAAATGTCTGACCAAAGAAATTACTGAACTGCGAGCAAAGTCGTGCTGACCGAGGTACACAAACCGCTGGCTCCCTTCCAAGGTATATAAAAAAATCTCCTTCCGCGAGGTGGCCGTGCGCATTTCAATTTTCCCGTCGAACGTGAAGAAAGACGAGACTGGGGAGGAGGGCTAAAGGATGTGTACACGGCTGGAGGAAATTCTAAGAGTCACGGGAACGAGTGGCGGCGTTGTAGGTACGTGGCGGCGGCGTTGGGTTCGAGCCTAGTTCTCTAATGTCCTTTTGCGTGGCAGTCACTCGCAGCACGTCCGTCTATGATTCCTCAGCAACATTCTTCGAGCTGCTCGGCAGCGTTATAACCGTAGCGAGCAAGGGCCGCGGCAGCCTTAAGACGGTACACAAGTTGAGCGCACGACCAACCGACCGTCCATTCTCGTGAAGTGGAACGAAGACGGCCGGTACGAAGCTCACGGCTCCAGTATTTCTTCGTCCGTTCCCCTTCCTAGTACCGGCCAAGTCCTTCTTCTTCCCGTCGTTTTTCCCCTCTTTCCAGTTTGTATCGTCCTATGTGATTCCACCAGGCGGAACTGCCGGTATATCAACCGCCTCGACGTTTTCCTATACATAGCGGGGCGCGCGCCTACTGCCGTGCTTTTGCTTCCCAGCTTTTTCGATAAAGCTCTCAACGTGCCTCGGGAATATTGCCTCTTGGATGGTTGATGGTTCCTCGAGAACTGTGTTACGGGCTTGTAGACTTTAAAAGAGCTGGGTTTCACGTGCGATGTTTCATTCGATACGGTTTACTAATGTTTGTTGGAATTTATTGGAATTGCTGATTTGGTTCGGATCTTTTTTTAGGAGATTCAGTGTTATTGGAATATCGTATGGGTCTCCTTGATTTTATACATATCAAAGTTACTAAGATTAACTTGTTTGATATAATATAGTAATAGCATGTGATTAAACTTGGATGTTATGTAAATTCATATTTACATGAACGCAATTGAAGCGATGAATCTTCTATGTATCATAAGGAGTATTTTACTTTGGATAGTTTGTACATATATACTACAGGGGAAAAATATAATAAGTCATGATGTTTTCTTTTTCTTTTTATAGGGCAACAGTTTCTAAATTCACCCTTTTATTATGTGTACTCTATACATTTTTGCACCTTTCGTATCAATGCATAACCATCTGCAATCTAATTATAATAGCATATTCCAATTAGAAACACCTTAGAGGAAGACATTTGACCACGACAAACGGGGAGAATTAACATTTACATATACCAATTCTCTCTTCAAAGATCTTGATAAAAAGCAGAAATGTTTTCCACGCAGTCTCGCATCAAATGGAAACTACGAAGCGTGCAGAATGTTAGCGCAACAAAATTCGTCACGGTTGGAACAAGTGAAAGAGACCGATGGGAATAAAACGTGAACGGAAGGAAGGTAGAAAACCCTTGGGGGGAATGGTGCCTCTCCCTTTTGCGGGCTGCCTACGCCTCGAGACGATGTTGCATTGTGTACGTACAATATTAACCGCGATATGGTAGGACGACAAAAAGGACCACGAAAGTGCAACGGGCGCTGCAACGCCACGGGACGAATGAATGATTCAGAGCCGTGGCTGTCACGATGTCCCTGCTGCCACCAGCTAATGCAGAAACGCTCGTGCGCGCGCGCGCGCTCATGCTCGTGGTTTCCGTGTATATTGCTTGGAATAATGGTACAGCTCTCTACGCACGTGTGCCTACGTTCCGATTTGAATTCTGAAACTCACTTTTCGTCGTGAAGGCGGACAAGCCTACGGAGGGTTCGAGACTTCTCGAATGAAAAATATACTTATTGTCAGAGAAACGAGAATCGACCGATAGACATTCTGCAAAGTGGCAGTCTGACTGATATTTCATTGGTTAGATGAAAATATTAACTCATTACGAGACAATGCTGCGTTAACGAAACGTTTTATTTGCAATCTTTTTCATTTTATTTACATTATTTTATTCTTTCTTTTTAAATATTGTAACTATGGAAGGAAATTTCATGAACTCGATTGATATCTTTTTTTGTCGCTATCTCTTTCACCTAGATTCTACAATTTTACGAAGTTTATAGAAATTGGAGTATTTATAACATTATTACAAACTATTGCATGGTTTTTAACGGATTAAATTATTGGACGTCTTGTTTCTTATGTTTTTATATGGTTTCTATACGGTTTTGCGAATTTTTGTTGGTTTCACTTCTGAGAATTTCACAGGAAGAGGATTATTTTCTTATCTGTATGGCAAACGAACAACGCTTGTGAAGAGAGAACTTTGAAGAAAACTTTTTTTTTTACTAGGCGTGGTTTCCTAAAGTTCATAAATATTCATATGCTTCACAGGTATTGCGTATATGCACGTATCTGCGGAAAGTGGAAAGTTCAATACGCGTGATAGGTCGCAAATTCGATACGCGATGCCTTTTCTTACTTCCATTGGCATTTTAGCAATTAATTTCGCCATGTCGAAGATCGACAATTGATCAGGTGTTGCTTATGAACCAAGTTTATTGCATTCTCAAACAATTCAATTCTTAAATCTTTCACTCTTGAGAAGAGTAAATTTCCGCACGAGAGCTTCTTTTTATTTTTATTATTTCAAGTATTCTCCTCAGTTTCCACGAACTTTTGTCCTTCAGAAGCACCCTTCGTCTCTCGTTTCAGCCGATGCTCGCGCTTGGAAACGTGCGAGTTTCACAAAGTTGGCAAGGTCGGGGAACAAGGAGAAGCTAAAATTACCCTTCTCAAGCGGAATTCCTAGGCACTGTAGCTGCAGACACTCTGCACTTCTGCATACTAACTGCGCTGCTTGCGAGTTCACACAATTCTATCGATACGCGTCAATCGATTTAATGTATCGCTGGTTGCGTAATCAGTCACCCTGAAAGCACACTTGTTGCCTCGAGTCGAACGACAGACTGGTTGTCGACCTCGAGCTCCTTATTTTTGGGATTTCTCGTGACCGACAATTCGTGACGAGATAGCATACAGCGAACCGTTTCGAAGTATAATAAACATTGTATGCAACGCAATAAGTCAGCTGTAGATAATCTAAAAGGGGTCTACATTCTACACTGCTGAACATTTGTTGGCAATTTTGATCAAAAGTTAGATAAGGTCCGTTACAAAGTTATAGCGTTACAAAGTTATAGAGTTACAAATACTGAAAGTGTACCGGTTTCGAACAAATCATAAATACATTGTGAATATTTATACAAATTTATATTTTTATGAATGAAATGGAATTTGCGCAGAAATTTGTTTGACTTAAATATTATAATGAGTATTATATTTCGGATACTTTATATGAAAAATACAAGGGATAAGTCACATTTTCTATCTTTTTACGAGCGAGATTAAAATTCTTACGTTATCAAAATTGCCTTCTTATTTTATTTTATTTTATTTTATTTTACAATCATCGTCAATAGTCATCGTAAGAAAATTTCGCACATTTTTTCATCTTTAAACTTCAATATAAATGCACAAACCGCAGTTTAATAATAAATGTTCTGTTTAAAATCAGATTTGTTTTTAAGTATAATTGTTAGACAGAGTTGTTCGTCAGGGTTCATTAAACGAACTCAATTTCTTAAAAAAGCACAATAGACAATTGTTCCCCACGAGACAGGCTAACGTTCGTTCGAAGGTAGTCTCCAGACACCGGAGACAATCATTTTCAAGACGCATCTTCCGCAGCCTACGCAATCTCACACTCGACTCATACTGTCTTCTATGCACACAGACATCTAACACTTTGAAACGTTTCCAGTCATAAAAAGTGTGCCAAAACCGAGATGATTCGTTGAATGTTTCGTCATTGACAATCCAATTTGCAGGTCAGATCTGTGAGACCTGACAAGGGTCTAGCTAAAAAGAATAGATTCTATTGTCTGTGAGATCACATTCTTTAGCAGGTGAGGCCATATGTTCAGCTAGGTTCTCTGGAAATCCAATTACCAACAGTTCTATTCTATTTCCTGGAAATCGTCGTGAGGTTTCATTGATATTGAATTATGGAAGAACTTTAGGAATCAAAAGTTTTGAGGAAGATTCTAATGCTTGAGTGAGTGTTTAAAGTTCACTGATAAAAATTAGAAATATAGCAATGTTTGTTTGCATTCTAATAAAATTATTTCAGCGAAAATCACAATGACACAAACTTATCACTTCTACCGAATCTATTCTAGAGCTATTCTTTTTCCTTGTAGAATGAACTCGGGAATAATTGTGGGAAAAATCGCTACCATTACGCAAGAATTACAATGTAGATTCCCGATTACTATGGAGAGTATTGAAGAAAATGGTCAATATTTATCTGATGTGATTATAGACAACAAAGCAATGACGCGATAAAAAATGAAAGAGGTAAACTGTATCAAAATCACCGTATTTCCCTAATGAATTCGCGCAATCGACGATAGCCGTGTGGTTAAAGATCAATTCTGATTCGAAGAAAGTAAGACGCTCCAGAAAGCTTACGTCAGAATCTCAATTTATCAACGTCGTTCTATGAGATTCCTTGGTGGAAGTAAAAGGAAGACGGATAGCGAACGTGGGGATTCGCGCGTCTCGACCGGACGCAAACTTTTACGAAATCCTTATTCCGTGAGATACGATCCGCGCGGTTGTTCCTTCATCTTTTATTCAGTCGCTATCACCCCCGATTCTAAATCGCCGGCAGTCATGTGCGACAGCGCCCGGCTCCAGCCCTGCAGACGTTTCCTTAGATCACTCTTGAAGAAGAGCAGAGGACATAGAACCTTCTCACACACGAGAAGAGCCAACAGCGGACCACTCGTGGCCCAGGAGAATGTAAACGTGGGCGGTAGTTTACATAGAACTTTGAACCGTTTGTTCGTCGATGTCGGCTGTGGCAATGGCTCTCGCCGAGTAAGGGCAGTAATTCAAATCGACAGTAGCATCCATTTGGTTAAGGGGGCCTTACCGAGATACGAATCAGTGATTTATAACTGGCTGCCGGAATGCGTGCGGACGTGCCAATGTCTCTTCCAACATCATCGATATCCATTATTGAGCTTTTTCTTTCACCTACGGACCACTAGAATCACCACGAACTTTGTACCAAACAGATGAACCGCGTTCGTGTTACCACCTTCTGTGTTTATCGTTTTTCGCAATTGTTGACTGATAACTTGGTACGTTTGAGAGATAGTCAGTAATGGTTTGATTATATCAGGAAGAATATGTTTTAGTTGCTTTATCTTAACCTTTTTGAGTGTTTAGTTCGTTATATTGAGCGATGCTTGAAACCGAAATAGTTCCCTTTATATTTGAGGAACTTAGATACTATGCATGTAGAATAATATATTTTAAAAATATATGACATAACGAATAAATATCTGTAATGTCTAAAAACGAATGTATTCTTAGTTCGTACTTCTAACGTAGTAATATTTCATAGAAATTTTGTCGTTAAATTAACATTTTATCATTAAATAGACAACAAATAATGCAATTAATTACTGTAGTAGTGGAATGGTATCAGATCAGCCCATGAATATTTATTTATGTCCACACAGTCATGGAATTCACGTTATCCAGCCTCTAGATCGTACAACATAGAATACAATAGGGGTTTAAATACAAGCCCCTGGGTCATCGCAGGCCATTCTAAGTCATGGTATTTGTGATAAATTAGAACGAGGTCGCAGAATCATGATCCCGATGACCTTGATGACACGAGATTTATTTGGGATCTTGTTGTTGTAGGACACAATGGGGAAGATTTCAGGACTATAGAATTTTACTTCAACACCTTCAAAATTACGAGAATACTTCAGAATCGTATCGTTTATACCAAACTAGTCAAACTTAGATCCGTTGACCTCTGTACATATAGTGTTATGATAGCCTATGCCTGCTAACTTCGATTTGAGTCATACGACCTCGAGGTGATCGAATTCGGATTCTGCCACCTCGAGGTTATAGAGGTCCCACAATCATGGTTCGACTTAGATCCCACAATCTCAGGGTAGTTAGATTCGATTTGTACTGTTCTGAGAACATGGAAGTCAAGTTCCGTGACCTCAGTGTGACCCAAATTGCATCCTGTGACTCCACCTTCAAGGTTTCACATTTGTGTATTATTTATGTGTTTTATATAAAGTATTTACATAATATATGTTGTCGCGTATTTATTTGTTATATTTGTCATACATACGACCAATTTTCTTATGATACAATTATTTGATTTTATTTGTGCGTGTAATGTGAATAAATGGAATTGTTTGATGCCATCGAAATCCAAATGTTGGCTGTTTTATACATCTTGGGGTGTACATACATAGATGCACCTACGTTGATACCTCTTAACCTTTGCGATTTTCTGCGTGACCCTAAAGGGCAACTATAGGCCCGCGCATTGTAACAATGCATCATCTTGTCGCGCTGGGAGGTTCACTGCTTCAAGGCTAGCCGAACCTGCGACTCCGGCTACGGAATACAATGGACAGTTCAGGCACCGTCGCCGGTTCAATGCTTACATTATGACTATCCCTGTGGCTTGGCACATGTAACGATACTTATCCCTGTATCCTTACAGGCTTTGTCTCACATTGGTGGGAGGACGCGATCGTAGGCTGCACATTCTGCAAAAATTAATCTCTATTAACTTCACCCAAAGTCTATTTCCTATTTCCTTGAATATATATTCTTTACAATTTTATACATATATATATTTGTAGTCTATAGTTTTAACAATACAACAGAATAATGCCTTTTAATTTGATTGTTATCTGCATTGTTCCCCTAAGACTTTGAAATCACGTGTTTCATAGAATATAAGGATTAAACAAAGATTCATTTAGAATTCTGCTATTTCCGAAAACTTCTCCCGCCAAAAATGATTCAAGGTAGTATCAACTTAAAATTAATAATAAAATTACGACTTTGATTCAGTATAGGAACAGTTGGAAAAGTGATTCAAACTCCTAACTAATAGATAAGATATTTAACTATAGTTAAGATGATAATAATAATAAATCTTAATTTATATAGTTAGATCTAGCAAAACGTTACTGCATGTAATGCTTGCCAAGATTGCTATTCGTTTAAGTTCTCGCAGGTAAACCATCGTATTGGTCTTTCTTGTTTAAATTATTCCGTCTTTCTCGGGATGCATCCACATGTTTATGTAACTTGTACTCAAGATACGTAGGCTCATTAGCCACGGTATTACGTGCCGGAAGAAGATCGCGTGTAAATGATCGGCGTGTGTACAGTCGACGATCCGCTCGATCATCGAGTAAATATTCTGTACTATCTATTCCGATCATACATGCTGTACATACAAGATCTCAGTTATTTAAACTTTTATAATCATATCTTTTCTCTTACTTCAGCTCTAACAGAGGCACGTTATTGGTCTAACTTTATCTCAAGTTACTCTTTTTAAAGCGAAGCTTAAAATTTATAATTAGCCCTATTAAATTTAGAAAATCAACAAACTATACCGTATCACGTTGTTCCCATGTTATCTTTGGGAACGTTTAGAATCTCGAAGAAGGTTGTACATTTCGTTTTTAAATTCCCTTACACCAACGGCTAATTGTCAATTCGCTAATTAAAACTACCACCAGTGTGACTAATTACGCTACAACGGCTGGCTCGTGTGACTCGAATCGTAAGAGAGAAAAATCTGATCCACGGGACACGATTGTTGCATCTTCGTCTTTCTAATAACGACAAGCCAAATACCGAAATACGAGCAGGTTCGTTAGTATGTAACACATAGTAGCACGACATCTACCTTTCCAACCCGTAATCAAAGTTCAATGTTCGTGCAAAATGTGGCGACGGAATGGTCGAAGATAGACGAGCTCAGCTGATGATCACGGTGAATCGTACATCAAGGGACCTTGGTACGAGTAACACCCTGCAGCAGAGATTACGTTCACCTCTATGAGTGAACATGCAACATACTGCAAGACGGGAAGCACTCTTGATGATACATATGTATAGACCTCTTCCGACAAAATGTTAGTGGAAGGTTAATTTGTTTGGCTACAAGAGTGATGTTTAAATTCTCTCGACGTGAATTGATGAGACTGTAATTTTTTAAATTGTTTCGGTAATTAATGTTTTCCACGGTGGCTCGAGAGTACATACGTTTTCGTTATCATCGAAGAGGTAGAAGGTCTCGTGTTTTGTTTGTTCTCTTTAAAGCATCGGATTAAATGCTTTCCCGAAAGGAAGATAAAAATAGAATTGCAGCATTAAGAGCCTCCGATGTATTAAGAGTGCCACTTAAGATACGCGCTTTTAGTTCTGTACTCTCCTTCGTTGGCCTTCGTTTCGCAAATATGTTTGTCTGCCTCGATGCAAAAATAGATATTACTTGCGATGACGGTAATTCCAAATGTGGCTTCGGTAAGTTGTATGCAACTTTTGATTTATTTTCCATTGGTTGGATGTCAAATATCGCGAGAACTCGCTAAATAATATCTTATATATGTCAGAGATGAAAGGATACCGGGGCCTTCTCTTTGGAATTCTTGGGAAAATCCCCAATATTTTAATCTTTATAATTTAACTCGATTATAATTGTCCGAGATTTGTGATAATGAGCTTGGGCTCGAGGCGACAACTAGTCGCTGAACGTAGCCGCGGTCGCAGGTTGAACGTTTTTACCTAACAGAGATGTGGAGTAATTCTATAGATCTAGTTAAAAGGAATAGTTGTAGCGGCACGCGATAGTAAACATTCCAACAGCTTCTGTTCCGTGGCTCGCCACACACAGACCCTATTCTTCGGGCAAGATGATTACCAGATGTCGATGTATCTCCACAGTACGTATTCAGCTAGTCTGAGGACCCGCTATAAATCTTAGGATTTAGTTAACTAAGATCCTTCAAACGGACAAACAGTCTTTATCCTAACAGTCCCTGAATCTACCACCTACTACGGGAAAATACGGGAAATCTGCTTTTCTCACAAACGACGCTTCCCGCTAGCAACTTTCTCTCAAGGGCGATTAGCATCCTTCTTCAGCCACCAACATAGAAATTGACCAATTAACAGGAACCCTCACTTTCCGAATGAAGGCTTTCCTCGACGAATCCGATGATCTCGTGTCCTTAGACACATCCCATCATAGTTTTCCTCTGCAGCATCATCGTGACGGAATGTCATTCTCTCGTGACGTCTCATTAGCGAGTTACATAGCGTCTTTACACTCGGTGGATATTCTACGTTTTAACAAAGAGTTAGTTCAGTAATACTTGTACCGTAGACAAGGAAGTTGGGTACAACTTGGACTTTGAAGGAAGGCGCATTTTGTTATCCCGTTGACCGCGGATTCGTTGTTGGGCCTGGGATCATTGTCATTAGCATCTCGAGTATCTAATTACCACGGTTACTTGTCAAATTCTGTAATAATCATATTTGCACTAGTAAATATCTTCTCTATTGCATAACAACAATGTTTAATCCAAATGAAGATTCGTTTCACGCCCCTGATCCTAATCATAATGTGAACCCGACATATATATTTTATATATACCTTATATTTTACATCTATCTTATATCTATAGGATTTTGGTAACCAAAGGAAGGCTATATCGACAAAAGAATCAGTATCTGTTGCACCGAATTCATCAATTTAAAAATATGTCAGTTTATGATTCTGCTACCTAAGAATTTAATTCAAAAAAAATATATCCAAGGCTATTATTATTAATATCTGTATATTCAATAAATAAACAAATGACAAGTAGGTGTTCTAATATTAGCGGCTGGTACGTTATGCATATTAAAAAACAGACTATACATCATGTATGATTACAAGACATTGAACGTATTAGTATCATAAATTTATCTTAAATTCTGAAATATCTTCATAACCCGAATCGATCTTCTGAAACTCCATTGATTCAGCAATATCCTATTGTAATAATCTTGGAAGGAGCAGCATGTGCACGCGCGACGAGTATCGAGAGATCTAAACAGCTCCCCAGGCTCGACTTTATCACGCCACTGGTATTGCCGGGAAACTTACGAACTGATAAAGGGAATAAATTCAATGGAACGCCTGGATAGCGTAGTAGCAGCGATCAACCGAAAGCAAGTATGACTTTCCATCTTTGCTCGATGCTGAAATGCTCATTCAAGGCCACACTCTCAAGATCACGGTCACGTCGTTAGTGTTGGACAATCGCCATCTGTCATCGACCGTTTCTCTTATACGATGTCCAACGAGCGCAAAATAAAATAAACAGAAAACGAACAGTAATATCGTGTCGTGATTACCTGTACATGCATCACCTCGCTCATTTACATTTTCATTGGAGAAAAACTCGAGGAATCTCGAAAGATTCTTTTACATTTCATCCAGAGAACACCTGTCAACTTGATGCTTCGCGATCATAAATATAATGATTATTCATTTGCTTCCGTATTAGCTTCCAAGAAGGTTAGGAAGGTAATTTAATAAAAGGATATATCATTCCACAAAGATTTTCCTTTTCTTCGAATCGCGTTATTTCGTAAATGGGTATTCCCCTCTTATGAAGAATATTTTCTTTAGGATTCTCTTCAGCTACGAATAAAAGTTTGAAATCAATTTTTATGTTGTAACTGTACTGAATCTACCGATAATTTTGTTATTGGATCAAAATTAACGTTCGTCTAGTGTGTGACTAAATTCACATAAGAATGTTTTTGAGTCCCCTGTATGGAGTTTGGATTAATTCAGCTGGATGATTCGCTATCCTCGTTGTACGTGCTTATTTCGAACAGATTTTAATGGTCCTTCTAAAAATAACGTATCTGATAAAATATATTTAGAAAAAGAACATATATCTAAACGATATTTAAACTGGATATTTTATTCTTTTCTGAATAGAAATTAAAGGTTTGAACGATGAACGTATTATACTAGAAATACGAGATACAAAGCAATCTTGTATTTCAAAATTCTCATTCGAAAACATAGAGAAAGAATCATATTTTTTTCTGCCGCAAGCATAAAGGTAACAGAAAGAGATCAAGAAAACATCTTGTGCCACGGACAAATTACGAACATATCTTCTGAGATCCAGAATATAAAAGAAGGTATAAATAAGGCTTAACTGTGCCGTCCAAAATATAAAGAAAGAATGAGAAAGAGGGAAGGGCATACAGAGCATCGTGGCGATAGAAAGAATTCTGTGTGAGCCAGTTCGTGACGTGGTGGCGATGCACGACTTTGATAATTCCTTCCTTTCTCCGTGTCCACGTGATATCCGGGCGAAAGATCGCACCGACAGAACGGAGGCTTTCAAGGGATCGCTTTACATTCGTGAGAAGTCAATGATCTTGATCGTGATCGTTGGTACGCCCGCTAACCTTCTGGAGGAAGAAGGATTCCGCTGCAAAACCGCGTTCATTGGTATTTCTATCGTTTGTTGCTGATTGTAAAATGCCACGAATACCTTACAGGAAATCATTGGAAAATGTTCGATACTTAAGTAACGTAGTTTATGAATATTTCAGCTCCTCAGAGAAACTCCATATTTTTTCCTCGTGACTTGACATAAATATCGCAAGAACCTGCTTGAAGATGCTTCGAGCGGCTGATGAAGCTTTAAAGAGTATTCTACAATTTTTTATAAATTCTCCGAAGTTAAATTTTGAATAGAAGCAGAGGAATGATTCGTAGAATCCGGATGATCTTCGACCCACGAACGTCGTCGGAGATAACGAACGTGTCGGGCACGCATGATCGATCACGTGCTCACCGAGAAACGATTCGAATTCCGTTACCAGGAAACATTCGAGATCCGATGGTTTCTAGGAAGAAGATGAATTTCTGTTGCTGTCAAGGAGGCTGGATACGGAAACGAGGCGTCAATTACGCACGGTACGCAATATCTTAAATCATCGGCCCGTAAATTAATACCCCACTGTCGTACAATTTGTTATAATTTATATCGAATCATTGACGCCTGCGGGTTAGCGTGTCTAACGGGATTCATTTTTCATACACAATCATAATAAATGTCTAACAAGTATTTCACAGTAAAAAGTTGGTGATTATCACTTTCTTTGCTATTAAATTTAAATAAGAACACTCGAAAAAAAAAGGAAAATAGAAAAACGTTCTGTTCTATCAAAATATTTAAAAGTAGCCTGGAATAATAATTAATTATTACATATATGTATAAGTCTATATTTTCAAAAGAATGTAGTCGATAGTAGTATTGTAATATAAAAATATTGATACGTTGGAATTTTAATATGGAAGAATTAAAATATTTGTTCGAGATTCGAGTAGCTGCAAGATGGGTTGGGTACGATCTCGAATTTTTAGGATCCTCTTTCATGGATCCTGTGGATCGCTTACCACATCCAGGAAGCGTTCCGGCAGCCGACCACTGACTTTTCGCGAACGTCGATCTGACCGTCCGCGTTCCATTGTTCTCCCGATATTTGCATACGGTTTAATGGAACATCGGGGCCCTATTGTACGTCCCTGGAAATCTTATGTAACGACGCTCTAGGTGATAACATCTTCGACACGTAATCGCATGCGTAACTTTATCGATGCTACCGAAAGGTCCTTAAACGGACATTCGATGCAGTGTTAGTTCCTTGTGAAACAGGCTTAAGATTCGACATCGATAAGCGTGACACGAGTTCTGTGGTTAACATCAAATTCTAAACAAAATTAACTGAATTATACCTGTATATTACGTATTGTAATTTTAATCCGGCTTTGCTTTATTTTACCGTATCTTTATTTTGAGATATTGCAAGAAAGATGTAAAAAGATCCGAAATATGTAGAATGATAACCATTATTGTTATATCATACTTGAAAAGATACGATTATTTGCACTTAAATTTCAATACGTAAACCAGAAATTTTTCAACTTTTTACGAAGTGTCACGGTCACTCCCACGTTTCCAAAGTGACTTACCAGCAATAAAGACGCACACATGTGATCAGTCCTGCGGCAGTAACTCGCGAATCGTTCAAACTATGATTACATACCGAAGATTGCATCGGTCCGACTCCTCGTTGCATAATAGCTCTTGGGATCTTCCATTAAATCATACACAAGTCTCGAAGAGAAACCATGAGCGCATTTTCAGATTGCAGAACGTGGAAACTTTCGATAGATGGTTGCTATAAAACGTTTTATAAAAGGGTCATTAAGCTCGCTGATCGCTGTCGATTCGATTTCGTTCGTGAAAGTTTTCATTGATGGATCTACCGTGAAATCTTCACTGCTCAATAACTTCGACTTTTCCGATTCAAAAATGACTAAAAATTAAACGTCAATTTTAAGAAACACGCAAGAATAAAATTATCTTTTTCTATTATTTTTAACAAAAATACCTTAAGAATAATTTATAATCCTCACTAGAAGAGTATTACAAAACAAAGAAACAGAACATTAAATATTAGAGCGAAATACATTTTTTCTATTGTTTTTAGTGAAGATGCGCAAAGAATAATTTATAATTTTCACCGAAGAGCTATTAAAAGAAGAAGAGAAAGGAAAAAAAAACAGAGCACAGCTATCGTCCATTTTTACACGGCAGAAAAGCGTTCTCCGTCTGACACACACGGGCGCACCTACTGCCACTGCGTCTGTACATGCATGGCTCGTTCCACTTGTGGTCGTCTTTCGTGAAGCGTGTATCCGCTTCCGGCGGGACGAGTCGCAGAGGACACTCCGGTCACTGAACACAAATAACTCATTGATAATTATGTAATGAATTCGTCGTTTCGTGATGATCGACGAATGCCTATTATTTTGGAATTCAATGACTAGCAATTAGCTCTTTCACGGCGATTCAGCTTGTATCAATTGTCGAACGGCATTCGACAATTTGTCAGTACTATTCAGAATAGAATACGTTCCTCCAGCCAAGGAAACAAAACAAAAATGTCAACTTTTGTGAACTTATCGAACAGAAAGCAATTTAACAAAAATTAAACTATTTTACTGAATAAAATTTGTTATTTATAGTATATCAAAGATACATTAACTCACGAAAGTATTCGGACTCCATTAGCACCGACCAGATTCAAACCAATTCAAAAAAATGGTATGTAGAATTTGTATGAAACTTATTGCAAACATGCACTGAAAAAATTATCTTGCAATTAGTAAATATCGTGACCTGATACTGTAATAAATAATTAGCTACTCAAGTAGTTTGATAATTTTCGTGAATATGTTTGAAATAAATATCTTGTAACATCTATATACATTTTCAAATCCCTTCTAAATTTTACCAATACTATCATGTTCGTCGTGCTTCACTACAGTGTTAATGAATTTTAAGAATGTGTAATATAACACTTATAAGATATTTATGAAAGGTTTCTTCAAGTGTTCGGATACTTTCATGTGCCACGATATTTCAAAACATTAAATTGTATTGAACTCACGATCCTTTCCATCAATTCTATTCGATTCCTATAAATCGTGCTTCACCGGTAGGTTAATGTGTTTTCATCATAGTCGAACGCGTTTCTCTGGCGTAGCAGATACGGACGCAGGTTGCAGAACACGGTAATAAACATTCGGGTACAGTTGAACGTGTTCGAAGAGCATGTAACCTGTTGCGTTGCCATTCCTCGAGTATTGTTCCGAAAAATGGCGTGCAACAAAGGGAGTGTGTCCAACAGGTGGTTAGACCTGTTCAACATGTGCGCATCATATGTGCGTTGAATGCATTCGTGCGTCACTTAAGGATCATGCGATCGTTCGCTTTTTTAAAACAGCCAGCTTCCAATTGAAATTCTTACTTGCTTCCTCGGTAGCGTTCATTAAGTGCAACTATTTTATGATTTTTTACGCCTACTTTGTATATGCATAATTTTCCATTCAATGCATAACGATCAGTTTTATTCTCGCGTGAATTTTTTATGCATGGATTTATAAATTATTTAAGAGTTGGAAACAATACTGCATCGTGAGAAATGTTTTCAATTATCTTAGGAGTAAGTGATGGATCAAAATTCTAGAAACCATTTTAAAGATTAATTCTTTTAAAGAATATAGTCGATTCAAATGTACATAGTCTGTAAAATTTTTATAAATTTTGTAATTATTTGCTATACGTAACTCTGTTTGCAGACGATTGATTGCTTTAATTAGATGAATATTGCTAGTCTACAGGAATCGAGTTCGTTCTACCTCCTTTCGATCGGTAGCAACTTCTCTGCAAAATTTCCTAAGCGTCCATAACAATACGTATAAATCACTCATAGTTCTTAAAGTCCATGATTGGCATAATCGTTTGGTCGTAACACGGTACTATAAATGATTTGTAACTTGGTTGGAACACGATACGAATAAGAAAGAAATAAATTCGGAATATCATTAGGTAATTATTATCGATGCCGATAATCGAGTGGTAATAATGAGAAAAAAACGGAAGGGTCAATGATCTCGATATTATCGATTTTGTTTGTGATAGACCCCGGTCGCCCCGAGGCTAACACGAACATCTGGTTCTATGAATATTCGAGACTGATCCAACAGATTTTAATGCGAATACGCGCTATGGTTATTACCACATCTATTATAAATTTAATGAATACTCTTCGAGACGTGTAGTATAATTGTAAACGAATAACTTCCGCAAACTTTTTCTCTACCCAATTAGTGTTTGTGTTAAATGAATTATCTGTTCATTAATTGATCTGTTCAGGTAATTGATATCTCAAAAAATAGAATAAAGTTCTCGGATGCCAGAAGACAAAAGAGAATTTATCAGAGCAACAGAGGTAAATGTATTGAAGCAAATGGAGTCGGAAGCATTGACGAATATTTTTTAACGAATTTCACGAATGTTGTAAGGAAAAGGAACGTTTGAAGAACCAGTCTGGTCTTCTGGGTCGTTAATCTACATCTTTCAAGAGTATTACATAAAACCATTAGGCGAGACCTTGATTACGTCAAGTCTGTAAAATGAGGTTTCCACGGATAATTACGCGATGACTAAGCGTATTTGATGGAAATTATTTATTAAGTTATGATGAAACAATTTTTAATTTTCCATTAAGATTTTCTAAAACCCTAATACAATTATTATAGTTATTGAGTTTTTTTATCAAATTTGATCAAAGATTTTTCTCATAATTAGATTAATAAAATTTTAATAATACTGTAACAACATTTTCGACAAGAAATGTGCAAAATTTTCAGCTCTTTATGAAGGACATATACGCAAAATAATTCGTTTACGCGGATTACTAATCTCCCCTTTGGTTGCTTTGAGAAGGAGCCATTCATGGCATCCACGTTGTCACAGGGTCACGGCTTCGGCATAAATACCGAGATAGTACTCATAGATACGGAGCAATCCTACGAGTTATCTTATGCACAATGCCTTGGACAACATTGAAGCGTGATTACGATCCTGTCCAGCTTAAGACAAAGCCAGCAAATTGCCAAGATGCTACCTCTGTCTCGTGCATGCATATAAAAATTGAATTCAACAACCGACCACTAACTTTACATCACGTAACGCGAATTAAGTTAATTGTTCTCGAACGAACCTAAATGCAAAATTTAATACTACCCTTCAAGCGGACAATTCACTTTTACACAGAAAAAACATTCAAACGAAATTACGCGGCAATTACGTTGCTGGAACATCAAACCATACGTATTACGATAATCACATTTGCGCGTAAGTGGCTCGAAACTTTATTAACCGGCTAAATTAAGTTAAACGACGCTGGGGGAGGTGAACGCGTTGGAACCATCGCAATAATTCTCTAGAATCGCCGTACCGCGCATGTACATCCGAATAAGGACGAAAAATATGATACTATATAGCACGTACATCGAAAGTCCGCGCAATCGGCGGACACGCTTGAACAATTATAGTAACTTATAGTAATCGGCGCGCTACCCGCGAGTCTCGAGGACAATGAAGGCCACGAGGTGACGAAGTGGCTGGATTAAAACAAGAGACGAGTTGGGGATACAAGAACGTTTCCAAGCATTTAGTCGCCGAGCGCAGTCCGTTTCGGCCTTTGAATTTACGATGGAGAGCCGCGGACGCGGGCAAAGTTATCGCGCTACGAGTAATGAACACTTGTTCGTTTTAAAGTAGCCGTCCGACAATTTGTACGTCAGTCGGAACGGCGCGACAAGACCGACTTCTATCTGGCGCGAATCTCGCGCACTTCTTGCGCTCCTCCTTTTGTGGCGCGTGCACAGTCCGAGTCGCGCGCTCGTAAAAGCGTACCATCCGTTGTTCCATCCGAAATTCCACGCGACAAACCCTACAAAGTTAGATCTTTGAAGCGATATTTTAACATTTTGAAATACCTTGAATACCTTCCTTTGATCAAAATTTACGTAGAATTAACGTTATTGAGCGTTTGGATAATTTAATGACTTTAATGAATGTTTCATTGAACTATCAGAGAAACACCATCGTGAAATACAACAATAAAAATATTGTAATTGTTCAAATATGACACCACTTTCACGAAAATATGGATAACAACGCACAAGTATTGGTAAAATATAAAATTCACAGTGAGAGTCAGACAGGAATCAAAAAGCCATTGTTTAGAACAGTTTATCAATTGTACGGAGCATAATCGTAGTTTAGCTGGAACTCAATTAGGTAGTGTATGCAATAGCTACATAAACTATACTGTACTTTGTTCTACATATTACGCTGTAAATACCATTACTTTTTAATAAAGCATTTTTTTTATCAAGCACATTTCATTTTTAATATTTATATATATTATATAATCATATTTAATCACATGAAAGTACTACAGAGTAATACGAAATTCGATATATTTCGATTTAACTAAACATAATGCTGGTATAAATGCTGTAATAAATATAATGATATGCAAATGCTTCTTCTAGTAACTGTACATTCTCGTAAATACACATTTCGACATATCACAAAGTATTCATTTATTCGATACCTCCACATCGAATAATAATTTATTCAAACACCTGCGATTCAACTAAAAGATGTTCGTTCAAATACTAACAACTTTCGTTCCAATTTTTGCAAAATCCTGTCACCAGATTCTATCATCCACTTGATGTTTAAAATTCGTAAATATGTATATAATTCCGTATGAGACGCGAGATACGATCCCATGAAAGGACAAGAGACTCGAGGGCCGTCGTGATCGATGAAGAAACAGTAATCGCTACATCGTCCGGCGACATGGCTGTTTTCCGCGCGGAACAATGGCTGTTCTAGCGGAGAGAGCCGTAGTGGAATCAAGGAAACAAGGACAGAAAGAACAGCACTGACCTTCCTTATACACGTGTTCACATAAAACATTACGATCTTTTATGCGGTCACGTTCGCGGCGATAACCCACGACTTCTCGTGCCTTCTTCTGTTGCGACGCCAGCTTCGCCACCGAGTTCTCCCCTTTCTTCTCCCTCTGCCATTATTATTATCCGCCAATTCTTTTTTTCGCCTGTGCCAGTCGGTTCCTCCGGTTTCACCGGCGGGACAGGGAGGACACCCATGGACCCCTCTAGAATTCCGTGCAACGTCGGATTCTTGCGCGCCAGTGCAGAAGGTCAGATGATGACTCGCGATTCCGGAAGGGATAATAGGTGGTCTGCATTATTCAGGACCTCAGGATGCAGGACCAAGACCATGGCTCGGTGTCGGACCTCACGTTTAACCGCTACGATTGCGCCGGACAAAAATGCCCGCTCGTCGATGTGGAAGCGATTCGATACTTCGAATTGAATAACAACGGTGTACGGGCTCGTTTCTGCCCCGATCTTCCTATGCACCAATCCCTGATAATTTGGTGAATCGCTTGAAATGTTTCGACGATCAGTGATTTTGTACTTGTGAGTTCTCTGGGATACGCTGAGCTCATATTCTTCAGTGTTTGGTTTTTGAACAGTTTTCAGAGACGACAGATATTTGCTGATATTTGATTAGCCGCTATGTTTTCTGAACGCTATACCAGTTACAAATTAAACTTAGACTTTTTGGATTCTGAAAAATGGGTACGTTTATTTAGAGGAAGGAGATAACGAGTAAAAGAAGTTTAATATTTTATTCTCAAAATTATATTGCAATTTGTGATGCAATTTTGTAGATTACCACTTGATGATTCAGTACTTGGGGTCTAATTTCTATGGAATTCTACTCTGTATAATTTGTGAATAATTTCAGAATCACGTAGCGCAATACGCGAGTAAACTATTTCACTGGAAAACAAGTAAATAAAATGTCGATTAAGCTGCAATTGTAACGCCCTTAAAATTTTTTCCAGGTCATCCGGTTCTGAAAATTGCGACCGGTTTGCACGGTTCCATGCAACAAAGTGCATGTTCTCATAGCAATCATATCTGGTTTTGCTGAGTGAACGAGATCTGGTACTCACGTTTTTGTCATGAGCGTTGGTTATGCGTATCTCGACTTTGTTGTGTGGTTTGAGCACGCCAATAATCAAAATACTGAATCGTTCGAAAACAACATCAATCAGGATCCTAAGACGTGCTCGTAAAAATCAACGTAATACCAAGTCTATAGTTGAACATAAACAACATCAACATACCGGTATCATACTAACATACTGATAATACGACTGGAACTCGAAGATTCATAAATAAACACCATCTGTTCACCGTGAAAGCTTAAAATCCAAAAATAAGTAAATCGTATTTAAGCACCGAAGAAAAGAAGTTGGATATGTTTTACAATCCTCTGTCAAGTTTTATTTAAACGACATCGAATACTGGGAACAAAAATGACGGAATTGCGTGGCAGTCAATTCCTCCGATTCGCACAACCATTCATCTGACTGAAGTTGGAGAAGGGGTCATTTTTCGTGGTGAAACAAAACGAGAATTGCCCATTAACCGCACGATAGGGTGGAAGATGTCGATGTACCATCGCGTGTGAGAAAGCCACGAACGAAGATCCCCCAGGCGTTCCTTGCCTGTGTATAACGTAAATATAGTGCATCTAGTTAGTTTTCTTATCAACCACCAGAGAAACGATTCCTTAAATCACATTAATTTTGAATCAACTTTAATATACCCTCTACACTTTTGACATAGTTCATTGTAATAATGGTATTCTAACCAGATTAATATTAATCTTTTATTTTCGTATAAAAATTCTGTATTCCAATGTAACAAAGCAATATTTATACATAGGAATTTCTTGGTAAAAATGTACGCATGGTAGATTGCGTTTATCATGGATATATTGATGAAGTCATTAAATTAATTGTTTCTTTCTTGCTTTGTAATTCGTTTCGCGAAATACGGTGTTTTGCCGTGAAGTTTATGGCACTCCTTCCATGCAAGAATACGTATGAGCTGTCGGAAGTTGATGGGTTGCCAATTATACTTGACCTCAATAAAACTTTTTTTCGGAAGTTTTTGTCCAATCTTGATAAGTTACGATCTGAAAAGTGCCGCAGAAGGCTTTGTAGAGCTTTTAGACATCAACCATATTCTTGCCGTTGATAAAGCGGAACCTTCTATTTTGATTTCATTTCTTTAGTTATATTCGTAAAACGCTGGCTAATATTATCTGCATCTTACGATTCGAGTATTACGGAAATTTAATTATTACAGAAATTAAATGAATTTCTAAAACACAATAAGGACCAATTAATTTAACAGAAAGGAAGACAAAGTGTAATAAATGGAAAAACGGAGGAAATTAATGAATAATTTACGCTTCACGTGGAAACAGTAAGACAACTGTGTTAACCGTGCACGGAGGCATCCCTTTTCCCGTCACTGATGATTTACCACGGAAGCGGTTCTCGCGCGCTTAAAACTGCTTTCCACGTGTCGTAGACTTGTAAGTTATGCGCGTGCATATGGAGACGTAAGTGCCTGATGCGGTCATTCTCGCGCCGTGTAACATCGTCGCGGCCTACGGATAAAATTTTGTCCATCCGTACCTAGGATATAGGCGTCAAGAAAAAGTGTAAATTATCGCGAAACCTGTGGAACGTTGCCGGAAGAACTAGCGGATTCGCTGATTTATCGACCGCCTTTAATTACGAACGCGTTACTGATTTGTAACATCTTACGAATAAATTTCACGTTGAATATTCCCCAGACACGACTACACGCCGTCAATTATTTCGCTGCGGGAACTTCTCTTTGTTTGTAAATTTTCATATTTATTATTTATGTAATTGTTAAGAGATAGATATCGGCGTCGTAAAAAATGAATTCGATAAAAATCTACCTATCGTGTGCAAAATCGAACACTGATAAAAAGGATGGTTGGAAACTTCAATGTTTGCTTAGAATATTGATATTTAAAGTAAAAATGGTAGATTGCTTTGGATCATACGAAATAGGAACTATTTACTTTTTGATTATTCTCCGAGATATTAACGCTAGAACGAACCAAGGATTAATTGTATTTCATTTGTCTTGAAACATATCGTAAATAAGGATTACAGAAGCGAAACATGATAAGTCATTTTTTAAACTAATTGCGAATCATATTAAGATATCCTCTTTTAGCCAACAAGTTATGTATACACAAACGTCTTTTTTTCAAATAAATGTACCGATAAGTTAGTGCAGATATAATTTCTTCTGCGTAGTATTTCTGATAATACTAAAACCAATCTGAACGGTGAAATAACTTGGATTAGCAGAGAATGTGATGGAAAAAATGGACACGAGTCGGTGGGATTGGTCGTCCGCGTGGCAGGTCGCTTCTTCAATATCTTTTATTTCTGTTTGCTTATAAGGAAACTGGTACCATGTAATTACCTTGGGATACCGCTACGGTGTTATCACACCCTTTCCACTTTTCTCTTTGTCGTACCGTGAGTCGAGATAGAGATCTCCTCTCGTCCGTACTTATAAAGTGGTTTGACCCGAGACCTTGACACTTGACTTCAACCGCATCCTTTCTTCATTGAGGGACACCGTTAGCTTCGTGGACCCTACAGAGGGTGACACCACTTTCCTTTCATTGGATGCAAAGCGTGTCACAGAAATATAATATACGAAATACACAAGTAATGACAATTTTTAGAGAAATCCAAATTTTATTGATTCCTTAACTACTGACAAACAATCTGATTGGGTTCTAGGCGATATGTTTCTTTACGCTTGCTTGGTAGCTTTTTAAATTCTGTTTATAAACATATAAAATATTTTCAAATAGCAATTTGTACTGTATTAAAATTTAAAGTTAGTGTTACATTAATTTTATAAATACATAGCAGCACTCAATTTTCATCAGAATCTAGTAAATTTCGTATGAGTATTAGTGTCTCAAAATTAGATGTTGGTAGTTAAGCATTGTACAAATAGGTTTAAATTTATGTATAAGTGAGATAAAAAAGTTAGTATTGAATTTAAGCTGTCTGTTGTTACATTTTATGAGTTTTATATTAATGATTTTTATAGGAATCGTTTCCTTCGTCATTATTAACTTAATACTTGAAATTAATGTAACTGTTATATGTTATCAGAAGAAACATATGTTAATATGTTTTAAATAATGGTAAACTCTTTAACTTTCTCCTGAGAGTCTTCCTTAATATCTGTTCGGAAGTTCAAGAACGATAAACGAGTACTATACTTCAATGCTACTAACGGTACTATCAGATCCTTTCTCCTTCTCCTGCCGATGTATCCACGATCACGATGAAAGTCTTCCTCTTGTCTACATGCACGAGGTAACTCGACCTGAGGCCTTGGTACTTGATCGACCAAATTCTTTTCTCACAGACTACCGATCTTATTCTACTACTCACGTTCTTTCTACAAGAAAAATTGCTCTTCACATCTAAGATAACATCCTTTAAATAAATCAGTCGTAATGAAACGATTACAACACGTTTTCAGACGGTTTGAGAATCAAACATGATTGAGTGTACAATATAATTAATTTCAGTCAATACATTAGCACTGCCTTTTTCTTCGATCTTGTTCCTTAAATCTTACGTTCATCTATAAAAGATTGCAATCAGTATCGATCGATTTCACGTTTCCATAGAGGTATAGAGCAATGAACGAAGCGTCTACGGTGTTCAGTGATCTCGATATGAATAATTGACCAGAATAAGGCGGTGCTACATAATCACGACGACATGCAATTCCGTCTCGTTCCGGCTCTATTCGTAGAGAGAAAGTCCGGTTAATGTAAACGGATCCGTAACAATACGTCGAGAAATAGTAAAACATACAGTTGTTACACGAGCTCGTACTCACGGCTACGAATTCCTTTCCTTCTTTTTTCCCGTTTTTGAAACACGCATAATATACGCCAAAAGAATTCACGAAATCAATAGATCAATGCAAAAGTATCTTTCCAACGTTTCGTAGTTGATTGCGTTACGATACAAGTCTGAGATTAACCAGACATTATTTAACAAACAGCGATCTTGGAAAATTAAATATTGTATGACCAATTAGTTATTTAATCGTTCTCATTCGCGACATTAACAAACGAGTCTATCGTTTCCATCGTTCGTTCGACTCGCTCGTAATCGTTTCTTGTCATGATATACCTACCAAAAGTAGGTTCAACCTGTTTATCGAGCATTTAGATCATCTGTTCAGAGGCTAATTATTATCAATCGGTCGATTTACACCGCATTCCATTCAAATTGCACACCATCGACCAACCGGGGATAAACAGAACGTGAATGGGACCGAATTCATGGAACATCGAAATAAGCGGAACGTTTCTTAAGATCACGGATAGCCGACTGGACTTGTTATCTTTTTTATTTTTCTCCTTTTTTCATTCTTCTCTCCACGCAGGGTTCCACGCACCCTGTACCGTTATTTCACGGTTCCGTACGCGGCAGTGAACGTTTGCTTCTTTACGTCACCTTCTTCGTGGCCCGTCACACCGCTGAAATTCCCCGAAGTCATGATCCGATTAAAATCGCGCGTCAAATTCAAGCCAATGATTTGGTGCGCAGTTAGATCGATCAAACTGATTTCTTACGTAATTGCTAGATCGTGCATGTTTATGCAAATTTACATTATTAGATGTGTAACTAAGGAAGTGAATTCTGAATGGAAATTAGTTTCGCTTACTATGTATTGTAACTACGGATTTTTTAGCGTGTTTAGATTAAGAAATGAATAGAATGAATAGAATATAACATGCAAAAATAAAGTAGAGTATTTAGTAACGAAACAAATTTCTGCGTAGTTTTCATTTCTTTAATTCGAAAAATTATGACTTTACATAAATATTTGTAATCTTGAAAAGTTAATTATAAGTTATTAGAAATTAACAAAAATGCTCAATTACGAACTATACAGAATTAGTAAAGCGCTAATATAAGTCACCGAATTCAAAAATTGATGAGTGTGCACGAATTCGTTTGATTTTAATATTCGACCGCCAAGTTCGTAATAATATTATAATTGTTTGATTTACGTTGCGGAAGTCACAAGAAGAAAGGTGTATATTTAATCAAATTCCAATCCACGGAAGATAATCCTCCAGCCCAAAAGAAATTTGTTAAATAGAAATAATTTCTATTGTTCGGTAAAGAAGGAAAAATGCGTCGTTTGTATTTGAAGTTAAGAATTGTTCGTTAAAGTTGACGACGAACTGTTTGTTTGCAGATTCCTCGATCGGCGATCATCGTCAGGGTCGCATGTCCCTTCAAGCCGAGCTACCGTCGTCGAAGGCGAAGAGGGAGCAGGCGCTTCGCAGCATCCTCGCGGCGAGAAGACGACAGATCTTCAGCCAACGGCCGATCGAATCTCGGAATCTGAACCGCACACCAAGACCATTCGACGCGTCCGCGAAAGATTCGCCGGATGTTCTCGAGGCTCAAGAGACGAGGCATGGAATGTACGTAACCGCACCAGCTACCATTAAACAGGACGAAGAAACAGCAAGTAGAATCATCGTGTCAGAACTGTCGAGCAAAGATGTGGACATCGAATTCGTATCGAAGGACGTAGAAGGCAAACAAACGATCGAGCAAAGTTCAACAAAACTGAGCAATGAGAATCTCACTGTCTCTGCTATCGAAGATAAACCAGTCTCTAGTAACCTTAAAAGCAACCATTCAATTAATCAAAGAAATTCCTCTTCGTCATCCTCGGCGACTGTCATCGTAAATACACAGAAAGCTTCCGATACGGAAGTTCGTAAAAAGAACATTGTCTCTATGCCAGAATCTCTGTACAATTACTTTAGACCGGTAGAAAGTAATATACCCGTAGAAGACATGTCACAGTTTCTATATTTTGGTCAGAAGATTCAACCAGATACGCAGAATACAACTGGGAACAATTCGGTTGAATCCACGCCAACCGTGCCAACCGTACCCAGTTCTCGAAGAAGGTATTCCATGAAGAGATTCAGTGCTACGACGCCTGTACCAGTGCCCAGGTTGGAAGAGATTATCAATGAAGAGATGAATATAGCCGTAGAAAGGCAGACGGTCGAGAAGAATAAGGTCTCGAAGATTAAGAACGCATTTAGAAGCGCGGAAAATGGCGTTTACTACAGGAAGGCCAGGCCAACGGAGGGGGCGATCGCCTCGAATATGATCGCAGTGAAGGAGGCAGGAAACGGCAGCGAGGCTAGAACAAACTCTGGAGATAAATTTCGCGACAATAACTCGTCCGCTCACGCTGACGCTGCGGACCAGCTGCGGCGCGAGAGAGGAAGTGCTGCAACCCACGTGGCCGTTGAAACGAGGAATGCGACCAACTCGACCCAGATACCGTACGCGCAGCCCGTTTCCGCGAACATGTACGACCAGACCGAAAGTGAAATCAGTTTTAAGCATCGTCCTGCGGATACGAACGAGTCCAAAACCGCTTCCACAACGTTGAACCGCGTGGAGCATACGAAGGCAATGAAGAGTTACACACGAAGAAGGAAGTACAATAATTTGTCCGTAAACGTCAGTACCGAAAACAAATCCGTATTTGAATATGAGAATCCTCCAGAGACTACAGATACAGAAATGTACGGAGAGCAGACGGAGAAAAAGATACGAAGGATCGATGTATACGACATAAACGATCACCCAGATATCTTCAAAACGGAAGAACCGCAAGCGGACCAAGTACACGTGACTAATTCCCGCGAGAGTAATAACATCGAGACTTCGACTTCCAGAGACAAGATTGGTCGATCGACCACCGAGCCATTTCGGATCGTTTGGGCGTCTCCTGAGACGTCCACCCTGCGGATCATCGTAACCGAGGGGAGTTTAGAAGAGAGTTTCGCGATCGGTGCAGATGCCGCGGAGAAGTATACCGTTAAACCGGTCGATTCTACGATGGAACGAGTTCGCAGCTTGGCTTCCGGCGATGTTCCCGCTGCGGACGCGGTTGCATCGAGCACGCCGATCGCGTCTACGAGTTGGTCCGCAAGCGACGTTCAGTTAGGCGCGTTTACGATCGAGCCGGTGTTAGTTCGGTCCAAGTCTCGACATCGGGAACAGAAACAGCAGCAGCTGGAAGGAAGCAGCAAGGTAGAGCACGAGGGGAATCAGGATCCTCATCGACATCAGCGGCAGGAACAACAACAGCAGCAGCAGCACGTGTACGCTTACACGATAACGAACGTGACGCGGCTATTGCGCAACTACACCGGACCTGGGTTAAGCAGAGAGGAACAAGGAGGTCCAGAGCGGAGCACCGGTACGACCGAGATAACGACCGGATCAGCGCAGCGGCGTCAGCCACCGCCGCTGTCTCTTCTGCTTCCTCGTGCCGGTAGTGGTATAGAGGCAGGCCGAGCGCCGGCGGAACTCAGTGCCGGCACGACCGTCGAACCAGCCGCAGCCGGTGGAGCGTCCGCTGCTCACCTGGTGGGGGAACGACAGAGGAAAGTGGTTACAGTCGCGCCGCCGCAGTCGCAGCAACGTGCGGTCAACAGAACGTCGCTGGTGCAGCTGACCAGCGTAAACAAGACCTGGCCGAGGTCAACGAAGCCGACGGAACCGAGCCACCGAGGCGCCGTCCGCTGGAATCACACTAAAGTTAGAAATACGGATTTGGAGGGGTTTAACGACAGGAGGTTTCTCAGGAAGTCGGCCAGCGCAGTGCTCAATCAACGAATTGGAGCAAGTCCCGAAGAGGACGTCGTGCCCCCGGTAATAGGCAAGAGACGAAGGTTAACAAATGGGCAGACAGTATCCAATAGAAGAGTTAAAGGGACGAGCAAGATCGTAGAAGAGAATTTAAGTAAAGTGAATGGGTCCGGATCTTATTTGGTCAGCGATAAGAAAAATTTGGAGGAGAAGAATGTAGAGGATGTGGTGGAGGGTCGAGGATTTAGGTTAGCAAAAGTTGATGTGAATCGAACAAGTACCATTTTGGAAAATATGACGGCGGAAAGCGTAACAATGCAGCAGAGAGTTTCGCCTACTACGATCTCGTTTCCTCCCTCCGTGGAAGAAACGATCGATTGTACTACTCCTCAGACACCTGTGAATACCACAGAGGAAGATGGAAACAATGTGACAGAAGTGGTCACTTCACCAAGTGGAAATACGAACGTTGATACCAAAGACGAAAATACCGAGTTTGAGAGTGAAAACGAGAGTGTTCCCACTAGTAATGGTAACGCGTCCGATAGGAATGACGAGAGTAGTGCGGATAATGGTAATAATAACGGAAGTGGTTCGCCGACCGTGACAGTGACCGCGACGGCCGACGAAACGATCGTGCCCAAAGAAACGAGTACCACGCCGATGTCGGCGCCAGTTTTTCCGGTTACACCCAGAATAATCACGGAAGCGAGTCGAGCGTCAGTCGAGAAAGAAACTTTCACCTTGAAGCCAACGGACTCCGCTATGACGGATATCAAAACGATCGAACTGGATAAACCTAAAACGTCTAACCTACATCCTTCGGAAATCCAAAAGATGTACAGGTCAAAAGACACCACCGTAACTACGACTACAGCTGGTGCACCGACTTCGTTCACTACAACGGAAGCTCCGACCACTACGATAACCACGGTTCAAATAGAAATTTCTACTATTCCCGAAAACCAAAGTACAATCTCTGATTCGAAAATACCGAGTTCAGAAGTGAAACCTGTCCCGTTTTCAGATTCGACTTCGCAAGGAGTAAAGTCAGAAATATCCACAAATCCGTCGACAGAAACTGGAAAGCGAACGTCTGGTGAAAGGTCACCTGAAGTTAGAGGCCGAAACCTGTCTGATAAATCTCAGGACGCATCATCCGACAAAGATGACGTGCTACCTATAATGCATCTATACAACACTTCAGATATCTTCAACAACACTGGTCCCGTGAACTCGTTCTCCCGCAGTATGGAACGACGAGCGGAACTTCCGGTGAGCACGAAGCAACCGGAGATTTCGAGAACGACCGAGAAAGCCAACGACACGGTTACCCCGAAAAGTGCTACGAACGAAACGAATTCTATCCGCGTCCCAGAAAGCACAAGGAAGGATAAACAGGAAGAAAATCGTGATACGACCACGCTGGTTCCACCGACGGGTCCAGGTAGAGGATCCACGGGCGGAAGTAGTAACAATCGAACGAAACATAGGCCAATTTATCACCACACGATTCTGCCGGAATACAACACCTCTGTATATTCCAACGAACTGAATAGGACGTTCTTTGAAAGTGGATTGATATCGGTTAGTCCAAGGGAATCGGTGAATATCAGTGAAGTGATATCGAAGAGACACGATGGAGATGCCATTGCATCGCAGGAGACTGTAGCCGTGGTGAGCTACATCCTGGCGACACTGGTCGTCTTTCCAATCGCTGTTGGCGTTGGCCTAATTCTAAGAAGACTGATACTTAGGAATCGTAAGGTGAGTGAGATTTTTTTTCGGTTAAAGTGGATATACAGTACCTCACGGAAGTAATATTTGAACACTTACTATAGAAAACTTTTATGTCCATATGTTGAAATTTCATTAGCAATGTAGTGAGATACGATTGTTACGACTATGATCTTCAGCTAATTATAGGCGTTAAAGCCTGGCTCCACTGAATATTGATGTTAATTAATATAATGTATCTTTAACTGTTTAAATATTTTTGTGATTTTTGCGGAATATATGCTTGTATTAGATATATTGTCATTACTATATACGTTTTTAGATTGTTTTCAAAGTCTGCTCAGGCTCATAATGGTATTAATGACATTTTTAAATGTTCCATATATCATATCATATATATTCATAGAATATGTCTACAGATGTTAGAATACTTTAAGTCTTTACATACGGAGTTGTGAATATAGGGTGTCAGCATTAGAAAGTATTTGTAGAGGTGCTATATAATATAGGTCGCCGGATGAAAGTGGTCTAGTGACGTTTGATGTTGGTCCAGTGGCCAGACTCCGTTTCACGTGAAAGTTCGCAGAGGTGTAGGAACAAGGTTGGTGTCAGTGACCTGATTATTTTTGGGCCGGTATCTCGAACTGTGTGCACTACTTTTGTCTACTGATCGAGTTGTTAAAGCATCAAAGAAAAGCTTGTAACTCTTTTTTTAGTTATCTTCTATTATTTTTTATATCATGAGTGCTATGAGTAGATGGATGTAATAGATTTTCTAGATTTTTATTAAAAAATGTTGCATACTTTATTCATAGTAGTTGAACCTGTAGGATTACATTTCACGTATAACAAGTGATGATCGTATGGAAGAGAAAACCATGATAAGTACATTTTTATTGATTTTAATACTTCTTTATGGTTAAAGAGCAGAATTTTGATATAACATAATGAGAAATACAAATAATTTGCCAGATTCAGAGTTCTTAATATGTGAAAGTAGGTAATAAATTGGCAAAGTGTAACTAATCAAAGATAAAATTATTGAAACAAGGAATTTTTTAATATTTTCAATGTTGTATAATGAGATTTAGAAATTCTATTATAATGTTATCCATACGTTATGCATGAGTGTATCGTACAACAAAACTTCTATGTCTGGAAAAACATTCCTCTCCAAATTCTGTCTCAAACATTTCGTTTTAGCCAGAGCAGTTTTTACATCAAACGCCCTGAAATAAAAACATCTTGCTCGAGTCTCACCCCTAGAAAATTTTCTCTCCCAGGTTATCTACCCGAGTTTGTTCGACGGGACGGTTTGAAAGCGACGCTCCCAATCGTGTAGCCGAGGGGTGGCCGTTTGAAATGGTATCCTTCAGCCGCTAAACGTTTCATTTTTATTCGCCGTGATTCTCGTCCAGCGGTGTAATTTCCTCTTGAGCCTGCTGCTCACCAGCCGCATTATCCCGACAAAAAATTTTGATTTACGATTGTGTACCGTAAAGCGTATCTGGCCGATGATCGCTAAATCGAAACGCGAATTGTATACCAGTGCCACTTAAGTACCGTTACGCTGGCCCCGTGGATTATCGTCGACCGCGAGCATTTATCATCTGGCCATTAACAGACAAGACTTTCGTTATCTTCCGCAAAGTAGATCCACGTGCGTGTGCTTGTTTGTCACTTTTCAATAATTACCCTAAAAACCGAGCATTATGTGCGTCTTTGCTCTTCTAAATGTCCCAGAAATGCATAAAAATTTATAGTCTAATTACAGTTACAAGAAACACATAAATTTTCATTATGAATTTATTATTATTACTTATTACGAATTTGTAATTTCTTATTCTTATGCTAATACAGAAAGAATTACTTGTATCTCGAATTTCGTAAATTTTATGACTATAATCACTCATTCGTATGTTTATCGCTACAAGTAAAAGATACAGGAAGCTGGCTCTTATTAATTACTATTTTTTATTTACTAGAATTGCTATTGGATACACTGTGCGTCGCTAAGATCGAGCTGGCGCGTATCCCCGAGTTCGCGTTGAATGAACCATAATGAAAGATCGCCACTTCCTCCTCCTTTGTAACTGGAAATGCTTTCGCATAAGCGCGTACTAGGAAGCGAATGCCTTCAGCGATCGTTAACGATACGACTATTCGAGTTTCTGCAGATAATTTATAGATCGTGATGGATTTCGTTGGTAATGAATTTGTGACATAATTTTTTGAATGGTCTCAGACGAGGAAAATATTTGTATGACTGCCGATAAAAAACATGAGACGTGTGTTAGTCATTTCTATTTTGGAATGGTTTGGCGAAGGTTCGTCAGATTAGTTTGTATGACGAGTGTTAGTTGGATTCTTTTTTACTTGATCAGTTTGCCTTCTGAGGGTCTTACATAAGTCTTTCTTCATTGTTACTATTATTATTATTACAATAAAAAATATGAAGAGAACTCTGCAATCGTTTAAGAAAAACGCTCGATATCATTACTTTTTACGTAAATACTAATCTTTTGGTTGAAATAGACGGAGTAGAAAACCAAATCAGGCATCGTGACGCGATCGCTTTTTTGCAAATTTCTTCGCGCTTTGTCCCTGAACTCGCCGCGAATGGCCACAACAACTCGGTCGTCGACTAATTTTTACGGTTCGCGAAGGATCGCCAGTGATTCACCGGATTTGTAATGAACGTCCGATCACGATGGTTAGGTTCATTGTATCGATTGAATAATCCGTTGCCTTTTTTCCCGTAAAAATACAGTGTATCGTTTCGTGTGTTTCGATCTATCGGATAGTACAGTGTCTTGAAATAATGAGAAAGTAAATTATATAATGCGAAGATCGTTTGCGTCTTTGTCTTCGATAAGCGTTTAATTGCGCACTCTCTGATGAGCATAAAAGTTGAAAAAAATTAAATTGCAACCGTTGAAAAATCGCAGTAATTTAACATATTGTATAAAGAAAGGAAAAAAAGAAAATGAAATTCAACTTCGCTGAATTTTTCAGAATCAACCAATAAAAAATGTATAAATTTTTAAGTAGGGATAAGTATTGACGTAAATTAATCATTTTCCATGATAAAGAGCTACCCGTGTCCCGCTTTATCCACGTCGTGTTTTCGTCTTGAAAAATTACTGATTTATCGTGGTATGCAGGAAACAGCTTCTTCAAAGACGATGTAAATGTAACAAAGATGATCTTCGAATGCAAAAGTGCGAACAGTCACGTATTTTCTCTCGTATTTGCGTCAAACACATATTTCTTCGTTGACATCCTAACGTTCGTTCGTATTTTGCATATTTTCAATTTCACTCTCATAATATTTTCATGTTTATCAACGTTATTCACGAAATTCATATTTCTTGAGCGGCTATAAATAAATTCTTTTTATAACGAAACGCCGTGCTACTTGTCGAACGTTCGTAATTAAATAAACAAAACGATCGATAAAACATGACTACTTGTTATTGCAGACTCGATTCCTTTACTCGAGTCACGATTACTTTATGAGCTGCGAAAATACTCGAAGGAAATCGAAGTTTCTCGTAAATTGCACGCTCGATCGTTCTTGTCGACTGCATGTACAACACGATGACGTTGATTTTTTCGTAGGTACTGGAGGAGTCGGACACATCGTCGGAAATAAGCTGCCGGAAAGACGCGCTGAATCTTGAAAATGGTGACTTCAAAACATCCATCGAGAAGGCGATCACGAAGCTTCCGAGGATACAACACTTGGTAGTCGCATATCTTATGTATCTTCTAAATCATATGAATAGAATATAAATTTTTTTTAATAACATAATTATTTACGTGTTCAATTTTATCGTTTCTACGATAATCGGTTACATATTTAAAATCATAAGATAGAATGTAACTTTTATCAGAAAGTAATCATAACAGATAAGACTTTTTCTATTCGTGAATAATTTATACACGTTATTAGAGTTGTTAAAATCTTTATATAAATCATATGTATTTTTCACAAAAGGTAATCAAGGGTTAACTTAATTAAAGTAAGTGAATAAAAAATTACGAAAATAAATTACAATAATACTCGGCCATTTCGGCGTAGTTCCATGCTGTTGCGTCTATTTGGATGGTTCATTTGAAAATAATCGCCGCGAAGAAACGATAATTCACGACGCAGAACGCCATTCTGCTCACCTTTTCGCCCGGAGTCGCGGTACATCAAAAGGAACTGGCCGGCCTCAGATTTATTCGTCAGGCATTTTTAAATAATTATCGTTCGCGATTCAATACAGTCTTCTTTTTCTGTTTAGTGTCACGAAGCGGAGAAACCACCGCCTCCGTCGTCGCAAGAATCCAGATGGGAGTTTCCTAGAGATAAGCTTAGGTTACAGACGGTCCTCGGCCAAGGAAACTTCGGCCAGGTAAAGCGTTAGTCTCTCCCTCGAACGGAACAGGAACAGCGAGTCCTCAGGCGAGAGACGGCGATAATAAATCGTCCGACGTTAACGTGAAACGCGCGCCGCCCGCGAAATTTCGGTTACAACTCTTGAAACGCTCTTGTGAAACACTCTTTTATTCATTTATTTACTGGCGAGAGTGACTCATTAATAAAAAGTAGAGGAAAGAAAATTATACATGTATGATGCATATTTAGTTTTTCTTTGTATTAAATTCTTTATTATCTTTTTCACTAAATTTCTTAATCTATTATTCATTATTTTTATTAAGTGTGTATTAAATTGTTCGATCGTATGACGATTTTACGGACGTTTATTGATTTCATGTGTTTCAATGGACGATAGATAGATCGTTGTTTATCATTTATGTAATGATCCGTGGAACTCGCGGTGATATAATGGACTTCAAATGTTCAATAAACAGTTGTTGTTTGCATAGACATTCGAATTACTTTTGATTTAGTGATTCCTGGAATACTGGTTAGGTGGAACTATGCTTCTTATTAAGCAAATAATCAGTGAATACCTTGTCGATTGTCGGCAACATGTGAATTCTTTTATTATACAACTGTATTGTATAAGAATTCTTTATACATTACCGATTCTTTTCTTTGAAATACTTTGTGAGAATTACAATCTAAGATATATCTAACGAGAAAATTACTTTGCAACATTTAGTGTACTGATCTTTAATACTGTTTTAATTGCTACTAACGTATGTTTTTCAACCAAAAGACATTCGTTAGGTAATACTTATTTATTACATAATTTTCTGTCTAACGTGTAATATCGTATGCAATTCTGAACGCTAAAACCTAGTTTCACGCAGAAGATGGAGTTTATAATTAAAATCCTATTAGAAAGTCGAATTCACGTTGTATTTTTTGGTCGTTTAGGTCTGGAAGGCTGAAGCCGACGATTTGACTGGTCATCAAGGAACGACCCGGTTAGTAGCCGTCAAAACCGTCAAAGAAGGTGCTTCCGAACGAGAGAAGGAGGATCTGGTTCGAGAACTCGAAATCATGCAGCAACTTGGCAGCCATCCGAACGTCGTAACTCTTCTAGGTTGCTGTACAGAACAAGGTAGGCTCAATTAAATTAATTTCAACATAGTTCATACAGTTTTTAATTCGAAATCATGTCATTTAATATGTGCACAGACAACACCTCAATTATAATGTCAAAATACTTAATATCTGAGGAAGTATTTCTTAAAAATATTTTTATTTTTGTAATTAGTATAAGAGATAATATGAATAAAGGTAGTTCTTCATTTCTTAGATCAATATGTCATTCCTTACCTTAATGCTTTTATAAAGAAGACAAAGAAAAGTCCAAGTAAAGGTATTATTTAATGTGTAAGAAAAAATCTATTAAAGAATTCCTTATTTTTGTAATTTGTCTAAAATGGTAATATCTCGTTTCTTAAACCATCCTTATATTTGCACAAGGAATGCGATGGAGTGTTGGAAATGGAATACTCAGTACTTGTTAAATAAATATCGCAGGTGTTGTTTTCGCATTCGAGTCCGGCAGATATTACTTTGTTACCAAGTTCACGAGTCACTTATTCCTGACCTTGCCTGTGTAAACGTCAGCGACTAGCTTTACAAAAACTAGTGGAGTTTTAAGTGGCAGTTCGTTTACGGAGATTGCAAAATACGATGATTAAGTAATCAAGATTCTAATTGTAAGAAGAGGCTTCGTTTGTTTGAAAAGTTACATTCCAACCCATCCATGTTGTCAAACGATTGTTCTTCGGTCTTTTTCTGACGTCTATCGCATAAAATAACGTCTCCATTAATATTCCTATTGTGATGACGATACTGTAGACTCTATGCAATTTTTTATTTCTATGAATATATCCAAAAAAATGGAACTTAATTTTTATTTCACTTACTAAATATTATAACGAGTATTTTACTTCGATTATTTTATATACTTTTGTACATAAATCGCGTGCATTCACGCATGTGCTTTCGAATTTTCCATAAACGTATAAAAATCTAGTCGTGAGGATTTTTTCAATCCCAAAATGAAGAGCCAATCTCTTTCGTTTCGCTCTTCACGTTTTCCTCCCTGTTATTCAACGCCATCGCGTTTCCCGAGAATTAATGGCTTAAATAGTAATTCACACCTGCGTTGCGTAGACTACGAAACTACACACAATAACTGGTTTTGATCGTAGTCGCCTCTGAAATCGCGCTTATCTCGCCGACTAGCGCATCTTTAATTATTTACGATTCCCTGTTTTCGACGACCATCCACAGATCGTATCGTCGTGAAACACGGCGTAATGCATATTGAAGACGTCGTTAGGGGATCGCAAGAGAGATGCATTCCTCGTCATTGAGTCAGCAATGATAGGTCTTCTTTCTCCTTCGTCTCCGTCTCAACCGACCACCGTAATCATTTACACGCGTGCACTATTGTTTTGCAAATAAAAGGAAGATCGATCGCTGGTACCAGCGGAGGAGGACTCGCTGTTTACGTGCGATCATCCTGCAGGTAATTGAGTAATAGTTCTGGAGAACTGCCTCCGCAGAGCCACCACGAAGGAAGGATTAATGAGTTCCAATCGGTTGGATAATCGCGACAATGTTAGAATTCGATTTTTTTCTTTGACTAAGAGACACTGTGCGATAAAGAATACAATCCGTTATTGTATTTGAATTGTTAAGAAGATACATTGGTTAATATTATGTATTAAAAAGTGGAAAAAAGTTAGATTGTGTTTTTTAAGAATTTTCTTTATATCTACGATTGTTTGTGTCACCTTCTTACAGTGAATCAATTTATGGAAATAAATAGTTTGGGTTTTGAGAAGGGCAAAACTAATTCTGAACTGGAATAATGAAATTAAGACATTTATGAAAAGCGAAGTTGATTGCTTTCGCTTCTGAATGGTTTGTTTGGAAATAACGTACAATAAAGTATTGTGTAAAGAAATTATATGGAATTCGCTAATTTGTGAATTTTACCAACTTCAGCGAATTGCGTGAAATACATTTTTGCTAAGTTCAGCACATACCGATCGTGATACGAATATCGATTATGAAACATCGAGGAAAGGAAATTTTATTTTACAACGTTATCGTGCAAGTTCGTGGTGCATTAAAAGTCGAAGCGTGAAATGGTTAAAAGCTATTTGCTTGCGTATGGGTTGTAACTATTGTCTGATTAATTGAGGTATAATAAATTGCTATTACATCGACATAGGATGGCTAAATAATCACAGTTCTTCACATTGGTCGCAATTATCTCGATGGGAGGATAAACCAGTGAATTGCCGTCGTGTTTTTCGTTTTTCCAGTTGTCGATTGTGCGCAGTTATACGCGTGAAACTGCGACGAAGAACGCAACGAAACACAATCGCATCGGACAATAAAAGAATGACCAGCTGTTTCAATACGATAAACCGAGTATTCTTCGAGTACCATTCCCTTGAAAAAAAGAAATTCAAAAATTCTTTCTACAGCATCGATGAGAATCTTTCAAAGAATCAATTCTTGAGAATAAACAGATCAACGATCAAGTGATGGCAAAAATTCTTCTTCTTATCAAAACTGCATATCCGCATCATTGCATAAATATGTTTCACTGTCAATAAATCCAATGCCAAGGACATCAGAAGAATTTTTCAAAGTATCGATTCTTGAGAATAAATAGAAGAATAATAAACAAACAATTAGATATAGAACTAAAAGTTCGTTTCTCAGTTTAAGTTGCATATGCATCAACAACTGCATTAATGACAAATCCGATGGTTGAGACGTCAAAAACAGCAACGAGACAATCTCGAAGTTTTAGTCGTGGTAGATTTCAAAGAGGAAGGCCCATTATACGTCTTTCGTTGGAAGCTCGTCGGTATCGTCGCTCTCATCGTATAAATTTCCATATGCGTCCCCACGGCGACGATCCTCGTGGCACAATACGTCTATTAAGTCGGCGAAATGATGGTTCGTAGCGGGGTTCGGAAGAGGATACACCGGTATTGATACGATCGGTCCGCTTGGACGTCGATCTGGATTTGACGTCGTTACGGCCTTCCCTCGATATTTATGCGCGGAATAGTCTTTTTCGCGATTGTATGCTAATGCACACAGAGCTGGTCTAGTAATA
The DNA here is from genome assembly GCF_024542735.1 of Bombus huntii. NCBI lineage: Eukaryota > Metazoa > Arthropoda > Insecta > Hymenoptera > Apidae > Bombus > Bombus huntii. The sequence goes on along the minus strand of NC_066248.1, from coordinate 12,755,589 downwards.
GTATAAAATGTAATCCCTTCTGGGAAATAGCTTCTTGATACGTTTAGAAAAATTAGGTTTTACGTACGATAAGCTTTCGAAGAGAAATTATTGTAGGTTTCGTGATACTATATTAGGTTGTATGAGATTTATGATAGTTTTGTCAGCTATATGTTGATAGTTGTATGGAAAATGTATTAGTACTATAAGTATCGCGACACCTTCTGGTTTCATATAGAACGATCATTCATTTAAATTATGATTAGGAGATAATGGTGCAAAAACTCGTAAAAGCTACTTGCAAAAGTTAGAAGAGATTATTGCAAATATTATGTGTTGTATTATGTGTAAGGTTGTGTATATTTACATTTTTTCATAGATGCATAAACTATCCACAGTCTATTGATGAATATTTGAAGAATTTTCTTTTAAGAAAAATATTCTTTTGAGATGGTCGTATAAAGAAAGAGTTGAAGTAAAAGGTTCTAATAATTGTGGGCGACCCTCAAGGTCCATGGAGGACGTGGCGTGTTCGTTTTGGGATGCACCACCCCGAAAGTCCTTCGACTACGTTCGACGTGTGTAGAAGAAAAAACACGCCTGCGTGAACCTACTCGCAAGATTTACGGCATCTAAATTTCTGGCCCCCCGTATTTATCGTTTCGGTCATGGTGGGCGCGTTCGAATTCCTTCCGAGCGACGTTTTCGTCCTTTGACGGCCGGTTCTTGTCAAAAGGATCCCTTTCAACAAATTAAAAAGAGGGACTAAATAAAAGGACTGTGACTGTCTTCAAGGATGGAAAAATATTTATGAACTGCTGTGTCGAACTTTAGCAGAATATTTGGCATTATTTCCCATCAGCAATAAAAAGAAGAAGATAAATGTAATTCAAGCAAGTATTTCTAGGTAAAGGTGTGACAGTAATTAGTCAGTTTGCTTAGGTATTTCCTTTGAAAAACAAATCTGTGGCACGTTGAAAAATTTCTGACATCCCTGGTGTTCAGAGTTCACGATCCTTAAAAGAGTTCTTTTGATGATACCGACGTTTTTCTTCTCTCCGCTTTATTCTTCTTCTTCTTCTTCTTCTTCTTTTCACGGTTTAATCGAGAGTCGGCGTTATTCACATGGAACATGGAGATTCTATAATATTTTATCGTGGATAAATTAGGAGCGCAAGTAAGGATCCATTTAGTGTCGTATTTTTCTGATCTCGCGACAGATCGATACTCTTCGATAAAGTATCGCGTGTGACATTAATTATGTCACCACCGCCAATTACCGGTGACAAATTTTTGCCTTTTGAGGGGTTGTAGCGGCGTCTCGTTCGTTCAGAATCCGATTAGCCCAGGTGCGAAACACGAATTTCGTTACCATTTATTGATGTCGGTAGTAATTTATTTCTAAATTAGCGGTGATCAGTTTCTGAAATACGAGATTGAGGATATTTATTAGGATGACCGTCTGAAAAAAGCTTCATCGAGGTTTTTACACTTTATTTCCCCTGTAGCAGCTTTGGATAACAACTAGTTAAGCTGAATTAGTATATAACATGTTTAAATATCAAAGACACTACATTACTGAAATTTTGTCTCTTCCTTGGAAAAGTAGAAACATAAGGGAAAAATAATCACAAGATCGTGGAGGCCTCATTCAAGGCATTGTGTGAAAGACCAAAATGTACGACCTAGATTACTATAATTTTACAAATCATCAAATATGACTCCAAGATGATTTCAATCGAGTCCTTATGATCATTCTATCGTGGTTGCGTAATTTTCTCATGTTCCACGCCAGATTTTATGACTTTTACACCGCAAGCTAAAAATTGGAACTGCTTAATCAAACAATGAAGTCGTATGAAATTTTGTAATTTGATAAAGATCTAAAGAATAAAAAACTACACCGATGTTTAATAAAGATCAGTTCCTATACTCTACATTATAATCCTTGAATAAGATTTGACTAAAGTTTGCCGATGCTGTCGACATGATAACAGCAGCAAGCACATTCATTGTTGAAGAGTACAGCTGTTAGCCCCAGTAACAGCATCGTAACAACACAACCGGTCCAAACTTAGAATTCACTGTATCTTGATTGCGTTATCCACTCGCCATGTTACATTTCTCGCCGTGCAAATATTATGACTGAGTGTACAGATCGTCTTGCGCGGAACAAATCTACTCGTAGAAAAGAACGCTCCTTAACAAACGAAAATTATTAAAGGCTGGTAATGCTATCCTAATATGAAAGTTATGAGCTCGTGCAGCCAGCAAAAGTGGGCCCATATGTTACAATCAGCCTGATACTACCTACGGGGGCCCGAAAGTGCTCCGGTTAAATTACTTTAAGGGCCTCACTGTGTAGTACAGCTCTTCGTATTCTCACCATATGGGGTCCCCTAATCCCATGCACGGCATCGTACGCGCTATTTCATTCACCGAGTTAATGCTGATCAAACTGCAATTTCGCGAAGCTTTAAGACCGTTTAATTGTGTAATCGTGTATGCTTGTTCGCAGAGCCTCATTATCTTATACTCGAGTACGTGATGTACGGGAAATTGTTGGCGTACCTGCGTGATCATCGCACCAGGCAGGATTTCTACAATTTCAGTGAGGACTCGGCCGCGCTCACCTCTAGGGATCTCACTGTTTTTGGATACTGCGTGGCAAGAGGCATGGAGTATCTTGCGTCAAAAAAGGTGAGAGTGTACTCTGATTTTACTATGTATATTTCTTTTGATTTTTTTTATTGTTTATTTTAATATAAATCATTTTGGTGTATGTGTTTCTTAACGCAATTGTGCATTAACGCGACATTTTATTCGCACTTTTCCTCGGTTAATTTATTGTAGATTATCATGACGATGTGTAAATGAATTGAGAATAGATTTTAACTCTTAAATGTACAATTCTTTCTAATAGGAGATTTTGAAAACGTGAATTTATGCGATACGAAACTATAGAAACATAGTTTCAAAAATCCATCTCATCTTTTCTGTATTTTTTATTTCAAGAGAAATTAATTGTCAAGTGAATTAAACGATACTATATCTATTAATAATCTGAAATACTTTAGAGCTAAATCTTTTTATCATGTTGATTTTTAAGGACGTTAAATCGTAAGTATCGCGTCACGTACAGCTTTTAATATCTGTGAATTATTAAAAGTACCCTTTCGTGGTCGCGTTTAAATTATCACTCCCCCCTTATTTGTATTTCCATTACGCTCACGAGGCTTCTTGGTGTTGGCCGAAAATTTATTATGACCTTACATGCTCGCGTGTTAAAGGAATCTTAGAGACGAAGCCAAAACGATACAGCGACCGTCTACTTACTGTAACATTATATCAAAGTATTACCCCCGATGTTGTTATATCCGTGCCATGCCGATCTTGTTCTTAATTCTTTCCAAATCTATGATCGATACTGCATTTCATCCCGCAACAACAAAGGAAAGATTCAGACTTCGTAAATGTCATACAAATTTATTAATTCATAAGAATGTCAATGATTAAACTTTCAGTATTTTTGGTAACTTAATTGGAAATTAACTTAGATGAAATAGTTCTCTTTCGTAATCAATATAACATTTTTCTCTATACCTTTTTACACAAAATATGCAAAGCTTCAGTCTCTCAAATCTACATCCCTATTTCATTTAATTTCTTATATTCTTATGTTTCTAAATTTTTCTCTATACAAAAATTCCTCTTTTGCAAATTTACAATCCTGCTTGATGTAATTTCTTACATTTCCACGTTTCCAAATTGTATCTGTGCAAAAGTTTCTTTTCTTTTCATTTTCAACCCCCCCCCCCCCCTCCTATTTGATTTAGTCTCTTCATACTTTTTTCTATGCGAAAATTCCTTTCTTCGCGTAGTGTATTTTTCACGTAGTATATTCTTTAATCTGACAAAGCTTTATAAACTCGCCATAAATCGAAGCTTCTCAATAACGAAGATAATGAAACGATAAAATATCGCCTTTAAAGTCTCCAATGTGTTTCAAAAACATCTACGTGTCAAAAGAGTACCCCGCATTAAAAACCGAATACCTCGTCCTTCGAGGTTGCCTATACGTTACGACTGAAGGTCGCGAGTGAAAAAGCGACGACATGACAAACAGCTTGCCGGTGGTATTTGTACGTCAAATATTTTCTTAGCGTCGGAAAGACGCGGGACCAGAGATCATTTCACCAGTGAATCTGTGTCAGTGGGCAAAAATGGATGACATGGTCAAATGAGATAAATTCTGACACGATCATCCTACAACCGTAAGTTGGTGTGAACAGCAATAAACTTATATTAGCGGGAATACGCGAAGAAGTTTGTATCGATTAAAGCGAGTTCTTTCCTTGTAAGAAAGTTAGCATAAGACCTAATATCTTTTTGTCTCGTGTCTGATGAAATTTATTCGACGATGAACCAGTTTCCAACTTTTAAGTAGCTCAATTATTTAGATTTACAAAAAATTAATAATTTTAGAAAGGATGTTGAATATGGTGATTTAAAAACTGGATAATTAAAAAAACTTGTATTACTTTGTCGAGACAAATTGATCAAAGAAAATGTTCGATGTTAATAAAATCTCGTTGTTGAAATATTGCTGAAGAAAATCGGGATTCTATGAAGATCGAAATCTTAGAAATGTAGAGTACTGAAAATGATCTTATGGTTCCAAGTCGTTTACGTAGATTAAAAAAATTAGTTAGGCATCCGCGGACACATTTTAAATCATGCTAAGATCCAAGTTGGGGCACTGTCAGAGGTGTCGAATGTTTATTGTCGATTTATGAAATTTCAAGCCAAAAAACGTGTGACTCGAAGCTGGTAATGCCGCCGTAACCGTAGAGTGACACGAGCGCGTTTAATATTACGGTTCTAACCTCCTTGCTGAAGGCACGTGATTCGCTTCGGAACCATAAAACAGACATTTTTATGCATTCAACGACGTTTAATGGACTCTTTTTTTGAGATAGTATCGTGACTCGAAGTCCAAGTCAACATTCTAAATTATTGTTCGTTTTCTTTATAGCCCTGCGTAAATATTCGAATAATATATCTTTTGGAGCTTCTTTTTGTACACAATTTCCTAAATTTCACTTTTTTCATTTTATAACATGTTTAATAATTCGAAATGTAATAGTCAGTTTCAATGGCGCAAAAATGAAATTCATCTCTGTGGAAGCAACTATAGAAGGAATATTACCGATGGTAAACCTTCGATTAGAATAATTTCACGCTGTTTCTTGCAAGGGCAAATATCGAATGAACCGTTCATAATTATTTTCTACGAATATCGAATGGTGTTCACGTAATCGTCTTCGGAGAATTGCCGCGTGAAAGCTAATTTTCTGAAGTTAGTGGACGATAATTACTCATCGGGAGGAAAACGGTAGTGTACATTCCGGCATGGAGAACATCAAGGTTCTTTTTCGCTCTACCAACCGCGAGAAACGTGCCTTAAACTTCAACTGTACGTTAACTATCTCTGCTAGCTATAACATCGTTTAAAAGGTGCAACTCGAATCTCGTCGTTATCTTCTCGAGTGTGAAAAATTCATTTAAAAACATATTACTCGTTATGGATGAAGTTTTTGCATCGTATGAAACATTCCTTAGCAACTGGTTTACTTAACTTTTTATACAAGCATACGAAGCAACCAACACGTATCTGCATCATTTCCATAATTCATCTGACTGGTTCGTGCTTCTGTCGTGTCATCTATTCCATAATCCTCCCTTTGCCGACGTATTAGAATAACAAATCATGTACTTCATAGTGCGAACATGAACGCTCATGAGTCACGAGGTATTTTAATCATTTTTTCGTATGTGTTGCAAAATGATTGGAGTTTTCAAATGAAGGTGATGTTGTGCCTTGTTCGGAAAATTAATTACTCTTGAAAACTTGATGAGTAAGTTGTTTTATAATAAGGTGAACCTTAGACGAATGTCAGGCAGAAACATTGCATGAAGGTAGATATCGCAACCTTTTTACGCTTTCAAATAATTCCATTAGACCTTTATAGAACTATTTTCCAAAAGAGAATAACTAGGTTTCTGAGAATCAGACTGTAAATGCATTAAGAGAATACTTTAATAATAAAAAATAAAAAACTAACAGTTCACTACGTAAATTTACTAAATAAATTGCTAGAATATTATATCAAAGACTAATAAATAGGAATTTTAATTAAAACAATCGATTCCTTTTCTTTCCTGAAAATCTTTCTATAGACAAAAATATACCATAAAATACTGGACGCTGAAAAAATATATACATATAGATTAAGCAATTGAGGAATGAATTATTAATACTTGGATAGATATAACTCAAATGAGTTACTAGATAAAAAAGGTTTCGATTGTAATAAGCAATTTCCGTCTTGCTAAAAGTTGAACCAACAAAACTTTCCGATCAACCTGACACTTTTACTGGAATAACGCAGCGACGCAGACTTTTTCTTTTATCGAATATCGATGACAATGCAGTAGCAAGGTAAAAAATGGTAAATAGCTAAATATCATCATCGACCGGTTATGATTCAGTTGATGGAGATGCACGCGGCGAGGCTGCTCGAGGCATCGAACAGCGGGAACGAAGTCTCGATTGGAATCAGTATGCTATGTTCGTCGTTGGAAGGACGGGCAAAGAGCAACCGAGTCAGGATGTCGATTTCAATCAAAGATTATATACGAGTTCGCAGAAATTCTTCTCAAGAATTGTTCCTCCAATAATTCTCCCGACATACATAGTACCCTTAATTGAAAGTGGAAGCCACGGCTGATGCACGAACGAGATGAAATGATTTAAAGCCTCGAAACAGCGAGGCTTATTGGTTTAAGATCGAGATCATTATGCTTACTTCGCACGAACCGTGGAGGTATTGTTTCGGTTGCAAATTAATACGGATATACATCCGGGGAAATATTTATTCTGAATTATTTATCGTCTTTCCTCTCAATATTGAAGGATGAAGCTTAACGTCGTAACATCATAGAATCGAGAATACTTTACAGAATTATAATTTTTAGAAATTTTCTTCACTTGACATTTTTTAAATAACGCGAGTCTTCGACAAGTTCAAGATAAAAATGAAAAGAAAGACACAAACACAGACAAATTTAAAACAAACGGAGGATATTTATGACAGTTAAAACGATAGCTGGAAAAGCAAAATTTCCTCCTGTCAGTGTAATAAAGATAATAATACGTAAGCAATGAAACAATTTTAGATTATTTATCAATTATACGACACGCGTCCAAAATATTTATCACGAGAACGTGACTTAAACGTGATCGGAATACAAATCGCTTGGCTTCTTGATATTTCATCTTTTTTTTTCTTCTGATACGGTAACGCCGGCATACCATAGATACACTGGTATCTTATGTTACGCGCAAGTAGTCGCGAAAATATATTTTTCATCCGTACAAAACGTTGAGGAGCGGGCAGAAACACGAGCAGGTCGACACGACAAATGGACTCGCGTTCGAGTTTTGCACCGGTGGTCGCGCGGCGCGCTATAAATCTAGAAGATGAAGTCATTAAAGAAACGGCAAAGACGTATGTATATCCAGTTCGCCTTGACATTGAGCAGCGCAAGTTCATTAGCATCGGCCACGGTCGAACGGCGAGAGCCCGCTCACCCGATTTTCCGACAGCCTAATTCGTACTCTTCCGTGTTGTTTCAAAGTTTCTTGAATATTCTTTTGAAACAAAATTTTCTTGGAAAGTTACAATAATCTGCTGTTTATTCTGTGAAAGATTTCTGTTAATTAATTGGTAATAAGATGATTCATAGCGTGTTTTTATTGTGTAACTTTGATTTTCAATATGGAGACTTTGGTGATTCATTGATGATGGTCCATTTTATCCTCTGAGGTCAGAGAAATGTATGTATGTACGCGGATCAACATTGTTGATCGGTTAATCGATCAAAAATAGCTTTTGAGAAAATTGCTACTGCTATGTTAAATATATTTTCTCCCGACGATAGGTTCTTAACTGATAGGTTCTTAACTGATAGGTTCTTAACGATAGGTTCTTAACTAAAAGAAACTCAACCATTTACACTTTTGACTAGGCTTTGCATCCAAACTCGTGTTATATAACGATTGTACCATTTCCTCGAATATTCCCCGGAGACTTGAACCTGTAATCATCTATGACGGAAGTCTGCAACACAGTCCAGTACTGTTCACTAGTTTAATCGAAGCTTTCATCGTTGCTCAAACATCATCACCGACTTTGATCGACGCGTCGAGGTCGTACGACAATTAAATTTCAGGCGTATTTACCGGTACGCCAAGCAATTTCCATTGAAGCACACGGTTCACGAGGTCCGCGGTGGCTGGCCACATGAGAACGTAAAATAAATCAAGCTCAGGCTTCCGCGGCGAATAACAGTACGACGAACACGCGATAAATCAGACGTACAATAAATAATCAGCAATAACGTGTCTCTGCCGCCGTATTACGAAGCCGAGCAACGTAGAATCCGCGGGTCATAAAATCTATTCGTCGAGTCCCGTCGTCGAAGAATACCTTTGGTGGTAGAAGAGGTCTTGAGACTTTTCTACGCGACAATCCAACCAGTTCGAGGATTCGACTTTGCTCGCTCTATCACTTGATACCTTGTATATGCGATGTGGTAACTATAGTGCGGTTGCGTAACAGGACGTCCACCTGCGGTCACTGTCTCATGGAGGAACGTTGATCGAGCCGTGTGCTTTTGTTCGATTTTGCAGATCATCCACCGTGATCTTGCCGCGAGGAACGTGCTAGTGGACCATAACAAGCTGTGCAAGATCGCCGACTTCGGTATGTCCAGATTTGCGAACGAAGATGGGGAAGTGATCGAGACGAGACACGGCAGAAACGCGTTGCCAATAAGGTGGATGGCGCCCGAGTCATTGATCTACTCGCTATTCACCACTAAGACGGACGTTTGGAGCTTCGGGATCTTGATGTGGGAGATCGTCACCCTGGGTATGTGTGAATCATTGATTTCTCGAATTTGGTATTTTATATTCCAATCACAGTTCCAAATTTCTTTAGTGTTAAGTCTGACTACTTTATAAATGAAATAATAGTAACTATATTGACGATAAAATAATAATACAACCTTCCTCCTTACTTCTATAATCTTAACTCTTCGTCGACTCTTGTCTTCTAATTCTTAATTAATTCGTTCGCTCATTCGCTTTTCTTTATTTCTCTGTCTCTTTTACTCTTGATACTTTCGTAGTCCTATTAATATTCTATCATTTCCTCATTTTTTATTTTATATTTAAGTAATTATTTAATTCCCTTATTTCTATTTGCCATTCCCATTTAAGTAATTGTCTTAATAATTTACAACTTATAAAACAGATATGTATTTTTTAATGCACTATTTTATCTTTGTGAATCATAATATAAGATGTTACTTAGAAGTATTGCAATTTTTTTTAATTAAATATTTAATGATATCTTATTGGAGATATTTTTCCTATTATATTATCAACGTTATCAATAACAAAAGAACTAATTTCCCTAACGCAGGTTCGACACCGTACCCGGACATGACGGCACGAGAAGTGATGCGAAACGTGCAGAACAGTTATCGGCTGGAGAGACCTTCGCATTGTCGAAGCGAGCTGTTCAGGGTGATATCCCGATGTTGGCAGGCTGATCCAGACCGCAGGCCGGAGTTCCAGACTCTAAGGAGGGATCTGGCGCAGTTACTCGAAGACAATATGAACGGACATTACGTAGATCTCGAGAGCTTCGCCTCAGAATGCACCGATTGAGCATCATCCAATAGAGATTCATTGGAAATCGTTTCTCTGTCGTTTGCTCGTTTTTGTCACATATAATCGAGCATTCTGGACCATCGGTTCATAAACACGATTGTTTCATGTCCAATAATCGATCCTCTGTCTTGAACAGGTGGACAATTTCAAGTTCGTGAAATTCTGATCGTAAGTTTGGTTGTTTCGATCCATTCGAAAGGTATCGACAACTGATCGATGCTTGTGGAACGCGTGAATGTGAATGGAATATGATGTTTCTCTTTGTATGAGGTAATCTGCGCGGTTTTGCGGAGGTGGTCGAGAGAGATTTTTTGCCTCAACATGGATCTGGTAATGCGTGAAATTTGTGAATTCGTAAAAATTCCAAATATCTGTTGCGAGATGTGAAAATCAGAATCCGTCCATATATGATTCTAATTTTTTATATCACTTCTATGTACTTAGGACAAACAAATCTGTGAAAAAAAGTAATTCTCGAAGCGTATACGGAATCTGTATATATTAAAGAACAATTTCGACAATATTACATCTTGTTCTTGAAACGTTTTGATACGGGTGCATACGGGTTTCAGAAAAAAAAGTGCTGATATGTTATGAGATTCGTGAAAGGTGAAGAATATTTTGCATCGAACGTAAAATTATGGAAAGACAATCGATAGCATATATGTGTGAGAGTGATTTTATTGTTAAAACGAAAACGAAATTGCGAATTATGAGGCGAGAAGGATGATTTAACAATGCAAATACGATGGTAAAGTAACGTGCAGTCTGTACAGTTAGGGATAACAGGCGTTCTTTACTGTTTCTTTCTTTCAACGCGGAGAAGATGTCTAAGATTCTCTTAAGTATTTCGTTTAGTATTACTACACTATGTCTAGCGTCATTTTCTTCAATTAATGCGCCAGTCGTTGAAAGTTCGTTCATATCGGTGTTTTTCGTTCAACATAATGCAACAAACATGATTTACTATATAGAATAAAATAACAATATTATAACAAGATTCAAACACACACAAAAAAGGAAAAAACGAAGAAGTAAGGTGATAGAGAAACTTCCATATTGTTTAACTTTGCTCGCATTCAACAAAAACTTTTTGAAATAAAAAAGACTCCGATATGTAAACGATCAATTACGCAACCCATCGCATAAATCTCATGACAACGCAAAACGATCGACGTACATCGTTTTCCAGTTGTCTAATGTATTTTTCTCACTTATAATCATTGTACATAAACTCGCATTATTATAAACGCGTCGTGTCAATCAAAAAAAAAAGTTGAAAAAACAGAAGAACAATTTTTCTTGATCGTCTCATCGTAGTTATATCGAGAATTATTGTAATAATTATTATTATTATCCGTATCATTATTAACGAATCGTTATTAAACACGTACGTTTATAAGTTTCCAATCGTCGATTAATATTCTTAATCATTCTAGTCTTTCTTAATGCGTATGGGGTGGCGATTGGTCCTGAATTAAGCACAGAAATCGCGTGTAAATTTATTATTCTGGATTGTGATATCTTCGTACGTTTTTTTTCTTCTTTTTATACGATATATTACGAGAACTTCCCTTTAGAGCCGATTAAAGCCCCATCATTGTCGGTTGATTGTTTTATTAAGTTTTGTACGTTAAAATGGAACGTCGACTCATCTCTTCGAGAATCCCGACCTCGCTTCTATAATATCGAAGAGAAGCGATTCTGTCAATTTTTTTAGACTTTATCGTGGCGTTACTTTTTGCGTAGTTTTGCGATCCGATCACATATATACATACTCTTTTCCTATTTTTTTTTTTTTGCCTGCCGTTCTTTGTTACCCCTGCCCCCAAAAAAATGCAAATTATTGTATGTAAACTCAACTATTGTAAGAAGATTTTTTTGTCAGTAAACGTTGTCGTAAATTCACGCAGTTCTTATTTTTTTTATAAACAATTTTCTTGGTCTTTGATTACCATAGACCAGTGAATTACTTAATCACTTTAAACATATGAGGTCGTCAATCGGATTTTGTCAAAACTGTGTAAATAGATTCATTTATAACGTACAACAGCGAGAAAAAAGTAAAAGTTTAGGAGCGATGATACAAGATAAAAACAACGTGGAAGATATGATAAAAAGGTCTATGTCCCTAGCGAGGCATCTAAATAATTATAATAGTTCCATTAATTTTATTCATTAATATACATGTACGATAGCGATTTTTCTTCGGTACCCTGTAATCGATATAAATTTCCTTAAAGGATCTATATGTATGTTAAGAATTCTTATTCCCTTTAAAAAGTTTTAGAAATATTTAGATAGGTATATGTAGCGATAAATTATGGATTTAACTCATAAAAACTATAAAATAATATGCCACGATCAAAATTAATAATTAAAAATGAAAAAGATTAAAGTTTGCAATTAAAATAACTAATTTGAATAAACAAGATGGAAGCCGAAACGTCACGTAAAGAGTCAAGAATTAAATATAGCATTTAATTAATATGCTTTCGTTTAATTAATACCTATCTGGGTAAAGAGAGGAAAATGTTTTAATATATAGAATGATTGCATTTTTCGCGTGAAGAATGCGCGAATAATTGACCGAGAATGCAGGCCTCAATTAAACTCTCGGTCTCCCGCCGGTTTAATTGCGAAATCGTAGCAACGAATTGTTACGATGATATCGTGCGTGAGTTTTCTTGTTTCTCGATTATTTTTTTACTGCTTGCATCTTAATTAACTTGCTTCCAACGCATCAAAGAGGGTGCATTCCTACGCACGATTACACGTGACACGGTTATCTTAAATTTTTATTAAAAACGGTTAAACAAAGAGAGAATAATATTTGAAAAATTTGAAAAGAATTTAATCGTGTATAGGCAATTAAATAATATATCTATTAAATAATGAGTTTACAAATTATTACAGCAATCTGTTACCTGTGATAAAATCGTTTAACATGTATTCTGAAGTAGCGCATTAGAAATCGAATTTCAGAAACTTCCATTTCTTTATTAACAGTAGAGTGTGTAAATGGGAAATTATGTGTAAAAATTATTATCAGTATACTGTATTAGTAGCCAAGTTTAGGAATAATATAGGTAGTTAGAGTAAATTTAATCTTATACATATTGCATTTCTAGACTTGATATTTCCTGTTCAAATAAATGTACTCCCTGATAATTTATTTCTGTGTAACAAGAGATTCATCTTCATTACAGTATGATGTTGATGATCACAAAACTTTCACCTGTCTCTATTATCCTACGATTTTAAATCGTAATTATACCTGTTTGTGGTGACCAACTTTCTAAAAGGTATGTAATCCCAAAATCTTCTTCTGAATTTTTTCCTAAAACCTTAAAAAGAAACGCAGGTAATATTTTTCATCGAAATAAGTTCGTCGGTTGATGTATCAATTAAGTTTATGATATGAATTGCCAAATTCAAGGGCCGTAATAAAATAATTATTTAAAGGCAAAATTATTTAATTTATTACTTATTAATGCAATAAACATATTTAGGGATTAATGATTAATAATAACTGTGAAACCAAATACAATTTGCAATTAAATCCAAACTTCCGAGTGGTCAATGAAAGCTTCATCAAGCTGAATCGGTAAAATTGGATTCCGTTATCCCCGCCTGGGCTTCTCTCATAAAATTTTCAGAAGTTGTTTGCATAATTTTAAGACTTTATCACGCAATCCTTGTAACGGTAGTGTTCTTCGGTGGAAAGATTCCGCAAAAGGCGCGAACAGTTGGTGCGTTAATTGAATTCTCGCATCACGCGATGTTTTACGGCTGAGTGAATTATTCGAGTTATAGTGCAATAATTGAACTAAGGATTTTGTAATTTATCGCCGACTATCAGATAAGATGGCGAGCCATTTTAGTTTTTGCCCGGCATGAAATTAAGCTCACGCTCCACGAGTTTACACCCTATCGTCTCGTGACGTTTCGATTTGCGGTGACTTGATGGGCGTGTAATATCCTCGTGCATCTGAAATTCCTATTGATACTTATTCTTGTGAAGAATTCGTATACTAAAGAATTTCGTAGTGAAGAATTTCGTAGCGAATTATTTTACATACTTTTGTATATCGTGGATAGAAAGCGATAGAAATATTTAACATCGAATTGTCATTAATAGTTAAAATATAAAATAGCTAAAAGTACAAACAGAAGGACACGTTATATATACAATATAAATATTGAAACATTTAAGGTTCGTATCTTTCAACTCATTTAATCAATTATAGTATAAACGCATCGAACGAATATATTAGAAGGAACTGAAAGTGAATATGATAGGAGTCACTCGAATCAGATTGGCCCTAAAGGAAACATGCGGAACGCACGAAGAATCGTTGAACGTCTCCAATCATCCTCGAGAATTGTCAGTAGGAATTGCGTGGATGGCATATATGTATGAACGTCTCGTGCAGTAGTTTTCAGAGCTGTCGTATGTTGCAACATGTATTGGGGTAAGGATCGTTATCGTAAATTGGATCGCATTCCGGAAATCTTGAAATAGTCGTAAAACGTCGAAACCTGTTTATAGTGATGGGTAGTTCGATGATCGAATGAGATCGAATGAGATCTTACGTCGATGGAAAAATACTTGTAAATTTAGTTCATTCAGTGTATTTCGCTTTCGTTCATATACATTACAAAATGTAAAAGTTATTATGTAGAAACTATTATGGATATGTATGTATTTTTAATGTTATAGATTTTATACGTTGTAGAATGTGAAAAATATCGAACAAATAATATTATACAGTACATCATGTACATACATATATTAAGTCGTCCGAAAAGTTTCCTGCGTTCTATAAGGAAATAATGAGATGCATAATATTTTCCGTTTTATATTATTTTATCGAATTACGTATGATCCATTTTGTTCTATTAAACTAAAGATCACAACGCTCGAAAAATTAGGTTTCATATTTGTATAAAGATGTATTGTTGTAAAAGACGTGTCTGGAAAAGAAATTTCCGGACAACCTAATACATACAGTAGATACTCAATACATTCTATAGATAAAGATAAAAAAAGATGTTAAAAAACACACGTCATTGGAAGCATTGTTAAACAAAAAGGTGCTATAACAAAAAAGAAACGTTATACGGAATGAGTGACAGTGGGCGTGCATTAGTACAAAGTATGAATAGATTAGAAATACTTAAGTAGCAACAGTCAGAATGTAACATAATTAGAGGTGTTCGCAAAGCCGAAAATATCAGAAATCCAATATTCGTATAATACGAGTCGTTTCGGATCCTGAAAGTATCTCGTAATTCGAGATTGTCATGATTCAAGAGTTATAAAATTATATAGCAAATTATAATACTTCATAATGAAATATTATATCTATCATGTACTTCGCCCCCTTTTTTTTTTTGCTCAGTATTCTAGCTTATATAATTTGAAAATTTTCAAGAATTCCAAAAGTCCTGAGAATTCCCACTTTCTCGAGAATCCCGAAATTCTCGGGAGTTCCGACTTTCTTAAGAGTTTCGGAATTTCCGGAAATACGAGACACCTTCGGGAAATCGACCAGACCCCGGGAAAAATTCTTGACCCGACTCAACCCGATATCTTCGGGTTAACGCGTAAATCCAATCGTAATACTTCTACGACTTCAGCTATAACACCATTTCAAAATGTTCGCTATTAATTTATTAATTATTAATACTCTTTGAAGTTTTCGTTTATTACTCGTCGATATAACTCTTTTACAATGCTTCCAATGACATAGGCTTGTATGACATTCTTTTCTTATCTTGACCTATGGAATCTACTGATAACGTTTGACTCAAAGAACTAGCTCACCCTGTATATTTCCTCACTATTGTAGATCTTCAAAATAGATCTCTTAAATTCATTTAAGCGACAGAGTGACCTTGTAACCAACCAAATGATTTAGAAATGACCTTCAGATGGCCTTAAATATCTCAAGCAATCTCGGAGTTACTGTTGAATAACCTTGGCATAGTCTTCATGTGATCTTGAGTAACCTTCAAATCTTTCTTTAAATCTTAATTAAAATTAAATTCTTTAAATGTTGAAGGATGATAATTTATGCTTGTTTATTGGTGTGACTTAACGAGTTAAGTACGATGCCTTGTAGTCTCATGAGGATCACTTGAGGAGATTTACGCAGGAAACATCCTCCACGTGACTAGGTCGCGGTTGCTATCTATGGAAAGACTTTCGCCTAGAGATCCAGCAACGGTATCGAGGTAACAACATAAGAATTTAATGAAGATGAAAAACGACTTAACATATATCGAGAGTATCTCAAATCACATTCGATTATATTGGATATCTCACAAACACTATATTTTGAAATGATATGAAAGCAAAAATTATTAATATTGTCATTATTAATACATCAAGTCGTTCAAATAATTAATGTTTTATAAAATTCATTTTGATGAATTTCTAGCTTACAGTTAGAACTGACAGCTAGAACTAACTTTCTCATCTGCATTTATATGATAATATACAGAAATCATTTGAAAGTACGTCAAATATTTTGTCCAGCGATAAAATTCCTGCTGGATAGTTATTAATTTTATCGCGATAACTTATGGTCGTAAAACGAACAAATAATTGCTGGATAGTTAGAAGATCCTTTCCATTCCCTGGGACGAACGCGCGATTAAAAGTAAGATCGCGGCGACACGTTCCACTTTCATTCGTGGCGAGTTGAAAATTCTGTCTTGCGTTGATCAACACCATATTTTTTATAGTAATGTTAACGAGCCGCCGACCCAAATATTCTTCGAAATAAGCGCGTTTCACTTTACTGAAAACGTGCCGAAATAACATCAGAACGTGTGTATCGCATCGAAAATATCGTTAGTATGTTATCCGTCGCTGTTGGATGGTTTTTGATATCGGCTAAATAAGTTTCTGACGAAATGTTTTTGCATTTACCATCCTTCGCGAGAACAAAGATCAGCAACGAATTGAGGATGAGGAGAACCTCGTAGAAACAAAAGGCACCGCCGCGCAGTAATGAGTTTCGATTGGTTCCAGACGCGAGACGTTTTTCAGGCTTTTTCAAGCAGATCCGTCTTCCAATTTTGTGAGCAGAACGAATTACATCGTTTGATCCTTTGAAATAAGAGAGATCGGCAGCCTTGAGGTCTTGACTTGACGATTCTTGTTTCGAAGGTCAATTCTTCTTCTTGACTTTTTTGCACAATTAATCACAATTAAAATCATGACAGTGAATCGACAAGTTGCAAATTATAAGTTATAGACTTCTTTCTTATAAATTTACAATTTTATATGTACAACTTCATTCGTTCTACCATCAAACGTATTGGCATTGTTCAAGAGAATTTATCGGAATTACTAACTTGTAATTTATGATTTGTAAAATTTCGAATTTCATATAAGAATTATTATAGAATTATTGTAGAATTATTGCATATTAATATACAATAGTATGTAATATGTAATAACATATATTACAGTAGAATTATTGCAATAAAGCGCAAATGAGCTCTAGATAATTTGATGCTTCTTGATATCACATACAGACGGTAAGGAAAGTTACAACGAATGGATAAATACTTGATCTTAAAAATTCTTTAATTGCTAGTGCAGATGAATGAAACATTTTTATATTCAAGCACGGTGTACAAATAATAAGATGACATACAGAGCATACTATATTTTTAGTAAAATGTAAAAATAAGAGTTAAATCGAATATAGCATATTACGACTTTTAAGCGTGGACAACATGTTATGAGTTTTAACTTCATATTAAAAACCAAAAAAGAGTGAGAATATAATGAAAAGAATAAATAGCTTGTACATTACAATAACAATCACTATAACGGTAACGTTATACGGGTACCGGAAGTATAAAACGACTGAGAGGGAATATAATTGGTTCTCACGAAAGGAGCGAACAAGGAAAACGGGTAATTTCAGCCGTCGTGTAAATTATATTGCTATGTGGTGCTCAAATAGTCTTTCAAATGTCCAGTGAAAGTAACTTCCACTAATCTGTACAAATAACAAAAAGATACGCCTGTATAATTGTAACCAGTAAGGATGCATGCAAAAAAGGTATCGTAGTATCACCTTTTTAGTATCACAGGTAATAAAATTTCAACTTACTCTTTACAATTTCTCCGTAGTTTCTGAGTATTTTATTCCAGGTTTGGGCAAGTTTCATTTCAAACGAGGATACAAAGTAAAAATTTGAAATAAAGAATCATTTTAACTAGAATATTACTTCTATATTAGAAATAACATAGGAAAATAATAAGTTTATTTATATCATTTTCTTTAATTAACCCTTGAATTAAACCCTTGAATTGAAATATCATTCTATATTAATCTTTTTTAATATTGTACTACAGTACCGTATTTGCAATCACTGAAAACAATGACTCTCCTGCTCTTCGTCTAGAATCGAATAATAATGAAACATTTAATCTTTCATTTAAAAAGCACGTGTTGCGCAGAACACTCACTTATGATAATCTTTAAAATTAATATCTGCAAATAAAATAAATAACTTATATGTCAATATTAATTTCTATTTTAAATATCACACTTTGCGTACATCTAAGTCATAAACAGTATAGCCAAATTATTTTACTCTCGTCTACAATATATCTATCCACATAGAACGATATATCATTTATATAATGATTCTCCAAATATTCTATTTAGACAATATTCAAGTCAATTCGTCCAAACTAAATCCATTTAATTTCATCGATCCACGACAAACCGTTTGATACTTGTTGACAAATTTTACGAACACTCTAAATCTTCCATGGAATCCGATCGAAAGCGTCGTTAACATCGCCGGGTTTCTAGTCGCAGGGTTTCGAGCGCATCGATGCGTAAATCAAGAACGAAGGGTTACAATATTCCTTTTACCACTTTAACTTGAACTCGTACGGTCGTACGCGTTCCGACACAACAAGACCTACTCTCTAGCTCAACATGCACTTGAATACATGTACGCGAATGGTTCACACGCTGGCAATAACCATTCTCTTTATCGAGTTAAGTGAGCCGCGGATCGTTTCGCGATCGATTCGTCGTCCGTTTATTTCGATTTCCACGACTGCTTTAAATACTCGCCGCGCCACGATACACAGGCTATCGTTAAGTTTAACAGAGGAAACACCTCACGGCCGCGTTCCAACGATCTTTATGCGGGTTGCACGCGCCGTTTCGGAATGCAGATTCGCCACGAAGGACAATGGAAACGGCGCCAAGTATCTACCAAGCCAAGTACATCGTGACAGTTTACGCGTGCCCCTGACAGTTTCACAGTTGGATATTTATCGAGTGGAGTTAGGAGGATGCTTAAAGAGGATCGTGGCTTTACAAAACGATCGAAATTTGTTGGTTTATCGATTGTCTTCGTGTTCTGGATTGCTTGAAAGGTATTTGAGAATGTTTTGAGAAAGATTTGTCAAGGTAGGGTTGATATGAAATGTTAGAGCATGGTTGACGAACGAACACTAGTTAATGAAAATATTTGAACAGCTAGAAAATTTTTAGGTATATATTGTACGTGTTCTGTAAAATATTTTGAAGTTTCATCGACACCGTAATCAGACACGAATGACCATAATTATGTTGGTAAAATTTGGAACCAATCTGGAAATATATATAGAAATTATAAAATATTCATTGCAACCATATATTTAGTACAATATCAGTATACAGCATAAACAGTTATCTTAAGCATATAATATTATTATTTTATTGTTTATTCAAGAATATAGGTCTATCTTAGGTCTATTTAATGAGGGTAAGAATAGTTTACACCTATAGTGAGCCTCTCTGCTTACTAATAAACACTGCAATAGAAACGTAATAGGTACTAAGAATCCCATAAACAGCGATAAGAGTATCCAGAGGACTCAATACCTTCTCTCGCTTCTCAAGATATCTAAAACCAGTTGCTTCATTGCAAGTTAATCACGTTCTATCTGCAATTTCGTTCTACCGAACGTTGCGTTAAACGTCGAGACGACTGCTCGTTTCTATACAGAATGTCGCCAATTACAGACTACGGCAAGGGTCGTGAATATCTCATAAACTTCCTTGAGTGCCTTATGTGAGAGTGACGAACGCTGGTCGTGGGTTTAACTCGAAGACTCGCGCCGTTTGATTCGGAAACGCTTGGTCGCTTTCACCCTTCGATTCGTCGCAACAACGCCATTAGAAACACGAGAAAAACGAACTTGAAATACTGCAGGATTTAATATCTCGAACCAGGAAATTTATATACGCGAAAATAAAGAACAGGATGTAGACGTACTAATTTTTAATCGCTGTGATTTATTTTAATGATCGGTTGTTTGGCCGTGATTTAATGAAAATTAATTTTTTGTTAATAAAATTATTTGATGTGTGTAGAAATGATTGCAATGTTTAGAATCTTTTATTTGAGTGTACGTTTTATGTAGATACGTTTTATAATAAGGTATTTATAGAAGTAAGAGTTTTATTATACCTTATTTTCTACATTCTTTGACGTTCTACTAACGCTCTGACAATTCAAACAAGATTATAAATTAATTTGTATGAATTTCAACGTATCTATACACACGATATATTTTTTATTAATGTTAATAAATGAAAGATTAGAAAGTAACATAGTCTCATTTTCTATTCATTGATACTCGTATACACGTATATGAATGTTGATTCGTCCTGTACTTACGAAATTAGTGTATCGACATTGATTAAAGCATTACTCTTAACTTTCTAAAATAGTTTAGCTTTCCCAACGTGACATCGAACGATACATAGGTCGATCTTTTATCCCAGTATTTCAAAATGCAGATTGTATCTTACCCTCTTTTCTCAACTTGGACCTTATCGAAGGATTCGAAGAGAAAACATCATCAACCATCTGTTGCCTGAATCATAGTTGTAGACGATGATATTTCGTTTTAATGAAAGCATCTTTCTTTCTTAATGTATAACGAGAGTCAGAAAAATATTCAGGAGAAGTAAATGAAGATTTATGTCCTTTCTATAAAACCACTTGTATTGCGCCTTTTATCATACAAATTTACTCGTGCATGAAGACAGACAAAGGTAAGATCGCGGTAGAGATGGAACTCCGATTTACATCGAAAGTTACATGCGTGCTAATGACAGCAATCACGGAGAAAACGTCGCGCGTCACTTCCAAAGACGAATCAGACGTCATTTTTCATTCGATCACGAGAATTTAATCATAGGTGCTTGAAAATATTTCACTTTATCGTCTAGAAAAAGTAACGAAAATTAGTGAGAATATATTTTCCTGCGTCGTTTTTCATTGGAAGCATCTGTTCATAAATATTTCATTTGCAAGGTGTTCAGTTTGTAAAAGTTTCATTGGAGCAAGGAAGCTCAACTCATATACTGAATTGTATTAATTCTACGACTGTACACTCGTTTCTTCACAAATCTTTTATTACTTCATCTAATAACGTTGATCTATTGAAATTTCCTAATTTTGAAAAGCCGCTACTACTTCGAACAACCGCTACTAACAAAAAGCAAGAGAAGAAGGAGGAAAAAAGGAAAGGAAAAGAAAAGAAAGAAAAAAAGTATGGAAGTGAGCGGGACAAAATACCTAATTCCACCAACATAATTAAAATAGAAGTTCCAAATTACATTACGGCACAAGTTCCCGAAATAGGCAAAATCTCTAATTTCACCAACACAATTAACATACAAATTTCAAATTACTCACAGTGACGATAAAACAAATTTCCACAAAAGAAAAAAAAAAAGAAAAGAAAGAAAGACGCAACGAAAGAAAGTAAGGAAGCAAGAGAATGAAAAGCAACAATCGCGGTGAAAACGTCACGTGCTGTCGTATCAAGGGTGATGCGGGCGACCACCACTCTGTCGGTGCTCCCCATGAGTAAAGCTGTAGGCTGAGCCGAAGAAGAGCAAAGGAGGAGATCGACTGGCCGACTTCTTCCTCCTCTCGAATACGACACGCTTATCCGGCCGTCCGGTTTTCTCGGTCATGGCTCGACGAGGGGGGAACACGCAGGACGAAGCACGCTCGTTCCTACATTATCCCCACGTGAGACCCGCCAGGCATCGGGCCACGATTCTTCTTCTCCTTTGGCATCTCTCCTTCCACCTGATGAAGACGAGGACCGTGCCCGTTCCGCGGCAGCTGTAACCAGAGGTCGGTGCGCTTCCACGAGCGCACAATTTTTCGTCCCCTGGTGGAACACGCAGCCTCCAGACGTCGTTGTTCCGTGGACGTCGATGAGAAGTGCGATTGAACTTCAAGCAACGTCGATTAATTGCTTCAGAGACTTTGTTAGGCTTGAGGAATTGTCGTCGAACCGGAGCACGTTGTTTTTGCTGAAGAACTGCTGGGTGAATGATTGAGAATCGATAGGGGAGGCTGATATCGATGTTCAGTGATTTGTTCCATTTTTCTAATTGATTACTATTAGATATTAGCCGTATTGGTACTTGAAAGATAGTTTATTTAAGCGTATTTAGTATTGAAAAACAGGATTAAAATAATTGGTGGTGATAGTGAATGTGGTACTGTGCGTTGGGAAGAAGTGAGAAGACCTTGATGAGAGATCATATGAAGGAATGATGATGACGCGTGGACTATTTTTTATCACCGTGGTAAGAAATTGAAATTTTTGTTATATTATTAATTTTGGTAGTTTTAATGGTTCTAAACACGTGTCTTGTCTTAAATGTATGAGAACATGCCAGACAATTCTACTTTCGCCAATTTGTCGATAATTAACTAATGTCCCATGGCTTTTTAATCGCGAGTAACTTTCATGGACACGATTTCATAAATGATCCTAATATTTTAGTTATGAACATTACAAAAATGATCTAAGAAAGTTCAAATTAGTCCGAAGCATTCACGTGCAACCAAGTGTTGCCACTTGTTATTGACTTGTAATTAAGTTACTCGGAAATCAAACCGAACATATCTAATTTGTACAAATTTATTATTATACAAATTTTTCAAGTAGTTTCAAGTATTTCATCAGTTTGCTTTTTATGTGACTTGATTGTTTTTGATTTTTTCTTTTTCATTGAAGTCTTCAATTTTCGAGAAAAAGTATTAAAATCCGTACATATACAATATAGTTCACACGTTAAATTTTTCAATAAAGATAAAAATGACACATACGAAGCTATATTGTAACATCTTCGTATTGATCGACAATTAATATGTACAGAGATAATTAATAATTACCAGGAGGCAATCTTCGAAGTAATTGTTCTTGATTAATACATATATATATCACGTTTATATACGTATATAAACCGTAAGGTATCCCGTTAATTAGTTCCTAATGATGAAACACGAAACATGAAACGTCACATCACTGATATGTAACATGTTCAACCAAACATTCCTAAGTTCGTCGATAGGAACTCGAAAGAAGTTTCCGTATTTTCGTGAAGAACGGATGACTAACACTCTGCGCCTGTGATTCTCTTCGCGTAAAGTGGAACAACCTTTGCATGGCCTTGATCCGGTAACCTGACGGAATCAGGAAAAGTAAATAGATTCCCTTAATTGCTATGAGTTCCCTCTCACGTGCTGGCGAGTGAAAGATTTATCGACGATTACAAATATAAGATCGTTGGCAGAACGTGCAACTACTCGCGTGTTTTTTCTTTTATCAATAGAGGCAATTCCTTTTATCGTATTTAATCGATCAGTTTGCTTATTCCTTCGGTTTCTTCCTTGTTGGACCCTGAGAATTAGGTTGTTCGATAGATAGCTCAATGTGCGTGCTTCGTCATCAGTTCCTGTTCGTTTCTGATTGACGAAATCACCTATCATGCGATATAATTTACGTATATTGTAACTCACGTTAGTTACCTTTAACTGATCTTTGTAAAATTCTCGAATGAGATGGTTCTTTGAAAGTTTGATTTAACAGATTAACGTACAATCTATTGATCTTCAAAACAAAGATAAGTTGTGTAGTGTTGTAAATGGTATTAGTATATTTAAAATATGTATTTAAAACTGTATTTTACAAATTATGTACATCATTGTTCAGTAAAAGACTGAGACAGTCAAGAGGAGTAAATTTTTTCTAGAACTCAATCTCAGAAAGAAAGTTATTAATTACCTGAGCATTTTATAATGACAAATTTTTGCTCATTTATGATTCAGCTAATGGTCTCTGGCTTTTAAGGATCAGTAATAAAACATTTGTTATATGTATTGCTTATTATTACAGGAAGGCTGTTTTCTAATTGCGACCTTCTTTTTATTAAATAGTATTACTTCATTATTAATATTTTATTATTCTATTAAGTAAAATATTGACACTATTCTTGAAAATGTTAGATTGTAATATATATATACAAATAAAGATAAAAATAGAATAATTTATGTTGTAATCAAATAATTCATTATCGAAGTTAATTTTTGCAGGCATCTTGAAATCAAAGATTTTCTTAAATATATCGTTATTTGAACAAACCAACGATGTGATTACGGCACTACCTGATTTGTGAAAGATCCTCCATCTTTAAAATTACAAGTAATTCCTTTGAACCGTAATTATAATTACGTATTAAATTTCACTGAACAGATCTTTTGATTTGATACGTCGGAATAAATCAATGATATCGATGTACCGGCTTATAATTTGCAACAAGTGTATATCTTCTTAGGACGATAAGTACGGTGAAAGTTCTCGATAATAATCTAAGGTGAAATGTTTTACCTTATGAAATGTTTCATGAAAGTTTTGTAACTCGAGGAATTTAACGACGTCGATATTCGTAACGAGAAAGAAAAAACATCGTGTACGAAGGAAATGTTATAAAAAGAAGCTGCTACATGTATTGGTAGAAAGCCTGTCGTATTGTTGTATTTTTTCCATTCACACGAGAGGTATTAACGTTTCAAGCATTTAAATGAGGCTCCTTCAAAATTTGTGACTCATTATAATATAATATGGTATTCGAAAGTTGTTGATTTCTCAGCTAATTACAGGCGAACGGAATTCACAAGCGCCGATTGTGGATTTTTATGAAAATTTACATTTTTAAAAAGAATAGATTTTATATCAAAGTAATTACACTCGACGTACATTAACGTCGACATTCGATGTTTTGAGAAAATGTAAATGAATTAATTACTCAACCTAATACGATATAATATTACAGAAATAATATTTTATAAAACAAAAAGACGAATCCATGTACAGATTTTATTTATATACAATTACGTATATATAATATACATATACACACGATATTTAGTCCTCCATTCGGAAGACTACGAAGAAGTAAAAAGAAAGATCACCAGAAATCGATATTAATCGAATAACAAAACACCAGGAAATGTTACACGTGTTTTAAACAAATAATCGTACAACAATGTTACAAAATATCCTGAAAAATCGTACGTTATTGGCTAAGAATTGATGAACACCCGCGATATAAAAAGAAAAAAGGATCACTCAGTGAAATCGTAGCTCTTCCTTCTGCTGAGCATCATGGTTACTAGGTCAGCGCTCATTGCAAACAGCAGAGGATATGTTGGAATTTCCACGTTTATGGTTATTTCACGTGGCCTAATACTGTCGAGTCTCCACACGTGTTGTTACATCGACCATTTCCTGCAATGGCAACATTAACACAAACACTTCGTATTCGCATTTCTCTTATCTTTCTATGTTAGGAAATCTCGAACACATTGTGGTCCGTGTTAGAACTATAGAAACTCGAGAAATGTCCCATAGGGATGGAACAATGGGAATAATAATTTATTGAAACGATAACAATGCGATAACAGTGTTGTAACTGATAAGGGTGGCGTTAGTGGAAACTGAGATACACAGTCCAAGGATATCGTTAAGAGGTGTGACAGAATGTCGCTTTTGGCTATGCTAAACTCGACGTCAGACAGATCACAAAGTAGCCAGTTACAGCTTTCCGTAGCTACGAGACCACCCATGATACGATAGTATCTAACTTAATTTGATAAGAAAGAAATCAACTGTACAGCTGTCGTTAATAATTACTTTGTGAAGTCAAATTGTAATTAGCAAAGTTTAATAACAATTAGCATAAAGTTAGTGGTTAAATAATGTAGAATAAACTGGAATGAGTTTAATAAATAATTTGTATGAACAAGGATGAAAATGCATATATACATATTTGAAATATAATAGAATTGAATCACACTTAATAATTTATTATATGTATTTTACATAAATTATTAAATATTTTGAAAAATTGTCTATGTAGCAAAATTTGCCATTAAAAATTCACGACTCTTGTCCAAACCATTTTTGTTTGTATTCAGAAACTGATTTTACCCCTTAGAAAAAAACAATATGTGTCAAATATCTTTCTAGGAATTATCTCATGTAAATTTCATTAAAATTGACGTGTTATACTTAAGTGATATATCCTGTTAGATGGCTCAAAGTAAGAGCGGGAGATTATTAAATTCTCAGAAATATACCGACTCCACTCAAACAATCGTAGATCCACCTCAGGCTAGATCTTATCGATTTTGTCCCCAATTTAGGATAACCCTAAGATAGAAACACTGATATCATCGATATCATTAAGAAATTCATATTTTAGAAAGTACCCTTCTGTTCAAGGTCCTGCATCGGGGTGAAAGTTACACAACCATTCATTTAAATTGAAACAGAGAAACCAGGTAAACGTAATAAATGAATTCATTATCTTGACCACTACGCTCGTCATCGATCGCATGATTTACATTTTACTCGATGCAACTATGGCGCGTGAACGCTGTTCAATAGAAACTTTCGTTCAATCTCCCAATCGCAGAAAAATCCGTGCATGCGACTGCACACACCGGCAGTTGCGTTTGCTCGAAACTAATCATGGATGCGGAACAACGTGACTTTCACCCGCGAATTGCGAGCGTGTTGTATCTATGTGCATTTTTTATCATTTCCTAGACTGGCGTCGTCCGGAGAAAAAATCACATAATTTCACCGGACCGACACGTGGTCCGTGTCGTTAAATCCACTCGGTCGTGTTTTCACGACGATTTCACGACGCGTTACGCGCCGTCACTTTACAACGCCACTTCCGCTGCAACGTAAACGAAATTAACGTTTCTCTATGGCTCGCGCTTCCACCACGCGCCAAAGATTTCTTCCGTGATATCCAGACCCACAGAAACGAGAAGCTCGCCCGTACAACGTTTCCCTAGCGATCAATTCCCGCAATCATAATAGAAGAATTGTGCTATTGTATCCGCCGGGAAATCCTATCGTTGTTACGATTATGAAAGGGAAAGGATTTGTTTCGAATAAAAGATCGTCTAGGCGATAAACTGTACTGTCTCAGCGAGAAACAAAAAAAAAAAAGAAAAAACGGAAGACGGTATACGTGTTCCTGAAAGAAGCAATGTCTGCTTGCATAGTCTAAGAATTTATTGAATTATAATTGTTTAATTAAAGGAAGAGGAAGTTTCCATGAAAAATACAAATTTGAATAATATAGAATTTATTAGATCTATAGAAGAGGAATATTCTACAGAGAATATGAAATTTGCTGAATTAAATTTATTTATAGTAAATTAAATGGAAATATGCATACGTGGTTTTAAAGGGGGAATGTCTGCTTTCTTTGTTTAAAAGAATTTATTGAATCATAATTACTTAGATAATGTAAAACGAAGCTTCTGTAAAAGGTGCACAATTCCTTGAAATAATTTATTGAAATAAAGGGAAGAATTTATGGACAATGTAGAAGTCGTTGAATTAAATCTATTTAAAGAGAATGGAAGTCAATGAACGTGTTCCTGGACGATGATTTTCTGTTTTGTCTATTTAACAGAATCTGGCGAATCGTAATTATTTGGATAAAGGAAAAGGATTGTTCTTATATAAAATATAGAATTTATTAAATTAAGTTTAATATTTTGTGTGGAAACGAAGAAGGGATAATTAATCAGATATTCGAAGATGACAATAAGTCATTGATAATTCGATAGCTAGCTCAAGATATCGAATTTTACATCGAATCAAGGAATTATTATTAACAGTACTTATTTGTCTACATGGTGTATGAGTATCCGATATCCTCGTAAGGACTATTAATATGGACATTTCTACTAACTGTGGTTTAGTATTTCGATTAATATTCATATGTGTGACTATCTGTGGAGTAAATTGGTCGGTGAATGGCAATAATCAAACTAATTGAAACTGTACATTTATTGTACAGACATCTGCGTGACATTTTAAAATGTAACTTCAATACCATGAATTTAAAAAAAAAATATAACAGGAATTAATAGGTTTAAATCTTTCTTTAAAATATTTCCAATCTAAATATAGCTCCTCGTACGTTTAAACTTTCTTTCAAAGCACTTTCTTTTCTCAAACTTCTTCTTTTAAAACTTACAAAAATTTTTAGAACGTTATTTCTTCTCTTCTTGGAAACTTTCTGCATCTAATCATTTAAATATCGCACGAACGAAAGCGAATTCGAGGTCGAATTATAGAAAATACGTTTTACCTTACAAAGTGAAAATATGATTAATAGTTGAAGAAGATTCGTCGAGAATAAATGAAGAATAAGCGTGTCTGAGTTGAGATCTCGCTGACCCAGAATTTTCGGCGGTAATAATAAGTTTACGCGAATACACGGGGTTCGTTTCACTCTCTAGGCAGTCGTGCTACTGTCCTCGATCGACGTCAGCGTTGAGAAGGATTTGAAAGACGACGTGGATCTCAACGATCATAAAGAAAACAACGAGACGACGGTCACGTCCATCAAGATCAACGACGTAGCATTCAAGAACAGGACAGATAAATTACGAGAGAGTGTGAGTGAAAGAAGTTTCTATTTACTTAAATAACGCTTACACGCCGTGTTAGTCGGGTTAACTGCTGTTAATTTAACGAGCTAAACATATCGTTAACGTATTAGCGTTGATGAGAACACGAAAACAGACCTGCATGAAACACACCTTGCAATACGTGCACATCCGTATGTGTTTCGGAAAAACTATACTTTGACAATTATAGTCATCTTTGAAATTTATTAAGACATACATTACATTCTGTAAATTGCTTCTGCCATGTGAAGTTATAAATGTATTATAGTTGCTTTTCGAAGCATTCTTCCTTTTCTTGGTTTGCTGATTTACAAAATTTTTAGAGAAACTGGAAAGCAATATTAGAATGTGTCAAGCATGAGCTATTCAGAAGCCACATTGATCAACATGGAAAAATTTCAAAATGGAAAGTAGTCCTGTATTTGGGTAGTTGATCAATTTGATTTGTGAAAGTTGCATATTTTTTGTAAAGGTCAATCACGATTATTTTCTCATTTATTATAATTCTCAACAGCAATTGGAAAAAGTTCGTGCACTATTGAGTAATGGAAGTCGACAAAATGCCAGCAGGGAACTCATGCTACCGAAAAGCGCGGACATCGCGAAGGTCATATCCGATGATCCCACTGGTGATGAGGAAGGATTGGAAGAATTGCCTGAGGTAAGCGATAAAAAGAACAAATTATGCTATTCTGTTGTCAATTATTTAGTATTTTGATGATATAAATATATTTTATATAAATTATTCGATTAACACCATTACGTCTGTTAAATCATTTTGTATTCAGACGTTTCTCTCTATTGCTGCAAAATTTCTTAGATTTATAGAAAATATTCAAGATTTGTTTCATTCTTAATATACATGATTTTTCGTTTTAAGTATATGTTAAATTTATTTCTTCAAACATTAAGTATCCTTTCGTTTGTAGAAAAAAGAACGAAATTGGGAAAAGAATAAGGTATATGAAAAAATAACCATCTAAGAAAAAACTAACGCGAGTGACTCAAAAAAGAATAGTATCACTTAATAGAATTATAAAGGATTGTTAGCTCATCCTCGATACCCTTTTTGTATTGTAAAGTTGACCCTGTTCCGATCGAGGATGACGTCGCGTCGCGATGATTGCAAAGCTTACTTCTATTGGCAATCACTTTTATGTATTTATTCGTCCTAGCACGTTTCTATACCTAATATAGGAAAGTAAATTATACTGCATAACCCATAAATACCAAATAGCAGGCATCGATTTAACTTCAATCACTTTTATGGTTGTACAAGGTTCGACGAACGCTAAAGAAGCAACTTCTGAATCGCTTTGCATTTCCCAGTAAATACGATGTTCTGGGTCCAATATTATTGTATTCAAATGAAAGATTGATGGCTCTTTACCTCGTTACAAGAAAAATTCCTAGAAAGTCATACTTCGAACTCCTTTCTATCGTAAATCATATCGAAATGTACAATTTTGTCATATGTGGCCGCTATTCCGTGCAATTATTGTATTTTCGGACTTCAACTTTCTGTTCGTAACATTACGCGCAAAGATCTGTGTAAAACAGGTTTGTTAATACAGGGATTTCTAAAATGATATCCTTTATCCTTTCCTTCTTTAAACATTGTCATTTATACAATATGCATAAATTTTTGAAAAAATCTTCTATAAATCTTTAGAAATATACAGGGTGGTTGGTAATTGGTGGTACAAGAGGAAAGGGGGTGTTTCTACGCGAAAAAAGAAGTCGAAAGTATAGAATAAAAATTTTCTTTTAATTTCTTTTTTTTAATTTTTTTTTTTTAATTTTTCCATCGAGACAACGATCTACAGTGAGATCCGTTGTAACGAGACGTGATAAAGTGCACGCGTACCGAGCGAAAATTCAAAGTCGATTTTCTCGAAAATAAAGCCTCAAACGAAAAATTTTTATTCTATATTTTCGACTTCTTTTTTCGCGTAGAATTACCCCCTTTCCGCTTGTACCATCAGTTACCAACCACCCTGTATAAATCTAAATTAAAAGGTTAAAACATAAAAACTTGAAACGTGATAATTTCCAAGAAAATGCTTTTCTTTTTGATGACAACATATATTTTTTCCGCGATTACTTTCACGAGTTTCTAATTAGTGTGTTTATTATATTACCAGTCGTAATTTTCAGAGGATCTCGGGCAAAACTATGTATGTAAATTTCTCAAAGGATGCCGCGAAACCTTCCTTACTGAATACTAATTAGCAACCAGGCTAAAATGGCTAACGGACGCTCGAGGAACATATATTGTTAATTATGTGTAATTAAGATTTCTCGACCGATAAATAGAATTTTCTAAAAGAATACATGTTCGTTTACTACTGACGAGATAAAGAAATAGCTTAAATAGCCTGTATCAGAGTTCACTGATTATGATAAGTTTTCTTTTTCTCTTTTTATTACAGCCACAAGAATTGAGAATTATAAGACCCAACCTGCGGAAACGACCTGGTTATCGACCTCCTCCAAGAAGACCAACTTCTCTAAATCGAAGGAATGTCTATGCAGGTTATTTTTCATACTTTTATTCTATATTTAGTCCTAACAAATTTCGGACAGGATATTGCATGAAACTTTTTGTTTAATACGTTCCATATTACGTAATAGACTGCGTATGTTTATGTAAATTTACTTTGTTTCAGTTACTAAATATTATAATTAGACAATGTTCGAGCGTTTATTGAGAATTTGAAAATGCAGAAATGCGCAGAATACGTATATAAAATATTTATAGTACTTGTTACAATATTTAAGAAAAAAACAAGTCTCTGAGGTTCTGTTTCTTCTCAGCTCGCAAAAATATAAATCTGTATTTCTTGTGTATTTACGGGAAATTTACGGGAAGATGTAAAAATAAGCATGATATACAAAAATATATAAAATAGCCACAATATAACTTCATAGTATGGTTTCATTTCTTTTCTATTCGTAAAAATATGAATTTACATAAACATTCTTAATCTAATTTTAATGAATGTTTTATCTTGTGTATTTTACCATAAATGCATAGAAATTTTCAGTCTATCAATCATATAACAAAATCGATCTATAATAATTACTTTCCAGATCTATCGAGAACACCACTAATAAGACCACCCAGACGGCCCACAGAAGTAAAACGAGATCCAACAGAAAAAGAATGTACTTTCTTCACGAAGACAGTTTGTCTCGAAATAGCTGATTACCCACAGTAAGTTTCATGTATTACTATTTTTCTTCTCTTTTTTCCTCTCTTCCCTCCAACAAGTTGCAACAATTACGCAACTAATTCAGTGTCTCGCATTTAAATTAAACTTTCTCTGATGAACAGGGATTAACGTTAATTAAAACGTCGTTTCACGATAGTAAAGACAATTCGCAGGCTCGTTTAACTAAAAGAAAGTGCGCTCGCTTTTCTACGATTCCACGTTCGAATTGTTCATTGCGCAATGCTTATTCGACCTCCGTTTTCTCATAACCATAACCATAAGTTGTTTTTTTAATTAGGAATTATGGGTATCCAGATAGAGAAGGAAGTCGTGGAAGCAATTGTCAAAACTTTCGTTTCCTTTCTTCCATTTGTTCTCATGATTTCGTTGAATTGTGAGAAAGTTGTTACGAATTAAATTAAAAGAAGAATAATCCTCATTGAATTTATTATTATGTTTATTATTACGTGGATTTAAATAGAATGAAATTTTCTTAGCGAGGCGATTACGAGGAGTCTGAGAGGCAACAAGGAGATGGTCGCTGCATTGTTGACTGATTACAAGTCGCAAGATTTTGACGAATCTGCCGAAAGTCTTCCGATTGCATTGCCCCTGGAAAATAAATATGAAAATCGATACGAGAGTAATGAAATTAGGAGGTGAGACTCATAAACTTATAATAATTATTAATTCTTCAATTGGGAAAGACGAATTAATTTCTCATTTGAATATAACAATTCTTTCATTTATAGATCCCAACTTTTACTCGTTGTTTTATATTCAACTTTATTTAAAATAAATTATATCAGATTTATACTGTATAACTAAAATTTATCTAACTAGAATTCGTCTTTGTTAACTCGTAATTCTATAATTATAGGAATTTCTGTTTAAGAAATGAGTCGAATAAAAGGTTTAGTTCTATTGTGCTCCTGTTGAATGGCAACTGGGGCCAACAGCGATGCTTTGTAGCAACGCGTGGTATCATGATACAGGATTATATACATTTTACACTGAATCATAATATCTATCGAAGTTTTCTTTTTATAAATCACAATAATTTTTTATTATGTAAGATTATTTTCTATTCTATTAAATTAATTCGTGTCAATTTCATATCAATTTATCTTAGAAGATCCGATGCAAGTTCATCATTTGAAAATGTCGAAGAAGGTTTCACGTGTCCATCCGTCATCAAATATGCACGACCACAACTAGCTAGAGCCGCTTCCGGTATTTGGAAATACATAATAAACACCGGTGAACACACGCAAACTCTACGAATGGAGAAATGCTCGTAAGTAAAAGACAATCGCAATTAATTCGCATCAAGCGTTACATAAAATCAGCAATCTACCAGAACGTTCCTTCTACTTTACGCTCAAGATTGTCTTTTAGCCACGGTTAAAGCTGAGATTTCCTGCTCGGTTTAAAAGGCAATTCCGTTTACCTCGGTCGTTCGTTCCAATGATTTATTTTTGTAGTTGAATGCAACTGATTCGGTTAACACTTTCCCAGTAAAATTTAGCGGAGGATCTTCTCTCGCGATAGAAATCGAAATTCGATACTTTGTTACAAATCAGTGAGCAAAATATCTTCTTTGTGGTATTGAAGCTGAATATTCCTTGAAAATAAGAGAATGATACTTTACCACGTTAACAAGGCAAATTGAAATATTGCAGAAGAAAATTTCCAGGAAAAAATTATTCGAAATTTTTTACCATTGTACACTCTGACGTTAAATTTCGCTTTCAGAAACCCCCAGTCGAGCTGCTCTTTCATATCAGAGAACTATCGATCTTCTTGCATGCAAGTGTACAATTACCATAGACTTTTAACCTGGGATAATAAATTGGGTCTTCACATGGATATTTTTAAAGTTCCATCTTGCTGTAGTTGCCATGTGCACGGTTACGCTGATATTTTTCCACCTCATCAAAAGGACCCATCACTCAGAATTAAAGAATCGTTTCCTGGATCTGACTTCGCCACCAGCGATCAAAAAGATGACTTTGAAGAGTCTCCGAAATTAAATTATTTAAACAAGTTCCCTTTCGATTCATCTCTTGGTATGTAAATTGATCAAAGATATAACATTCTTTTTATTTATCGTGAAAGAATTTGAAAGATAAAACCAGGTGAAAATGTGGGACAAATTTCTAAAACCTTGCAGGTGCAAGCAATAAAAAACCTACAGTAGAAACTACCCCTAGTAGACCACCGTTTATTCTACCTGTAAGAACAAGACCAAAGAAACCTTCGTCTACAAGTTCAAGGCCATTCGATAAATTGCCTCAGCAACACGCACCGAATACTAGAGCACCAGGATATACTGGACCATTACTGAAAGGTTCTAGACCAAGTAGACCCAATAGACCACCATATAGAAGAGAATCCACGTCTCATGTTGAGGAACAAACCGAGACTGCGAACAGTACGATTTTAAATAGGTAACCATCAATGATCTTACGTATCATGACATAAAGTCAGGAATCTTACGTTTTAAATTAAAAAATCTGAAATTTGGAATTAAATTTGAATTATTTAAAGTTTAAATTTTTTAACCTGGAATTTTGAATTATTTAAAATGTAAAAATCCGAAATTTGCAATTTTTTATTACTTAGAAGTAATAACAATTTAAATTTTAAATATTGCATTAAATATGAAAAATCTAGAATTGAATTTAAATGAACTTTTTATTTAAATTTAAGGATGTAAAACCTATAGATGTTTGGACGTTGAATTAAATAAATTTGGAATTACACAGATACAGTCAACCATACGATTTGCAAATGGACGCAACGTCAAGGCTACAAAATGGTGGTTTCGACGACGAGTACCAAGAACCGCAGAGGCGAATCAATTATAATTACCACCCGATTATCGACTTTTTCAGACCAGAAGCAATGATGTTACAATCGTCTGAAGATTCTTCGACATCGGACCAAAACGATTCCAATTCGTGGAAACCTTTGATTGCATCTTGAGCGTAATTTTGCTTCTTTTCGGAGTACCTGATCGTTTCTTTCTTTTGTAAGAAATTAAAATTGTCGGATGTTCATCGTGTTTTACCTTGCAAAAACGAAAGTATTATATATATAATAAATATATACGTCGGAAGTAGATACTACAATTCGACTTATTGTTAGTTTCATAGTTTATTTTCTGTACTCGCTCGTATTCGTTGGTGTCCTCCAATTTCGATTAATAAATCGTTTTTATGATGCGTTACGTGAAACATGATTTATCATGACAAAAATATGACATTTAAGAAATAAAAATGTCGAATACAATTGCAATATGTGATTCATCCTTTGAGTTTATATTTTATGATCATATATAGAAAAATAAATTAAAGGGAGGGTACTGACGCAATACTTACGATTAGTATAACGGTAGTAAATGTTTAACGCCTATAGGAGTATTACAATCATACAGTTGGGCAGGTGCAATTGCAAATACGTTGCAATTAAGCAGCGTCGCGCGAATTTTTATATATTTATTATTCTGTACGTGTATTATTTATAAATCATCGTTAATATAATGTCTATTATAAAATATCGCTAGTTGGATATATGTGTTTCGCGAATCATTAAATAAATAATGCAACAGCGACTCAATGATAGTTTCTTGTTCTTAATATTGCACATTCTCTACTAACAAAGATTGCACGCTGTTTCTAAACAGTTCCATTTCTTATTCCACATTTCTCAATTCTTCAATTGTCTTACTAAATAGCTACTTGTCAATCGAATCGTTACTACTTCATAATCGTGATCCATTAAACTGGCATATTCATCAACACAGTATCATACATAAGCATTTGAAATTAAAGAAAAATATAAATATCGTATTTTTAAATTCATCAAATTTATGCCAAACTGTAGAAATATTTTTTAACACGTTATATAAATATAATAAAATATGTAAACAACATAATATAGACACAGTTTCTGTTATATTTGATAATATTTTATTAATGAACTCTTGAATAAAAATTCTGAGATTAAATTAAGTAATCTCTTGCAATAATATTTAACAATATTCAAGTTGAAATACATTAAAAATATGTAATATAATAATCGGAGATATGAATCCTCCATTTCTATTATATTTCATGGATCTTTCACGACATATAGGGAATACGAAACCATTCTATTGTCCAAACTTCCTGTCGACTTATCCATTACGATAGCGTTAACGCGGCTTAAGCTGCGGCTGACTATCCACAGTCAAGAGCACCGAGCGTTTTGCTTAGCTCACTCGTGTGTAAATCGTTTGTTTCGCTTGCCAAGTTTCTGGCGAGGCAATTACACTGAGCCTTTCCGCGTCGAGCCGCGAAGCGTGTCGCCCGAGCCACAGTTTTCTTCGCATCGCTACCTCCGGATGAAACATTATCGAGAGCCGCTAATTCTAGAAACGCTGCCGAAGCTAGAATCAAAGATCCATTCCTTTCCCATGGCTCGTGGGTTCCACCGAATCATCTTCAATCTTTATTATTAAAGGAGCGAATCAAAATAAACAAATTGAAATTTCCATATTTCGTATAATTTTCATAGCAAAAATCTAATTGTATTTTTGTAACGTTACAGAATATCTTAAAACGTTACAAATTCTTTTTGTTTGCTAGAATGAGAACAAGATTCGGATATTAAAATTTGATGGTCGTAGCAAGATTACAAAACCCCTGTCAATCTTTGTCTTCTACGGAGGAAGCCAAACATATGTCAAGATATACATCGTATTGCTGTGAATCTAGCGTCTGACTGATAGAATGCATTCTTATCTAAAAAAATTGGAAAATTTAACATTGTTCTCTATATGAGTCCCTTAATTACTAATATAACTCTATAAATTTCAGAATTAAATCCTTGGGATTTGAATCTCAAAGAATGATCTGTAACCTCCAAAGATTAATAAATACATCAACGTTGACGTTCGATGGAGTTCAAGATTTCGCGTAATAATCGCTGGGAACAATTTATTCAACGGTTCTACGGATATCAATCACTGAATTAAAAGATTATTACATAGAGTACCAATTAAACAAGCAGCAAATGAGGCTGTCCCATTAAACGAATACTATTGCGTGATGGATAATTACGTTTTCTCATGTACCGCTTTAAGATTGCAGTTATTATATTGAAACTGAGGAGTAACGGGAAATATGTCTTTAGCACGACGATCTTCTAACACGAAGAAACGAAACATCTGAATGCAATTTATTATATATATAGTTATACAATGATTTGTAAAGAAATTTCAAACAAATAGAACTCTTAGAAAGAAATCTCTAATTTTATATATTTTATATATTGTATAACTATATATATTTGCATTATGCAATATTGCATGCATTATATATATAGTTATACAATTTCAAACAAGAAATTTCAAATAAATAGAATTCTCAGAAAGGAATTTCTAACTAATTTTCATAATTCTTCTCGTTCTTTGCAGTTTGATCTCAGCTTCGAAAGTCTCTGAAAAAGTGAAATAAAGCGTGTCGTGTGATCGAGGTAGAAGGAGCAAGAATTTAGAACAAATTAGCGAATCCGCAGAAAGTGGTTCAGTAAAAAGCGTTGATGCAATTAATGCGTCGTGCGCGAGCTAGGCTGCTCACGGATTTCTTTATTCCCTTTCCAATGAAACGATCCACCGAGGGACTCAATCGAGAGTGACAGAACCGTTCTGTGTTCGGCACTGCACGGTCCCGTGAACAACGACACTTCAGACCCTACTGCTGCCTTTCCGATCCACTGGAAAATATAAATTAGGCCACGCGGACCGTGCCGCGTGCAGTTCGATGCAAGCTTTCAATCGAAAATGATAGGAAACCTATTGGTTTCGCGCCAATTCGAATCGTATCGATCATAATTTGTTCGTGCACCTTGCGGCCGAATAACTATAAAGTTTTTGGTGGCGCATTTTCGAAACGATCACAATTTATTCGCGCATCTTTGAATTAAATCGATTTCAATTTATTTGCGCGTTTACAAATCGAATTTAATGTCATTTGTTCGCGTATCTTCGAATCGTAACTTATTTGTGTAACCAATCGAATAATCCTCATTTGCTTACGTTGAAATTTTTTATGAAAATAGTGAGCCTTGCGTTGTTGCGTGCTTTGTAAAAATTCGTAAGAGCCATTCGTACACAAAATGCGTGTTTCGATTACTTCTTCCTTTAGAAACTTGTAAACCTACCCTGTTACAAGATAATTCGTTTTATTTATCGTGTCACGGGGATATTATTCAAATTTGTCTGACTGCAGTAAAGTGATACTGACTATAATAGTTGTCTGACTGAAATAAAGTGATGTTAAACTTCTCAAACGACAATTCCATGTTCCACTTGTTATGGTATTGTGCATAGACAAGGATTACGCAAATTGACTGACTTATCTTTGCTCAAGTGCAATGGCAAGCTCACAATAGCGCAATGAATCAAGTGTTGTTAATGCTGTTACTGGTGTCGGTTTTCGCGTCTCAAGGGAAATCAGTGTCGGATATTTCACATGGTTCAGGAAAATTTACCAAGGGATCTCCCACAAATGGCATCCATCCACAACCCAACATCTCTAAAGAAGAATTCTTCTTCGCAGAATCATCAACAACTGAGCAAATCTCAACCACTGTTTCTCAAGAAGAAAATCAGAGAGAATCAGATCAAGAATTGTCTGACACCAGTGTATACAACAGAGTCCAGAATCCAACGGACAATGAATCTTCTATAGATGATTCTTCTTCCGAAGAAGAAGAGCCTGATGGACCAGCTGATCACGCGATTCCTTATTCAGAGCACGAAGAACCGAGAAACGTTCCAACAAAACCGAAATACACTGCTCCAGGTGAATGGGCCAAGCCACCAAAGGACAAAAAAGTTCACTTAGAATTTGTACCAACGAAACTGTACGCTCAAGTGAGAAAAACTCATACATTGAGGAAGCTGCCACGAAAGAAAGCTATAGAGAACGCGGAATCTGAAGAGGAAAAGGAAAACGCAGCAAGATTAAGGGCAG
Organism: Bombus huntii; assembly: GCF_024542735.1. Classification (NCBI taxonomy): domain Eukaryota; kingdom Metazoa; phylum Arthropoda; class Insecta; order Hymenoptera; family Apidae; genus Bombus; species Bombus huntii. Next base: position 12,716,716 of record NC_066248.1, on the reverse strand, counting down.
TGGTGAAGAATACTAAAGTGAACACGGTTTATACAGAAGAAGGCTACGAAGATTCTGCGTATGATCATGCTGGACATATCAGAGACGCTGATTTTCACGAAGGTTACGCCAGAAAGTTGCATGATCATTTAGATCTTAAGAAAAAATCTGAAGACGATGATTATGATGATGATCACGAGAAAGAAGAGAACGAGACAAAGGATAAAAACTATAAGAAGATTAAACCCGAGGAGTTCAAGGAGTTTGATGAAGATGATAGTGTTCCTCCTAAAACGAGTGCAACGAGCAAAATCAGTGATAATGTTTTAGTAAATCCAAAATTAGTTGCTGAAAAGGGAATAGAGAAGCTGCAGGAGGATTTGGAAAGAGAAGCTGAAGAAATGGAGAAAGGGATTGAGATAAGTAAACTGGAGAAAGTTCAGACAACCACTGATATGGAAACCTCAGCTGGATCAAGGGAACGTGATAATTATGACAGAATGAAGGAAAGAAGAAAGAAAACGGATAAAAAACGAAGAAAATTGTCATCGTCTGAAAATGTTGAGAATTCTACTGCAGCGTCGATGGATGAGAATATAATTTCTACGGATCGTACAACGGATACTACGAGTGTCATAGAAGATTTGGAAAATTGGTCTCAGAATTCTTCAGGGTTACATAAATACAAAGTCGATAGTAAATCTTCGCCTAACGTCGATATAATTGATTTTACACGCACTGAGGAGAATCCAACGACTGTTAGCTACGGTCAACTCTTCTGGGATTATTTTAAAACAAGGCAGAATCAATTGACAACCACAGAATTTCCATTGATATCGGAATCAACGACTTTGAATCAGAATCTCGCACAACCTCCCTATATTAGAAATTTGAATAATTTTGTACCTTATTCTGTTTACGAAGAACCTACGACCATATTTCCAATCTTGGAACCTGAGATCTTAGGTGTTCAGGAAATAACATCTGGTCATAGTTCTGTGGATTCGGCATATTTAAAAAATAATGGGCAGAGTAGTGAATTGCTACCTGTGGATAGCGCAAGTATGAACGAACTGTGGCAATCGATTAATTCCGATGAACAATTAAAAATGGAACTACCTTCCTTTTTAGAATCTCATAGTGATAAGATACCTATGAATGATCAAGAAATTTCATTATTGAATTCCCAAAAGATTTTAAACAGTAACGAAGAATCTAACCAAAACTTTGACAGTTCTCTTTTCAATCCAACGTTAAGTTCGGTGAGCAATCGCAAACCACGTTACAAAATTACAATTAGAAACAAATCAAAAGAACCTCAAAAACCCTTGAATCTTAACATTCAATCTTCAAATCAGGAATCATCGACATCGAGTATCATAAACCAACAACTGACCGATATGACGACTACGAAGAAACCTGTCTCAATGAATGAAAATTACATGAAAGTTTTGATGCACGTGAAGAACGAAAAAAACCTGAAAAACGTTCAACATCAGCATCCAAACAGTCTGTATCGAAATCCTCAACATCCAAACAGTTTACAACCTAACAATCTTTTTCTGTCTAACACTGAAAATAATCTACAAGACTTAACTATACTGAGACCCCCACTTCCTCAAAAAACACCAGATTATTATTATTACAACGTTGTTCCGCGAAGTAAACCGGAAATCGACACCACGCTGTCTGACTGGAGCTCGATTCCGGTTTCTCAACAACGTCGTCAGGTATACAAAAATCCTAGAATGTATCGGATTTATTTCGATTTACCACAGATGCAACGACATCCTCTAAATCGCAAGAGAAACACGAAGTCAGCGTCTGATTTGATTCGAGGCGCTCCGCCGCCGCAGAAGGATTTAATGTGGCACAATGAACCGATAGATTACGTAAATCGTGGCGGAAACGGGTCGAAGCAGGGCAGAAACGTTCTGAGACCGTTTCGTCAGGCGTCGAATCTCGACGGGGTTCGTGGAATTCGTGCAAAAAGGCGTAAAAGAAGATTTGTCGGAGTTGATGACGAAAGCGATATCGTGAAAGGCTCGATAGTAAACAATGGCACGTCGAATCGAGGTGAAATAGAACGAGCAGCGAAAAATCCATCGATCGAGAGAAATTGCTCGCAGAAAGTGACACGCGACCTGGAAGTGGGGCTCGTTCTGGATACGTCGCAGGCAAAACAGTTTGAGGAGAAGAAATCGAGACATTGTGGGAAGGATTGGGGAGAAGAGTCGCGTGTCGTGGAAAGAGAAAGCATAGATGTGAATGGGTATAATGGGAGGAATGGGTGTATTAAAAGCAATTTGAGGGCGCCCAGGTATGACGATGGAAAGAAAGAGGAGGGAAATGTGATTTATTTGGTCAGGAAGGAGAGGGACGTTGAAAAAGAAGATTTTAAAGCGAGGAATGAATTAAAAGAACGTGAAGAATTATTGGATGAAACATCTAAAGTGTCCGGAAGAAAGAAACGAGAATTAAATCTGATTGATTTAGTAAGAAAGAGAAAGGACGTTAAAAAAGATGACTCTAACATAGCGAAAGAATTAAAGCAACGTATAGAATTATTAAATAAAACATTTCAGGTGACTGATGGGCAGAAAGAAGAAAAAGTGATCGATTCAGTGGAAGAAAAGAAAGATGTTCATGAAGAGGTTTCTAAAATAAAGGACGAGTTAAAAGTACATGCAAAATTATTAGACGAGGCACCAACGATAACTGAGGATGTCATAAACCAGGAAATAAACAGTCGTTTTAACGAAGAAACGAATGAAAGTAAGGAAGATAACGATAAAGAAATTAACAAAAGGAAAGATGACGAAAACGAAGAACATATTGACGTTGATGTCGAAGTTCCAGAGTTCGATTACATGGAAGAACTAACCGAGGAAGATCATGCTGATGAAAGTACTGCTACCACAGAAGCTACCATAAATATAGAAAAATATCCATTTTACAATAACGAAAAGATGCCAACTCCATCTGCTTTAAAATACGCGGTAGATCCTAAGAGATTACCTACGAAAACATACGGAGCCATGGACTTTTACAATTCGAGGGATGCTTATATGCAATGTGACGAGGTGGAGCCTAATTTAAAGGTATTACCAGAGAAAGAAGAACCAGTAGGAAATAAAGATCCGGAGGGGAATCTTCCTCGTCTTAAAGGATTAGGAGACAAGCTCGACTGTTTCAAGGCTAAATACTTTGACGAAGATCCATTCGATAATCCCTTGTTTCTAGAGAAACAAGTGGAAGATCCAGTTCCTCCAGCTGAAATAAATGGCAAGCAGTTCGTTTCGAGAATCATGATGTTCCCTAAAGAAGAGGATGATCACGTGATACAGAAATCTTCTAGGAGGCCAGAGAATTATCGACAACTTCGAAAACACATTTCCAATCCCATTGTAGCTCAGAAAACAAGGCGAATTCGATATAAAATTTATCCAAGAACGACGCCAAGAACAAGAAGAAGACCCGAGAGTTATAGAGTTCAAAGTTCACGGACTAAGTATACGAAAAATTCTAAAAGGCCACAGAAAATTGAAAGACGTCCTGTCACATCTGCCAGTGAAATATCCTCGATAAAGCTTTCAGATAGTATACCATATCAGAGTCAGGTTTATGAGGACGTTATGGGTACCATAAAGAATTTAGCGAATTCTTATCAGGTTCGTGAGACGACAACGATTCCAGCTTCAGACGAAATTACTTTAATGGATGATACGGTGGATGATGTTAAAACGAATTCTAGTACAAATTCGACGAGTTACAGGAAAAGAGAGAAAGAGAAGAATAGTGTGTCGATAGATATCATGGATCGTCCGAGTGATATGAGAATTAATATTAAAGGACCGATGCCTAAATATCAGAATAGGTACAGACAAAGTGTGTACAAGAGAATTAGAGTTCCACAGAAAAGTCGATTAAGGGTTCAGCCGGTACAGAAACCTGTAATTGGGATTAGAACTGTGAAACGTCGTCGAAAAGTCCGCATTTATAAACGGGATCTGAAGGATGACTTGAACTCTAGTCGTGAAAGAAAATTATTAGTTGCTTCCATTGAATTGGGCTCACAGTCGGCGGAAAAGAAAGAAGACAAAATAGGAAATAGGTTCTTGAAGTGGAAGGAAAATGATTATCAACTAAGAAACTTGGAAAATTCGACGATTGAGGACGACAAAGATTCTTCTACTCAAGAAAATTCAATGACTTCCACCAAACTTCCAAAAACGATCGATACAAAGAGAAAATCGAAGATTCTGAATAGTGTAACGATTAATTCTTCGAATAATAAAGACGATCATGAAGAGGAAGAATCTCAAAAAGTTGTGTACACGATTAAAGACAGGATAAGGTACTCGAAACCAAAAGGTGATCTTTGGAATGTTGGCAAATTTGTGAATAAAACTATGGTGGAAGAAGACAAGAGACGAAGCGAGCCAAGGTATAATTATATTAGAAGAAAGAACCCTTCAAACCAAACATTAACCACTACAGAGAGTTCTTTGTTGGACTTGACTAATAAAATTAATTGGACAGAAACTGTGACGACCACAGATAAAGTCAATGAACTCGACAGTCAAGAAATTGTGAAAGAAAACCGCAACGTAGAATATATGAGCAATAATACCAAAGACGATTACCAGAACAAATCTGAAAATTTTACTAATTTTAAATATGATCTAATTAACCAGTCAAATGAAGAAGATGTAAATAAAACAGGAAGTGGTTATGCAGTTTACGAAAGTGTGAACGAAGGTGAAGTAACAACAACCACACAGAAGCCACAATTGTCGACTTCTACTGAATTCTTTAACTTGGAAAGCTTCCTGGATACCGATCCTCCAAAATATGGAGAATTATCAAACGAAGACTTTGAGAAATCATTTTCATTGAATACTACTAATAGTTCTAATGAGAATAACAAAACTTCAGACTCTACGAATTTCAATGAAACACAGAAGGGAAACGAACATGAAAAGGAAAAGGATGAAGATACTTCGAAACCGTTTCATCAATCATATTTTTCCAATGAAGAATCTTCGGAGAAAGCACAGACAGAGACGAAAGTTCAGTCAAGCACAGAATCTTCTGAAGAAAGCAGCGTCGCATCGAAAGAAAGCGAATCAGAGGAAGATCGAACGTCTTTCTCATATACTTCTAGGCCATCTTCTCCAGCAGAGAACTATGAAGATGAAAAATATTCGCAGCTTGGTCCACGTATAAACAAACCAGCCTTTTACCATCCTCCATTTTTCAATTACAAAAGATTCCATCCAAAGGAAAACTCCGAAGAAACGCAAGAAAGCAACGAAGAGAAAGAAGAATATGTTTTTCCGTGGTATAAAGACAAAGAAGACCGACGGAAACGGAGACGCAGTCGATATCGCGATAAAATGAATTACGAATACGAATATCCATGGGAAAGAAGAGAACGTTTAGCACGAGAAGATAGAAAAAGAGAGGCAGAGAAGCGTAAAGGCTTGCTAAGAAAATTCAATGATGAGGAGGAAGAAGCAGAGGAAGCCTCTGCTACGAAATATCGAACGAATACTTATCCACGTGGAAGATACCGATTTTGGGGTCGAATAGATAGTGACACTTCAGAAGATAGAACTTCAGATAACATAGAAAGTAGCAGCGAGTATCGACCAATAATGAGGTATAGCAGCAGATATAATTCGAGAAATATTAAGCTACCTCTGGACAAACAATTGACGAATATCAAATCGAGAAATATAGAAGAAATTAGTAGATCGATCAAGAAGACTTTGGAAGACAATTCAGAGGAGATGGGAACGCTGGAAGAAACGAAGAATGATTCGTCACAGGAAAAGAAACTCGAAGAAAAAGAATCTGTGACTTCTTATAAATCTAGAGGTATTTCCCGAGGAATGATTGTTCCTGAAGATGTGACATTAGTCCCAAGCAGGAAAACGAGAAATAGAGAAAAATCGATACATAATAGTTCTATGGATACCTTGTTTGAAAGTAGAAACTCGAGCGAGTTGGTGAAGAATACTTTAGACAATTCCGAGCCTCGAATAACCGTGGTCGAGAGTCCTCGAGAAATTGAGAATTCCACGAAGCAGACAAGCAAGAAAAGACGAAGGCCATCGAAGAACGCTATTTCTACAATGGAAACTGTGACAAAATCTGCCACTGAAGCTAATCGAGCTCGTCGAAGACAGAAACCTTCTTCTACCACGGTTGCCACGGTCGAATCTACTTCTTTAGTTGCAACAACGACGTCAGCTTCTAAAATTGCTCGAAGGAGAAATCAGAAGAGTAAAGATTCGAAGAAGAATTACATTTCTAACGTCCTGAATAAATCTGTCAACGAAGCTAGCAACGAGACAGATACTTCGAGTAAAACTGGTACAGCGGAGCAGCATTCCAGAAGCAGAAAGAAGAATCAAACGAATGAATTAGTGAACGAATCGGCAAAAAACGACAGAAATCAAGAACTATCCGTAAAAGGTTCTATAAAACAGGAGCATCTAGAGAAGGTGAACGATGGTCGAGGAAAGAATCAAGGGAACGAAACTATCGAGGAAAGATTGGTTGACGTGAATCAGAATAAGGAAGCAGAGGAATCGAAGAGAATATTTCTTCCTGTCAAGAGTGATGAAAGGTTCGATTTCAAGGACGCTAGGATAGAAACCTTGAGTGACTTTGATAAAACTCATAATGATTACGAGATTGGAAGCATATTGAAGACAGATGCGAATTTTATACCTCAGAACAGAGCTCTTCAATTGACCGAACAAAGTTCCAGAGAAATTATTTCTACTGTTTCTTGGATATCGGAGAATTATGATTTTTAAGAATGCTTATTTTTTATTTGTATTTTATACCAGTACTTTAAGGTCTTTTTAGAAGAGTCCAGAGAAAAGAAGGAAAAATTGAAAATCGTGCTGTTGCTGAGCTAATTGGGAAATACTTATGTAGACGAGTAGAAATTGTTTGGAAAGGATGTTAATGACACGTTAAGATGATGTTACTCTCATTAGAGATTACCATTAGAGTTTCCTTTCATTAACCTGACATATTGAGAGAGTTTTGTGTGATACGATATTTTAGAAAGGCGAAACGAATTTGAGTTATTTTAGTGATTATGAGTCACTTATGAAACAATTTGTTTTAGACTAGTTTTTGAGGGCAAGTTGGTAAAAAGTATATCACGTTTACCTGTGCAATGTTTTCAGACTTAAATAACTTGTGGAAAGGAAATAATTATAATGCTGGAAGGATGGAGATCGAACGGTCATATTCATTGGGTGTAAAGCAAGAGGCGAGTAAAAGAGATAGCGCAAGGAAAATGTGAAGAAAGATATCAGGATGGAACGTTTTAACAAATCTTTGCAAACTATTTTCTGTAATAAATCGAAATTATTCTAACTAACATTTAAACAAATTTGTTACAATTATAATGACATTAATTCTATAAATCTTTTACTAAACGAATAAAGTTACATATTTGATATCGTTAGTTCTTTACCTATTACATGTACATTGTACAAAAATCAGACTATTTGAATAAAAATGAACGTTGCACAAAAAACAAGAAAGTCCTTAAAGAATCCTTAAAAAAGTTTTTAAAAAAATTACTAAAATATTTTCACTTAATTAAAAAAATTCCATAAAAGATCTTAAGAAAATTCATAAAACATCCTTAAAGAAACCTTAAAAAATTCTTGAAAAATCTTCATAAACAATCTTTAACGAATTTCTAGCGTTTTACTAACATGTTAATTATTTCTTTCTACAATTGATTATAATCTAAATTGTTGCGCTCATTACGTAACATCAATCCTTGTTCTAAAGTGGATATCCTTGATCCAATTCAGTACAATAGAACGTCACAATTTCTCCATGGAATTTAGTAAGTAACTTCTGAATCATTCTTCCGTTTATCGTACTGCAGACGTGATGAATGATTCGTCGATGAAGAATGATGTACTTGCACTTAACGATTATTATGCAGTTTAGAATAATGATCCATGCTATTATATTAATTACTCGATGCTTAGAAAATAATCGTCTTATTAAATCAAATGCACCTATGAACTTCATGGTCTGAATATCGTTATGGCTAAGAAACTATGTAGGCAAAGTAATTAGTTACTAGTAATTAATGCGTGAAATAGAAGTATCTTATACAATAACTGATCGTATGAAGATTAATCAAAATATCCTTTAGTATTCAATTAACGAGATCTTTAGCTATATTTAGATATCAATTTCGATACTTATTTGTCGTGATACAATTTTCAATTTCTTCAGTCAGAAAAGTGGAAATATTTAGTACAATAACTGAGTGTATAAAGATTAATATAAATACATCTATTCTTTAGTATTTAATTAATCAAATTTGATAGTGAAATTATATTTGCTGGACGATTGTAATACCTATGAGGCAACAAAATTTTCAATTTTCAATTTGTTTAGTGAGCAACGTGCAATGAACAACTTTCAAATATTTCCTAATCGGAATCAGATTTTCCCTGATAAAAATACGAATTACAGAGTATTTACCTTATTCTGTTGGCACGACCGACGTGAGTGGTAGCTGGACGTTCACCAAGGTTAAGGTGGACGATATCCTCCATTTAGGTACGTACTGCATTCTAATAAAATCCTGTATCGATGAATAACACTCGATACTGAAAGGGAATACAAGCCTTTGATTGGCCAACTGCGAGACCGAGCCCCGTATATAATTCGATCTTTAGTTTCGTGCTTTAGTTTCCTTCTTGTCTTGCAAAGTGACTACCAAAAGGTCAATATGATTCCTTTGAAGGTATGTCGTCGCACTTGTGCTCGTTTTACATAAGAATAAATAAGAAAGCACTTCGTAATCATCTAAAAATGGGATCTTAAATGAGTGGTGTTCCTTAACAGTATAGTTATTACATTTATTTCTAAATGACGACTTTTATACATATATGAGAATATATAAATATTAATTTCCTTAGTGAAGTGCGATAAAGTGTTATTATAATAGTGTTTTTGACAGAAGAGAGTTAAACGATATAAAAGATTTAAAATAATGAAAATTATCTAAACGCAATGATTGTTCGTTAAAATTTTCGTTTTTCTTCCAAATTTCAAATATTAAATGTTACAATTTAATTTCTAATAATCTTTAGATACGTTCGTGTATACTAATCATTTACAAAATATTGAATTAATAAAAGCAAAAGGAAGCGATAAAACATTTCGGTAAACATATGCTTTGATAATGTCAAATCGGTGTTCCTCACGTGATAATTAAATCGGGTTTTATAAGCGTTCGAACTAGAACGAAAAAGAGAAAATAGTCACAGCAACATGACTCGCGTGACTAACGTAAGAGAGGTGATTGTGTTCTCCAAGGTCCATATGTTTCACAGTAATGCTAATTCTAAAAACATGTTTAATGAACTTTGCAAATCGAACCGTTTTGAAGTGAATTTAAATGAAATAATTATTTAAACCAAATTTCGTGGCTGTGTAATTTATATCTGCTTTCCATTATGTGTTAGATTTTAATAGTTGAAATATAATCACTGGCTTACGCGAATTCTTTCGTTTACAGTGTTCTCTAATAACGAAATTAGTGGAAACGAAATCCCGGCCTTGGATTGGCTAACAGTAACCTTACGCCGAGCCTATAATTCAATCTTCAAGTTTGTACTCGAGTTTCGTTCTTGTTTTACGATTCGACAAACAGAAAACACGACTACGTGTGCTGAAATAAAAGTAAACTTAAACGATGCATCCAAATGAAACTGTGTATTTTAGCTGCATATATATGTTCCTGCTTCTTTTCTTTCTTTCTTTTTTTTTAACAAAAATAAAATCACAGGAGAAAGCGAAAACGTTTAACATCTAACAGTTAATATTTCAAACATGTTTGTTTAACGTTTTGCGAGATTTCTATATTCGAGTAACGATAAGATACTTTGCTTTTTACGGTATAATTAATTTATATCACCAGGTAAAAACTAACATGCAAATAATATCATACTTTCTATCGATGACTGTCGTTTACTGCCATTACCTAAGTTTGCTATCGCGAAATTAAATTCGAGGATAATAGGCTTACCTTGTTAATAATTTCTTAATTGAGAATCTGATATACCTGATTAAATTCTGTTATATCGGCGAACTGAATATTGTTTTAATAATATGGGAAGATAATTTCTTTGTCTTCAGTATCTGATTGAAAGCACATATAAAAGAGCGATAAAGTACGTTCAGCTTCAAAAATTACATTGATTTAGCCAGCAGAAACAACTAGGATTTTCCCATTTCATTTTAGCGTCTGCTTATAAAATGGCAATAATTAATTGTTTACAGATCATTCTACTGTTAACTATGGTTGGTTTGCTGAACTTATCGACAGTTGCGCCGGACAGCGCAGGAATCGTAGAGATGGTGAACGGATTGGCGTATGGTAAGTCAGTCTACTTACTTTCCTTTTACGTTACATAATATCCAGAAACTTCCTTAACTTTCGTTTCTCTGCGAGTAATTTGTAATTTTGCTATTTCTATGTGTGCATTATTGTTATAACTAACTTCAAATTTGATAAAAGTAATCAAACGTGTTTTCACATTCGATTGAATCACGACAGAGGACGACACTGCGTTTCGAGAACATTTCGCTCGAATTCCTTTCACTTTTATTATAAACAGTTTATCTTCTGAGAATCAGAGTAGAAGATCACAAATTCCATCATATTAAGCAAGGTTATAAAAACAGGATATAAAAATATTGGACCTGATTATACATTTTTATTGCGTGTGATTTAGAAATCGTAGAGATTTCAATGCGCCGAGTGGAGATTTCAACACTTGCGTAGGCGATATCGACTGCTTCATGTTATATCGCTCGGAACGTATAAGATTTAAGTCAATATAAAAATGAAACTAAATTAAATATAAAGTTAGTTAGTATAATTGCTACTTCAAGGATAAAAATATTGTTTAATTTATTAAAAAATTATACGATAAAGTATAATTAAAATTTTTATCCAATTTTAATTCGATTCACTTATTAGAACTACGATGTTTACTTACGAATTGTTATTTTCCATTATTTACTAATTATTATTATTTTATTCTAGGAGGCATTCCCTATGGAAGCGTAACTGGAATGCTGGCAAAGTATCCAGGATTCATGAGACAACAATTTAATTCCATTCAGGCTCGGCAATTAAATGGATTCGGAAATGTACAACCGGTAGTTGTCAATCCAAATTTTAGGGCAACGAGACTGGTAGGCGTGCATCCGCAACCTGTACAAGTTTACAATGCTCGTGGTGTCGTTGCTCCTGGCGTTGTTGGCACGATCAGTCACATAGGATATTGAATTCCATTAGTTATAAAAAATTTCTAATAAAAAGTACAAAAGCTTTAAAACTTTCATTATACATTCCAAAAATTTCATTATATTTATTGTCACGTATGATCGTATGTATGTGTATTTAAAAATCATAGTTAAATGAAACTTTTTTAGGTAGTGTCATTAAAGATATGAGAAATCGTTTAGAATACTTTTATTCCTCTTTAGCAACTTGCTTCTTAAAAGTATATGTGAGGTAAGTATCCCTTCAATTATATGCTCTCAATCACTATGTAGCAAATGAAAAAGATTGATGGTGATATGACAAGTATATAATTCGGATGTGATCGACAACTTTCTATCTTGTGAATCAGTATTTCCGTAGCGTATACTGTAATTCTATTCCAAAATATTACTTTAAATTATTTCCTTCCTGATTATACAATAAACTATATTATTACCCAATCTAAATAATAAATTACAACTCTAAGAATGAATCAAACGATCAATTGATACCATTTCTGTGTGTATCAATTATATAGATTCGATGATGATATTCCCGTATGAAATATACAAAACTGATCGACCATTTGTCGATTGCATTAGTTATCAGAAATTCGAGTAAAGAAATTACACGTAATTTCATTTACGTATGAAATATTCAAAATTGGTTGGACTTATATCAATTGAATTAGGGCAGAAGCGTTTATGGAGAGAAAGTATAAATGACATCGGGTACGGTGTATGCCTGTTAGTCGTCACGAGCTGCACGCACGATGCATTACCCTCTACACGTGAGTACCTATATGAACGCTAATACGATCCTCGTTGACAGAGAGAAAAAAAACCAACTGTTTCGTAACTGTGAAGATGATATTCGTCCTACATCGATGCACCATGCGGTAACGCGGCTACTTTCTTGAACCGTCAATCGAGAAAATACATTTTCGTTTCGTTTGCCTCTAACGATGTACACCGACCAATTGTTTCTTACATAATACCGCTACCTTTATCGTTTGTTAAACCTGTCAGATTGTCTTATCATATATATTTAATATAAAAAAATATCGTACCGGTACTTTGCATAAACGAACATCATAAATCATTAATAAGGATTAAAAATTAATCGCCGCACGATGTATCGTATATAAATTACAGAAGATGATAAAGTATAATAAATTTGAAACAAGTCAGTGAAACTTCTCGATTAAATTCCGTAAAAGAAGTTTGGATACGCAAACCTCACAGATCTCAGAGTATGTAATCGTAAAATGAAATTGTCGCCGTTGATTCTAATCGTCGCAACAAAATCGTAATCGTTGAGTAGCCATGAAAATTTATTGCTATTTGCAAACAGTGTAGTGCACAGATGCTGTATCAGATTTACACGTGTCAGATAAATTTTAATGAATCGTTCTGCAAACGTCGTGTGTTAGATTCGCACTAATATATTCACAAGTGCACGTCCTTGCGAGAAAAAAGGTTTAGACGTTGCATAATCGTGCTAATTACGATCCGACCAGAACAATATGAGACAGTATGCATGTACATCATGTTCTGAGAACGCGTTCCACTTGGAGTCAATGCAATTAACTGTAAATATCTATCTAAAGCAATAAATTCCATAAAATCTTCGTCACTGATAGAAAGAAGAAAAAAGAAAACATTGATTGTCAACAAGGTGTTTTATTGTGTTATGTTTCCCAGACGTTTAATTAAGAGAACAAATGTGTGTGTTAAATTAACGGACACAGATTCATATCGATTGTTGGAAAATCCTTTTATCGTTCGTGTCGAACGACAGTCGGATCGTTCATTGATCGGTTGCTATTGTTCAATGGAAACTTATATGTCAGCTTCGTTAGAAAATAGATGAAACGTGGGCGTTCTTCGGGTACAACTTTAGATCGCGATAGTGACCATTCATAAGGACTACGGCACGTATAAATCGTGAGTGACCATGTGTATTTTATTGCGATCGCGGTGTACGCCGCTTGTAGAAATTAACTTCGTGAATGAATAAACCATGAATGAAACGGGAATACAACTCCTTATTTGCTTTCTACGCGATTTACTTATTGCCGATTGATACGTGCCGTACAGATTTATGTACTTGGCTTCGTGTAACTTTCCGCTGTAAAGAGCATTCGATAATCAATTAATCGATCACTGATGATAATATATCTACATTTATGAGTTATCAATATAATATAATACTTACACATACATATTTGTTGTTATCCAGACAGTATCAAATCAGAATTTAGCTTCTGGTAGATACTATTTGTTACTGGAGATTGATTTGAAAGAGAAAATATTTCTGAAAAGAAAGAATTTTTAGTACTTAGAAAGTACCTACTGATTTCTATAAATAAGTATCTATGCATTAGTAAGCTAATGTGCAGTCGTATAAGTCCGTAATTATGATCATATGAAAGTCGCGAATAATAAGTAACAATTCACACAATTATTTCCTTATGCGGACTGCGACGAGTGATACAATAATTGCAATCTATTTTCTTTGGTTCCTTTCATGCGTGCCGCACCTTTCACAATGCAATTTTAATGTTATATAACCGTGGTCGATTATTTTCTCGATCGTGTTCGCTCAGTTTTATTCTTGGAATTCTAGATATTTCAGGAAGCAACAAGTTTGCTACGATCAATTCGTTCGCCATAGGTCACAATCTCGTGGATAACAGGTTCCATGAAAACTAAATGAGAAATATTGATGAGTTTCCATTGCAAGAGTGCTATATCTTGTAAACAAACACGAATACCTGTCATACTTTGATAACTGCTCATAAATAGCGACACGGGTCAATGAAACAAAAAATGAAAAAGTTATGCTTACAAATATTTATCAAAATTAAATTTAAAACTAGTTTATAGCGAACATCGTAATGTATTAAAAAATCATAAGTTATTTCAAACTTAATACAACATTTCTACTCACACTCAAATCTGAGAAGGTTGAAAAATTTAATCCAAATCCGACATCGTAATCGTCTAAAACATTAAGTCAGACCTTAATTCAAAATTTTTATTCAAACTCAAATTTAAAATAATTAAAATCCTAAATCGAAAGCCAATATTACAATCGTGTAAAAAAACTAAATACAGAGAAAACTGAAACAGAAGTGCTTGAATCAAAACATTTCGAAACTCAGAGACGTTCTTCCGCCTCCGCGATTGCCTGCTCGCAAAATTTTCACAATCGGCCATACCACGTGCAAACCAAGTGTGTCATGTATGAAACAGTGCATTGATCTTCGGGTTTGAGCATGTAGCTTCTCCCATTGCATAATGAAAAATAAAACATCGTATTACAGAAAATTGGCGGGCACGGTATCGCGAGTCTCTCATTACTCGCTCCGTATTACGTAGTTCAAAGGGAAGCTTATATTTTCCTCATTTAAAAAGAGAAGGAAAGCCTTCACTCTTCCCATTGACTATTTTTACTTTAATTTTCATTGCAGATAACGGCGGTGATCGTTAGTCTATGGATTCTTCGGGACAACGTGAACGCGGCAAAAAGCGGACTCAGTAAGTCGATTATTATTCCGTTCTGGGAAACGCTTTTAAACATCACTATGCACACCCTTGAACTGCTTTTAGAACAATGACAATTATTTTTAGAAAGGAAAATTCTACGAGACGAATGAGATCAGTTTTATTTTATTAAATGCGTTGATATTTAGAATCGTTTGATATTAAATCGCGCCGATATTTGAAATTGTTCGCTATAAAATGCACTTGACGTTTACGAATCTTTAAACTTGTTTAATTACTTAGTAGCTTGTTTAAATTACTCTGTTTACTGCTGAGGAAAACTGCAAAGCTGCTTTAATAAATCGCGTAATTCGTTCTATCCTGATTTATTATGGTCAATGGAGAAATTCAAAAAGACAAATTAAACATATTTTGATCTTTGTAAGTATATGTAAATATACGAAATTGGCCAATCTTGTATGAAGTAAACGATGGCAGAAGTATTCGAACAGAGAAAGTGTAATTGACATCCAATATGATGCATGCCAGTTGGTCTTCATGAACGATGCACGCACGTTGCATTATCCACGTGAGTTCGCGAACACTAATAGGATCCCCGTTGACAGGTTAAAAAGAGCACTTTCGCAACTATGACGATAAATGACAATCTTCGTCCTACATTGATGCTTCTCATGGCAGACGAGTCACTTCTTTTATATCTTTGAATCGTGACAACTAATTTATGATTTCCAATTTAAATGTTAAATAATATAGTACATGAAATGTTATCTTTAATTATGAAAATTTCTGGTTTCTGTTCGTTCAGAATTTCTGTGGCACTTCGAATACTTTTAGTTGATGACGATTGTAATAATTAATTTAATAATAATAATAATTCAAACAGAATAATTTAGACAGACTTTCTATTTGCAAATACGCTATTTGACGCAGAAGTAAATTTTTTAAATATAATTGTACAGTAACTCTTTCAAAAATAAGTATCTGTCTATTTAATTCCTATTTCAATTCAACTTGCATGCTTTTAATCCTCATGGACACAATTATGCTAAAAAATTCTTCACTAGTAAATTGTGTAGTACACGTGTAGAACACGGATTTTGCCGCGGGCAAATTTTTTCTTCCTTACTTTCGACTATTCATCACACTCACAATTTCCTTATTGCGCTTGGTTTAGACTTTGGGACTTTTTCTAGTTACACTAAACCATGTTTGCATTGAATGGTGTCTGTTTGCCTCTGGCTATACTTCCAGCTTCAGCCTTCCACATCTACTATCGTGGCGTTTATCCTTACATCCGTAAGCTGTGACATCAACATACTGTATTGACCCGAACATTTGCTTTCTTGTAATTTGTCTCGAGCGTGTTGTAACATGCTTGAATATCAAATTAACGAAACCACTAACAAAGATACTAGCTGTCTTTTCAAAGCCTAAGATCCACGCGATAAATATGTAAAAATGTAAATGGCAAAGGTTGAGATACATAATAATGTGAAATGATTGTATTTATACAGAAAATTTCGAATTAATAAAAAAAAAAAAGAAACTAGAAAAAAGCTAAAAGATCCCGTCAAACAACATAAAAAGATAAGTTAATTATTTAAATTCTGAAATTCTTTAAAACTATATCGAACCAATAACATCTAAATCCTTTTGTTGCGAAATAGGTACCGAGGTACTGACTTCTTTCGCCAGGAACATCGCGTCGGTCCTGTCAACGACCTTGCTAAACGATTACCAGGATCCACCATCGAACCAATCATCGAGTAACCTTCTGAAAAGAATCCAGGAAACACAATTCTCCTTAGACATTGGCCGTACTCAGCCAGAGAGTTCCGAA
Organism: Bombus huntii; assembly: GCF_024542735.1. Lineage (NCBI taxonomy): Eukaryota > Metazoa > Arthropoda > Insecta > Hymenoptera > Apidae > Bombus > Bombus huntii. The sequence goes on along the minus strand of NC_066248.1, from coordinate 12,700,050 downwards.
ATCTCATCAAATACTTCTTTCAATCGTTATCCGCGATATACTCGTGAATCTTCTTCAAACGAAGGAAAACAAACGTTCCAGAACAGTTTCTTAACGAACACACCCCAATACTCGAAATATTACAATTCAGAAGCGTACAAACCATACGAATTCGCGTCGAATCGTGATGTGCGAATTTCTTACAACCAACTGAACGTAGAAACACCTGGGAACGTCAATAGTGGTACGAAAGATAATTCTATCGACGCAAATATTAAGGCAGCTCCTTTGCATTATTCCAATCAATACCAGCAACCTTCAGGATTCAGATACAAATCTGAACCTATACATCAATTATCTAACGCAAATCACTATGCTCAGTTTGACCCTCAGCCGAATTATCATCATCTATCGTCTCAGACACCTGTTAATTCTCAGGAATCTTCAACAACCGAAGGGCTTAACCCAAACGATGAAAACGAGAATACTCAGATCGCTCGAATAACTCGTAGGCCGTTTAACTTAAATTACCATAGTCCCTTTACTACTCCTTATTATCCATTTCATCAACATCCAGGATTCTATTCTCACCATAGGCCCATCGAAGGTGAGAACCAACCTGTGAACCCAAGTAGTGGGCAGGATGAAAGTAACCCGCCTAGATTGATCAATGATCAGAATCAAGGCCAGACTGCTATAGGGGGATACGATTACAGTCCTCGTTTTCATCATAAGCAACCTTATTACGATGGTTTTTATCATGGATTTCCTGGATTTTACCCTGGTCCTTTTAACGAGTCTTTTTATCGGGGAAACGTGGAACAAGGTGGTGGTAATGGAACATATAGTCCTTATGATCCTTATAATCCGTTTTCTTTTCATGGTTCAAAGTTTGGTCCTTATGTTCCTTACAATCAACCCTATTATCCGAACTTTAATGGGCAAAGAAGACCCGTGGAACCACAAAATCCACCTGAGAATCAAGGACATCCTGAACAAATAACATCACCAGAAAATGTACAAGGTGATGTCAATTCTACCGGATATTATCCTCCGTATGGTGGATATCCTTATGGCTTTCCACCATATGGACCCTACTATGGTGGTTTTAATTTTCATTCCTATCCTTTGGCACCGTTTCATGGGTTACCTTATCGTTTTGGCTTCCACAATTATCTATTTCCAGGAATCAAACCTGTACCTTATTTGAATTTCTATCCAAGTAGTTATCCACTGATTCATTCTTATCCTTTCGGTGGATATTATCCTTATTATAAACGACCTGCGGTAACTGAGAAACCTGAACAAACGGAGAAGGCTAATGAAAATCATAAAACCGGGTCAGCCCCCAATAGCGAAGCTGAAATGTTGTCTGAAAGCAAGTCGGAAGAGGTTCGATCTCTTACTTCAAATGGATATAAGAAGCGCGCTTCGTTTGGACTTGTGACCAAAGAAAGAAATAAAGTAGCGAGTGATCGATCGTTGAATCAGTTATCTTGATGTAATTTATAATTATCACTAAATTGTGGATTTTTATACAAAATATATTTTTTATGGGCATAGTTAAAGAAATAAAATTTAAATATAGATTTGTTTTAAGAATTATGACCAGTATTTTATTTTACATATTTTATATATATCTGTATATTATATACATTCTAAATTTCACCAAAAACTACAAAAAAATTCACAATATAATTATTGTAATATGTTAGTATTTATGTATTTAATGTAAGAAACATTTGTATGTATCGATCATTAATTAAAGTATTGTGGACATTTTCTCTTTCCTTTGTAATTTCCTTATTATTTTCGCTACTACTGACTCTCTCCCAATTCTTTTAATAACATCGGTGACGCATACATTCTCTCAATTGTGTCAATCACATTGTTGACACGTATGATGCGCTCCCTCAATTGTTTCAATCTCACCGGTGCATTGTCGCAACTATTTTATTTTTGTGTTCATCATTGCAATCAAAATTCACTATGAATTTCATAATGAGTTTGTTTGAGTCAATTTTATTATATCAATTTTATTATTTGGGTTAATTTCTGTGAGTCAATTTTATAATAAAAATATTTTATTACTTCTGCGAAGGAAAACGAGGAGGATAAACAGAATGAAATAGGCAGGATAAACAGGAAAAATGGAATTTCGATGTGCAATAGCAAAATGATCCTTCTATGATTAAAGATATATGTCCTTTGTCCTAGATGATTGCAACAAATACTTACCTAGCGATTCATTAAAATAGTCACTTTACATTCATCGAATCATCGAATTCTATTGGAAACCGCAGCGGAAAATTTTCAATGTGATTATAATTACGACCTGTTCTCAGGTCGCCTCCGACGTTGGAAAAATTTAATTGAGGTCCAACAAGGTGTTCCGACGACTTAATTAACAATTTATCTGACGACTAATCCGACGACACGTGCCGTAACTTGGCATTGCTCAACGAAACGTTCCCATACTTATGATATACAAAAAAGTTCCCATAGCTCTAGTTGGCCTTATCCTGCAATTACACGCCGTGCCCATCACGCATGCCAACTATTACGGTCTAATAATTTTCGTGACCTTCGTAAAGATCTCTTATATACGCAAATGTGACCTATCAATCGATCATTAAAGATGACACGATGCAATTAAGAACTCGACATTTATAATATGTATGGAAAATGTATAGATGCAAAAACGTAGAGAATGAAATATGATATAGAAAAATATATAAAATATCAAATTTATAATATTTAATGGGTGAAGTAAATCTTTATTTAGATTGAAAATTTCTATTAATTGTATCCATAAAAATTTGTGTAAGCACCCTTAATCCAGTGATCAAAGATAAGAGATAAAATGACAATTATCCGTTCAGAAGAATCAATCGAATCCTGATTGTCCTCCAATGGATCATTTGGTTCCAGAACGGTAACAACGCAATAAAATTGATATATTGTTTTCCCCTCAAGGTGAACAAATCGTGATACGTAATACGCGGAAAATCCTTCATCATTCACAATATTGCCGATCATAGATTCTGGGGAAGTATTTATCGTGAAAACAAGAAAAAAGGATCACGTAACTGATGGAATTAGATTCTGAATGTTTTTGACGCGATGATTAAGGCGAGGCTGATTATGTATCATGCAAATTAGCAACAATATCGCTGGCAATAGTTTAATATCACTCAATAACGAAACTGATTTTACATACATATATATGTATGTATGTTGGTCATTCGAGCAGGTTTCTACTTGATCAGTTGTGAAGATTACGAGTCACGACTGCAAATGCTCAACCAAACCAAACCTGTTGGTTACAATTTGTGCACAAAGTTATATAATTAAATGGATCGATAAATCAAGCAGCAAAACACTAACGGAATACGTGATATGTCTGATGCATATGCAATAATTGCACGCGATAAACGAAACATTCGACATAAAGAAATGCAGCAGGTATTTACGAATCGTGAAGTCATGCAATTCTTTTCCAGAGAAACGAAATGATTATTCATTGCATATATCAATTACGCGATTATGTTATAGAAGATGTGCTGCGCATTTCCTCGAGTCATCGATGAATTTCAATGCGGTGTAATATACTTTCGATTATATTATATACTTTACCGATTCGTCCAGTCCATCGAAAGGATTTGCTGAATAATTTAAAATACAAAATGGAAGAAAAGAAAGGAACGAGAAAAATTCATATACATTCGTGCGAACACCAGAATATTTTTGATTCAACGAAGATCCAGTTGGGCAACGTTACGCTCAATGAGGCTTACAAGTATCGCACATTAACTGCAATTAATGACAGACACATCCTCGGTTCCATGTATGTCGCAACGATCATTTTTTTTTCTCGATTTCGTCCCGCGACCCATACCGTGTAATTTCACCATTTTGTAACGTGTTCCCCTCTTCCATGCTCCTGTTACACAACCCATAACTTTTCTTCTTTCTGTCTCGATCACGATACCCACGATTGCATCTTCTTTCGTCGCATCGTGCATTCGTGCACACACTGCCCTTACTCGAGTAATAATTAAATTATCCAACAGCGTAGAAATGACTAGTTGAAAATCTTGTTTTATTCAATAACTTCTACTATCTATTATTAGAAGATGATTAGGTAAATATTAATTATTAATTCGTACACTGACACAATTCTGACTATTTATCTTCTGAACCTTAGAATTACCAACTGATAATTTTTCATAGTAATTTTATGAATTTGCAGCTCTTATGGGGAACTAAATGATTTTTAAGCTTTCTAAGATTTAAGATCTAAGATTTTTAAGACACAATATGGATAAAGCTATGCATAATAATTTCCTATGCATTGCGTATTTTCTCGCATATTTTTTAAGTCGATTCCCTCAATTTTATACTTTAGAAGTTTTATTCCGAGTTTTAATTTCGGCGCTTTATCCTTAGTTTTATTTTCAGCTTCATTAGCATATCTTAGTCAGATAGATAGAATTCTAGCGTTAGCAAGTTATTTTAGGAACAGCGTTGATTACAAAGTGACACAGTAGACCGTGTAAATCATCACAAGAATGACAAGAAGAATAGAAATTCATACTATTAAAATTGAGATCGACACGAACACGATAATTTCAGCTGTCATATATCAATTCGAAATATATGATTCGCTTCTAATCACGTTATATTCTTGCTTTGCAAATGCATAAGATTTCCAAAAAGAAATCCAATTTTCCAAATCGAGTCACCAGTTCAGGTCTCGAATAATAAGTAAACCCATTCTTGTCGCGGAGGACCAACTAATTTAGCGGGTCCACGGAATTTAGAATGCAAATATCACGACAACGTTCTTCTGGGTAACGTATTCTTCTTTCCAGGTACGTAAGAGGCATTGGGAAATTTAATGGAAGGTTTCTCAGACGAAAAGCGTAGATTCCTCGGCAAATTTGGATGTCAAGGCACTGTTCACAGGGCGTGCACACGGTTGACCACCCCGAAACACCGTTGTTGCATCGTCTCTCTTTCATAATGACGTGTTGCATTCGCATAATCCCAGAGTAACAATACCAGTCTTTGCTATTAGTGTTAACAGAGGGAAGCCAATACGAAGGCTGGGAAAATTGCTGATGGGGGCCGTGGCGGAACTCGCCTTTGTTATAAAAGAAACGGAGACCAACGTTGAACGGACAGTGGTACACTACTGACAGATCGGAAAAATTAGTGCAATTCCTCGAGGAGATAACAGGTGTGTCAGCTGACAGAGAATGGCTTGCTTGAAACTTGTGAGTAAAGAAATCATTATGCCCAACAAAGAAACAATTCCATTAAAGATAATTTAATTTTTGAAAAATCACACACTAATAGTGCATTCTAGTACTAAAATGATGAAATTTGGGAAAATGTTGATCAATTTGATTTATGAATAGCGTTATCCACGTGAATATATCATATAGGGGATAAAAAAAATTAATTTTCACTCGTTATTAAATTGATAATTGACGCTTAAATATTTTATTTCTTATTTATTTTGAAAATAATATGCAATCACTGAATACTGCAAGTATAGATGGTTTTCTATATTCTATTTCGACGAGAGAAATTTTTATTCAAATTTTGTTTGGAGTATTTCTTTTTTCCCTTCATAATGCGACGAAACGTAAATGATTTATACATCTTCAGGTTATATGACTCGTTTTTCGTACTGAGAATTTTTTATAGTTTTTAAGAAGTTATATCTGGAGAACATCGTAAATTTAAAAGGAGGTATTACATGGGGAAAAAATACACAGGTAAACAAGTGTAAAGGAATATGTTAGTGTATAAACGAATTTTTTAGAAATATAGTTTCGTGGAATTGAACAATATATAAGATTTGTGACATTTATTATGCATGTATATAATGCATGTATATTTATGCACATTTTGAGGATGATGTTTCTTTCTAGTACACAGTCCTGCTGCTGGCTGTCATTATTGGCATCGTCGCTGCGAAACCAGGATACTTAGGTGGATACTACGGCGGATATTATCCTTACATTTATAGCTACAGATATCCGTTCTACGGATATGGCCACGGATTCGGACATTATGGTAAGAGTACAGAATGCATGAGAAAATTTAGAACGCGAAAAAAGTGCTTTCAACGTCAATGAATTTTTTGTAAGCTTTAATTGACATTCCATTAAATGTTATATCATGTGAGATTTTATATTTCTAACTATATTATAAAGTAAATTTTGTTAAATTTTTATTTGATTATTGCTTGAGATCCTTTCTAACAATTATTGTAAAATGGACAAAATATTCATCGACGTTGCACATTCACGAGCAGAATTATATATCATAAAATGAACAAAATATTCATCGACGTTGCCCTGTCATCCTAATCTGCTTTTCCCCTTAGGCTACCCCTATTATGGTTATGGTCACGGATTCGGTCACTATGGCTATCATTAATCGAAAAGACGACTGTTTGGATACCACGATACCCAAGGAAGAAATATTTTAAAACCGATCTATCCTCGTACATTCGCCAATTTTATAATCGAAATTTTCTTTTATACAACAAGCTTTACTGCAAACTGCATTTATTTTCTATTAAATAATATTCTCGAAGTTCTAGTTATTGCTAAAGCAATGACGAAGATGTTTGTCAAGTAAGCGACTTGAACTGTAGTTGATTAAATTTTATACTTTCATCGTCGTTAAAAATGTTGTGCAAATGAAACAAATAAAATGTAGATTTCAGTGAGATTGTCGTGTCTGGAATATCTTATCATAGAGCCTTACATAAACCTTTTCTGTTACACAGTTCTTTACGAATAATAATAATAAAATTGTAAACCTACTTGTTCGATCGTTTCGTGAAAGTATCATTTAATATAATTTTTTTACATATCAATATCATTACGTTTGCTTACGATCACTTCTGCAAGTGGACAAGAAAAAGGAAGACGAAACTTTAATAATAATAAGAATACATATATATATTTGTAGTAAATATTACAGTGCATTTCGTGAAACTCTAAAAATCAACTTTTAATCATAACATTCATTACTAAAATGAAAACGAATTCCTTAAAAAAAAAAGTTACAGTTACAAAAGAAAAAGGAGGAAATATAAATAAATACATCATAGCGTCTAAATTGAGCAAATACTTAAACTTAAAATTCATTGCATGATAAAGGACATTAAGCGTAAAGTAGTGATTTCATAGAGTTTCATAATATTGAATCATGAACTGGCGACTGATCGTGAATCACGAAAATGCAGCAGAGAATGTGACAGACACAAAAAGTGAGAAATATGACACTTTTGTGTCTGTCACAAGCTACCTGATATCGGAGAATAATCCAATGTAATTTGAGATGGTCGAATATTTGAAAACATCGAAATAAAATTCCACGAAGTTTAGTCGGTATCTTTGTCTTGGAAATTAGATATTAATGCGATATTCATATGTATGAATTCCGACGTTCTGCTTGATATTACGAAACGTTATAATACTTGTTTGAAAAACTTCGAATTTGTTGCAATTAATTCACACAATGTAGAGAAGTTTCAGAACGATATTGTCGCAAAAGTTAGAATTTCGTAGGTGAACATACCCAACGTTAAAGTCATTAGGGTCTGACGTACTATTCTATTTGAAAGATCAGAGATAGACAAAGAAGAGTTAATTGTTACGGCTTGAAAGCACTTTTAGTCTCAAGATATATATGTATGGCCTTCTAACGTCAGGTGAATGGTCGGACCTACATAATTTTTTCGACCTTTTTAAAGCTATATTTTATATATCAAGTCTTCCAGGTATTTTGAATACGAATATTTGTGATTCAAGGAAAGTTTGCAGAAAAAGAAAGTGAAGGATACTAGATGAATACAGTTAAAAATCTTTAATGGAACAGTGATTAAAAATATTTATACTCGGAGTAAAAGATATAAGAATATTCGGTGTCTTTAGTTATAAATTTTATTCAAGGTTTTACTAATAAACGGAAATATTTTATTCATATAAGCAATTCCCGTTTGATACTATATAAATTAAGCAAAATGTTACCGAAGTAACTAACAGCGTAAAATGGAGTTTTCAGAAAAATCTGGAATAAATTCTAAATTTCATAAAATTGCACAAATATGTATATTTCTGAAATTTTGTCCAAGATCAAATAAAAATGAAACTAAAATAGCGATACGATTAATAAATGAAGGAATCCGTGATGTCTGAAGAAGTGGCAAGCTTAGGTAAAGAATTGTGCACAAAATAACCCCAAGCTTTAGCACTTTCGCCAAGTGATCAGCACCTAATTGTCAACAACAGTCACTCCTGGGTTTACCGTGAAACGAGATAGAATTGATACGTTGTAGAATCGATGGTGTTTGTGGGAACCACTCGACGGTTCAGCAAGGGTTAATAAAATACATAGTATAATGACTGACTACTAGTCAATGAACATATTTAGTATATTGAATTCATATCAATATGTTGGTATATCATTGGGCATATCATCTAATATGTTGATCGAGTATTTAAGCGCAATAATCGACAGGACTTGTAGTCTCTCGATTGAGCACTATTGACGATGCTGTATACTTATATCTTCTACATCAATTCATTTATTATGCAACTTTGTTTTCGCTTTAATATAGATTAAATTATAGTAAGACTACGGATATTCATGCAAGTTCATATATTTATGAACACAATTAAAAGAGTAGGATTTTTAATAGAGATTCTTTTATCTATTAAATATTATAACAAGTAACTTTGAATATTTTATTTTTGCATATTACATTTTTAATTTCCCATAAATGGATAAAACTCAATCTAAATCTCAATCTATTTTATCATATATATTACTTTTTATTTAGCAAGGCAAGCAAAAAATGTATCAATATAAAAACTATTGCTGTTCGATTTTTTTATGATTGTGTGTGTTGAATGAACGTTGTCCAAGTTTCTAATTCGTTGGATTTCCTAATTTCCAAGATTCACAAATCGTTAGGGACGAATTGCATAATATGAATATTTTATTAGCTTATCGAACATCTTCAAAGTTGTCGAAATACCGTTGCCCACGTTTAATTAAACATTATTTCCTAGATGGTGTTTCTAGTCCTATCTAAAAATCTTTATATTACGGACTATACGTCAACGAATGTATAGAATTCTTCTAAAAGATGTTAAACATTATTTAGCTACTTTTATCAAAGAATCTCGCCTAGTAATAGCAAAAAGTATTGCAGCTAATAAATACGGGTTTAATTATAATGATGGAAGATTTGGAAATAATTCAGCATGGAAGAAGTTTACAAGCAGCATGTTGCTGAAGCCCTGTTTCTATGCGTATTTCTGTTTAATTGGGCAACATCCGCGCGATTAAGAGGGAATGCATCTGCGGTGATCCGTATGTGCAGGTGCAGAGGTCATTCACGATGTTTCAGGTCGTCCACACTTTTACTTTGCTGCGAGCAAACCGCAATAAGTGTGACTTTAACATCAACATATAACATTCATTAGTAACAATTTACTTTCTTATAGAACACGCTTAAAAATATATACATTTATCTTTATTATTCATATATATATATATATATATATATATATATATATATATATATATATATATATATATAATTTATGTATGTATGTATTATGTATGTATTATATGTATAACATAACATATACATATACCTATATTATTTATCATTGATCTTAAAACAAAATAATTTTGACTCCCATATATTTGTTCATACTTAAGGTTAACAATCTTCCTTTTATCCTAAAATGATCTACTCTACAATGAAAAAAATTGACTGATCGTTAGTATATGAAAAACACATATATCAAGAAAAAACTGTGAATTTATGGCGTTTTGCATTTGTGAAATCGTAATGAGATGACGACTTCGAGGTTGTCGCCTCTGTATCCGGAACGCGGTATCTTAAAATAACGAAACGAAATCCGAGCTAAGAATCCAAGATTTTTAATGTATCCTAAATGCCAAAGTATCAAATTGTTAGCGTTCATTCAAATAAGACGAATACAAGATGATGGAGGAAGGAAAGAAATCTAATGATAAATTTACGATTATACATATCGAAGAAAGAAACAAGGATGAAAAATAAAAAGTGAAAAAAATGTTACATAATCTTTTTATTTCGTGTGGCTATATATACCTTATGAAATCGACTGTAAGTAATCACTTACGTCACTTATACGTCAGGTTTGCCTTGATATATTGGAGATTCACCAATGATATACTAAATTGTTATAATAAAAATTGTAGGGTTATCTTTTCGTATCGCATTGTATCTTTTGTAAATTTTTTAACACATTCCTTGCTACTGACGTATATGTTGTGTCGACTCAGTTATAATAAATACAATATAGCGTTGATATAGCTGTCGCGTTTTGGTCTCTAGGGATTTGGATGATTACAAGCGTTCTTCTGTGATTATTAATTATTAATTAATTTCCTTATCGATTCTACAAATAGTTATATAATTTTAATAATTGGCATGTTTACTAATTTAACTAATTTCTTTTTTATTCCTTATCATTTCTTTATTGAATTAGTAATTCTACGTTAACACTGTATCCTATAGTTTTAAATTGCATTGCGTCTTAAAAAGAAATTCTTTCAAGAAATATTTCCCCTTCGTGTAGTTCTCTATCATTGCTCATAACTCAGGTTATAGACACGCTATAAATCATGTTACACACGTAATACCAGGGAAAAAGTGCTTATAAACTGGATACCATATAACCTGTTAAGAAATAAAAATTTCATCTAAAATATTAAACAGAAACTTGGACCATAATGTATGTTTCTTAAAAATCGATGCGTAATCCGATCTAGCCTTGAATTTGAACGGTTAATTTACTTTAACGGGCCATGATTCAGTCCAGAAAATATAGGCATTGACTGTGACTATTTTATCCGACATAAGGAAACGATCCAAGATCGAATGAGCCTTGATTACGATCTTTTCTATGGTCAACGTAACTTCTTCATTCAGGTGAAAAGTAAATAATAGTAAGAGAAAGGATAGGTTTATATGAAGAAAGGAACTTCATTCATGCGTGGAAATCAGGATACGACCTCAGTATTAATGTCTGAAAGGATAATTATAATTTGCAGGGCCTCCTTTGTTACTATTGCTTCCTTATGCAAAGACAAACTATTTGTTGATTGATTATCCATGATTTCTTTAATGCACAGCAATTCTCATACCGATCTTCTCTCGAAGAATAATTCGAAAAGAATGATCACGGTAGGGTAATTTCGATAATAAGAGCACGAGGGTTCAAAGTCGATTTGTACTACTTAAAACGCGTCCCTCTGTGTTCCAATTCTTTATTGTTATAATCGTAGGAATTCAGCCGTTATTTGTGCAATAGGTTGGCGCAACTACGAAGAAATATGGTTAATAACAGTGAAAACGTTTATGGTGATTACTGTTGTTGTTAGTAATTTAATCTAAAGTTCAGTTTACGACTCCAACTTGAAGAGAGAAATCATGAAGTCGAAGTCAGAAAAGAATTTTTGCTGAAGATTTAAGAGCATGTTGCGGAAGATGTGCTATTATACAAAAAGATCCGACGAAAGCACGTTTACTTCAACAATTTTTATAATTCGTAACGTTATGTACGTGTATACATAGATAATATGAAAGAATTCATTATATCGTTCCAATTTCTGCTTTTGCTTTCAAGAAGAAGTTGAAGAATCAAGATTGATCAACGATTGCAGTAGGGTCAAATATCACGGTTTATCCAACCTTCGATTCGTTATCGAGTGTTAGATCAATCAGATCTATGATCGCTACATCTATTGAGCGAAGAGTGACTCGTATTTTCAGATTTTCTCAAGGTTTCATCAAAGGGAATCTTTCACGTACAACGTTTTATAATCGGTCATTATGAGTAAAGAACGTGATAGCGTCGAATGGACAGTTGCCTAATAGAAACTGGATAGTGAAACTGAAGTGGCGATTTCAATCAATAATTTCGCATTCTCGGCATCATTATATAAATATATATTAGTCGCTATGGATTTACATACACTTATCTACTCGCCAGTTCTTAATGCAATTTAAGGAAAAAGTAACCCAGTTTAACGAAATAAATAAACAATTTCAAGGAATTAATTCTTTTGCCTGTAAGTAATTAACATTCGTTCTAAATGGTTTAAGTAAGCCATGCATTTCATACAATTCGAATGAATTAGAACTCTCAGATGTAGTTACGACCAATTACCGGTTTTCGAGCACTTATTGTATTATTTGTCGGACGAACATCTTGGTTACGGTAACATGGAATGGCGACATCGGTAATGCAGGTGCAAATATATACGAGCATACGGATCACCAGGGACGGTGAACTCACGTAGCGTTCACGATGATTATGGTCGATCGTCGAGCATCATTGTGTCCGAGGTTCTTCACCTGCTTGAGAATCTACATGAATCTCGATGACAGTGATACGAGTGAGACCTTGCGTAATATAGATTTTTTTATAATCGTCTATTTTACACGGCAGTTTCGTGGAATTTTAACCAATACTTCGTAGAGGATATAATGGATCTAAATAACAAGTTGTCGAGTTGAGAAAGTAAATATAGTAACTTTCGTGTACTTTTGCCTTTTTGAGAATACGCCACATCTTTTACAATATTATTTTCTATTCCTGTTTAGTACTAAGATTAGATCAATTATTGACAAACCCGGATCTGATTCCAGGATTGCAGAAAGCGAACGAAGAAAAATGCTGTCTCGTCGATTTATTACAGCATAATTATGGCAGCACTTACGTACACCCTCTACACCAGAACAAGAGTCTTTCATTCTCCTGAAGAGATAACTTAATTACCCTCAATTATTCAGATAGTATGCGACGGTAGACATTCTGTAACCGTGGAAGTCGACGCTAAATAATTGGGCGAGAACGAGCGGGGGGATGAAGTTTCTTCACTGTTCGACCGCGCTGTCCGCGAACAACTTAATTACAAAGTGTTACGCAGTTTCTAGGTGGTGTATTATGTGATTACGATATATTACGTGTCTACTTTCTACGGTCGTTTTAACGAGATTTGTTTTTGCAACTTTTTTGAGAAAAATTCTAGAAAGACCTCAAAAGTATAAAAGAGTAAGTAATCATAAAATGTCAGTGGTCGGTGAAATCTTGACGAATATTTCGAGTGAAGATAGTAATAATATAATTAGATGTTTTGCATATTATACCGTATTTCAATTAAGAGAATTTAATCAAATATGAATACGTTCGATGCGAAACCCTTGATCAAGCAAAAATCTGATCCACAAGTATCTTATGCGTAAGTCTACTTAATAGAAGTACACCGTTCGCCCGTTAAACAATAAATTTCATTTTAATGGGTGGGTGTAGCAGTAACATAATCTCAAATGACGATGACTCCCACCATTGCCAGTGTAACGAACGAACGTGAATGTCCTTCGATCGTGAGCCTGCGAGAGTGAAATTACCTCATCCCGTAATCAGAACAGAGTTTGTGACCGCATCGATCGATCTCCCTTTAATCATCCACGTGTGCGCTACAAAGGAAACCACGATGTCGAATCTGCTAATCGCTGATTTACTTCTTCATCGAAATATGTAGCCGTTGCCGCAAAGCATGGTGAACATTCAAGACGAATGTCCTTCGGTATCGGCGCACGTTAGACATCCACGAGGATAGTCAAACGCGACGTCGGACCTTTTCAGACGACGTTGTACATCGTCCCGTCCTTCTTGCTAGCCAACGACTCTCACTTTCTCCTTCTCTGTCTCTCTTTCTCTCCTTTCCTCCCTCTACACATTTCAGTCGCTCTAGCTGCCGGCCGTTGGTCTTTCTTTCTCTTTCCACTCTATTCACCTCGTCTCACGAACAAAACGAAGAGTTACAGCATCCTCCCGTGGACGTCGGTTCGCAATAATCGCATGGACCGAACGTTTTACCCCCACCAGTCAATCGGGTGAATCCTATAAATGCTCTCCACGTTCCTCGAGACGAAGAAGTCACCTCTCTCGGGACCACCAAGCGCACCCGCGAGACATGTGTCCGTGTTGAGTGTCCCATTGCGCACGGTGACCAGTTTTTTGGTTCAGAAAGGCCAAAAAATATAAGATCGCGACCACGAAAGATGGTAAGTAAAGTGCGGCGACGGACCAAGTGACTCGAATGTGGGGGTTGATTACGGACGCGAGATGGGTTCAGGGTGAACGAGAGGGAACGAGACGTCATTACGATACGATGGACATGATAGACCGCGTAGGATTGTGTGGAACGATTGGAAAATTAATACATATTTGAAAAATATATATAGTATCTGTGGTGAAAGTGTTTTTTCCGATGATTTCACGCTAATTGTTGTTGGTGCGTTCTCGTTGAGAATGAAGGGTGAAATAGAAAATCATCGTGTGTTTGCTTCGATACTAGTTGTGTTCCGGAGAATAGTTTTGAAAAATTCACAGTATTAAGGTTACTCCGTTGTGATCGAATTTTTGTTGAATTCCTTATGGAGATATAGTTGTATTGAAATTCTAAGTATTCTTCGTATGTAACAACGAATTATCGTTGCTCCATAGAAAGTTCATCCCGCCTAAAGATTTCTCCTCAGTCCAAGTCGTTCTTGGAACCCAAAAAATCATTGCTCGTTTCGATGAGGCAATTCTTTCTTAGAGGAAATCGCTTTGAGCTTTTATTCAACGTGTAAAGGGCCCATTGTGCCCCAAACGTCCCGAAAAACATTTTCATTGTGGAATTTTGGAGTTGTGCCGCGACTTCACTTTCGTTTTTGCAAAACATCGTTTCCACTGGTGAGCTTACTGCTTGGTATTTACATGTACGGTCGCATCCACAGCCTCGCAAGAATTAATACCGAGATACAAGCATCAGCCAGCTGTTAGCGCGCGAAATATCAAAGGTTATCATTGTTCCTTAACTTGAAATCCGCCTTTCTGGAGCCTCCGTTTCCCAACCGTCAATCTCAAACATTGAACATCATCGATAGCGTCGTAGCCCCGAGCACGGAGAAAAATCGTTTTCGAAAGAATGAGGTTACGACGTGTCACAAGAATCTTAAGTAAGATGAAGTTTCTTGAAGTAAATGGAATTTGTGATTGCGATACGTTTGAGAGTAAAATAATGTTATTGCGAATAAAATTTCTGTAAAATTTTAATTAGAAAAATGTAACTCTATTTTGTTATATTTTTATATTTTTCGTGACAATTTTTTTAAGTCTTTGAGTATTTGAAAATTAATTGTTATAATAAGAAAAATGTTCGACGAAAATTCAGGAGAAAAATATTTCTCCCACGCAAATTATACAGCTGTTCGAATTATAATTTTCTCCAAGCTACGATTATTCAAATCGATTGTATTAATACCCATATACGTATCTCCTATATACTATGCGTTTAGGTAAAGGCAGCTCTCCGGTCACGTAATATAGAAATTTTTAGCCGCGAAAGGTCAACAGTGTAATTCTGTCATAAAAAAAAGATACCGTGCCATCAAAATATTCGTACGTCATTAGAAACTTCATCGCATCGATGACGTAATTTCTTTTATGGTTTCTTCTTCAATTCGATGTTAAATTATGGTCTGTCACTAGTGACCGTATGTATACGCGTCACTTTAAGATACAGATGTAACAGTTGCTCAAGAGTTTCAATAGATGAAAGATTCATCTTTTAATTATATCTTAACACGTTTAACGTATTTAAAGCTTTTTTACTTGATTAAAAAAAGCGAACAGTTGAATACATCGATCAAAGAGTTAGAAGCGTGAAATCGCCGTGAACATTAGACTATTACCCGCGTCATTGATTTAGAAATTAATTATCCCGAGGAATACCTGGTTGAATCACTCAATTGAAATTCGCTCATCGACTGAAAGACTGATTGCTATCTGTACAGGTTTCTAGCTCAGTGATGCGTCGATATGACGCGTTGGTCAGTAAAATTCACTTGTCGGCGTCAGTCGGGGCAGAAAACCAACATGTATCAATCTCTCGCCTATTATGTAGCCGCAGATTTTCCTAATTAATGCCATCCTTGCGTAGAAACATGATTTCCTTCGATATTTCTTTTCACGAATGCAACAAGGCCGTGGAACTCTAACCTATCGTCATTTATTAATCATTCGAACAACTTCATTAAGCTATACAGAATAATTCCGTGAAAAAATTTTTGAATACATAGTGAACGACGAAAAAGATAGTTTGACCAGGTTGCAACTCGTTTCATAACGTTATACAGTCATGATTGATTTCACAATTTTCCTTTTAAAAGTCTTCACGAACTTGAGAAGTATCAGCTGTATCAGAACTTTCAACCATAACTTAAATTGCCTTATGATTGATAATAAAAATATACTACCTTGCGAAAACGTGTTTGGTAAACAGTAGCATACAGTAACAAACGTAAAATTGGTCGTAACCTATCGCATAATATTCGTGGTATCGTTTAATAGGCTAATAAACTGAGGAAGTGCGTAACGCGTCGAAATGCGATAAAAAGTTCTAGATTTGTATTTTGTTACGTAGAATAAGAAGTTACTAATAAATGTTACATATTTTTGCATTTATAGGAAATTTAAAACATGCACAGACTGCACACGATATGCAAAGATAGATGAGATATCTGAAAGGTAGTACTCGTTACGATCTTTAATGGGTGAAACGAATCTCTTCTTAGATTTCATTCCTGCGGCTGAATTCATAAAAATAGGAATTTGCATAAACATCCGCAGTTTACCGACTTAACATTCACTGAGTTGCCAATGTGTTTGTACTTCGGTCACAGTTTCGTGAGAGCTATGAACTTATTCGACAAATGATTTTTCCAAGATCTGCATCGTCAATATGACGCAAAAGCCACCATGATTGCCACAAGAATTACGAACAATTACGAAAATTGATTAATTCATCGTTTGCCAATCGCTCGATTCGTTCTGTGACGTTAAAATGATGAATTGATTATGTGACTTGCCTTTGAGACGTGAGACGCGAACGTGATTTAGTCTATCAGAAGACTTCGATTCCTTCGAATTAGCATCTTTCATTATGCTACGGTTTGACAGAATTCCTTTTTCCATGCTACCACTCGACCATAATCACGATTTATCAAGAGATCTATCATCGACGACTAATCTGTCGAAGCTGACATTTATAACCAATGACGAACAATGCCTCGCTAGAAGCGATAATCAGGTGATCTTTCATAGAACTGACATTTGCTCCCAGGGAACAATTTTTTTGCACTCATTGTCCGTTTCAACTGTTTGTATTTCTTATCTGGTGACTCTTGCGTAGTGAATCGTGGTTGCATTTTCCGCTCCCACGCCTACAGAGGTTTCCAGTCCCTGTTTCCGCAAGTTCTTGCCTGAATTTCAATTCCTTTGAATACTAATATCGCAAGTTTAGTACAACTTACAACCGATGGTACCCTGTAGAATGTGCAATCAAACTAACTAATCCAAGACAGTACCATTCAACAGATTACAATAGTTCACGAAAGTATTTGAGCAAACGTATTTTAGCGAACAAAACTTATACATATATAATATTTTAAAATTTTATTAACACTGTAACAAGAAACACTTCTTTTATATTAATCAAATATGAAAACAATCAGAAAACTACATCCTGTAATTACTCTGTCAGTACATTTCCAGATATGTTTCAACATATCAGGTAGTAACACCTGATTGCAGTGCTAATGAAATTTTAGAATATTTCATATAATTATCCGGGTGAGCTATTATATATTTATCAATCGAAGTTTAAAGTTTACCACAGTGTTCATGATGGGAACAAGATCGACTGTTGGTCGACGTGACCACTGACCAATGTCAAAAAGCATAGCAAATAGAAGCAGAGAAACCACAAAGCGAAGATCAATGATAGTTGGTCTCAGATGGGGCGATTGACATCTACCGCAAACAACTTTCATATTCTCAAACGACTGCTATTGAACCACCGCCCCGCTCTTTTGTGCCCTGATGATGTTCTCGTGTTTGAAGTTTAGTGCCTTCATATATCCACCTGTCCGTACTCCCTCTGTATGCCGTAATACAGCCTTGATGAGAAGGATGAGCGTCTAGCGTCTGAATTCCACGCGTTCTTTTCTCCAAGCATCATCTGAGAGATTTCAATTAGAGACCTCATGTGGGTGGGTGTTGGATTTTGCTCGGCAGGATCGATGGTTGCGTTGCACGCCAGATTTAGTGTGAACTATGAAGTCATTGGTATTGGGCATTATCATTATCCGAGACGTTGGACATTAATTCGACAAGAAATGTTATGGTAATTTAGCAAAATTTTATAGATATTATATGACAATGGCAGGCCATATTTTATAACACACCTTATAACGTAATCTCAACGCTAAGTAGATCGTGGAATTGAAACAGTAAGCGGTATAAGTGCTTACAAGTAGAGATATACAGTGAAAATAAAAATTCATTTCTGTTAATTTTGACACTTACGCCATTTATCGCTTGAACGTTATGGGCTTTCAATGTTTGCCAATTTCACAGATTCAGGAAAATAAATGGTAAAAATTTTGTCTGGCTTCCATTTTCTTCAATCACAATTTAGTTGGCAGATAATTTATATTTTATCTACAAAAGGAAAAAACATTTTTTATTTTTGGTACACTTACAACATTTACCGTCTGAAATATTTAAATAAAAAAATTAAAGAATTATGATTTTATCACGATAATTAATCTTGTATTCGCTTTAATTAATAAAACTCGTCTCTTCTTCCGGTTATGTCATCTTATTGCAAGTTTATTGCAACTTTTATGATTGGAAAGTTCGAGCGATAAATTAACAGGTGTTAAATTCGATAGGAAAGAGTACATTCATCGCCGGAGGAGCGTCAATTTTTGTTGTAACTGTCGCGACTAGTGGTTATTGCCACGTTAAAGAATGAATGTTAGCGCTGTGTTAATAATGTCAGATTATATATCCTTCGAGAATTGCTACATAACGAAATATCGCGTAACAACTCTTACAATTTTGCAACGGGAATGTAAAACATGCAACAAATGTATAAATCGAAGTAAACGTCACTTTAAATATACATACCTTTGTATCTAATTCTCCACATCACCACAATTAATTAGCTCTTCAAGTGTAATTTAATCGCAAGGAACTTTTTAACTAGCTTCGATTGACAGTTTCTTTAGCAACATTCTTTTTCAGCGACTTCATTTTCGATATCTTGAAAAAATATCAATTAAACGAGGACTTTTGTATCTCTAAGAGATTTTGTAATAATTTGGAAATAATTTTGTATCGACGGCATAACCAAAAGAGTATCGTCCATAAGATTCAGAGGATCGTGAATAATCATTTTTGCGTCGGCCGATCGAACATGAGATCGTCGCTATGGCATTTTGATTGCGTAACGATCGGCCATGGCTGGACCAAATTGACCAATAAATTTCACGATGATCCATGCTCTTTCACATAAGAACGATAAATAATTGTCGGCTCTTCCTTCTACTTTTTCTTTTTGTTTTTATTTTTTTTCTTTTCATCTGGCCCGATCGCAATTTCTGTTCCTTTTTTGTATATCGTCCGAGACGAGATCCAGCGGCCAAGTTATAACTTTGTTTACGTAATAGTTATAACACTTTTCCCTGCGATCTTCAACCTTTTCTCAAAAAGGATTCACAGGTAGCTCTCTGTTCGGCAATTCGTGACTCGTGGAGCATAACATACTCCGATTCCTTCGATTGCGTCAGTGAACGTTAGTTAGAACAACGATATCGTCTATGGTGAACGAGGCAACACTTATAGAGACGACACGCTATGCTTATTTATTAAATGTTTTGTGAATTTATCCATGAGTTAAATTTATAAACAAACGAAGATAATGTACATTAATAAGATTTATTAAGGATATCTAATATTTATTCTAAATGAAGACTAGGAAGGAAAGACAAGATAAACTAACTTCTTCCATTTTTTACACAGGTGCAGGTTTTAAATATTCACTATGTTTTTTTCATATAATCAATCCCATGTTACGAAAATTGTCCTTTTATTTATTATATATTTAAGAGTATATTTATCCATCTTTTTAATAACTTTAGATATATTATTCGTTATTAAGATATTGTTACAATATAAAAATGTCGTTTGTTAATAATCATACCTTTATTTACTACAAAACCAACTATATAACTGATATAACAATTTTTTAAGGCTTTTATATTAAAATATTTCCTTTTTTTAAGATACAGTAACACTAAAATAAGAAAAATTGACAAGAATGTACTTATCGTGTTTTCTCCTGTAATTATCAAATGAAACACTGCACCAAAAAGTTTTGTACACACTATATACTACATACAAAGGATGAAAAGTCATGAATTTCCAAAGAAAACATTCGGTTATAAAAACGTCCATTTGTATTGAAGAAACGTTACATTGTCTCAAGAGTTGAAAGGAAATGTTCTTACTCATTTTCCTCGACAGGATCGTATGATAAAAACGCTTGTCGCTGAATGTCATTTGCATCCTCGTATAAACGCTATCGCAGAGAGCAGTAGAACACCGGCGATTTTTTTCTCGTCCCAATAGAACAAAGCCGATCTTTGTTATGGTAATTAGTAAAAGTACGCGAACATTTCGTCGTGTCATCGTCCTCCAATTTTTTTCGCTGCATTCCTCCTTGATTTTGCGATGGTTGCATGCATTGTTACATGGGTGGGGAGATACGAGCGAACTGTGGCGTACCGTACTTTCTCCGGAGACGTACTTCTTTTCGCGCATCGTGACGCGTGACAGTGGCCTGCCCTGTTTAATTCATCGGCACGAGCCACGAGAGAAATTCGTCACGTAGTAGCCTAAAGTGGTAGTTTGTGCGATCACGAAGACAATGAGGGTGATTACGAATCTACTTTATTCTTTCGTTACTCCTTTGACTTTGGAAAGGCTGCTGGATTGTTCAAATTTTTCCGAGAACGTTGAAACCTATTAGACTGTAAGATTAAGGCATATGCCCCATTTTTGAAGTTATGCTTCATTTATATTAGCTATTTCGTGGAAGGATCAAGAAGGAATTTTTTAAATCTAAATAAGTATCAATAATAATAATAATAATAGAGAAATCTGAATAAAAAGAAAGTTTGTGTGGTAGATGTTGAATATGGGATTAATAGGTGAATATCTTTGAGAATAAAGTTATAAATGATAGAATGCACCTACGACTAAAAGTGGAGCATTCTTTAAATAAAAATATAATTTTATGAAATGTATGCGCGTATGGGATCGAAGGAAGAGATTACAGATATCGCTCGGTCAGAAATGTCCTATTAATCTTTACCGTAAACCTGGCCGTAAATTAAAACTGTCTAAAGCAGTAATTGGCAACCTTCTGTTTTCATAATGTTGGCAATTTATGTATACTCATTTATTTGTCAAATAAGGTACTTAGGTAATGTGCATCGACATCTTCTAATTGTACAGTGACACGGACCGATAATAACAAGACTTGATGTAATTGCTATTAATTTTCTTCAACGTAAGACGATACTTCAACACTCATTAAAATAACCGCTTTGCTAACTTAAACCTCCTACTGTTTAATGTTTTTACTTTCAATAAAAAAAATTGTATAGCTTCTAAATGATTAAGTTGTTACATACCTAAACAATTCAGATATTACGAATCATTACTTCCATTATCTATTTCTTTAATGGCAGGATAATTAAAACGCGATAAGGTATCACGCGAAATTAAATCGAAAACCATCCACGAGCATCCGTCACGCATTAATTAAACTCAATTTATACCTGTTCCGCTTATAACTCCACTTAGTCTTCTTTTCTGCTCTCGTGAAAATGATTTCCCTTCTACCCGGTTGCCATTTTCGTTGTTCGCCGCGCGAGTTACGACAAACCACGATGTTTCTTTCTTCGTTTAATAAGTACTCGCATTAGCAGTGCACGAAGCAGAATAATTAGAAAGCCATATTCTCGAAGACGCGTTGCTCAGACTTTATTAGTACAGGTAAAGATGCAACCCGCGCCTTCGCTATTATGCAAGATGTCATTTTTGCTCGTATCATAGTTGATCTAGCCGTTTGTCTATTGAACGGAACTCGTCTGTCCGATTCAAATCAACCGAAGATAAATCATCCGGTTATAATGCGATAAATGGGTGTTCGATCGTAAAAAATTCAAAGCGAAATTATGTTTCTGATATTTTATGTTGCCTCTTGAATGATATCATAGATATTATTACTCAACGTTTACCATTCATGAATAATTATGAATCTTCTTAAAAATGCAAATATGTATTAAATATCTAAAAGATTTGAAGGGTACCATTGAACTACAATCACTCGCGAAAGAACTTGAGCCCTTATGTAGTCGTGTTTCAATTCATATGCTATTGGAATTTCAAAAATATTTCAATGACATACATAGTGTATTCATACAAATTTCCTATAAAGTTTCTATAAAGTGTTCTATATATTTGTAAAAGTTTTAATGTAATATTTTCATGAGCCATCATAGTTTCGAATCTTCTTTCGAGAATCTTTTGTCGGTGTGAACGGTGAACCAAGTAACCAAATGCAGCTGTAGGCAGTTCTAGCTATTACGACACAATTTTGCACCTGAAGCCGCGCGAACTGCTGACCCATAGGAAACTGTTGTCATATTGGTTTCTCATTAGAACCGAAGACGTTCTAGACGTACAGTTTGCAACTTTCCCTAGGTGCAAATAAAACGTTGATGGGGCTACTAAGATGTGGCTAATTGTTTGCACTATTCATCCTTGCACCTGAATATCTTTTAAAGCTTTGCTAGTATTAATCATAGAATTTCTCGCTAGCCCGACATAATTACTTCTACGCTATGGAGGTTGCATAATGTAAATTAATGGAACGTTATAAATCAGAAAGTTAGAACGGTACTATTTTAATAAATAATAATAATGAAACATCATTCATTATGTTCTTTAAGTTAAACCTCTTGACACAAGCGGCTCGATATACATTAAATATTTCACCAGATGCTACCTATATTATCTTCTTTTCTACAGAAACAATGTTGTATAAGAAATTTCTCAAGTCACGAATATCCCCAGAGGTTAAGGAGGCTTGATTTCGCAACCTCACCGACAAGGATTGATCGTACTAAAAGTACAGAAATTGTACTAAAAATAAAATATAATTTTCGTTCCCAAAGTACTGCAGAGGAAAGTTTGTCTATGCAAAATGTCGCGAACAAAAATTATAACCGATTTTCTAATTACTTAAAAATAATCATGAATGGCAAACGTGTTTCTTTACATAAATTATAGTACTTCTAAGAATTACGAAGGATATTGTTGAAATCCTTGTTGAAGTCAAGGACTAGTTCATTAGCAGTATCCGAGAAGAGTGAAACGAAAGCGTGAGACCTCAAAATTTCTCAAGAAACGGTAACCTTGCGATCTGTATCGGTTGTTCCGCAAATCTAGCCGTGACACCACTTATACATCAGTAGCCTTTCACATACTGACGAAAGAGATTCTCTCCCCATAGCCCGCGCGATCCTCCTATATAAATTATACGCCTAAAGGTCACTGGACGTTTCTTCGAGCCAGAACCATCATTCGTAGCGGCGCTCACGATGTCGTAAACGGATAAGACGGTTTTAAATTTCTGGGCAACGAAGCTTCCATCAGCTTTCTCTGATTTATGACGCTTATTCAATCAACGAAAGATAATTACGTCGGATGGTAGCATTATTATGATCCGATCGAATTAATTCGAAACATTCAATAGTTTATTGCAAAGATACATACATACAAAATATGACAATAAACACTTTTCAACGATGTAAAATCACGCGGTCAAATGGACATACTCCTCGCGTAGGATATTGACTGTATTAAAAACAGCTAATAAATAACGTACGCTATTTTAAGTATGAAACTAATTAACGAGAGAAGGAAGATAAGAATCGCGACGTGAATTAGAATAGTGAAGTTAAATGCGCACATGTGAAGTTAATCATATGATGGTTGGTTAAACTCAGGAACAGAAAATATTAGGGTTAGAAAGCATCTTCAGCCTGGATAGGACATTGATCAAAAATTCCAAATGACAGGTTTTGAAGATTAAGTACATAATGATCAATGACATGCTGAATGCTGTATCTCGCACGAACGAACCTTTCACGATCACTAGTGTATCACACAAGATGTATCGTAGTCGAGACAGGTTATGTAAGTTCTTGGTTAAGGCGTGAGATAATCCCACGAAGACAATCTTCGATATATCATGGCCAATTGCGTGGCGATCCATGATCTAATACATATATTTCGAATTCATTCAGGTTAATAATTGAGATCATTATTGTACATTTATGTGTGAGATGTTTGATTTATATGAAAGATAATAATGACATGTATTTTCTGATTCAGCGAATCTTGTGGATTGCCACAATAGTGGCAGTGCTCTCCACATACCATGCGCAAGCATCGAGTGAGAAGAGCAAAAGGGCGATAGCAAGCAATGGAGGCTATATCTATGAGCCACCAAATGAAATATTCACGCTACCCCCGAGGTAAGAATTGATTGCAAAATTTTGTGTAAAACATTGTACGATCATTTACATAATTACTCGAACAAATGTACACACAAGTAGCTTTAACATTTTGGCTACAGTAGTCAGTTATACAAATTTTCAACAGACCAACGTCGAGACCACCGACAGCAGTGACTCATGGATATCCAACATCGCATGCATCATCAAGCACACTGCGTCCTGTAACAACGGCACCATATACCTATCCAACACCACAAAAATTCACAACGTCACGCACACCATCTTATCCTTATCCAACTCCATCACAGTAAGAATTGATCGAAAATTCATCTTAGAATATGATGCGATTATTCTAGATGTAGCTTTGATATAAATTTAAATCATAATGTATATACCACAATTATCTCACAGACCAACAAAAAGTCCACCATCAAAGACTACAGGATATTATTACGAAACACCTAGTAGGCCATATACGCCACCTCAGACAACATCATATGTTCCACCAAGGACTGATCGTCCTGCAACAACACCAGGACTTTCACCTCGGCCCACTTCACCACCACAGTAAGCATTTGTAGAAACTTGAATTTAGAAAATTGTAAAGAACTTGATATTATTAGACTGATGAAACTATAATTTGTAGGACAACTTGTAATAAAATCATCATTTACGAATACACTTTCTTACAGAAGGCCAACGATAAGAACATCTCCAGGGTATAATTATCCAACACCTGAAAATCCATTTACGCTGCCGCCTCAACGACCGTCTCCACGCCCTCAACCACCCAGAACCCCAGCACCACCTCCACCTTTCCCACCACAAACACCAAGACCTCCATCTCCTCCGCAGCCACCACGACCTCCAACTCCACCACCATATGTACCTCCATCTCCTCCACAACCACCAAGACCTCCAACGCCACCACCATATATACCTCCATCTCCTCCACAACCACCGAGACCTCCAACGCCACCACCATATGTACCTCCATCTCCTCCACAACCACCAAGACCTCCAACGCCACCACCATATGTACCACCATCTCCTCCGCAACCACCGCGACCACCGACGCCACCACCGTATGTGCCACCATCTCCACCACAAACACCAAGAACACCACCAACTGGTTACACTTATAAAACACCATCACACCCATTTACATATTCACCTCCTACACCATCACGGCCTTCAACACAACCACCAAGAACACCACCGCCTGGACCACCATCAACTGGTTACACTTATCAAACACCATCACACCCATTTACACATCCACCGCCAAGACCTTCAACACAACCACCAAGAACACCACCACCTAGACCACCGACACCTTATTTGCCTCCAACACCACAACCTCCAAAAACACCAGCACCACCACCACCTTTTCCTCCGCAACCACCACAAACGCCAAGACCTCCATTACCTCCGCAGCCTCCTCAACCTCCAAGGCCACCTTCTCCACCACGACCACCCGTGACACCACCACCTAAACCACCAACACCGTATTTACCTCCTTCGCCGCCACAACCACCAAAGACCCCACCACCTTTCCCAACGCAACCACCACAAACACCAAGACCACCTTCACCCCCACGGCCGCCTCAAACTCCAAGACCACCTGCTACATCTGCACCGGGCTATCTGCCTCCCGTACCACCTACGCCTCCACCAAGACCACCGCTTCCGCCACAGCCACCAAGGCCTCCAACTCCACCACCATATGTACCGCCATCTCCTCCACAGCCACCAAGGCCTCCAACTCCACCACCATATGTACCGCCATCTCCTCCACAGCCACCAAGGCCTCCAACTCCACCACCATATGTACCGCCATCTCCTCCACAACCACCAAGGCCTCCAACTCCACCACCTAGGCCCCCAACTCCACCACCTAGGCCCCCAACCCCACAACCATATTTACCCCCATCTCCTCCACAGCCACCAAGACCTCCAACTCCACCACCATATGTACCTCCATCTCCTCCACAACCACCAAGACCACCAACTCCACCACCATATATACCTCCATCTCCTCCACAACCACCAAGACCACCAACTCCACCACCATATGTACCTCCAACTCCGCCACCTAGGCCTCCAACCCCACAACCATATTTACCCCCATCTCCTCCACAGCCGCCAAAACCTCCAACTCCACCACCATATGTACCTCCATCTCCTCCACAACCACCAAGACCACCAACTCCACCACCATATGTACCTCCATCTCCTCCACAACCACCAAGACCACCAACTCCACCACCATATGTACCTCCAACTCCGCCACCTAGGCCTCCAACCCCACAACCATATTTACCCCCATCTCCTCCACAGCCGCCAAAACCTCCAACTCCACCACCATATGTACCTCCATCTCCACCACAGCCACCAAGACCTCCGACTCCACCACCATATGTACCTCCATCCCCTCCACAACCACCAAGACCACCAACTCCACCACCATATGTACCTCCAACTCCACCACCCAAGCCTCCAACCCCACAACCATATTTACCCCCATCTCCACCACAGCCACCAAGACCTCCGACTCCACCACCATATGTACCTCCATCCCCTCCACAACCACCAAGACCACCAACTCCACCACCATATGTACCTCCAACTCCGCCACCTAGGCCTCCAACCCCACAACCATATTTACCCCCATCTCCTCCACAGCCGCCAAAACCTCCAACTCCACCACCATATATACCTCCATCTCCTCCACAACCACCAAGGCCACCAACTCCCCCACAACCGCCAAGACCTCCAACTCCTCCACAACCACCAAAGCCTCCAACTCCACCGCCTTACCCTAAACCATCAACGCATGGCGGCTCGTACTTACCTCCAGACGATCAGACTACTTCAAGGACTACTCCAAGATATACCACTGCCCACACAACACCAAGTCCATTCCCACCAACACATAGAACTCCATTTACTACCTTGTCCACATCTAGTACACCTTATCATCCAACAGTACCAAGTACGCGACCTCCGCCATACCTCCCACCCTCTTCTCCCACTACGCCACGTGTTACGGTAACTCCGCCACCTCCACCAACTCCAATTTACACTCTCGTACCAACATCGACTATCTACACTGCCCCACCAACTGGTAGACCAGCTCCACCACCAACTTTACCACCAACCACGAAGAGGCCTATTGGTTATTTCTACGATGTACCAGAGAATCCACTGGAATTACCACCCTTCGTTCGATGAAGACGGGCAATGTTTTTGCCCTCTTTTTTGTAATTTTTAAATGTATAGTATACAAAGCTATTTATGGATCACCATAGGAAATGATAAGCAATCTGTAATCGAAAAATGGGTGAAAACGATA
This sequence comes from Bombus huntii, assembly GCF_024542735.1. Classification (NCBI taxonomy): domain Eukaryota; kingdom Metazoa; phylum Arthropoda; class Insecta; order Hymenoptera; family Apidae; genus Bombus; species Bombus huntii. The sequence continues at coordinate 12,672,133 of NC_066248.1, read as the reverse complement.
TGACAGGTTTGCTGTATATATTATATCCAGTAGCTTGTACTGTATACGTTTAACTAGAATGGTAATTATTGTAAGTGTAACGAATGCTTCGAACAAAGTCGTAAAGTAGTTTACAATGAAATGATTGGAATAATAATAATTGATTTAAAAAGCTGATGATGCTGTGTTACATTTGTGTAAGAAAAATACAGTGAATATAAGATAAAATGGATGCACATAACTTTGTACATCTGACACACGCATATTACAAAAGAAATAAAAAATTTATATAAAAAATAGCTGTCGTTTCGTGTTTCATTTCACAAAATTAAAATATATAGAAGATAGAAACCAGTCGTGACATATGATAAATACTTCTGTCATATTACTTGATCGTTTCGATGTAACATTTTCGGAAGATCGAAAGTGAGGTACACCTGATTTGCCAGAGGGTCTTGAGAATCACCTTTTCGCCTACGACATCCTCTTCTCTCATGAATATTAACTCATGATTATGAAATGCATTCGAGAATTCAGAATAACGCGACTGGCTTGAACAAACACTATAAATCGAAAATAGTTTGCTGTTGCAATCAATCGAGAGTTATTTTACATCACAACAAGGAACGGTAATTACAGTGACTTTCCTTCCGCGTGAACCATGACGGAATGACGATAATAGTTGATGTGCTTAACCAGCCAGCATGACACCGTGACATTGGCATTCTCTTGCAGTATCGTGCAATAATATTTGACTCGAATCTCCTTGCGTAGTAAGTAGTCCATAACCTATCTCCTACTACCATAACAAGCCTCCCCCACGAACAAAGAAATTTTCTACGTTCATGATAGAATTCAAACAGTGAAAACTCCGTTGCGAGAAATGAGTGCTCGTTAGTTGTATATGGAACTTCGAAAGAATACCATCTCGTGTTCTTGCGACACAGGATTTGCAAAACTATTTGTTGTTAGAAATTTTTAAACAATACTTCGATTGTTTGATTGAAAATCGTGCCCATTTTAATTACCATTTCGATTGTTGTATCGTTGATATTGGAATACTAATATTTTTTAAATCTTCTTGTTATGTTTTATTTATATTTTTATTATGTCCACTTTATATTGATAAAGATCGTAATCATGTGGTAAAAAAATCCCTGAGTGTGCGAAAGATCGATCGATCCATCTCAAAAATGTCATGCGAATAATCAAAAGATGCTGGAAACAGGAAGAAGAACTGTAATTAATACGTCTCAGCTTGGACTTTATTCCGATCACGGTGATCGATACTATAGAAGTCGATACAGTTCTATTACGAGGAAATTTGTAATTGGAGTTATGGTGGTAGTGGCAGTGGCATTAGTAAGTATCCAACCGTAGTACCAATAAAAATCTTTTCAGTACTTAGTTCTCTCGTCAACCCTCTTAACTATTTCACATGTGAAATTTTATTAACAGACTTAAACATGAATATATTTATTTTTTATAAATAAATAAATATCAATAAGTAATATTTTTAATAAATAAATATACTCCCAATATAGTCCCATTTTTAGTATATTAGATTTCCTTTGCAAAAGCAATAGAAGAAATGTCTTATTTCTAAGATTATTATGTTGAAGATTATTAATAATTGAAGAGAAGAATTTTTTCCACAGTCCAAATAACATTCATTCCTGAAAGAATTAATGTCTCTAAATTTTTACCATCAATCATTTTTCTTTGTTTCCTCTTGTCAAAAAAATGTTGCATCCTCAATTGAACTAGTTATCGTATAAACTCAAACATTATAACACAATCTATTAGCATTACATATACTCGCTATGCAAACAGTAGCACACTGCTCACCTATATATCGTATTATTTGCTTTAAAGAGTATTGGTTTCTTTTACGCGATCCCCTTACAAAAGCTATTCATCTCACAAGGAATCGTTTCGTGTACCTATTGCCACATCGAGTAAGTTCAATGACTCACCCCGCGTGATCGAGAAACATTACATATCGATCATTAACAGTGCATTACGTTCTACCGCGTTCAAACGCTACTGTCTGCATAGCTGTAACACTTACGATGATTTTTTAATGAGTACCAAACTATGCGCGAACAATATATCAATTAATAGTACTTAATGCATTCATACCAGGAATTGGATTCATTGCAACGTAAGAAATGTGATTTTCTAATTGTTTTAATAGAAAGTTGATTTTTATGTTTTTACTTAATTCGAAATTTGTTTCATAATTAGATTATGAATGTTTATGCATTCATAAGTGCGCTTAAAAATGTAAAAATCTAAAAAATAGTTATTAGAATATTTAGTGGGTAAAACGAATTCCTATTTAGTTTCATTTCTTTAGTTATGTTTATACAAGTTTGGAATTGCATAAACATCCGCGATCTCTTTATAACTGATTCAAAATGTGATTAATTGTAAAATTAAAGCAACCTGACAGAAAGTAAGCGTTTAACTTTGCAATAACAAACGTTTCGTTAAAAGTAAAGTTTTTGTCACTCGGCGCCTTAATGAGACGCCATTGTGGTGAACAATAAGCGCAATTACATTTCACGAGTTTTCTCCCATGATTAATGCAACAGGTACAGGTAGCAGAGTTAAAAATCACAATTTCACCGTGAATCTCGCCGCAACAGATTCGCATGCATGGCAAACCAAGCGTCTCAAAGAAGATTTCTGCGTGCTTCACATATAGGGCGTTAACTGTGTTTTGACACGAATTAACGTGCGCCGAGACTGGTTCCCGTTTAGGCTTCATGTATAAACAAAATCTAGTGAAGAAATGTCTTTTCTTGCGAACAGGATACCAGTTCGGTTTGAATTGAGAAGTGAACTTTCCAATACCTTTTGTGTTGGAAAAAATCTAAAATTAATTTCACGAAATAAAATCAAATATTATTTAGTACACTATGAAAATATGCTTTATATGTTTAGAACAAGTTGAGAAAGATGAATTAATTAAAATTTAGTACAAATTAATCTTAACAATTTTATTCTTTCTCCTATTATAGGTCGGCATATTTTTATACGACTTCACATCCGCTTCATCAGTGAACAGCAAACTGAATCAGGAAACAAAGCATATGTACATCTTGCAAAATGCTCTTAAGAAACCTTCGAACTTTACGAAAAAATTGTTTAACTCGACTGTTCCGCCAGAAATGAATAGAACCAGTTCCATTTACATTCAAGATCGTTTAGACAATGATGGGAATCTGTTCCTTTACGATGAAACGACCGATCAGAAAGTAACTGACGCAGAATTTAAGTCTCAGAACCTGAATAACTTCAAGCTAAGGAAAAGAGTGCTGAAATCGGTGGAGAACAAGGTGGACGAGTCGGCAGAAGGGAAACAATTGTTCGACAATCATGCAATTGTTTATCGTGTGAGACAAAGGTAAAATATTGTCTACGTTACTCTTTATTGAAATAAGTGATTGTATTGTGGCCTTTTCTGTAACCTGACAACATAAATATGTAATGAAAATGTTCGATACGATTTCTCAAGTCATCAAAGACGTCATAAACGAACTAATATTCATAGAGTTTCGCTTCAATCGTCAGGACTGAAGTCGAGGATTTTAATACGGTGTTACATAACGCTTACAAAACCCGTAACTGGGTTTTAAATGTCCGTTAAGTATTTATAATCGTCACATTTTTCCTTCGTTTAAAAGTTAATGAGCACCCTCTGTGACGTACGCACACACACGATTCGTATTCGATGGAAATATACATGAACTGATTATCTCAGTTTCATTATATCGGTGTTCCCTGCCTGTGCCTCAAGCCGGCAATAAATCAACATTACAGCCTACAGTATGTAAATCCTCAAGAAACACTTTCTACTCTTCAGCAACACTTCTTCTTCCCTCGAACATAGCTCCATTATCACTCACTTTGTTCTTACTTAATACGCATTACGTACACCAACGTAGGATCGCAAGTACTAATGAATCAAAATTTCAATCTCATTTATATATTACAAATCTTTTATTTTATTTTATTTATTTATTATTTTATTTTATTTATTTATTAAATCTCTAGAATTGAAATTTGAGAACTAATTGGTGGAAAAAAGTGTCTGTGTGAAAAATATTTTTAAATACACTTAAACAGGCACAAGTACCCAGAGTTGGAAGAAGATGGAAGTTCAGAGGAGAATCGACCTCTTCCTTTTCATTGGGAATTGAAAACACCACAACCAACTGCCTTCAAACGTCCAAGATACCCTCAACTCACCCAGTACAGATATCCATACGCCTCTAGAAATATTCAGGATATCATCAAATATCTGACAAACGACGCTGACTTATCAAATAGAGGCATCAAGTTCACTGGCGTGTACGTGAATCCAAAGAAATACGATTTGTATCCTGGAGCAGGGGAGATGATGTCCAACAGCGATAGGTCGGAAGAAGATGAAACTCCATCTTATTCGCTAAACGAAGATCCGTTTTATCAGTACAAACCCAAACATCCGGCGGACGTGAATTTATTGGCTACGTCCAATGTCAGGTCTGTAGAAAAAGAATCTACGTATCATTGGTGGTTGGAAACTGTGCAAGCGGAAAGAATGCAGGTTTATTTGTCCTACATAAAGTTGATAGAACCACTCTAGTGGCAGAATTTTTAAAATAGGGCACGCATATTGGAAATTATTGATTATTTACACACTTACAGATTGACAGAGGAGCAAGTAGAGTATGTCGTTTGCCTTTGTACCGTTCAGCTATTTTTCCAACTGCATATAGTACATACTGAAAAATCTGTTCGCTGAACGTAAATTTAATAATAAAATTATTTAACTATCGTAGTTGGACATCGATTTAAATATATTACAATAATTTCTTTAGCACAAACTATTGCGTGTAAATAAAAAATATTATAGTATATTAAAAAATATTATACTTCTGAAAATATTGCACTTAGAAAATATTGAAATGCAATAAACTCTCTGGAATAAAAATGTTCTTAAATATGGAAAAGTGAAATCAGTTCGATTTTTCAGATTTTCACCGACAGGTCTTCACAGATACAACTACGATGCTTACGGACGGCCATCTAATTATTATAAACCGACGTCGATTGAAACCATGTACGAAAATCCAGCTTCCTATTCGAGTAATTATGGAAAGAAGCGGAAACCGCAGCCGTTCAGTGTTATGTTGGACATTTATCCCATCACCGACATTGCAGAGCAAAATAAAAAGACAAACAGGCCGAAACAAGTGCCTATGGACGATTACGAACTGCGAAGACCGATTCAATATAGCAGAGGGCCGAGGTTTCATTCTCCACTCTCGCAATCATTGACGGGAATGTCTACTCACAATCAGGCAATGACTGACGAAGAAGAAAGACAGCAGATGATATTCCATTTGAATCTATATCCAAGGAAAAAAAGCAAGATGAGCAGGTGAAATTTTAAAATACATAAAACAAGTTGATAACCATGTTGCGTTCTTTCAATGATATTAGATCCGGTTGTGTTTCTTATTCTTAACAAGCTTCTTAAGTTTGAGGAAAACATGGAAGAATCGTTATTGCATGTTATTTGCGTGATTTCCCGTTTTAAATATGCACTAAAGTATTTTTTGAAAAATAAAAAGTCCTTTCCCTTGTTCAAATAAGAGTAAGATTTGGACATAGAAACTTGAGAACCGCACCAGAATTAGATACTGCAAATTCATTTTTTTTTTAAGACAGCTTATTCTAGTCAAAATAGAATATATATTGACGTGCCAGAAATACGATATTTTTCTTAAGAAGTCACATTAAAGTACAAAATAAATTATATTCAATTTTGTTCAGAATGAAACATAAATAACATTTCCACATTTCCGGCTCGGCGATTACGTAAAAATTTCTGTGTGCAAATTTTCCACCCACGGTGTCTACGTTCTTGTATCGAAGACGATCTTCCTTACTTTCGATTACATAAGACTCGAGGATCGCTTTCGCGAATCCACCTAGATTTATTCGCAATCGACGAAACGCGATTTCCCTGTAAACCATATCGTCCGATGGATCGTGGAATCGTTACAATGGCGATCGTGGCTTCGTTCTACGTTGGATTTATCTGCAGAATTGTCGGGAAGATCGGTAAATTCATGCGGAGAACTTTCACCGAACGTGCGACGTCGATAGGTGAAAAAATCTTGTCGAAACTGTTCGACGACTCGTTAGAGACGACCACGTGAAATGTCATTGACTAAATTCAAGGTATAAACGATCAATTATTCCGAATGAAAATTATTCGTCGTAAATTCTCTTCAACGATCCTTGCAAGATCGCCTCCTGAAATATATGCATTAATGTATTTTGTTAACTGCGAAAAACGAAGTGACATCAGTTAATATATTGTCAGACAACAAGGATAAGAGTTATTAATGCTATAATGTAAAAATAACAGTTAACTAAAATAAAGAAGCATTGTTTGAAAACATTTTTTGAAAAATTTAAATGAAAATTATTCTATTTCTAACTACTACACTATATATTTTTAAATATAATTATTATAATAGCATTGTAAAAACAATACTTAAGCTTTATCCTTTGGTTTTAGGTACGATATTATTCACAGATCGGAATCCATGGCACCAGAAGATCGACAACAATTCGTGGATAAAGTATGGTCACCTTTAGAAACGATAGCCAAACATTTAGCTGTAGAACAATCAAAGTTCATCGATCAGGATAATGAAAGATCTAATCTTGCTGCCACGCGATATCAAGAAACTTTTCTCGATAACAAAGACGAAGTAAAAAGATTACAAAAGACAAACGATTTTTCAAGATTAAGTGAGAACGAAAACCCGGACGAAACCATCACTGTCCCACCTAACCATAAATCAAGCATAGAGGAAGATTACGCTAGTACCGAAAAATACGAGTTCGAGGCTCAGAAAATTGTAGAAACTACCACGGAGAGTGAATCGAATGACTGTAATACGACTGTCATTTCGAAAGAAACCAAAATCAATAAAACTGAAACTATAGATAATTTAAAGGACATTGACACCGTTGAAGGATTTAAACAATTCAACGACAGTGTCTCTTAAAGAGACTGCAAGAAGAAACATACATTTCTGAGAAAGAAAAATAATAAATATTAAAAAGTATATGGTTGGTCAAGGTAGCTGCGTAATTGTAATAGAAAATTGTCTAAAATCACGCAATAAATACATTAGTGTTCTTTTTTTCTAAATATATTACGATTTCTAATTATATCCTCGAATGTAATTATAGATGTTGTCTGAACTAGACAATCATCAATCTCCTTGAGATTTCTTCGTATTTCCCACCAGATCAAATTATCTACCGAGCTCCACCTCGCCTTGACATTTTCGTCGAGGGCGTTCGAGAGTCTCTCAAGATCCTTGCTGTAGCAATCTTAAGATATTCGTTCAACGCGATTGCTTAATAGGCCAAGAGATCGTGGTCTACAAAATTGGTATTAGTCGCTGAGTACATCTTCTCTGGAGGATCTTTAGACGACTATAAGATCTATTATCTATTGAAGTAGAAAATATTGAAATATTTTATCACAATTTAAAATTAGGAATCATACAAATTTTGTCCGAAAATTTCCAGTTATTTTCTTAAAAATTTCGAAGGAGACAATAAAAGAATTACTTATTTTGATATTACGATTATACAATATATGATTTAAAATTACTTAAATACAAATCATAAATCGTTACTTCTCAATTTTTAATTACTTTCTTTTTAGTTTAGCTTCGAAGTTTTAGTTTCGAAGAAGATGACGAGGTAATGATTTATTTTAGGCGTCGAATGTAAATTAAATAGATTCGAAAGTTGATTCAGGATCTTACAAATGTTAATGTATCCAAATTGGTATATATAAAAAAGACAGCGATATTTTTCGTTTTTTTATAAACATAACTCAAATGTACAGTTTTTATTTCATCCTTAAATACTGCATATATTACAATAGCGGACGCGCATTTTCTATGACAATGTCGCGAACGTTTTATGAATCAGATCCGTGTACAGTCTAAGAAATATACAATTCACGCAAATTAGTTTCACTTAATACTAAATAATGTCGTACTTTACACGTGTCCCTGTATTTTGGCACGAATTTCTCGATCTTACATTATAGCACCATTCGTCAACTTCGTTGCACGATTCTCGTAATTTTCTCGATGACACCGCAAATGACTATAATACAATTTATTCGTATGCTTCGGGCGTTTCCAGCAAGAATAGCGCATTGTCAGTTCTTGAAATGTGATCCACGATTTTTCTCGTTCTCACTGAATGAATCAATTCACTGATTTTGATAACGTTGTGCGTTTGAACAATTCCCTGCTAAGCCACATACCTTGAATAAGTTTCGTTGCTTTAAAATAACATTCAAAACTAACGAATAGCTACGAGCAAGTATTATAGTTGTACTCTATCTTTGATTGACGTTCGTAACTATGGTTGTCAGATATATTCATCTTAGAGATTTTTTGATTGAGGAAATACCTAATTTTTCGTGAATGCTTATATTCAACGTTTCTATTGTTAATATAGCATTCAAATTATTGTTTCCATCTCGTATGATAATCACTTCTCTGGTATTTCTTCCTCCAATAATACTTTTAGGAAATAAAATCTCAATATGGCATGCTCGTTAAGTAAATCTCGGTTCTGAGCTAAAAAGATCTTTCTCAAGGCGTTTTCTGTACAGAAGAATGAAAATCTTTATGCTGTTCAGTCATCGTCTACTCGTTTACGTCCTAGAACCGAGAGTACTCGGATGATAGAGAGTTGTATCCGCTCCCCATTCGTAAGGACCTTCGTGTGGTCCTAGAGAAACCATGGTACCAGGTCCCAGCGTTGTATGTGACGTGGCACTGACCATCCCTGGACCGGAAGAGACGTAACTTAATGGCGGCCGAGGCTGATCACGCAAACGGGCGTGTTTTACTTGTCGTTTGTACCTGGAAGGAACAATTAAACTAATTGTAATTTTCTTCACAAAACTCGACTACTTGTTGTTAAGAGAAGATTGTGGTTACGGATAATATATGTGTAATAAGATAACGAACTTCTAAGTTGGAATTTTAAATTAAATTCCTAAATTCTTAATTTTATTTACATTCTGAAAATCTGTAGAAGATATGGGGTGATTCCAAACTTTTGATCGATAGTGTATATAACAATAGCATTTAAAAATTTGGATCATTCGAAAATATAGCTAATTCCTCTTACAAGTCGTAAAAATCCAAGAAAATCATGGATACTCACTTGGCGTGCATGCAGCAAAGCGCACAACTAGAAATTACCGTAGCAATGCCAACAAGAACCGCGATGGCAAGCACCCACATCTGCGTCATCGAGGCGTCAGCTCTAGCTACCATGGCAGCGCAATGTTGCACCTTCTCCACATGATACGTCCTATAAACTTTCTTCAATTCTTCGTTTTTTGGATCAGTTAGAAGAGCTTTCATTTCGTCCAAATCATATGCTTCCTTTCCAACCATTTGAAAACAGGAACTGGTCGAAGAGAAATCCAAAGAGTTGTCTTCCTTCGAATAAAACTGCGTATCGTAAACATTGACAGTTATCGGTAAAGACAGAGCTTGTTGCACAGATTTCTCAAAATCCTCCAGAGTCTTTCTGACCTCTACAGGTGGCTTCGAAAACACAAACTTCAACATGTCTCTGTCACGCAGCAGAAATATCCTTAATGTGATATTCGTCTCTCTGCCTGGTGTAACCGAGTTATTGGCCGAGACAATGATTTCCATGTAACCATCTGCGTAACTGGTCATGGAACCAGTCGTTCTGAGTTCTCCAGTTTGAGGATTCAAAGACAAATGCGAGGGAATCTCTCGTTTAGACATAGAAGGATCAACGAGGGAAGTAAAAGAAGCTTTGCCCGTGCTGTAATTAATTGGAAGAGCGTCAGAGTCAGCATCGAAAGCTTCCAGAGTGATGAGACTCGTGTCTATTGGAACATTTAGACGGACACCCAATGTAACATTCTCCTTTTTAAACTTTGGCTTATTATCGTCGATATCCAAAATATTGACAAGAATTTGTCTTTCAGAAGGATCTTGTCGATTGTAAGGTTTTGGAACGATGTCACTCTTCTTTGTGGAAAAGGGGAAACATTTAATCGTTAGCAAATGACGATCAGCTGTCTCTCTATCGAGTCGACCGTTTGATTTGATCACTGCCGAATTGTTTTCGAGTCTTTCTACAATAAACAGCCTAGCTTCGTTTCCATAGATAATTGAATAGTCGATCATTCCATTTTCTCCGATGTCTTCGTCAATCGCCTCGATCACGCCAACTTTTGTTCCAATTGGTTCTTCTTCGAATATTGTCAGTTCTATAGGTGAACTGTCTAAGTTTCTTTTAAAATGAGGCTTATGATCGTCGATATCATTCACTAGAACTTGAAGAACTCTAGTTGCCTGCTGAGGAGGACTTCCCAAGTCTTGAGCAACTAATATCAAGGTATAACTATCCTTTGTTTCTCGATCTAGTAATTTTCTGGTAGTAATTAGACCAGTTTCGCTGTTTATTTTGAAGGCACTAGCGTCTTTGCCGAAGTTTCCATCTTCTAGAAATTTGAAAGTGATCTTTCCGTTTGGTAAATTTGGATCATCGGGATCTGAAGCTACGACTTGGAACACTGGACTGCCAATGGTTGAGTTTTCAGCTATGTGAGCTATTTCTTCGAGGGTGGGTCTGATGAAAAGAGGTACGCCATCATTGCTGACTACATCACCGATGTAAAGTGTCAGAATTACGTCGGAATAGAGTTCTGGCACGCCGCCATCTTGAGCTCTGATTCTCATTATGTATGGCTCTGTCCTTCCTTTGCCTGTCAATTCTCGAGCTGAATAAATTTCGCCGGTTGTGTGGTTTATTTTGAACAGTCCTAGAATTTTTATAATCCACAAGTCAATCTTAGAATTCCTTGGCGATTGATTGTATTTTAAAATTTAAAACATTTGACTCTTTTACAGTGACGATAAAGAAATAATTATTGTTCATTCTGAATTTTTCATTACAATCAAAGAGTTAAAGAAAAAACATTAATACTTCGAAAACGGAAAAAATGTTATACTTTTGCTTACCACTTGCTTCGCCCTCATCAATGATTTCATAATTGATTATTCCGCCATTGCCTTCGTCTGGATCTGTGGCAGTAATATTCACTACACTGACACCTGATGAAGCATTCTCAGGTATTACAGCTGTATAAGATTCTTGCTCAAAATTTGGAGCGTTATCATTGACATCTAAAACATCTACGGTCACCAAAGCTCTAGTGCTTCTCTGTTCTGCTCCACCTTGAGGCATGTCTGATGCAACGACGTAAAAACGGAGAACCGACTGTTTTTCTCTGTCAAGTGTTGTATTGGTAGCAATCTATACAAATAAGGTTAGAAATATTCAAATTAATGTAACATAGATATAATGAATGTAACTTAAATTCTAGTAAAATTTATAAAGATAAATTTATTCACCTGAATGTTACCAGTTATTGGTTCCACCTCAAACATATTAGCGTTTTCCCCAACCAAAGAGTATCTCACTTCACCGTATCCTCTCTTAACTTCCTGTTCCGTGCTGGAGCTATCCATGTCCGTAGCTCTGACGTTCAATACAATCTTTGGAGGTTTTACCGATTCTAATACAGAAATTTTGTAATCCTTTTGAGTAAAGATAGGACTGTTGTCATTCATGTCTTGCACTTCGACTATCAAGTTGGCTTCCGACATTTTTCTTGTTATCTCGTAATCTCTTGCTAACGCTCGTACTTTAAATCGAATGAACTGAAAATCACAAACCGTTTAAATCCCAAAACATAATTATGTATAGACACAGGAACTTAGTTTTAAAATTATAATTTGAATAATTTAATTACAAATAGAACAAGAATAAATACTAAATATGAGCTTAGAAATTAGAATTTATAGGATTAAAGTGAATATAAAAAATTAGCTTTAAAACTAAAATTTACCTTTTGATTCAGAGCTTCATAGTCCAGCCGCTTGCTCAAAACAACATTTCCGCTTTGAACACCCACATTCACATACCCTTCATCATCATCTTCCCTCACCAATTCAAACCTTTGAACAGCATAACCAGTAGTTGGTTCTTTAGCTGATAGCATTAGCAAAGTAGTTCCAAGAGGTTGTTCCTCTGGCACGGAAATTTTGATTGTGGGGTTATTAGGCGACCATCCTGGATTCGTAAACGTTGGATTGTCGTCGCTGTAAGCTTGGATATAAATCGTCACCTCGACATTCGTAATCTGTTTCTCTTTATCAACGACGGCGTTCAAATCTTGCACCTGAACCGTCAAAATGACTACTGCAGCCACTTGATAATCTAACACACGATTTACTGTAATTAAACCAGTCATGGAATTTATTCGAAACGCTGTTTTGTAATCATAGGAAGTTGTGCTCTTCAGAGCCACGCCAGTTTTGTCGACAGCCCTGATGGGTTCTACTAAAGAATATTCCAAATAAGCGTCTGAGTCTGGGTCTGTTGCTACTACTTTCAATACTGGTTCACCTGTTTAACGATTATTAATTATCAGCGCTGAATTCTTTCTGTTGTAATTTATATTGCATGATCCTGCCGCTAGTTAACATAAGGACTGTGTCGATAATCATACCGGGAACCACATACTTTTCTTATATTTTTATATACAGTGATGTACAAGATAGTTCCGACCAGAAAGATTTTTCATTTTATATTTTAAAAGTGATACATGAAAAATTTGTTGCTAATATTGAATATGACGACGTGGCACGTAAAAGATCTCAGTAAAACAAATGGACGCTACCAAATAGTTTTATAGTTATATAATATTAGCGGAAACTTTTTCAAATATCATTTTTGAAAGAGTATAAAATGGACATTTTATCTAACTTGAAAGTTTCATGCACCACTATGTACAAAGTGAGAACGAGAGTATGCGATTCACTACTGTTAATGCTGCCTATGAATTAACTAACAAAAGAATCATGCTGTATGTTTTTTATTAATTTGGAACCTACCAATAGATGCTCTTTCCGATACGTAAACGAGATACGTCGACTCGTTGAACATCGGTGGTTTGTTGTTCACGTCTACCATATTCACTGTGACAGTTGTCGTAGCGGTTTCCCTAAGTGGTGTGCCAGAGTCTATGGCGTAAACTATTACTTCGTACTTTTCTCCTCCGGTTTCCAAATCCAAACGAGCATCCGGTGAGACCGTGATAACACCGGAACTAAACAATTCATAACAGATTTTAATATTTAATATTTACAATATATTATTCTGGATCTCTGGAAACATTTATTGGAAAAAGCATTTACGAAAATTGTTACGTATTTGTCTTGAATAAATTATAGAGATGTAAATTATAGTGTAAATTACCTAGAGTCTATGACAAAATTATCTTTAGCACCGGAAGCAATGTGATACTGCAACAAGTTGTCTCTTCCGTCAGGATCGTTTGCTACGACTCTAATGACTTCCGTTCCTGGCGAAGCGTTCTCCAACAATCTTGCTCGGTAAGTGCTAGGTCCTGGTACATTAGATTTGTAATTTCCTCGGAAGATGGGTTTTTGGTTTCCAGGTACTCCGACCCTGACTGATAATTTTGCTTCGGAATATAATGGCGGCGTTCCAGCATCCGTAGCACGAATTATTAATTCGTAAATTCCTCTTTCTGTGTCGTCTGAACGCACTGCTTTCGCCATTGTCACTTCTCCGGTCTCTGAATTTATCTGTAAAAATATTGTTATTAATTCTGTACACGAAATAACTTTTAATAATAACCTACAATAACAATATGCAAATAGGACTTTATAGGATTGCTATTTTTTATTCATTATACTCAGTGGTGGATTTAACACTTTGGCTGCCTGAAGCTAATAATCATTTTGAGCTAAAACGAATTGAAAAATGTTTAAGATGTTTCTTAAATCAATAGGAAATTAATATTTACGTTTAGAGATCTTTTGACTAATCTGTCAAAATATGATATTCACTTAGACGGTGCACATTAATTTCATGTGTAGCAATTAAAATATGCACGATGGCCAGTCCAAAATTGCTTTTAAAACTCCTCGAAATTGTAAGCGAGGAAGATTCTCTTTTTTTCACGTATTTTAGAAAACGCAAGGGTCCTCCAAAATGTTTTAGAATGGACTTATCGAATGCTCATTTTGGCCAAGTTAAAATTTTTATCCCACCCCTTGGATACTAACAAATGTATTTTATATGATTCTTATAATCGTTTATTAATCTTTTTTGTAACCACTTTTTGTAACCCGAATCTTATTGTGTCATTGGCGTCAAGGTAGATCTGCCTCTGATTATACCTATGCTTATTTCATTTATTTTTACTCTTTCATATTTATCTGACTGCAACACGTACCTTGAAAACACCGTTCGTCATACTGTTGTGCGAACTGATGGAGTACGTTACTTTCCCATTTCCCTGTGCTGGGCCATCGACGTCAGTGGCTCTAACAAACATCTGTGGATCGAAACTTGTTGCTCCTTCGCGGACAGTTCTGGTATATTCGTTTTGTTCAAATACTGGCTTATTGTCATTAACATCATCCAATTCTATCAAAATATTCACAGCAGATACTCTTCCACCTCCATCTTTAGCTTCCATCGTCAATGAATACGATTTCTGAGCTTCGTAGTCCAATGGTTTTGCTACCGATACTCCACCTGTTTTTAGATTAGTTTCGAATTTGTCAGATCCGAAACCACGTAGAGTGTAAGTCAATTCACCAAAAGAACCACTGTCGTAGTCTCTTGCGAACACATCGCCGAATCGTGTGCCTATTTCCGCGTCTTCTGGCACAGATAGTTTGTACACCGATTGAGAAAATTCTGGACTGTGATCGTTGGCGTCCATTAACTCTACGTGAACTCTACTTGCGGCCACCTAAAATTTATTTATTAATATATTACTTTTCATACATCAATCGTTATACAAATATTTATTTGTATGTGGTCAAAGATAACATGGACGTTCTATAGAAACAAATCTAGGAATTGTTAAGAATGTATCTATCACTGTGTTAAAAATATTTATATGTAGACTAGGAGTATTTATACAAAATATAGAATTTATACTTTTAAGCCTAGAAATTTATTTTATCTACTAAACATCATTCCAAGTATATTATATTGTATTTGTATGTTATATTCTTATAGATTCTTGCATATTGTGGTGTATTTTTTATAGTATATCTCCAAATTTTTCGTAAATGCATCAAAGTCCATGGTCTATTTACAAGTTATTGACGACAAATTCGTACCACTTCATTTGCAACCAGTGCAACAACTTCGAACTCGAGTTGCCTTTTAGCGAGGTCATCCACATCATAATCCAAGACATTGACATCTTTTGCTTTAACCACAACTGGCACACGCCCTTGAGCTTCTTCGGGACTAACAATGAAAGCCTTGCTAATTCCAGGATAATCCGGCGCATCTCTAAGAGCCAATCTGTACTTCGCATTCTCTCCAACATCTCCGTCACTCACTATCATATTTAATCCCGGTAAAGGTGTACCTTTACCTATGTCTTCTGAAATTTTTATATTAAAGTACTTCTCGTTAAACACAGGCATCAAATCGTCAACATCTGTAACGACTATCGTGACAATCGAGGTTGCAGTGTCTGCTGGGATCTCGTTATTGATTAATTCCGTAGCTTTCACTTGGAACGTATAAATCCCACCATTTTGTAGGATTCTAGGATCCTCTCGATCGAGGGAAATGTTGGTGGTAACCAGTTTTCCTACTGTCACGTCACCCTCTCTCGATACGTCGAGATCAAAGTGGCCTGATTCCTCGTCTTCGAGAGTTAATAGGAGAACTCTAGGTTCACCCGTGTCACCGTCTCGCGCTCTGATTGTTAGAATCGTGTGACTAGCTGGCGTGTTCTCTGGAAGTGCCGCGCTGTACGGCGCGTTCAGAAACACGGGCGGCTGATCCTGAAAGCAATTTATGCAATTTATTTATCATTTACAATCCGTAGTAAATGTAAATCCCTGATTCAAAGGTTTGCTAGTGGATGATACTGGAGTAAGAGATGTATTCTGCTTATTTGACTTCAGCTTTTGATCAAAGCTGACACAGTACGTACTGCCAAAACTATGCCTATTGCTTTGAAACTTGTTGCAATGTTTGTCACCTCTTTCACGTAAAAAGTTTTAATTTCAAGCGCCAACCGATTATTTTTGGTAAAGAATTTTATATTCTAGGTCTCGTATTTAATTAATAGTACTCTCATAGTAATACTCATATTTGTACAATATTTAAACCGAAAATACAGTTATTCAGCATTATAGTAGTTGTGAAATAAAAATGTTACAAAAGTTGTACCAGTATATCCAAATTCGTTCATCACCATGTTGAAATATCTGATTTGTAAATGTGACTATTTCAACCAACTATTTTAACAAAAATACGTGTGCTTCGTTCTTAAAATTTACTGCTAGCCAAGTCTTCAACCACGAACGGTGTTTTAACAGTATTTTAACAAAATATCTATATCTATAATCTACTGATTTAGAGATAAATAAATATCTATAATCTACTGTCAAATATCACTAGTATCATCTCACTTGGTTTTTCATTTGTCTAGACTAATTCTCACGATTCCCAGGAATTAATTAAAAGAATTTGAGACCGTTATCTAACGGAGGATTTCGAGAATGATTAAAGTTTGTGTTAGAACGAACGAACGAACGAACGAACGAAAACGTTTACCGTTCTGGTGAAAGTTATTTCGCGAACAACGCGTACACATAATCAGACGTTCCGCGAACAGAGTCACTAGGTAACGGACTGCGCTTTCCTGCTTAGATTATCGTAAACGATCTTACTAACCAATACGGAATGATCACACTGGATGTACAGTTACTTCCGCGGTTAGGTCGAGACCCACTTACCTGAACATCGAGAACGTCCACGGCTACTGTTGCCCTGGCCTGTAACCTTTTCGATACATCGCTGGCACCGTCTACAGCCAAAAGGTTGATCAAATACGAGTTTC
This sequence comes from Bombus huntii, assembly GCF_024542735.1. Lineage (NCBI taxonomy): Eukaryota > Metazoa > Arthropoda > Insecta > Hymenoptera > Apidae > Bombus > Bombus huntii. The sequence goes on along the minus strand of NC_066248.1, from coordinate 12,655,077 downwards.
TCCTCTCGTAGTCCAGAGACTTCGACAGGGTGATCTGTACGTCGTATTTTCCCTCCGTCAACTGAAAATGTAGTTTTTGATTTATAGGCTTGATCGACTTTTCGTTGAACGATCGTAGAAGAGGAATTCGAGCGTAGGATGTAAATAATTGGCAATTTTTCTTAACTTAATGATATTTTCGTTGAAGAAATGGTAGAAGGGAAATTTAAGTATTGAAAGTAAGTACTTAAGAATTTAAGGATAGTATAATGTACAGAAGAAATGAATAGTTGAGAATTTTGGCGTATAGGATATAGGGAAATAAAAATATATATAATAGGATCTGGAGAAGATATAGTTAAGATCTTAGAAAGATCGTAGAATGTAAAGAAGTAATTAACTGAAAATTTGGAAATCATATAATATACAGAAGCAAATAGCTGAGAATGTAAGCAAAGCTGAGTGTAGAACATAAGTAAAAATTCTGGATAGTAATTACGTTTAATGAATCGCCACGAATTGTTTGTTACAATGAAATGTCAAGGTTTCTACCTTTTCTGTAGAAACGTTGAAGACCTCGCAGACATCATCGTCTCGCGACGTAGAGACACACTGCACGTGAATATCCGCGTTTACACCACCATCGCGATCTGTGATCGTGATCGTACCAGGTGGAACTAGAAGACCACCCACATGTGCGCTTTCTGGCACCCTGGCTGCATAAGGTCTGCCGTGGTATACCGGTGGATTATCATTCTCATCTAACACAGCTATCTCACGTCGGAGGGATACTGTGTTGGGTTCTGATCCTGCGATCCCTTCGTCTAATAGAATATTGATTTTTTAATATTACTCATAGATATCTCTCATTGTCTGGTAAATAAGAAGTGTACGTTTGAAGTGAACACAAGGAAATAAGGAATATTGTTTGATGAATTGAGTTGCTTAAAGAAGAAGTGATACAAGTGAAAAAGGCTATGATCGTATTTTCATTGAAGAAAGTTATGAATGAAATTATCTCTATATATACTCATGGAGGCCCAGAAGTTTTCAAGATAATTCTTTATATCAATTATTATGTGTATCTCGTTGTTCAAAGACATTTGTATAATTTCTTTACCGAGCCCCTCAAATAAAGACTGAAATCAAAAGTTTAAAGGTATAGTCGCGTAATAAATATAGAAAACAAACTTCACCGAAATTTAATTGCACAATCGAGTCATCACTATTCCGCTAGCGTATCGGCCATCTAATGCTCTATATATACCGTCATCTATCCATTGATATTCTACAGTAACAGTGTAACGGAATATCTATAAAAACAATGTAGTTACCCGTTATACTGATGATCACTTCAATCAAATCCTGGGTCTCCCTGTCCAGCGCCTTTCTTAAAACAACGACACCGCTGTCCCGATTTACAGTGAAGTATTCACCACTGATCGAATAATGTAACTTGGATCCTTCCGGATCTTCTCCTTGAAGAGTGTATACAGGTGCACCTGGAGGTGTGCCTTCTGACACGGCCAGTCTGGCCATGTCTCCACCTTGCACGAAATGCGGCGCTCTGTTGATCACCTGACCCCATGACGAAGACCACGTGGAGAGTGTGAAGAGCAAAATTGTCCACATCGTCACCTGCGGGTTAACGAAATAAATATGTTAAATATTCTTTTACTTTTAATTTTTGAAGATTAATTTCGATACAGACAATTGATGCGAGATTTTTAGGACTTTTACGTTAAAAATATATTTTTAGTATATTTGCGATTCAACCGATTTATATTACTAATGATGCAACACTCGAGAGCGTAGCTCATGTTCCTATTTAAATAGTATATATTTCTAATAGATTTTTAATTTAAATCTGTCAGATCACATAGTTTTAGCATGCAAAATGTTAACAATTTTCATCCCTCCATTTTCACCAAGCCTAAGATCCAATTGCAGCTCGTTGGGAACTTGTTCTTTTTATAATTAGAGGTTCTTTAATTATCGTGAGATGTTTGACATCGCAAGACCATTGTCTTTCATTCTTCGCTGTATAATTTGAGGATGTAAATTAACAATCATAATGCTATTTACTGATATGCACAAGGACCATCATTAGCATCAGTAGTTGACGTTGCATTCGTTGAATAACGGTTATTTAGTGGACGATTAGAAAGTGGATTCAAAGATGAAAATGTTGGGTGTAAGAAGAACAATTCCGCGGCTTATGCTTGGAACTTTCATTAAACAAATTGAAACACGAAGTTTTATACATAAAAGCGCGTTCTCTCTTGCGTGAAAGGTGAACACTTCCTACACTGCGATTCGTCACGATTCCGTTCACTTCCGGTCATCGAAACAAGCGTATCTTAATAATTGTACCGCTTTAAATAATGCAAAAATAACGTCTCCGCGTTCATGGTAATGTTTTCTCCTATAAAACTGACTACAAAAATTTAAGAAACAGACAGAAAAAGGACAATAAATTTTATGATCTATCAACAATTACGACAAACGATAAATTATATGACCAATAATCGCTGTGAAACTTCGGTTTCAAACTATCCGTTCACACACAAATTTTATACAAAAGTATTCAAACTAATTTAAAGTATATAAAAAAATGTGCTCTTGTTATAAAAGCTAATAGGTGAAACAAAGTCTTGTTACATTTCATTTCTCTAACTGCATTCACAAGTATCTAAATTTCTATAAACGTCCACACTTTAGTGATATTTATATATTTCCATGTATAGTGATACTTTATATCTCCACATACGTACAAGACCACTCACTTTCTATCCAAACAACGATTAATTACACAGCAAATAGACATCACTCAGATAATAGTTCGATCAACGTCTTCAACTAGAAAGGAAACTATCGAGAAGAAGCTAACCATAGGCGAGCTCGAGAGCCATCTGAAATAAGCGTACGTGCATTTGTTTCTTGGACGTTGTTGGGATCAATGTTCGCGGTCTCTGTTGGAAAAATGCGACGCATAGACGAGTGGGCAGGAGAGAGGAAATGGTTAAATACTGCGGAGGATGCAACGATCTATCGGAGCCACCGGTTACCACCCATATAAAACGCGGCAGCGACCGAGCCGCGTTCTTTCTGTGGCATTCCGAAAAAATGCTTTCAGGCGAACCACCAGCCGGCAGTGTAGCCACCGAGTACGGTGTCTGAATGACTTCTAGCGGGTGAGCACGGTCAGTGAAAAGCCGTTAGAAATCAGATTCCATTTCAGGAGTTCGCGGTATTCTTGTGCTGCGATCCGTAAATTAAATTGTCCTATTAGTCATCGAACATTTATCTACGCCTTGAGTACTGCTCTTCTGTTTTAATTAATTTAAGCTTGTAAAGTGTACAAATGAATTTGGTGTTGGTGGATAATCGTGTTGCTTTTATGGGTAGGGTTTAGCAAAAAAAGGTAATTGTTGCTCTTATCTTTAACGAGATACTAGAAAAAAGTAGAAAATTACTTTCAGATAATTGATAAACCTCAAATCTTAAGGATTAAGAAATACTTTGTAATTAAAACTTGTATGAGTGAAATATGCATATTATAGAAAAATATGTATGAGGCAAAATAAGGTTAATAAATACTGTAAGATAAGATTCCTAAAAAGATCTGCATACACGCGCATAGTTCCGGAATATACTGATAAAAGGTGTAAAAGATTTGAATCAAAGTTGGAATTCGCCGAACAAGAAAGTTTAGAATGCAAGTACTGACCGCGATCTTCGTTAATCAGAGTGTGTAGTAATCGATTAAGTATTTTTTCGTGAAAGCAGCATTCCAAACGACTTTTTCTGGTAGTGTAAACGGAAAATAATATTTCAACGTGATTTCAAGATCAGCATACGAAATTTCATGGGCCAATGAGTAGCACGTATTAATGTTACGCAGGATTGTTAAGAACTCTGCGGTAACTTTCTAGTAGAGTCTCCAGACAGATTCCGAACAAATGTCTTGCACAACAGCATCGGCTTGGATAGATGCAGATTGCGTTCTATGCTATTCCGCCTCTGTCATAACTCTCACTCAAGACAGCAATTTGTGCGGAATCAAAACCACTCGACCAATAATATTTTTCTGTAGCGTTTAAATGGAACTGCAACGATATTCATTTAGACTCTGGTATTTAAAGGCCAAGTATGTGGAGCAAAATGATGGATTACGAAGTTAATAGGAAATCGTTCAGATGAATTGCGGAATTTAAAACACAATGGGTTATGTTAGAATAAATAATACACAGCATGATTTCTACCCATAAAATTAAGGTAGGTACTAGAATGAAAGCACATATGATTATTGCAATTTATCCTTTTTATGAATGACAGTTTGCTTGTTCTTTTTATTAAGATAGGTTTGAAATGTACCTATCATAAAAATATTGTATAAAAGTTACGCAAACTACTCTTGTAAATTATTTGCATTATATAAGAATTTCTCTAAACTGTGAATTTGAAATTTTCTCTAAATGCGTACATATATTTTACTGTATGGTAGAATAGACAAATGTAATAGACAAATAATAAAATATTTTATAATGTATGATTAAAAAGCTCCGTTTATATGAATTTGTTAGGGGAAATATAGTTTGAATAGCTAACTGGAGTTCATTTTCATCACCACCTGTGGCTCTTTGTCTAATTTTTTGCTTAATTTTGAGAATTTTGAAACTGTTCATTTTGAAGGCTTCAATGAGAACCAGCTATTGCTGAAAGTAATACGTGGGAAGCAATCATTCTGCGAAGAGAAACAAGCGATGACTACGGGACAGTATACTAGCGATTTTCCGGTGACTTCGTACCACTAGTTGACTTCCGTGTTCTGAAGGTTGTTATCAAGTATTGTCTTCGGCAAACCTAATTATTAATCATGTGAAATTACTAGAAATTTTGTATGATACAGGAAAGGCACGAGACCTGCTACCTTGTTGAAACAATTCTCACAATTACTTCACACCGGAATCTTAATCATAGGATTAAATTTGAGTATCTTTAAATACCACCAAAAGAACACGTTGCTATGATCTTGACTCATAGTTAAACTCAAGAAATTTTACACAAAATGGATAATATTTACAGTCCTTATGAAGGCATTTATATTCAAATATTCGTGCATCACTATATTACCCAACAATGGAGAAAGGCTGCAACTACTAAAGAAGCAATTTGTAGTACATTGACATAAAGTTTTCACAGCTTACTACGTTTATTATATGTTGTGATAGTATTAGTGATTTGCTTAGCAAATTAGGCATATTAGGCATATTAGGCGTACAAACTAATTTGAACTTTTGATTCTTAGATTTACCTATTTCTAACTTAAATTCAAATATTTTTTCTATCTTACAGGAGTTTTATGAAATAAAATCTACAATTAATATTAGCAATATTAATATTAGTTTCACGCTTACTATAGTTAATGAAATAATAAGAACGGTTTTGATGATTAAAATATTACATAATGAATAGAATTTCCATTTTCTTTCTAAAGGCACCGAATTCATTTACATTTATAATACACATCTAATATTTTATTTTCTTTTTTCATAGTTGAGCAGTATAGAAGAGGAATTGACAACGAAACATACAAGAAAATTTACATTTCCACATAAACCGCTTAAATAGATTCAGCAATAACAAACGGACTCGAAGTATTCCAACGTTGGTACGATTTCTATTATAATGTGCGCAACGCGGGAAAGCATGGAACGTTAAAACTCATGACCAAGAGTATACTTCTACTGTTTAAAAACTCGTCCGAGATTCTGAACAGTGTAATTGCAATTATCAGTGACGGAACATAAAACGATACGACTAGATTATGCGATGGATTCAATTCTAGCCAGGAAGAAATTCACAGATCGCGCTTTCGTCATTCGCCATGAACGAACCATAAAACACACCATGAAATCTCGCAGAAATAATAGTAAACGGAATATTACACCGTAAGCGCAACGATCGCTGACCACAATGTATTTACTAAGCGCGATTCTCAAATATAAGATATACATATAAATATTTTGTAATGAGAAAAAAATCTTTTAAGATTATGGAAAAGGATGAAAATAAAGGAGATAATGAGAACACAAAATTATTCAAATAGAAATAACTCCATGCTCTATTTAATAATGCATGATCCCATTATTCATGATATTAAACGAATTCGAATTCATGACGTTGTCTTGTATTCTTTATGAATTATACTTGATGGTAACTACCGCAATGCATGCAATTTGCTGTTCAAAGTTTAAGTGCTGGTGCTTCGTTATATGGGTCATCGTGATTTAAAACATGATTAAAATAACAAGATAAAAGCATTCTATGCGCCTCAATTTTGAAATAAAAGTGGTCGTTACCTTCAATCAATTTGAAACGATGAAATTGATCTGCTCGTTAGGTAGGGGAAGAAAAATATATTCTTGGCTTTTAACTAACAATATATATACACACGTATATTCTATCTTATCGAGATTTTATATCCAGTTAGTTGATGATACATTTGTTTAATGTATCACGATCTTATTTTATTACTGTGATAATTTGTTCATTTAGACGTTACTTTTAAAGAGAATTGATTGTAGCCATCAATGAAGATAATACTGTAAAATAATCAAGAGTTCAAAGCGATACTATAAAATTGAATAATCAACTACTCGAGAAAGTTATAACTGTTTCTTCGCTCCTTTATTGCAACACATGTATCAATTAAAAGAACATGAACTTCATTTCAAACAGAAATGAAAAACAAAGTCAGGAACAAAATGAATAATTACTTTATTAATATTTTATGATTTTCCATCAACTATAAACATATCGATTTCAAAACATAATCGTTAAAACGCTGAAATTGAGCTCAATTTCATGGACTGTTGTTCGATCAACAAGGAAACCGGTTTCATCATCGGCTAAACGTATTTCGCCATTTATTACGCGTTGCGACGCTCCGTGCAAGAATTAATTCCTGTGCTATCTGATAGAAAGCTTTTCTCTTTGCGTTTGCTTCCGCACGTTCGTTTCCCGTGAATGAAACATACTACGTAGAAATTATACGCCGCGGTGTATGGTGATGTGTCACAATAGAATTTGCTGAAGTAATACGCGGAAAAATATGTCACGGTACTAGCCATTTTTCCAACGCGATGCATATTCGAATGTACTCAAAACGCTACACCGCGCCGCGGAGAAACTCGAATACATTAGCCGCTCATTCGATAAATTATTTTCCATTTAGGTCGATCGTAAAAAAGATAATGTAATGTTCGTTTCGCGTTCGTTAATGTGGATCAAAACTTATACTACATAATTCGAAATGAATTTAAAGAGTTGATCATAAATTCATAATCATTTAAAAAATTACTTAACTCCTTAAATGCAGCGTGTTACTGTTTTGTTTCAGTTGCGCAATACTTTTTTTTGTAGTGAATTGAGAAGAGCAAACGGAATTTACATTTAGAATTTTATGTAAAGTAGAACAATTTAGACAATGAAATGGATTTGTATATTTTGTAATATTCACATGTAAATCGTTGCTACTATTATACAAGAGAATTTATTAACACTGGTAATTTGTAACTTGTAACTTATGCAGTTTTACTAGTATAATAATTAAACAAATTAATTCGATTATGCAACAGGTCTTACATGATCTTAGTAATGTTCCAACACATTTCTTAGAAAAACCAGGATTATTCAGAATCTAGCAGATGGTAGTGAATATACTATTTTAATAAAATTACGTTCTTCAAGTTTTGCGGCCACTCAACTTTTACTTATTTTCATGGTTGAGCTACACAATTTCCTAGATTACACATAAGCGTAATATTACAACATTACCTAAAGCACTTTACCCCAATCAATTCTAAATTTTCAAAATCTAAGATTCTGTACAAATATTTACCATATCCATTTTACAGCTTAAGCACCTACTACGTAAACACCCGAGACATTGTGTATACACGCAACAATCCCCAAATTACAAAAGTCCACAGTGGAGTTCACGCGTGGCAAACATCTATCACATTCTCGCCTTTGAGACCAATTTCCCAGAGAATTTCTGTGCAAATAAGTTACCTAGATTCGTTCATTGACCTAGATACGCTAAAAAAAAATTGCGTACCAAGCACGAACGGCTCGTAATTGGTTTTCGATACCGGCAACAAGCATTTCGAAACGCGTTCCTTGTGAAATTTCGCGAACCGCCATCGCGGTGATACCGGTCAGGCCAGCAACATTGGCGTAGGATCTATTCTCTCTGTTTCTCGGAGTGAAGCGCCCGGTTTGATTCGTATCCGCGATACCGATTTTCTCTTCGGATTGCGCGAAAAGCAAACGAGTACGCGCGGTTAACTGTTCCGTGCTGATCGTACGAGTCTCGACGTCCTAGACTCGTTAATCGCCGAGAAAGGAGAAGAGGCAGAGCGAAGGCAGGCCATAGAAAAGCGAGAGGAAGACGGAGTAGCCGGCGAGAGGAAGAAAAAAAACCGTTATAGAGGCCCCCTCTACGATCCACACCATTACGTTACGCGCCTGGCATCCTGACACTGTGTGACCAGGTGATGCCCAGGATGAATGACTAAGAAAAGTACCATCTTGTCACGCGCTTCTTTCTGCCCTGTCTTTGCATTTTTGCTACACGAGACGCTGCTGTTCCAGACTATACTATGTACCGGATAGACGTGTCATTAATACGGTTTCTTTAACGCTGGAACCGTTAAAGTGTTTAATAAATCAGTATATTATAAATTAATGCTGTATATGTATATAATTACTGTAATATAATGAAAATGAACAAGTACATAAAACTACATTTCTATCTCTACAGGAAATAAAATTAATTCTATTGAAACAACTATGATTTTAGTAGCAACAAAATTAAAAAACGTGGAACGAGTCGTTTTAAGGAATTAAATAATTCTAATGTGGTGAAAGTAATTATGGAATTTTTCCAGAATTCTTCCAGTTTTCCTACGGATTACTTCGAATGCTATTCCTCTAATCTTAGTTACTTTAATATATGTTATTTCTACTGTGAACAATTTTTTTAAGAAATCTGCAAACAGAAAATTTCAAGGCCTAAAGGTAAGGCCAAGGAAATTTGTACATAAACCAACGCGTTAATGAATGATGGAATATTGAAATAAGTGTAGAAATTTAATAGCACAAGTATCTAAGTTTTATGTAATAATAAAAATACCACAATGTTTATGAAGAAAAGATCTGACGTACATCATATCTTCATTGGTCGATCAAGAAAGCTGTAAGTCGCAGAAAAAGTCTTTCAAGCAACCTTGAGGAACGCAGGATCGGTATTTATGAAAAAATCAACCGATTAATCTCTGAACGTGTTAATACATGTATATTCAAGCTTTTCCTGCTCCACGAACTTGACACCGGTTCCTTGAAACCATGACTTCGACTAGTGCACTCGCTGGTCAGACTGGTTTTCCTCGAACTGACGAAAACGATGACGGGAGTTCGGCATAGTTTGTCACTATTTTATTATTTCTCAGTCATGTAAAAGGAATGTGTAAAAAATATCCTTTAACAAACGTATATTCCTGATAACAAGACTGGCTGGTTTTAACTTTTCATTTTTCCAGCCTTTCACAGACCACTGAAATATTTGATATAATTGTTTAATGTTTCTAGCCAACGACTTTAACTATCTCTCGATATAAAGGTCAAGGAAATACCAGTAAGATCGAGCCTGATATAGAGTTACCTTACACAGTTGGTCTCAACTTCATCAAGATTTATACGTATTTATAACTCCACTTTTACCGGTTCAATTCGTATTCTATCTAAACCAAACTCTACGTAACAACGCGTGTATCAAGTTTTCAAGATGCTACCTCAATAGCAGCACGTGACTAAAACAAAAACAGGAAATCGAGACGTGCTTGAACGTCAATGAATTTTTATGGAAGATACGTTGTATAGCTTTGATATTTCCTTTCACATATCCACCCGTTCGATTCACAATATTATTAAACTTAAATGACAAATTATTCCAATAAATATAGCGAACAATAATTAAAGTAACGCTTAATAATCCAATGAATGTTGTTTTGAACTTTCGTTCGGACTCGATCAATCACTTGAAAGTAAAGAAATACCATCTGCCAAGGACCTTACCTCATAAAGTCGGTCCAAGATCCTTCTTCCTCGCAGCACCGTATCAACTCATCATCACACCACGTGTATTTCCGTTTGGGAGATCACTCGTTTGAAAAATAACATTTAGAAAAAATCACGTACATACACCCTACCTCATGACGCATCGGTACACGAGTGTGTCTAACACGACTTGTATCCTCTATCCTCTCGGTTTCATGAGTCGTTGTCGTTTCGAAAAAGAACCGATGTCTGTGCCAGCCAATGGACAGGTCTATACTGCATCCTAAGGAGGTATGCGGCCTCTGCTATGGGAGTGGAAGGAATGGAGAGAGAGAAACAGCTCGCCGCGAAGGAGAGACTACAGTCCGTGCCCGGTAACTGTGAGCGAAAGGGGGGCGAACCTTTTTGATTCTTTTGTACCTCGACGTGCCAGGTGAGTCTCTTTCGTGGTTCCATCGTGACTGGGAGTGTGACGCGAAAGGGATCCAAACAAAATTAGAGAGAACTTTCCTTGGTGACATTATCTGAAAAAATATTTTAGTTTCATCATTTTTGATTGGCTGGAAAACTCCTATTTTTATGATATATATGTACACTTTATCCTTGATTCATAGTTTAATGATTTAATAGTTGAGAATCAAAGATATTATTTGGAACAAATGAAACCTATTTTAGTCATAAATTTTAGTTATGAGCAGTTGCGTTCTGGGGCTAAATATGTTTGCAGCAAAATTGAGATCACAAATTATCGTAGATTCATCAGAAGTTGAATGTTGTGAAACACTTTTTACTTTAGAACTTTTTGCTTCCTAAATTAATACTTTCACGTCGTCATGTATATCAGAAATTCTCTGCTACTAATGACAAACTAGAATTCTAGTAATAAATCGAAGAAATTTATCACATACCATTTCCTATTAAAGCTCCCAATTAATTTTTCTTGCTTTCACCGACGTCCAATAGCGCCAAAACAAGTCCATTAAAGCATCTCTTTGCACAGTTACATAATCCCTACTATTTTCATCTCCGTAAGAAACGCGGCGGTATCCATTAATTCCCTTAATGTCCCTTAATGTCCTTGTTTTTCCCATATAAGACTAGAAAGTTCAAATTACGGAACGAAACGGCACCAGGAATTGCCACGAAACATACACAATAATCATTCCGCAATCCTCCGTGTCTCGCAATGATACTTGTTCTTAACGCTATCGTTAGTCCACTTTCGTAACTCTGCCCACTTTTCTATATTCACACAACCAATCTAAACGCGATTCTCATAGAGAAAAAGATACGTGCACAGTAGATATCAGAAATTTATAAATTATCATTCATATTTGAACTGTAATGGTTTTATTTTTTATAAACTCTACCCACGTATTCTGTCAAGAATCTTAGGACAGATATGACGTTAACTTTAATCGTACGGTCGCAGGTGACGTTGAAATCGTGTTCTATATATTTTGTTATTTCAGTGAGCTACGCTATCTGCACGTTGAAAATTAATAAATAAAACTATTCCTTCCTCTCCATTCATTGCGATCTTTATTGTTTTGCACTAAAAGTCTCCCAATGATAAAGCTATACAAGATATACAGGGCAGGGAGAGGGAAGTGGAGAAAATTTGAAATTAATATACTATGAATTTTACTAGAAACTTTTGTGCTACAAATTGTTTCAATATTAGTAACAATCTTCTATCTTATGGTATACACTGCATTTATATCATTGCTCTCATTAAATTATAAGTCCATTTTGTAAAATTACCATGTCTTCTTATAGTTCTTATTTTATAAACTTTCTTTCATCCGCCGCTATAAATTTTATTCGTGATTTTGTAGATAGAAATGTGAAGATCGGTCATGTTTGATAGATTAGAATTGATAAAAATTAATTAGTTCGCGACACCCGCGCGCTGGAACTGTACCCTGGAAACAACGAAGCATTCTACAGGAAGTGGAGGACGACACAGTTACGGAAGCCTGACTAGCCGCATGCTTCCACGTAGAAGGCTTCCACGCATCCTGAGGGACGCAGACGCGTGCACCAGCTCGATAATAACCGCGTAACCGGCAATTCCGTGCGAGCTGTTTATCGTTGTTTCGCGGGCAACGTCTCGCAGCGTATTCCTTCTTGATCGTTGATAAGGGTAAGACCGGTAAAACGAGGAAGACACACGTTCCTGGATGATTTCAGCCTCTGCTAGAGATAATGACCCTTGCTCAAACGCTTCCTTCGCGAGACTGCGCAAGCCAGTCAGTGATAAGCAAAGTAGAAACGAAGTGTAATTGCCCTGAGATATCGCGAACGTAATTTTTTTTATGTGTTCTCGGAGGTGTATAAATACAGAGAATGTTGTACGAAGTGTTAGGTGGTCTCGTAATTATGTAGAAGTTTTAGAAGAATTAAGCTTTAACAAGGTTCTAGGCTTGTAGATTTTATGCACCAGAGAATGCATTTGGTTGTGGTAGCAGCATATCTCTGTTAATTATCATCGGTGGATTTAATTGAATGAAATAAATAATCCTATGTTTTGAAATTGTAACTCTCATACAATTATAGATTGAATTAGTTAAATACATCATATATGGTATATTATATGTGGTAAATTTATAGCCGGTCTGTGAATATTTATACAGATACGTTATAAATAAAGATATCTGATATTAATATACCTATAAATAGAAAATTTAAATAAAGATTTCTTTCATTATCTTAATATTACAATAAGTACTTTACTTTGGATATTTTGAATATATTTTTTAATATTCTGTGCTCCGGATATTATATCTTAGATATTTCTGCGTATTGAAATTTTCTGTTGAAGTCGACTGATAGAGGGACGAGTGGGTGAATTTGTAATAGAAAAATATATTAAAATAAGTATATGTGTAAGTATAAGTACAAGTATAATGTATGCTGATCCAGATCCTCACTCTTTCAGTGTTACAATACAATAAAAGGTAATAGGGAGTACGTTCATATATTTATAGCAAAGGATATTACCAAAAAGTTAATCTTGGTGTATAGCTCTAGCTGAAGGCTACAAGACACAGAAATAGAAATCTATTTATCGCTCTTTTGTTTCTGGACCTTGTAACCTAAAACAATATTTATATTCAAGGGAACAATAACATGGTCCTCTCCTTGTTTCGAATATTTGTTTCACTAAGTTCTATTCTCTTCGTAACAGCAGTCTCCAGGTCACGGATATACAAAAGAAAAGGTGTAGAGTGTTTCTTGAAGTAATTACTTCAACATTTTTCATAAATGCGTAAGAAATTTTCTATGACAAGTGTTCCAATACTTTCGTGAGGTTCTGTACTCAAGAATAGTTTTATCACACTCCATGCGTCATCGTTACGTATATGCTATTCAGGAAGAAGGAACCAACTCGATGCAGCTGGATGCAACGCGTATGTATATATTATGTAGACCGTGGATGGCGCACGATGGAAACTGCACACGTGCGCACGCGACAAGCGTGACCGCGCGCGGCGCCGAGTGGGTTCGTTCGCGCCCGCCTCATTCCGTCTCGCGGCTTTCTCATCGAGCCGGTTCAAAAGGTCCTGTCCAGGATACGGAGGTGAGAACGCAACAAGCATAGGCTATAGGGGAGCGACGCTCAAATGCGGCTGGGCCACCCTGCAGTCTCCTTTTTTCTCTCCGTTTCTTTGACCTACGTGACTGGTGGTGGCAATGGTGGGGACTCGAAAGGACGCGGAAAAAGAGGACTCACGGAGATCGCGCGAGAAAGTGAGAGGACCACCACAGTCCACCGGAGGAGGATGTTCCTAATAGGATGTGAACGAGATGACTCGTGAACTCTTCCTTTAACAAGATGACTGCTACGGTGGTCATCGATGGACCACATAATTCAATTTTTTAGAATTATTAAGGTGAGATAAATTTCATGGATAAACAATTTTCGATAATGTGAATGACTTAAATAGCATTGTGAATATAATGTTATTAATATTTGATACAGTATTTAATATCTTGTAGAAATTAAATATTATTGTATGTTGTAGTATATCTCAATTCATTGCAGCTCCCAGGACAGAATATGTAAAACTCACGTAGCATTTCACGTGTTAAGTACTCATTTCTCTTATTATTATATGTAGGTTATATAGAGGACTTAAGAGTTGGACAGTGTAAGTCAGTCAGTTTCATGAAAAATGACTTATGCCGATAAATATCTCTTCGTTATGAAAATCTTCAGTTACCGGAACAGTTCAATAATTACATTAGAATGACTGAATTATTAATTGTATTATAATGATTAAACTATCCTGTCAACTGTACGTTTTGATAATGAGAAAGAATAAATGGAATATTGACTTACATTAATCGAGTTGTGGCAGTCATATTTCTGCCTTTCTTCTTTTTTTCTTTTTAGGTGAACAGAAAATAGAAAGATTCGCGATTGGAGCAAAAGTCGTGCAAACAGATTAACGAGAAGGAGGCCACGAATGGAGAAAAGAGAGGAGTAGATCGAGGTAGCTAAAGAAGGACGTTGCTGGAAAGACGAGAAGGGGACGTGTACAGTTACCAAAGGCCGAGGCGAACAGCTCCACCTCTGACGATAAAGTATCGACTTTGAAAAGTCGGACAAAGATTGTTTCTCTTTTCTGAAAAAATGATTTCCGGCGGTGGATGAAGCACTTCGATGGGAACTGAGGATTCGTTGCAATAAGCTGATGATTTTTGGAAAACAAAGATATTACTTCATTTTAAGATGTTCGATTTTTATCATTAGCAATAAAAAAGTATGAAGTAATCTGTTGGCGAATAACAGGTGCTAGCGTTGAAGGTCGAGACATTCTCATACTTTTACTAGCTGCACCTTTAGCGCATATTTAAAAGTGGGAAGATACGCAATTTACTCCTTTCTTATATAAGGAAACGAATAAAGAATGTAAATAAGTTTAAAAAAGAAGAAAAATAAAGAACAGAAGTGTATATTATTATTATTGTTATTATTATTGTATAATCATGTATACGATTGATACGGAGTGTGTAAATGTATATTAGTATAAACAGAAAATTTGAGAAGATAAAGAAAAAGATTATAAACAAACAAAGAATATAAACACGCAAGAAGAAGTGGTAAGTAAATAACAGACGTAAAGAAGCGAAACATAAATAAGCAACCAAGATGGACACAAATACCTCAAATCGCTTTTATTACACATCTGCGCTGAGAAAATCTAAAAGAAATATCAATACATACAGCGTTGGCAATAAACAGATGTTTTCTTTGAATCTAATTTCTCATTACAGCATCATTACTATGTAATCAACGTAACTGTGTAATCATTGACATCGTGTGCAAGACAATGACAACCATGCAATCGTCTGCCCCTTCATAGACGGCCGTATTGTCGTAAGAGGAAGAAAGTCGTGGGATAAAACATAGCTTATACAAAGATCGACTGCGATCTTCTCTCTTTCTATCCGTCGGAGCTCGTTACAGGTCTGGGAAAACTCCCGTGAACTATATGAAACATGGGTGTTGCCAGTTAGTTAACCTACTTCTCACGACGCGCGCCTTTTCCAGGCGATACCTTTTAAGGAGATCGATTTTATTATGGCGAAGCCTAACCTTGTACCATTGAAAATATTAATTCCATATATCTCAAATTTATATTACATTTAGAAGTTTATTAATTAATCATTTATGAAAATATTACTATTGAATATTGAAAGGATCGTCTTTAACAATCGTTATGTAATAGATTTGAGGAGGATTATTTTATTATGAATTTTATCAAATAATAAACACTCTTCTTTATCTTTCTTTCTCTCTGTTATGTTTGATAAAATTTTGCTCCTGTTAAAAGAAACTTCTATTTTACTTAATAAAATATGAGTTCTATGAAAGCATATTTTCTTCAACCGCTACTTGCATTTCACTACCAACTTTTTAAATAATCTAATATTGCATATCTACTTAAACATATCCATGAAAATATTCCAATTCATAAATTCTATCAATCATTGAAATTGGTAAAATGAAACGAGGAAGATGAATAATCCGTAAAAAGGCGTTTGCGCGATCGAGAAGAGAGACGTTATTTATTGCCATAACCGATAAATTATCCAATTAGAGCGAATCGCTTCGGCAGCTTTCCGCAAACCCTTTTTTAGCATTCGATACTACATATCCTCACGCCCCGTTTTCTTTTTATTTGATTTTCGATTCTACACGCACCCTGCAGCAAATCTTTCGTGTAATTCCCAATATTTCCGCGGCCTGATCGAACATGTGTCTGACACGGCATCGATTTCACGGCGTCCTTTTATCGACGAAACGGTACGAATTTTCTAAGTGTGAAAAAGGGTTGTTCGGAACCTTTTGCGGCAGAGGGTAGGTATTTTAAGGGTCGACGGTCGTTCGAAAAATAATGTTCAGTCGTAGACTTTGGATTTCAGGCAACTATCTATAAATTGATATATTTTTGTGTAAATATTTTACTAGAAACAATATTTTTTTAATTATTCTACTGTATTCTAATTTCCAGAACGTTCTGTATTAAGAAATTAAGATGTTAAGAATCAATACTTTAGAGAGAATGTTTAGAAAGAATGTTTTATCAAATTTCTTTGATCTAAAATTCAAAGTTTTAGTTGATTTATATTCGCATGGATTATTACATTTTCATGTACATATTTTATTGGAACTACTTTTACAATCATTTTATTATGTTCCAATTTCTAGAAAATTTAAAGAATATTTTACGGAATTTCCTTGATCTGAAATTCGCAGTTTTATAAAATTCGTATTCACGTAGATTTATGTAAATGGCGAGAAGTTATAAAGAACGAACTTACCACTAAAACGGTAATTTCACGGTATGCCAATTTCTCTGCTCTTAGGAGTACCATAAATGTTTATCAAAAGTCGACTTTCGCATGTCTACTTTGCAAACCGATCTATCGTAAACCGCTTTCTAGGCAATAAAGATTTTACTTGAACCGTTGAACAAAAAGTTTTTAGAATATTTTATATTGCTAATGTAAATGGCAAAATTCATGATACCGTCAAACTTAGCATATTTAATTATCGAATATAAATGTTTCTACTTAATCGTAAAGTATTTTATATTATATAATTTTTAAGTTGAAATTACGGTAAACTTTTCAAAGAAGCAGATTCATTAGAAGAGACTCTGTTGCACTATCCAATGTTGCACTATCAATGGCGCTGATGAGCATCTTAAATGCAAATGAGATGCATAAAAAGTGGTATTATACACGGCTTTCGTTTATAGTCAGTTCAATAGAGTCGATCGAATCGTATCAAAGCGTATCATGCAAATCACGTATCATCAATCGCATTGATGGTTTGCACTCGAAATCGATCGGCTCACTACAGCATATTTTATCTCTAGAGGGTAGAATCTTGAACTTAGTATAATCATGAATAAACGTATGTAAGCAATAAACCGACAGCTTCAGAAAATCCTATTCTAATTACTAGATATCAAATAGTAGTCTTATTTTAATATACTTAAGAACTTATAACGGAAAGAAATGTTAAGTGTTGATGAGAATAAACTTTTATGAAAAGACCAGATTTAGGATGAAAATTATAACAAAAAGACTCAAGGTTCGAATGAATGACGATCGCGCTCGAACGCTCGATGACCAGATAATGCAATTATGTAAATCTTACGCTGCAACTGTTTCATAATTTTCGTTCATTAAACGAATCATTATCTGTCTTCCGTTTACGATAGGAGAGAAATTGGAGTTAAAAAACTAATAGCCGACTACCGGTGCAATTATCGTACTTGCGTGTTTTAAATTGCTATCGTGCATCGGTGAAGATCCGAAGAAGAGAAACTGTTATCGCTCGAAGAAAAAAGAAAGCTGGGAGCGCTGTTAAGTCAGTTATAGGTTCAAGCTCTTCTTTTGACACAAAAATAAGAAAAACAGGATAAGTAATCCTTGAGATGATAAAGAAAATTATAATGTAGGCCAACTGTTAATATAAATTAATAATTAATTCAAGTATGTCAAGAATTATAATAGAAATACTAAAATAATGTAAATTATAAATTGCAAGACATATATTACGTTGAATTATTACTAAAGATATACCAACCTTGTAAATATCAGTCGGACACTGGCTTGAAAATCACAATTTGCTCGTGTTTATTGGATAAATTACTCACTTTGAATACGCGAATATATTATCGATAACAAATCGTTATGCAAACACACGTGATTCTGATATTTTTCGTTCCCTTACGAATCAATCTTGCATATTACTCGTACACCTTTTCATGCTAGACAGTAGACACGATGTTCCAATCATACGCGATTAATACTGAAAGATATTGTCGATTACATAACTTGTCAAATAATGTGACGGAGATTGATAAACTTTAATACTTGTAGAAAACATTGATTAATGCTTTTCCTATCGTGCTACCGATGATCCCTGTGCACACTGCAAACTGATATTTCGTGGGAGCTGGAAACTGTGAGTGTGTACTCTCGTGCAATTGCCGATATTTCCCGCGGACATTCGTGATGAAACAAGTAGCTGCGATACGTCAAACTTTTTTACGTTTGATGATATAATTGGAAATTTATGAAAAAAAAGAAAAATAAAAAATACTATTATGCAGAATGTTTTAATAAAGATATATTTTTAAGAAAATACACCTATAGAAGCAAACTACATTAAAGTCTGTTAACTGCAACAATTTATTTCATTGAAAAAGCTATTGTAAACCGATTAATTGTAAAATTCACAGTCGATTGGAAGCTTGTTTATCAGAGGTGATCTACCTATTAGTTTCTATAGTGATGTTCGAGCATTATCAGCTGATTAGCAAATGTGACAGATGGCCATAGTTGGTTTTATTAGATTATCGTTCACTTATTTCCAACCGTACATCCTTGGACAGTATTCAACGAGGTTGCGAAGGTGAAAATTTCAGTGAAAGTCGACAGTGGTGAACGGAAGGATAATTGAGTTTCACTTTTTTGTATAATAAGCGAGGTAAGAGGTATTTGATTAATCTCGTATATTCACTGATCACATTACAGTACAGCAGACGTGCGCCTTTATTATTGATATCCCGCTATACAGCATAGAAAGCCCGGTTACAAAGCGAAGAAATAACGGCGCAATTTCTTATCTTATAATATAATTCCAAACATAGTTTTATCACATTCGAATTATTCAATACTAATTGAAATAATTTAGAGTTAGGAATGATAGTACATTAGTCAGATTATCACATATCAGAGACACAAAAATCAATAAAGTTTATTAGATTTTTAAAAAGAATCAATATGAATCATGTTAGTAATAAGGCAGTATTTTAATTACATGTAAGTCATTGTAGATAAGAAAAGAGAGTTAGCCAGTTAGTCAATAAAGTTTATATTAAAATTAAAATTATTGATAAAAGTCAATGTTAACAATTAATATGAAAATCACGAGAGACAAAGCGATACATAACAGTATATCAGAAGAAAGAATTAATATCTTTATACACAAAGGTGAAACACGTTTATCAAGTGACCACAATATCCTCACCATAGAAATTTCAATAACACGCCACGAAACTTGGTAATCGTCCTCGCATGAGTTCCATGAAGAAGTGTAATCGCCCTAAAAACCTCTAATCTCCTCAACTAGACGACTGCATTGCCGTGGCACGCGTCTAATACATACAAAGAGAGTGGTGGGGAGAACGTTAGGTGCCCCTACACGTCGTGATTATGGGGTGAACCCTTGGTACGGTGCCCCATAGACGGCGGACCGCCCTTATGGAGGGGGTAAAATACCCCCGGGACGGTATATATGCTCTAAGAGCCCCATGCCACTTTCACAGTACCAAATTGTACCCAGCCTAGAACAGTTCTCGTTTCTTATTTCCTTTTTCACGCTGCACACCAAACGTTCGGCTATGTCGTGACAAAAGCTTTTCCATATTATTAGCATATCGTGTTATAAAATTTTAATAGAAAGTTAGACTTTATGAAGTGATCGATTGAGGTGACAAATTCTACGAGGATCGTTTCATTGAGCTAACAAATTTATTAGGTAAGATAACTCTTCGTTAGTCAATTGTTGCGCCAGTGAACGGCACAATTAGAATGTTTGATTGAGTATCTAAGCATTTTGGAATATTATGGATAAAAAATAAAGAAAAGAATAAATTTAAGAGGTTAATCTAGAATTATAGAAGAAATGGAGTAATAAGATAAGAATAAATTCGCAAACTTAATGTGGAACTACAGAACAAATAGAATAACGAAAAATCACGGATTTAATATAGAACTACAGAAGAATTGGAATATCTTTAACGACTATTAATGTCACACATTTGTCATTTCATTAATCAAAATTATTATTCAACAAAAATTACACAATATTGGAGTATCTTTTCAGAAAACCTTCCACAGCATGTCCTCGGAGTACTCATTCTGCAGCGAAGGCGGCTTCGACGAGCTCTCAAGTTCCTCGGATTCCGGTTTCGACGTCAGCTTCGAATCGCCAAAGCACGAGGTTCAATCAGACACCCTGTTTCCACCAGCCAAAGAAGGAAAACGAAAGAAAACCCGAAACACACGGTGCAAGAGTCCCACACAGGTAAGCGGATGTGTCTACCTTCGCTCAGCCCAACTTCCCTTATCTAAAAGAACGTTCACCCATCGCAAAGAGATCGAGCAAAGAGAATTCTTGAAAAAGCCGGAAGACAAAAAGAGGAGACTAAATGATCACAAGGAACCATTGATTCGCAGGTGCTCAGGCTGAAAAGGAACCGTCGAATAAAGGCGAATGATCGAGAGCGGCACAGGATGCACACATTGAACGACGCGTTGGAACGTCTCCGGATGGCGTTGCCGACCTTTCCGGAAGACACGAAGCTCACGAAAATCGAAACCCTCCGTTTCGCCCACAACTATATTTGGGCACTGTCACAGACATTGGGGAATTCCGAAGCAGGCGAGATCACAGTGAACGTGGGTAACGTGACGGTCAGTATCAGTGAGAATGGAAACATGATCACCTCCTCGACCGGAAGCTGTGCTGTAGCCGCGCAGAAGCGGCTTGGACCGTCGCATACTGTCTTTCCTTATCCTCAGGAAAGATTCGTGCCCGAATGGCAGGAGTACGATTGCTATAGCGATCAGAGTGTTAGTCCACCGATGCAGTATCAGCAGTGTTATGATCAGAGGATGTATCATGCGCAGCATCAACTTCCTGCGCCGCATCATATGGGACATAATAATATGTATCAGTGTCTTTAGGTAGCTTTTAGCTCGTGGATGTTTTCAAGCATTTTGGTGGGCGATGATGGAAATGATTATAAAAAAATGAACTTTCATAGTTTTTTCCATTATCGAAGAAGTTTATAAACGATTAGGCGATCGTTTAGAGTGGTTATGATAATGTATGAGAAAAGGTTGACAGTTAGAAGAAGTTAATGTGTCAAAGATGACGATTTAAAAGAAGTGTGTACCTATAGAATTTTACGGACGAATTGAAGGAATTTTCAGGGTCAGTATTTTTGAAGCTTCGAAATGAATTTAGTACTTGCGGAATACATATATCAGTAATCGCGAGTCGCATGAGTCATCGCCGCCATTGTACCTTTGTAATGAGCAACGATGCTTCAGAAATTGCATATGTTCAGTAGTGAATTCAGTGCTATACAGTGAAGTTAATAAATCTAGCAAATTGGCAATTGCAGAAATTCTAACTAACTACTGATTTGTTAAGTGACGTTTCTGTAAGCAAAAATTTTAAAGTTAAAGTACTGATATCTAATTGAACCTTAAGTTTCTACTTGATAATTAGTAATCGAAGACCAAAGAATTTTAATCCTCCATGCTTTAGTGAATTTTTTTATTTTATTTTCTACAAAGTTCCAATAACAAGTATAATAGGTAAAAGCATGCAGTACAATTTACAAGCAAGGCAAATATATTTTGCTAGTAATTATATCTTACAGAAACCTGCATATCATTGCACGGATGTCGAACAGACATCGTCCAAGATAAATTCGCGTTGAATAATCGACGTGATTGTAAAAAGAAGTAGGCCAGTGCGCAAGATGATCGTTATTTACTTTGTAAGAGAGCATTCTATTTAAAACGAATTATTAGCATTAAGGTCTAATGTTAGGCAAACTGATAATCTCGTCGTTTCTTCGAAAACATATTTATCATTATTTCTTGGCTTATAAAAAAAATCAAGGTAGTATATTTAGAAACACGTACTAAATATCGCGTTCCTTTTCTTTTCTAGTCATCGATGCTCTTAGGTTTATCTCGAATGCTTGATCTCACTCTTTGTTTCTAGAATATTGTATTTAAACATACATTTCCGCCAGTGCTCTTATCGGATCGTGAAAATGCCGATTCAAGAAATATATGTATATTGTACAGAATTTATATCTTATCAATAAATCATATTTTACCTAGACATTTATCCTTTTACTATTTACTTCGTCGACTATCCCCAATATGATTTTAACTTTAACTAATTTAATTGCTTAAAATAATTAAAATTGAAATAATTAACTATATATAACATTCCAATGAATTTTGTCCATAAGAAAACGTCAATCAAATATATAATACGACACTACATACAGTATCTTAGTGAAAATATCAGTCAAATAGATAACACAATATACGAATGATCGTAGATAAACCACGTTTCCGATCGTCGATAAAGAGATCGTTAAAAGGGAGGAAACAAATTCGCAAACAGAGCAGTTACGATTAAGCAGTTATCGTCTTACAAACGAGCATGCTTGAGCCACTTTGCAGGAATGAAGTCCTGTTCAAGAATGAATGAGCACGTGCCAGGGCACGTGTCCTTTGTAGGAATCACTGCAGGGCAGATGTATCACAAGTTGCGCCTGAAATTACGCCTACCCGTCTAATCCGATGGATTACATGACGAACGTGACTTGAAAACATTCGAAATCGGTCAGACGAAAGAAAAAATCAGCCCTAGTAGGTAACCTGTTGTCTCAGCTTTTATCCATAATCTCCCTTTAAATCGCAATTCACGTATCGTATTCGTAGTTTCTGAAGACATTTAGAAATTAGGGATGGAAGGAAATTTCTATTACGACGTAAAATTTCATTGGACTCAGAAATCTCGCAATTTTCATGCATGAATAAATATTATCGAGAAAGTGGATTAATCTAATGGAGTGAAGAGTGGAAAAATGTTATTTTTCCATCCCGAATTCAACAGCTCAACGGTTATTTTGATAGCCTCATCCCCTTTGCACTCTAGTTGATCGAACGATCGAATTCGCCTATTTATTTTTCTAACACTTGGCTACTGTGTTCTGAAAATGGAACACCTACCTCTACTTGTTATGGAAATTGTCCTTTCTGAAAGCGATGCTTCTTGCTGATTGATCGATTTCTTCTCCAGTTCATTAATTTTACTATTGTATGATATCAGTATGGTATTGAATCACGAAATTCGTTTCTGTTTTTAAATTTAGCAGATTTAACACTGATCTCACTGATATCACTGATGAAGATCTAAATTTAGAAGATAATTGAACTGACTTAATATTTATCTATATATATTCAATTTATCAAAGAATATTTGTAATTTATAATATTCATAATTTTCTATCGATTATATCTTCAACATATAATTCTATAGAAGACGAAGTGATAGAGAAAGATATTTTTGATAGTCGATGCGGTTTCACAACATCCTTTGATCAATAATTTCGTATACAAGGCTTATTTGCAAACAGGCTGCAAGCTGTGACGAATCCGTTAGCACGCTCGATAGTTTCCCCAAATCTCACCAATAATGGTAATGCTTCAATGGAACCATTATGTCCACGACATATAACTGTGTGCACAGCGCAACAGACGGCTAGATTCCGTAAAGGTGTTGGATTTTGGGGGGATTCAATCAGTTTTTGCCGTGGCCTTTGCACCCTGTAACTGCCTCCAACTGTAGGGGTTGCAAGGATAGAAAATAAGAAATTGGAAACACGATTGATTTATCCTTCACAATTACTCCCATATAACTTGTAATTTCTAATTTTCATACGTAATTAATATTTTTGATATTTTATTAAATGTGAGAAAACATGCTTGTGATTTATTCTTTTTTATTTATTAATATAATTTTTGTATACTTTCAAACACAGCTCAGCTGAAATATATCCAGAATTCTGTTTCTCAAAAGCCAAATTGATCAACTCTGCTTTTTGTTTGTTTCTTAATTTTATTACACAAATTTATAAATAATGTTCAGTTTTTCAAAAATAAACGATTTAGTTCCATAAGTTCATTTAATGTAAGAAGATGACAAAATTGAAAATTCTCAGGTAAATTTAAAAGATACATTTTGTAACATTATCATATTTTTTATACTTCTTGATTTATGAAGTTGATCAATTACCAAAGGTTCAATTATTAAATAACACAAGGAATGGATATATATTCAGAATTGTTTATAAAAACAGAGGACCGCTATACGTAACGAAGCTGGCAGTGTGAAACAACAAGCAAGAGATCTTCGAACGAAACTTTCATCGAACTGAGACAAGCCGCACGCCTGCAGAATCAAACCAAACAATGCCAACGACGAAGTAGCCTCTCAGTACAGTTTAAACAAAGATTCAACGAGGAATTTTTTACAGGCCATAAACGTCGCTGCTGCATTTCGAAGCGCAGTGATTTCGCTTTGATCGACCTTTCGTTGGGTCGTTTCCGACGAGTGCACATATCGATCGCGTTCAGGGCCCTCATTGTGCCGGGGCGCTGGTGTGTACGGTGACATACTGGTGGCTGACAGAGGTGCTCCCCCGTGGAGACCCCGAACAGTCTCGTACAGGGGTACCGTAGCACGAGTACGAAAAGAGGGGGAGACGGGTTTTCCTAATTCATGAAAATTCGTGAAATTACCTTGACCGATCGGTGAACGCTTAATCGAAGATTAATGGGCAGGATCCTTTACGACAACGAAAACTCCTTTCTGATGGAATAATTATCCGACTGCACTGCTTCTCGAAACATAGATATAAATAGGAATAGTCGAAAGTTCGCACGAAAACCTTTGAAAAATCGTAGGTCAGTTTAACTGTGTAATTTCGAAAGTCTGAAAGAGAGAGAGAGAGAGAGAGAGAGAGAGAGGGAGGGTGGTCTGAATGTTTCACTGAAGATTGATGATGACATGTTCTTATAACGCTTTACTTTTGTGATGAATTGAATATTTGAAGTGGTTAATAAATATGAAATCCTTTTTACTTGGTATTAATCACTACAGACATTTATGGAAATTTATATTTTTATAAAGGCAACTAAGAAAATAGAATGATAAAATACGATTTATTTTACTCTCCAGATTTTCAATATTATAACAAGTACTTTAGTTTGAATATTTCATGTGTTTCTGCACATTTTAGTTTCCCATAAATGCATAGACATCTGCAATTTGCTTAATACAAATTTTACTAATTATCCATTATTAATCAAATACTTAATTATACTATCTATGGTCTAAAAAAAAAAAAATAAATTACAAATTTTTATTTGATAATAATCTTAAGATGCATACTACGGTGCACTACTATTCCTACTACGTAGAATATTCCATAGAGAATTACATCTAAATGGAGGAACAAAGATAACGTCGATTAAGAAATAGAACCAATCCCGACCGTATTTATCCCAAAAGACTGTCGACAGATAGCGCAGGGTGTAAAAAGAAGATTCAGACAAGCATCTTTCGGCATCGTATTTCGGCATCTGTTTAGACGTGACGCGTAGGGTAGTGGGCTTTTCACAGCAAGTTGGCATTTGCAGGCCTTTGTGGTAAACCACGAACAATGCCAGTTAGACCACTACGTCATGGAACACACCCCGCGAACACCATCAACGTCTATTCCACTTTCTCTCTTTCTTTTTACATGTTATGTAGTACATGGTAGCTCGCTAAAATATGGAAAGCCTTATTTGATCTGGAGATCGACGCCCCTGGCAAGAATAAATTGAATTAATGAGGACGAGAGTTGATTGTTAAGCTTCCTACAGAGAGATGGTGTTTGTTGAACTGCATTGTTGTAAAGAAAAAGAGAATAATAGTACCGTATTGATAAAATGGGAGTGAAACTATTATTTCGTTTGTTTTTGTTGTTAAGTTTTAATAATTAAATTTGATAATTTATTAAGCGATAATATAAAGTACATTTCAATAATTTATTAAATCTAGTAGATAAAAGTATTCTTAAATTATCCTTACTTTCTTCGAAACATTGCACGCAATAATTTTCACTATATAGCTTTTATAATTTGAAGGTTTGATATGTAATGTAGAGTCCTAGATATTTCTTGTTTTCATATATGCAGATATTTCTTGTTTTCATATGTGCGGATATTTAAAAACACGTTGAGGAAGATGTTTTGACAGGATATGCAAAAAATTATTGAGGTAAAGGTTCGATAACATTTCGAGTCGTTAATAAGAACTTGACAACAACTGCCGAGAATCTGCACGCCATGGTTTGACTCTAGCGATGGAAATATAGGGGACAGATGTCTACGGGGGGCAGGTGTACCCCAATGTACGCGTGCCAACCAACCCCCCACCGCGCTGCCATTCAAGACTATAATTTACTTGAAGAATGCCCGAGCCAGCCAGGCATTCATCCCGGAATGACGTGGATTACTGGTCCAGGGAGCAACGAGTCCTCCAAAGTCGATCGGGAATCATCGAATGCCGAGCGATTGACGATAACGTTAACGATCCCTTTCCTCACTGTTAAAGAAACCTTCTTTCATGACACGTGGTAGCTACATAACCAATGAACACATAAGTTTTTAGTTGTTCAACTTTTTATATTGTCTTCGTACCTTTATAACAGATTTGTATCATAAAACTTTATATGAATTCTACGATAAAATTTTAATTGTCGTATCTATCTTATCGAAGCAACTTTGTATGTTTTTTAATAGAAAATTTACGCTTTTTCGTTTACGCTTATATAATAATAATTTTTATAACGTGAGAATCTGTATAAATTCTTCGGTAAAACTTCAATTTTCATGTCTACCTTTTTAGTAGTAAGCTTGTAATTTTTTAACAGTAGAGTTACATTTATACGTTTGCAGTATTAGAATTCTGAAAATCATAATAGGATTTTCTCCGTATTTAATATACTCTCCACTGACATCATTCATTAATAACGTCAATCGGTCTGACGCTCGGACCAGCCTTTAATCACATGTAAAACCGGGATTAAAATCCGTGTCGAAGGATCGTTGAACAAATCATTGATTTAACGTCATTGTGAAGCATTCGTAGGAGCGCGCGTTTTATTGGGCTTGTAGGGAGAGCTTACGCAGGATTATACGCTCGCTGAAAACACATTTGATTTAACCATTTATCCATGTTCCATCCGCATTACTTCAAAGATTGCATACAATTGTTAATGAAAATAATGTATTAATTTATATTTAGTAAATAATATAATTTTAAAAATATTTTCTATAAATTATATATTCATATAGAAAGTTTAAGTCGTCTAGAAAGAGCTTAAAATTAATTGAAAGAAATGAATCGAAACTATACAATAAAAGATTTTGATTTTCTAGTAATTCTAGAAGTTTGAGGCAATTAGTAAGAATCATTCGAACAACAGTAAAGGTAACGGTGATGGATATAGAGTTTCATATTGCACGCCTCAATTGGCTAGCTTCATAAATTTGTGGACTAAACGGTTTTCCCTAATTCTTCAAATCGTCCGCAAATAGTAACTCAATATCATGATCGGTGTGCCCTTCAGATTTTGAAATTACCGGCAAATAGTAACTTAATATGGTGAATAGAGGCTCCTCAAGGTGGTTCAATAGGTGAGGAGTAGCCTAATTTCACGGCAGCGTTACTTTCGTGAATGCTCAGGTGATCGATGTGGTCTTAGGTCAGCGGTCAGTTAACCAGCATTGAAGAGCTCTCGTAGACCCTCCGGAATCTTCTTTTAACTTCTATACATGATGAAATATCAATATCTTCTTTTTTATATTCTTTATTCTCTGTATATTATTAGTAATGCAATATTATAGGTTACATTCCAATAGAATTTTTTGTCCAAGTTTTGAATCTTTAATCTTATGAAAATTATGATTATTATCAACAGATAATCTCATTTTTATCAACGAGAAAATGTAAAACATACTATAAATGCATACGAATTATAAATTATTAATTTAGTAAATTCTTTGCAAACGTAAATTCTTATTTTCATAAAAATTATATTATTACTCTTAATAGATCGCATGTTCATTTTTATCAACAAAAATGTAAAACACCAGCCAGGTTCTACTTAAACATATGTAATGTTATTTCAACACTTTACACGGTGCCGGTCCCATAAACAGTCAAGTGGTGCCGTAGCTCGTGCCCCATAGATTCACCATCCTCCTCGCACCCCAAAAATCCCTCGACCTCCCCGATACCCCATTCGGTCTCTCTGTACCCCCGTTCAGTCACTGGCTGGCAGCTCATTAAACACCCACAGCACCCCTTATCCACCCCTCAGCCTGATTTAACTATTGTTTAGCTTGCATGTGTGCGTCATCACCCACAAGGGGAAAGAACTAGACGCGTGTACGACGCTCGACGAATGTACGGGGTGTAGATGGAATGTTCCACCATCTTGTCAGCGCAGTCTGTCGTATTGGTCGTTTGATTGAGTTTGCAAAACTTGGATTTATTTTGAGATATATTTTTGTCTTCCTTATATATATATACATATATATCTAAATATATCTAAGAGCATATATATTTAAAAGATGAATTTATATATACTACTACTATATTTGCTAGTAATTTTTTCCATTTATGTATGACAAAAATTTTAGGATTTAATATTAGTTTGTAATATTGAAATATAGAAAATGGTTTTCAATGATGATGTTTAGCTCTTTCTTCTTGGAACAATGATAGAATTCGCACTCGTGACCGACTCCTGTTACACCCTACATCTTTTCGTCATAGATGCACGACCACTGACGAAACGAGGTTCACCGACGTGTTCACCATCACCGAAGAGATCCAACGAGCCATCTGGCCGTATTACGGTGCTCGATGTACAAATCGCAGTGGTTCTTATTTTTATACAGTCCAACTGGCAGTTCATATCGTATCTTGCAAGTAGCGATGAGATTTCCACCCTTCCAATACTCGGATCAAAATCCGACGTTAAATCTTATTCTTATGGTTACACAAGTTTATAGATGGAGAATTGATTAAAACAGAAATTATACGAAGCACAATTTTGCAAAATATATTCACTGCTTCTATCATAAATGGGGAAAATTTCTAATACAAAAAGGATCAGTTCATAGGAAGCTATTAAATAATTAATTTGTTGAGTAAAACGTGTGTCTTAATTTATATATTTTACCTTTAATGTTTACTTAGATCTGTAAGAATTAATGTATGTTAGATTAATAATACGCTCTGATGGTTATTTTCATATAAATTTGTCTGATAGGTTCAATTTCGTCACTGTCCAAAACAAGGGAAGGAAACGAAGTTCTGTTCGTATCGAAAGAATAGTCTACTAAAGAAATCATCCCTTCAGGGAACGATAACGAGCTTGATTGCCGTCGAATAATCAAGGGAATTTCTTGCATCAATTATCACTTCCTATCTGAACTATTCAATCCAAGCTCGTGAAACCTTATCTTTCTAAGAAAATGTTCACACCTTACTTTATTCTTCTCATGCAATCATAATCCGGAGCTGTCTAGAACATTTTAAAAACTTTAAATATTTATTCATTAAAAATTACTTAAGGTTCCTACAATTTTCAAACCAGGAAGGAAACTGCTGAACCACGAAAAGCAACAAAATCGTCACGAAGAAATATTCGTTCGCCAATCTTCTCCATAATTAGCACCCTTCCGTGACTTCATTCCATTATCTGATCAATTCGAGCAACGGATATTGAGCACCACCGGAAACGCAGAAGTGACGTGTTCCGATTGCGAGTACACCGGCGTATGTTTTGATTGTGATCATGTGCCTTCGTCCCCACCGCGATTTCGCCCCTTTTTCCTCGACACCCTCCGTAGACTACGGCCCTGCGCTACATTACTATTTCATAATAATCGCAGCGTATACGACCCGATAATCTATACCCGGGATCGTCGAACAAGCCGCACTAGCTGCAGCTAAATTGCGACTTGACTTTGGTGTTAAAAATTTCTTTGCCACCAGTTGTACATTACATCTTTTACTCTGAAATTATAATATTATCATATTATATAATTATAATATTATAATATTTCTGAATAAAAGCAAATTAATTTCGTGTTTTCTTTTCTTCCACTGAAATATTTGTAAATTACACGAGTAAATATAATTCTGGTGATTAATAAGATAACTGTGATTAATTTTCTTTTAATGTGGTAACACGAGATAATAGTCGACTGCCAGACACATAATTTGAGGATAATTACCACACTTAATCATCCATTAACGAGCTGAGGCTTCAGTTTCAACGCTTAGCAATCTCTAAAAATGTACAAGTATGGCACCGCTATCCATTCTCATTAAGTATTATATTAACTATTATACATAGTCTTTTAAATCTGAAACATTTGTAAAAGATCAGAGTTTTTAAAGTCTACTTTATTTCATATACATATATACAATTGAAGACTTCAGGAAAGAAGTATAACATGTATAACATTTTTTACAGCGGGACGGTTTTAAGATTCGGTAAGTTGTACAATTAGTCCCATGTTATCAGAATTGTTCTTTTATTTGATTTTTTGGACTATTTACCTCTTCATAAGCTTAAAAAATATTGTTTGTAAGAATATTAAAATATTATTTGTTTTAACATATCTATGGTTTCCACAAAATTTTGTCAACTATATCTTTCACTTTAACAGATTCTTTTCATATTTAACTCCTCTATATTCAGATATTCTCTTTTTGTCATGAAGTGACATTAAGAAAATCAATAAAAATGTACTCATCAGGATTTTTCTCTGTAATCTTCAATTATGATTTATTGTATAGAGTATAGAAAGTACGAATACCATGAAAAAGGATGAAAAGGTGTTCGATATTATCGAACCCTTTTCCCACTAACGAGAACGTAACGGGAGCCCTATAAATCCCAACCGCGATTTCCTGTTTCCTTTGGGTGCCCATTCAACGAAATTCCGTTATCCGGACGCGAGCGGCTCTCTCTACTCAAAATTCGTTGTAAAAAACTAACTCTATGAAATGGAATTAGGAAGTTCACTCTCGAGAATCTCACGCTCAGGATACATCTCTCGCACGATGGATCAAAGAATAGTTTGAAATCGAAAAGAATCGATATATGCGGTTTGGTTACTATGACGTCTTGCTTATGATTGAAAAATTGGGGGAAAATCGTAAAAATCGGCTGAAAGTAATATTCTTGAAGAGTCAAAAGCGCGAAAATCCGTCGTTCGCGGTTTGCCTGTGATGTTTGCCGCGAAGTGATGGATTTCAAAGACGCCGACTGGTTCCTCAAGGGTAGCATACCGCAAGAAACGACCGTGAAATGGGCACACGCTTCACCAGGATTTCAGTGTGGCCTCCAGTGCGGGGTGGTCCCGAAAAATTTTATGGAAAAATATGAAATGACCGAAAGTGGCGGTGTGTGAGAACGTAGAGGTTCGTGTGAAAATAGCGATGAGAATGCTAAGCAGTAGTTGTTGATATTAGAGATTTTAATAAATTTTGATACATTACAAAATTGATACATTTGTTAGTAACTTAAGATTTGAAATCGTGAATCATCGGTTGGAAAGCTATAAAATACCTTATATCTTATATTTCAGGAATTTTGGAAGCTTTACAATTACGTAGAAACCTGTACTCATAAAGAAGTATAAATAACTCATAAAAAGTCATACGTAGAGTAAATTAAAAACCTATATATATAAGACTACTAGAAAAGTTTTTAATACGCATGAAAAATTATCCGTAAAAAATACATAAAAATGCAAGTATAATCAGAAAAAATCCTCCAATAATTGAAGTAGATAAATTCCAAAAATTAATAGTAGTTTGATGTACCTCGGAATTCAAGTGAACTATCGACGCGGAAGTGGAACGAACGCAAAAAGAGATCTCGCACCTGGCAGCTTTTTTACCGCATCCGGAAACGATTGGAAGTTTAATAAGTCGTAGGATATTTTTAAAAGCTTGCTTCCGCAGGGTAAACATAAAAAGCAACCCGGAAAATGATTTTCTGGTCGATAGTGTTACAACTGTAGCGATCGGACATGTATGTCTTCCAGCGGTAACGAGAACGAGGGATGAACAAGGGAAGTTAGAACAGCGTGGTTAGTCGCGACTAGTGTGGCGAATCAATTTTAATGCATCGAAAAACGTGACTTTGGGGTGCGTGTTACCTTTATGGACCACCGCTTGTCTAATTTCAAGGTATTTAACGATACTAACGAGGACAGCACCCCCGAATTTCTCTTCGTGAAATGTCACAAAATTTCTGGATTATGGGAACTATTCTTGTTCTCTAAATTGAGATCTCTGAATGCTGACTGATAAAGCCTCTTGATCCTTTTGAATTCCTAGAATTTGTAAAGATTCGTAATTTAAGAATATCGTTGAGATAAAAATGATTAAGAATTGCATAATAAAAGCTTCATGATATTTCATAAGAAATTATAGTAAATTTTGTCTTCCATAAATCGTTTCTAAAATTATTAAGAATTAGAGAATAAAAGCTTCATTCTATTTTACATTAAACTCTAACCATTTCGTTTTCCATGGCTTTCATATTTATTTAGATTTTATTCTTACCAATTATTAGGTCAAACTCAAACTTCCTTTGAATTAAACAAACCACGAAGCATCCTAGGATATCATATCACGCCCAACCCCAGTTGTCAGTCCTTTCCAGCCAATCAACCTTATCCGCACTTTAACGTTTCGAGTTATCGCCACGTGCCGGTCACGCGACTCAAAACTCATCCCTCTTGCACGCCGACACGTGCGCATTTTGCTCGTCGTAGTCGTTGATTCGAGGACGGATTATTCACAGATAACACCTCGGTAAAAAAAAGCGGAAGAATAATAATGACAGAACGGTAATTCTGTCATTTGTGGTTAAAGTGTCGCGTGTCGTCTTAAGTGCTCCTTGAAAGGTTTTGAAAAAGCGTGCACATGGACGTGCATCTACTCACTTCTTGTTATGTCTGCAGAATAATATATTTTGATAAAAAAGAATATTAGTAAGCATATAGAGCTTGTGATAAAAGAAATAATGAAAATTCTAAGATCTATAGATGGGACATTTGAATAGACGCAAATATTGTAAACAAAAATATACTTTGAAAAGAAGTATTAAACATTATAATTCCTAAAACTTTATTTTAATTTGCTTCTCGAATAATTTCATTGATACAAAGATAGAAGATTGTTTTGTTGAAACCACCAATCGATCTTCTTCCCTCGATTTGTAGGATATCGCGAATTAGCATGGTGTGTAATAACGGTCACGTGCACGTTCTGGTCGGCACGTGATCAGGAAGACCGAGATGCGACTAAATGCCACAGACACGTGCATTTATCACCGGGTAGCACGGCTGAGAAATTGATAGCGGGAAACTTCACACCGGGGTGCACGTGTTCACCTACCATCGTGTAAAAGTTATGCGTAATTGAGATATCATAGCTGGTTTCCCACTGACAAGGGAATCCCAGTTTATTCGAATCAAGTTTGAGGACCGATTATAAGCTTCTATCTTTACATTTAAATTCTATTCAATATTAGCGATACTATTAATATTATAATAATGTTTGTAAATTATTATTATTTTAACTATAACATACTATAGTTTACAAATTACTTAATTTCTCTTAATTAAAATTTTTCACAAATTTAAAATTCTGAAAATTCAACATACCTCTAGTGTTATTAATATTATAATAAGAGTAAGTGTATTATTATTATTTTATAAAGTACAACAGTTTTGAAGATATTTAATGATAATTTTATACATAATTGAAATTATATGTTTCTCCGATATTGTAGACTTTAAAGGATGTAATCACCCTGTTTGTTAACCCAGACTGAACACTGACGAATCCATCGTGGCTATGGTTTTAAGCTATGACACGTGTCAATGGAACGATGTGGAAATATAAGCGTAATGGAGATATAAAGGGCGATTCCCGACCGGTGAGAAATTCTTCGCTAATTCGAATGCTTGCACCCTGCTCCAACACGTGCCTTCAACGCGTGCGAATCTTTCCGCAGCACGTGCTATGCTAGTAACGTTAGATTCGTTTTGATGCATCGAATTTATTATGTACCGCGTGACTTGAATATTTAAGCATCTTAGTAGAATATCTTTAACTAAACCAAATTTGCTAGCATATAATATTTTGAAAGTTATCATATGCCGATTATAAAGATTTTCTGAAAATATAGAACATGGAGACTTTTTGAAAACATAGAACATGGGGATGCAACAGGAAAAAGTACGTGACGAATGTTTTTGACGGTATGAATCTGTAGAATTTTACAAAAATCTGCGTGTTATATTTGCGTGCGGCTAAAAGAAAATATTTTAATATAACATAGCCGCAAAGATATAATATTTTTAAATTGGATTAAATTTTAATGAGATTAATTGACGACGTATTTCGAATTAAAAATTGTTTTCCCTATAAAACACGAAATACGTGACTTGTATCCTTCCCCTGTGATCTTCGTATTTGACCTACTTCTGCTATTGTGTGCATATTGAGTACTGAAAACGAAGTACGACGATAATATCGAGAAGAAATAAAACGAACGCGCATAAGAAGCGCCTGAGGATGTTTAACCTGGCTTACATGTCGGTAAATGTTTGACCCACGTGAAGTGCTCGCGGCAGTTTACGGAGCGTTTCAATTAAGACACGCGCAACGGAGAAATAAAATTATTTGATGCCAACGAACCAGTGGACAGCCAGAAATCAAAGGGGTCGTGTACTTTATACGCTTGAACGTTTGTGCACACGATGTAAGCCAGTAAACACACATACTCTATACATTAATGAAAACAATGAAAGTACGATAAAACAGAACTGGGTTTTTTATTACAATTAATCCATTTATCAGCTAAATTGATCAACTTTATTAATATTAATCGTTTGATTTTTGAAGGATTAAACATAGATTCTTTGTGACAATAGAAATGATAAAATTATCACGGAACAAAATAAAGGAGTTCGTGTGTTATAAAAATATATAAAAGTCGAACTTTAGTCAACTTCGTCGAGATGAATCGTTTGATTTCTGAGAAATTAAACACTAATCATATAATATTAGGATCGGGAAATTTTCAAGGAATGAAACAGTTTGGCTTCTGAGTACCTCAATTGTCTGTTATCTCTTACAAGACATAAAGGTATTAAATCTAAGAGTAATTATCTCGGTGATAACAGCAATAAAATCGCGATAGAACGAAAAAGCTACTATTTGTGGAGCTCAATTTGGGGTGATCGTGCACACCCGCGCTGAAATCCGCTCGAGATAACGAATCTCTTGCATGTTGCTACACACGAATTCATGCCCTTCGACCGACAATAAACTGCATTATCTTAGATCCAGGCCACTCGATGCACCCCAGCAACATCAAAGGGAAGAATTTGATCGAGGGAGACGATCGATAACACGATAGCCCTGAATGCTCCACTTCGTGTGTAATTCTACGCTCATCTAGAAACATTTTATTCTTCGTTCCTTTGATGCGACATCATATTTGCTATGTAGACACAATTTTTTTTTTCATGAACGTCGATTCGATTTGTACGTGACAAGCTTTATTTATAGAAATTTCATAACGAAAGAAATTCGTCATCGTTTCATCGGCGATCTGAATAGCTTACAGAAAAATAAATATAATTTATTTGCGAAGGATTCTTTCGAAATGTTATATATTGACAATTGATTAATAATGATTTTCTCCTTAAATTCCGTTTCTGTCAAGTTTTCTATTTCGATTTTATAGAACTCCGATACTAACAACTTTCATTATGATAGATTTAGCTTTCAGAAAGAGCCACATTTTTTATGGAATAACTCACTAGAAATATTGTCTTTTCTAAGTAATATTCTAACTAGAAATTAAAAATAGTATTTAATTACTATTAAAATACCCATCATGCTATTAGAAATTAAAATTAACCAGTTGTTTCCCTATAAAATTGCCTTAACAATGGCAAACTTTTGTAATCGCCAAGGTTTCAAGGTTTGAAAAGGATACATTGAGGTAGATCGAAAGAGAAACAAAAAGGCCACATTAAAAACTGTTCCGAATCTCGTCTGGATCGAATAATCAGATACCTTCCTGCCGGTATATACCAGGTGAGCTAGTTGAAGCGAATAACGCCTTTTGACGTTAACGCCAGACCTCTTGTGTGTGCGGCCACCATAAACACAGTCGGCGTACAACGGCAGATTTTAATCTCCCGTTCGAGTTCCTGGTTACCGAGAGCCATTACCATTATGTTTGCACTCTGACTATCACTCTATTGTCTCTCTTATCTAATGGAACATCGACAGAATTGCTGTCGTGACAACGGATTTGTTAACTTTGCATGACCACTGTTTCGATTCCTCGAGTTGTATTCGTCTATGTTGGTCAATTCTTTGATATTTTTAGAATAGGATATTTATAAAAAAAGGAAGTTTAGTTAGTTTTTTTCAATTGAAGGGATTATGGGAAATAATCAGGATAAACTAACCAAGATAGGTATGTCATGTGTTCAGTTAATTTGTAAGATAAATGATCTTATTAAAAGATAAATAATGATTGTGGGATGCAAGAGATAAAAAAAGAAGAAGGATGAAAAATAGTATGGCTATGTTAGAAACGGTTCGTACACAGAAATTATCGCAGATGTCTACTAAGCGGGACTAGGCACTTAAAAACGAAGTGGACCGGTTTGGCCCGGCGGCTGGACAAAAGTAGTACAGTTGCCATTTGTGGTAAAATAATATCGAGGATAAAAAAAAGGCTGCACGCGCCATTGACCTTCTATGAACGTTACATCGGAACGATTGTACGGTTAAAAGTAGAGGGTGGCAAGCCTGTCGAGCCAGTGTACACAAATAAACAGACAGAGGGAAATTATTTTTAGGGGAACTCGTTAAAAGTACTGTCGCATCTTTCAGCTTCTCCAACACAGAATCAAACTATGTACGT
Organism: Bombus huntii; assembly: GCF_024542735.1. Lineage (NCBI taxonomy): Eukaryota > Metazoa > Arthropoda > Insecta > Hymenoptera > Apidae > Bombus > Bombus huntii. The sequence goes on along the minus strand of NC_066248.1, from coordinate 12,617,740 downwards.
ATGAGACTCTTGGAAGACGAATTCATCAGCTCCACTTTTTATCAATTTCTTAGTGTCATTACGTAAATACACGATTAATATTCAATTCTCACGAAACAAATGACTTACTGCTATAAAATACATCGTAAAAATATGACATAAACAATCTAAGACAAATGTAAAAAAACGGTGTTCGTAACATCATCACTGTTTTGTACTTTCTAATTTATGGTATTGATCAATGTGGCTTCTGAACAGCTCATATTTCGATTGTTTATTGATTTTCATTTCTTGATTAAACGAGAAAGAAATAAAATTGAACACAATGCTGCTTTTAATAACTCGTAACAGATAGAGAAAGACTTAATCTTTATTAAAGTTTGCTTAAGCTACAAGTATCCTGCAACATTCTTTCTAATCTTACGAAAGATTCAGTTGATTCCTTTTCTATTAATAAAAGAGATAACGTTCAGATTACTCGACTCGCATCGTATCGCTCGGTTTCTAAAGAGATAATGATCGTTCCTAGGAGGGAAACGTAGAATATAATACTGGAAGATTCCCTAGGGACAAGAGAGGATGGTTCCTCGCCAACTATTCGAACAAAAGAATCTCTCAGCAGGGTATTCCCTAGAAACTGGTATGTGATTCGCAGATCGATCAGCTACGCTCTTCCAATGTAACAGATCAATGAAAATAATTCTTATAACGAACTACATCAAAGTTTTATGGAACCTCGATTGGCTGTCAAACTCTAATCAAATAAAGCATAGACTTTTCTTCCCCTCGTTCTATTTTCGAACCATGCTTTCTTAAATCCATAGAAATCTACTTACATACGTGATATCTATTTTCGACGAGTATTGTATTTTTGAAAATTAAAGAGGCTGCTGCAATAAGTAAGCACCCCTTCGTAATTACAGGAAACCAATTCAAAATTAAGTCGGCCTTCGAAACGTACTATAAATTCATAGTTAAATAATACTTTCGTAACGATAAACTTTTACACTTTTGAAAATTTTAGCTTTGTTTCTCTTCCAATAAATAGAATTTAAATATTCCAGCTATCGCCTTATTTCAACGAACTCTTCAATTCTGGGCATGTTTCAAGACTTAGAAAATGAATCACACGAGTGACATCATGATGGACACCCAGTCGAATACGCACCGGTACCTGTATCCCCTGCGTTTTGTCACCCCAGAATCGTCTTTCCGGATGAACGCCTCGCAAAAATGAAAATCGTTCGCATGTGATGATGCGAGTATCAGTCTGCCCTCTTTCGAGATCATAAACTATCGAAACGAGAAATGCTAATGAGCTTCTAATGGTTTTAATTCCATCCAGCACCCCACATAGATTTTACAGCAAACTTAAAAAAGAAAAAGACGGTTAAATCTCGTGCAGGTTTTCTAGCTACACAAGTAACAAAAAGAAGATTTTCACGGGGAACGTTTTTAATGCTTTTTTTTTACCAAACTTCGTTCACGAAACACTTGCTCCAGGATTGTCTGGTTTTTTTAGGAAAGTTAAAAAAAGCGTGTACTCTTTTACAATCGTTTTTTGACCAGCTGCAAGAAGAAATGAGTTTGTTTCTGGAAGACTGGTCTGATTTTTATTAATTACATAACGTTTACTGTATGTTTTAAATTCGGATGCCATAAATTTTAAAGTTTGCAATCCATATTATAATCTACACAATGGAATCCTACTTTACTTAATACTTCTAATCTATGTGGCAGCATTTATTCTACAATATATAAATGTCTACTTATTGTGTCATATGTCGACAATAATTTATTACTAAAATTTTGTAATAAAATAAATATTAATCTAAACAACGGATTCACATTTACTCCATAAATAAATCGGCCAACAAATGTGTTTAGTATTCCCATCAGGTTTCGTGAACATTGAAAACGCTTAAGAAGCGACCGCCATGGAAAACAAACTAGCCACCCATCGACGATCGGTGCTCCATTATCTTCGGGCTGTCACGGCTTTAGAGGATTACACGTCGATTACGAGGTTCAATTTTAAACTGTCCGTCTCCCTCTTACCCCGACCCAGCAACCCTTTGCGGGTTACTCCATGGTTTTACAATCAGTCACCCGTGCTGTGACACGACCGACGCACAGTTCGTCGAAGGGGTTGCCACTTTTCGAAAAGCGGATTACGCTTCTCATTCTGTCTTCTTTTTCGATTCTTTCGCGCTCCGCTGTCCTACGATCGTTACTGATCGATGGGTTTTGATCTAGAATGGATCTTCGATTGCTAACTGTCATTCGTTCAAAACATTTCCTCAAAAGGAATCGAAAAGTGTGTAGTGTTAGCCGAAAATAAGAATTTAGAATCGAGAAACCCTTGCTTACCGAATATGAATATAATAATATAATATACATTGATATAAATACCTAAAATAACTAAAAATTTTCTATTATTGCATAAAGCGATTGAAAATTTTTTAATGTTACTCAGTATCATTGAGGAATTCCTCAAGTAAACGACATTAATTTTTAATTGTGTTAACTATTAAATTTCTAGCACAAAATTAAACAACGGATTGGAAAATATATTTCATAAAGTTTCCCTAGGTACTTTTTATTCCCGGAGGATGGCGAATATTTTCTCGATAGGGGCAAAGGGTGGTCCATAAAGAGCAAAATGGTTTTACGACTTTCTTTGGCTCTCCATTTTTTTCCTTATCCTGCGCGACAGTTTCGCACGTCACTGTTTACTACCGGTGCAACCCCTTTTGGCGTTCCTAGGCGTGGTAGTATTTTTAAAGGGTGTCAGGCAGTTTTTAGGAATCAAATGATCCCAAGAACTTCATGGGTTTGTTTGGACGCTATTGTTCATTTTAGTTTACTTTTCCACTTCTTTGGTTTCGTTAAGTTACGGTTTGTTATAGAGACATAAGAAGTAAAAATTTATTTTTTATTTCCAGTTGCAATTTATTTGTTTCTTTTCAATTTTAAGATGTAGTGTACTAAAAGTATTACATGTATGGAAATAAAAAACTCTATAAATTTTATTTAGTTTCCTTAAACTTGTTTCGTTCATTCATACAATATCCTAAATTTTTTTAACGTATTCTTATGAATATCTAAGTCAGTATTATTGCAAAATTAAACCATTCACAGGGACGAGTATGAAACTTGTTACTATTAGAGGTGCAACTCAAGCTTCCTGAACAAGGCAAACGAAAAATCCAGCGTAGCATTAGAAAGTACTTGATGCGTACTGGGTACTTTGAAATTTCGAAGGCCCCTCCACTGTAGGCTGCTATAGGTGCCCCCAGGTTTTTTTTCAGTATGAATGATGATGTATGGATGTTGGCTGGGCGCTAGGGGCTGGGTAAAGGGTTCCATTGTTAAACACCCCCCTCAAGAACGAACCCTCTCTCTCTTCGCGGGAGAGGCCATCGTGAAATATTGCCGGTGAGCAACAAACTGCATTCTGCAAGCTGTATACTGTTAATTTTATGCCGGATTTTTTTTGCCCACTTCATCCATCCCTCCTCCCCTTTTGCTATTTAGACTTGCTGCGCAAAGATCGTTACTAGTGGAAACGTTCACTCTTAGATCTCCAATGTACATAGTTTGAAATTTCAATTTCAAAAAAATGTATAAGGTGTAGATTATATGTTCTCGAAATTTAGATGAAAGAAATTTTAAACATGGGACAATTTTCTTTAAAGTTTCTGTGATTACGATATTGATGGAAACAAGTGATTGAATTTATTGGAATAATTCTTTCTTGCGTAATATGTTTTTGTTGCATAAAGAAACTCTTGAACACAATGAATATGAGTTACATAATATCAGATACGCGTTACATCCACGCTATTGTCCCTTCAAGCGTAAAGAGTTGTCCGCAATATCCTTTGATTCTTCTACTCTTCATATGAATATGCATCAATCTAATGCAGTGAGGATTACACTTTTCATCGAGATTTTGAGAATAACGTGGCTACTATAGTGAACCGTACAAACCTTTCATTCCCTTCAGTTTGTTACATAAATGACAACTACATTACTTTTGACAAGTATCAGTATCATTAACAGCAACATTGTTCGATAAGAATGAAAACTCAAAGAAGGAACAATATTCCTTTCACCTCTAAAATCTTTCACAGCATATTGACTCCTTCATGAAAGAACGTGGTTCAATAAAAATCAAAAGTTACACCCTCGAATATTTAACCACTAAGGCTAAGCTGAACAACTCAAAAAAGAAACTTCATTCACACGCTTCTCAAATCTGTCACGACCAAAATTACAACCTATGAATTTCTTCAGGAAAGAACGACGCCGAATAAAAATCACAAATTGCACCATTAAATGTTCAACAACTAAAGGCAAACTGAAAGCTCTAAAAAGGAATTTTACCTTTTCACACTTGTTAATCTATCACGATCAGAATTTCAAAGCGTTAATTTCTTCGTAAATGAACGTCACGTCAAAATGAAAAGCGTCATTCTTAACTAAGTCGACAATCGAAAGCAAGCTCGAAAAATGAAGTCAAGGAGAAGAAGGAGGAGCGAACGAGGGCTAGAACTCGATATCAGAGTACGTTATCGGGGAGAACAATGCGGAACCGCAATTAATAGGGCCTGTAATCGGACGCCAGACACGCATCCCGGGCGATATATGCAAATTCGATCGGACACGGTTTTAGAAATTCGCCGCGGCCCTCCTCGTCCGCCAACAATGCGTGACTCCATCGACAATAGGAAATAATAAACCGTGATAAATAGCCGGGCAAATACGTACGACAATCGCGGATCTCCTTTCGCCTCTTCTCCTCTTCGTTCGACTTCTTTCTCCATCCCTCATTTTGGCCGTTTCCAGGTGGACTGATTCATATTCCTGAACAAATAAGTTCGGCAAATATTACGCGGGGGTTGATGGGGTTCTTATGGGTTCCCGTGAGCAAATAGCGGCGTTGATTTCCTCGCTAACGTGTCCCGTCGCGTTCCATTTTCCAATGGAGAACCGAAGAAAAGGAAGTGTTCTTTTTTATGGTAGTACATTTAATGAATATTGAATGTCCTATTATAGGTTTTATATCCGCGCAAGAGGTCGTTATACGTATATAAATAAATTGAAAATGAAGGGAAAAGGTTTTTTCAAATTGGTTATCTACTGAGGAAAATCGAGAATACAAATTCGTAAATTTCAAGGGAACGTTCAATATGGCTATCGACAATGTGTCGAAGTGTTCATTTCAAACTCAATTCTTTCCAAAAATCAAAATCTCAGACGAAAAAGCTTTGCATTTCTTTTTTCACTTACACATACTTGAATGTAAAATATTTTTTTGCCTGAGTCGTACAGTACTTTATTCAGAAGTATAAATAAATGTTTGAAGTGAGCCGTGACGATAACAAAATTACTTTGATAGGAAAGATAGAAAAAGTAAAAGAAAAGCGAAACTAGTGATTTCGTATGTGTGTAAAAGATCAAGACTCTTCAGATATTTTTAACTTTTTTAGATACAGCGTTTTAAATTCGTATCTAGTTGATATTGAATTTTTATTTGTGATGTATTAGAACGTGTTGTAAATGTATATAACTACATTTGGTGTTTTTGTCTCTAAGACGTATCGAGGAATACAAGAGGGGCCGAGATCCATTATGAAATGGTAGTTTTGGAGCCTTGAACCTTGAAGAGGCAGCACTAATCAAAAGTGGTCCACGGAGACAGATTGAGGGGCGTACTGAAATAAATCAGTCCTTTGTTTTACGGCTTTAAAACGGCCGTTGGGGATTTTGAACGCGAAGTTACGTCCATTCATTAGAAACACCCCAGCTGCGAGACCAAAAAGACTTCGTTGCCTCATTCAAAAACTGCGTAATCGTTGTTCTCTAATACGAATTGTATACCGTTATACTATTCCTCTACGTACATGATTTGAAACTGCATCTATTTTTAGACTATAAAACCATTTCGAACACAAGAAGTATTTCTAAGATGCAACGACAATTTTTCATGCAAGTTAAATTCGATAGATTGATGAAATGAATGAATAAATGTGTTACTGATTCATCAATTTGATGAAAAGGAAAGGGTTAAGCGATGCGTTGTGGTAGAAACGATTCGGATTAATAGTAAGAGCGTAGCGAGATCCCATAGGACCTTCTTGATGAAAAGTAAGGATTTTGGATATAATAGTCTATCTTTGAGAATCTAATATTCTCGCACCCCTCTTGTATCTTATTCGATGACTAAGATAGGTTATTATTTATAAGCCAGATATATCGTATCTTTCATCATATGTACTGAAACATATATACTGAAAGATAATGTTAGTTATCTTTGCAAACATTATTTATGATAGAATTGTTTCTTTATATCTAGCACAATAATAAAAGTAAATATTAAAAAATAGAAAATACACTATTGCTCTCTAACGCTAGTCACGCAATAAGAAAATACGTAAATTTGTCAGACCTTGTTATATAATTACATAGTGTACTGACAATGGCGGAGATAAGCGGATGTCGATAATTTATTTTTAAACGAGTATAACGGCGCAACGTACAATTCAACCAGTTAACCAACGTTCCAATTGCTATGAAACATTCTCCTGGCTTTCACAAACTTTCTTTACGTTTCACAGAATTTTAGAAAATACCATAACTTTGCTCAATCGTATAAACCTGAGAAAACCCCATAAATTAATTCGGGGCACTCTAGTATCTTCCACATTAAACTTCCCAATTTCTGAAACTTATGCCGATTACGGAACTCGTCCGTTATATAAAATTATTAATTTTCTTCATCGTGTAAACATAGTAAAAAAATCGATAAATTTAGTCTAGTAAAATCGTCGAAGCGAACAATCGACACTTTACATAGGTATCCATCCACTTTACAAAATATACTGAAGCAAATTTCGTTTTCTTTCGGTTACACACGAAGCAGAAGCAGATGACGATGCATTTTTTAAATATCGACCGACAGTGTGCATCGATAAACCTGAGCACAATGCACAAGAATGCCCGATAATATATATTATTATTGCGCGGGCGCGGGTCAATAATCGAGCACGTTGCCTGGCGACGGTGCTCCTGCTCTCTCTCAGCCTCCGGAATTTCTTCTTCAGTGACTAGTCCTGCAGCTGCGACGCGCAGAAGTCCAGCAACCTTCGATACATCGTCATCGGACCGGTTTCATCTACTCTGGCTTAAACACGCCGCTCCTCGGTAAGTTAAATCGAATACTTTCGCTTTACTCTTCGCATCGGTTCGCGATATATTTGCTTTCATTCGATCTCTTATCAGTTTCAGTCTCTTTTCTGTTCAGATTCAAAGTTTGAAGTTAAAGTTCAGCGAACTTCATTGCGTTTCGACTCGCCTCGATGGAATTTTGCGGATCAATTCTTTAATATTTTTTATCGATTGATTGGTACGTTCATGTTCTCGTATTGTAGGTGATAATGTCAAAAAGAGTGGTTGAAAAGAAGTAACTTTGTTGTTTAAAGAATATGTTTGTGTTATGTAAAGCTCATGTAAAGCTTTTGTGATGTAAAGCTTAGTATTTTGACTTTCAGTTCAATAGTTATGTGGAGGAAAAGCAGACAATTAGCAACTTCCCAACCCTGTTCAGAAACTGAAAGTAACTGTAAGAAAGATGGTAAACAGAAACTCTCAGCACGTACGATTGAAGATAAGTTCGAAAGACTATGTGGATTCAAATTGAACGATCTTTCGTCTTTTGAAAAATTCACGGCGCTTTTGTATCGACCAACTGATCCAGCTAGTTTAGGAGTTGTCAGAGCACTTTTTGGTTAGTTATTTTAAGATACAATATAATGGTTAAAAAAATAGATGGGCAATCTATTTGTTAACATAAAACATAAGAGGTAATACAAATTTATACTTAATTTTATGTTTACTTAAATAACATTGTCTAGGACTATGCATGGTATTGGACGTGGTAGAAGAACGCGGATTAGCAGATATAGACATAAAATGGGGAGATCCTATGGAGTGTCATTTCCCATTAATTCACGGGATGAAAGCTCCCTCACTGCCATGGATGATATTAATTTATGCGATAATGTGGATTGGTGCTTTTGGAATTATGCTGGGTTCGCGGTTCAAAGTAGCTTGTGCCTGTTTCGTGATTCCATATTGGTACATCTTCCTCTTGGATAAAAGCTACTGGAACAATCACACGTATCTTTATGGGATCGTTGCTATTCTCTTCTGGGGTACGGAGGCTAACAAGTACTTGTGAGTTTGAAAGAAAATCTGAATGAGAAAATTGACTGATATGAGTCAGAATCATTGCAGATATTAATTTAATACTAAAAAATATCAATTTGATGGCCTAAACAATAAATGAAAATTTTTCTTCTCGTTTTCTCTGCAATTTTTCCTGATTTTCTTTATAAAATATTTAATTTATAAATCTGTACAACTTGGGCAGTTCTATGTCTACTAATTATTTAATGCTAGAAATTGACGAAGTGTTCTCTTACAGTGCATTGGATGCTACTAAAATGAAAGTTACCAAGAAAACTGCACCATTATGGAACTATTTCATTCTAAAATTTCAATTTTTTGCACTATATTTCTTAGCTGGATTGAAAAAATCTGGCGCAGAATGGCTATCGGGTTACGCCATGACGAATTTATCGCAGCATTGGGTCTTCAGTCCGTTCAAGTAGGTATAATTAAGAACCGAACGTATCTAAGTTCGAAAATACATGAAAACTATACTCTTATCAGAGGTAGACAGCCGATAGAATTTTACCAGTCGATAAAATAGTATTGCACCATTTCAGATTATTTTTGACCACCAAGCAAACTGATTTTTTCATAGTTCACTGGTTTGGATTTATCTTTGACCTCACGGTTGGATTTTGGATGCTGTTCGATAAAACTCGAATTCCTGCAATGATCTTTTGTACAGCTTTCCACTTAATGAACTCTCGATTATTCAGCATCGGTGAGTAATTTCGTTTCGGTAATAATAATATTCCAAGGCAAACGAAATTCTATGTGCATTATTAATTTCAGTGTTTATTCTCAGGAATGTTTCCATTAGTGTGCCTTGCAACGATGCCTCTGTTTTGCAATCCAAATTGGCCTCGAAGGCTCGGAACTTTCATCAAACGTAATTATGCTCGTTCATTTTCTAAGAAAAGTCAACAGATAAGAAACTATAAGAAAATTGCGATGGAGCGAATAAAAGAATCGTACGACGAAATAAATGATGAAACTGACAACGGATCATCGATCGATGATGGAAACCAAGAAGGTACAAACTCGATAAGCTCTACAATTACTCGTAAACATATCAAAGGAATCAGCAGCAAATCGACTAGAGTGACGAAGAAGCAAAAGTTCGTAGTTTCTCTATTACTATTCCATGTATTCTTGCAGTTTTTCTTACCATACTCTCATTTTATCACGAAGGTACACTAATAATATGTTCCTGATTACACGAACCGTTTACATCAATTTTTTAATATTCAATAATTCTTTCCTTTTTTCATTATTATTAGGGTTACAATAACTGGGTACCAGGAATGTATGGATATTCTTGGGACATGATGGTGCACGTTTGGGATACTGTACTAGTCGTAATTAAGATTCACGATAACGTCAGTAACGAGGATCGTTATTTGGATCCTAAAGCATGGGTGCAAACCAATCGATGGGAGAAACACGGCGATATGGTCATACAATACGCTTCCTGTTTAAGAGTAAGTGTTATCTTATCGATACACTCGTATCACCGAATTATGTAATGTTTGAGAATGTGAATTCTTAGTAAATAAGAAAAGAGAGATTCACATCTATAACGACGCATACGATCAGTAAGTTTCACATGCAATTTATGCTGTAGAGAGTAATATAATATTTATAGGATAATTTAATTAAACAAGAAGATCAGCTTTTCGAGAGTGACTTCCAACGCGACAGAAAACCGAAATGGTCGCGACTGTCATCGAATTTAAGCATCTACATCGACGTGTGGTGTTCGCTAAACGGAAGATTCCAACAGAGGATGTTTGATCCAAATGTTGATATGCTAACAGTAGATTGGCACCCGTTTCAGCCTGTTTCTTTCTTAATGCCCCTTTTTTCGCAATATAGTTCGTACAGGTATAAACATAATTTACTTATCTAATGATTTATGAATTAAACTACCCTAGTAAAGAGCGTTTTCAACGAACGAATATTTTCATATAAATAACAAAATTATGATATTTATTGCTTTATTTTCTATTCAGATACAAGTTGGAAGAAATTCAGCAACACGTTTACACTTGGTCCAACGATACCGATGTTCTTTTCGTCGCTGATTTCCCAGGCATGTATCTAGACAATTATATCTCTAAGAACTTCACCAACGTCACACTGACTGTCCTCGAAGGTGAAATAACATATAGCGATGAGGAACAGAGATATATCGTGGTCTCGAAAGGATCATCGATTCAAATACAAACAGGCCAATTTCATAAAGTAACGACAACGAGCGCTTATCCAGCTTGCTACATGTACACCTGTACTAATCGAAATAAAGAGGAACCAGAAACGGATGGGTACGTAATAATTTTGTGAATCTTTGTAAATACTTTGTAGACATAGTTGTTTAATTGCTGATTACACCCACGATAATAACTTATGTCGAATATCTGTGTCATCTTTGAATCTAGTCAATTGATGATGTTATAAGTTATAGTATATTTGAATGGAATATAGCAGGTATGAAGCATGTGCAAATTAACAGAATAAATTTAACTAAAATTTGTTTCTTTGCAGTATAATGGAGCTCGAAGAACCAAGAGAAGCCTTCCCAATCGCGAGAGAAATTAGATACAAAGTCGATGCCTGGATAAGAGCATTGTATCATATAGCAAACTCATTTTTCCATTTAGTGTACAACGTTCCCATGGTGCGACGAGTACAAGTCAATGAATAATATAAATATTTGCAATTCAAAGTCGTCTGAATACAGTACGAAATTAATCGAATGTTGATTTTCGTTTCTAAGCGGCTAATTTTTAGAAATAGACCAAGACTGATGAACAGTTTATTGTTTTACTTAACTTGAGATAAAATTGTGATATCGATTCTCAGTAGATAGCGTTATTTCAATTCAGGAGATAAAGTAGATATAAATGTCCAAAGAGAATTTATTATTGACTATCAGTTATTATAAAAATAAGTGGACAAGTGGAGACATGTATCAATGAAGTTTCGTTAAATGCAACTTGTTTATATCAGAATGTTATTATTATTTTCAATTATCTACTAAATAACCTATGTGTCCTGTAAGGATATAAAATAAATAAAATTCAAGCATATAACAATTAAGCTTCATTGGCATTTACTCCCAGTCTACCCGTCCATTTATTTCTGTCTCTGCGACTGTATATAATATATAAATAATGGAAGAATCAAAAGTGCACGGGGGAAGATGATCGTGATTGAAACCGTATTTTCGTATTTTTTCGGATGAACTTTTTCGCTTTTGTTTGGAAGTTAACGGCGAATAATTGCCACCGTGGCGAGTCTTAGAGCTAAGAGCGTCTATTATTAGTTCCTAATAAAAAGATAATCGACGAAGTAGAAGACGTCGTAATCGTAACTATGTCAACTCGTCTATGCCCCTGTAAAAACAATTCATCGTGCTTCTAATAATACGCTCAGGTCGGATCTTTCCTGTCTCGGTCTATGCGGAAAACGCCACTGAAAAACCGCGACGCGAAATTAATCTCAAGGACGTTGAACTTCGCGAGCGCAAAAGTATGAAAGCGATTAAATATGTGCGATCAAACAGCTATGACTAAATGATGGAAATAAATGGTCGATAATCTGCTTCGATTATTCGTCGATTCGGTGATCGTTGTGAAAATCGACGAAATTCGAGAAAACACGATTTCGTTGATTTAAAATCTTAAATAAAAGAGAAATGTAATAATATTTATTAATAATATTTAATAATAAGAAAAATACTTGACGTGTAGTTGGATATTTAGGGGCTCACAAAACATTTAGAAACATTTTGAGAATATATTATGTGTGTTATACGAAACACTTAAAAATGTTGTTAGCACTGTAACGAGACTGTCATAATCGTATTGGTAAAGTTTGAAACGAATGTGGAAACGAACGTAGATGGATGCTACAAGATGCTTAAAACAAGTATATGTCTATATGACATCATAATACTATTTAAACAGTCGATCATGAATTGTATTAGTAAGTCTTAAGATACTTAATGCACGTTCAAGCTGTATATTGTACGTGCTGTATACTGATTTTTTACTTGACATATTTTGACAGTACATATCTCGTAATTTCTATATACATTTTCAAATGGATTCCAAGTTTGACCAATGTAATCATGATAATCGTGTCTAATTACAGTGTTAATGAAATTTCAAAATGTTTTATATAATACGTACAATATTGGTACAAAAGTTCCCTATGATAAGAGTTTAAATATTTTCGTCAGCCGCTCTAATTTATATATAATGATAAGCGAAGATTGAATTTTAAAAGAAAAACGGCTTCTAAAATCGGAACAATCGTCGAATGTTTCGTTTTTTTCTTTTTTTTTTTACATTCAAGAAGTCTACAGAACTATTTTCCTCTCAATCGGTGCCAAGAACTTCGGCAGCCAAAACGTTTTACAGCGAGTGCCAGTATTGCTCAACCGATTCTCAACAAGATAACAGATAGCAACGTGAATTAAAACAATTCGTTCGTGTGTTTTCGCTGCCACAAAATGTACGCAATCAAATCATCTCTTTTCTCTTCGCGACATAATGCTTGTAAACCGTATATACGCCTACGTTAAGCGCGTAAATTTGATATCTCGTAACATTCTAATAAGCTTTCTCGTCTGATAAGTTGTAAGTAAATGCATTCGATGGATCTGATAATTATTCCAGTGATGTACCAACCGTTTCGTATTGCCCCGTAGCCGACAAATAATGACATTATTGTCGTTGTACAATGTAGAATATGCTGTCACCTGTTTCTTTTACAAAAATATTTTCAACATTGTGTCATTTTATTACAACGTTTGTTGTAATAATAATTTTTTAATCGAAGAGCTCGATGGAAAAGTGTATTTTTGCATTCACAACTCTTTTAATACATTTGTCAATGTAGTTTATTTTGCAGTATAGATTTTCAGATAAATTTCTAATTTCTCAATTGTAAATCTTAATTGTATGAACACTCAAAAACCATTTACTTGCAGACACATATCGTTTAAAGACAAATATGCAGATAGAAGTAACATCGGTGGAGATCGGTAATTAAGTACTGATGTAATACCTTTCATATAAAAATTCTAAATAAGTGTTGAACGAGTTGCAAATAAATTTTAAGTTCTACTAAATCCAAAAATCTGTACAGCTAATATTCAACTTCGATAAAATAGAACTCTATAACAAAAAAAAAAAAAAACTAAAATTAAGAAATCTGTTATGAAGAAGTCTGAAAACGTTTTTGATAAAGGAACAGGAAATAATGCTAAATTATACAAAATTGTCGAAAGAATTATAAACTTATAGCATAACAAAATACTATTTAGAATACGAAGACACTTACACATGTAAGTAAATCAGCTGAGATTATCATTATCACAAAATGGACATCGGTATCGACATACATAATGTCGCTATACCTATACCTGTTTAGAAACTTGCTTATCTCGATACGTGGCGGAGGAAACAGCTGTCAATTGTCAGTCGCTGGTATACGATCGTACGGAGACCTTCGATCCAAGAAACGTTGAAAAATTTGTCCGAAATTGTATTGGTAATTAACCAATTGCGAAATTGGTGAGCGTAAATCGACAAGCGGATAGTGTGATCCATTTAAACTTACGCGATCGAATTGTTGTTATTCGAAGTAATATAGTATGCTTATCAGAGTGAAAATACGATGAAAATAATTGCAATGTGACAGTGTCATAAAAAAAGTACTACATATTGACAAAAGTTTGTGAAAAATGAGAGAATAATGAGATACAATATAGAACTATGAGTGGCAGTTAGTTGATTTTATGATTAAAAAATGAGCGACTATTGATTGTATTTATGGTGTGATCGATGTTGCAGTGAATATAATCGTTAATAATTTCTTCTTCATATTTTCTTATAGATTTGATTAGAAAATTAAATGACGGTTTGTAACTTTTTTCAAAATCGTATTTTATAAATGTTGCGTACAAAAACACATTGATTATAATCATAACAAATTTGTCGATGCCTGTTTTCCAAAAGTATGAAATTATTTACCTTCGTATGATTTCTAGAGAAAACATGCCCGCCAATGGAGGTAATGATAGAGGAAGAATGAAAGACACGGATCCGCTGCTCGAAGCGCTTGATAAACTCGGATATGGGTCCAGCTTTTTATGGATAATATTCATTTTTACACTGACACCGACGATATTCAATGGGATGCACTCCATGTCTTATATCTTTATTGCCGAAGTAAACTTAACTTACACTTAGTAACTACAAAAACTATTCGCACATATCATTATTTTTCAACGAAAAGTCTTTTTATCAAGTTCTATATACGTCTCAAATTTTAGTAATCATATCAAAGTACCAAATACTAAAAGTGGTACGGTAACAATTAACAAGTAATCAAACTTAATCAATTAGTATTTAAATATTATAATAAATATAATGACATGCCAATACTTCTTATAGCCACTGTACCATATTAATAAAAAAAATATTATATAGCGATCATAGTCCTGGAATAAAAAAGTGATAGGATTCTATATAAAAATATACATATATGATTAGATGAATAAGAATTATGTTTCACAGACTCCCACACATTGGTGTGCAATACCAAGTTTGACTGCCGCGAATTGGACGGACGAAGAAATAAGAAACATCTCATCGACCACTTCATGTACTATGTACGATTATAATTATGAAGACTTTGCGTATATTGGATTCGAGAAAGCGTTAGAATATAAAATGTCGAATCCTCTACCTAAGTCGATTTCCTGTGAAGTAAGGAGTTTCGCAAATGATATCGATGGAACTTCTCTCGTGCAAGATGTGAGTATCACATTTCACTAATTAGATATAGCCGTAAGTCGTAACACTATTATCCGAAGTTACTTAAAATCCAATTTCCTTAAAGTTCCCTTATCCTTGCCAGAAAGTCGTTTCCATCGTGCCCAATACTCACGGCGACATCTGTTAGTATCGATTCACTCCCGCTCAAAAATTCGGAGCACGTTAAAATTCTTAAAGGAATAACGATTTTCTTGAATGAATATATATTTCATTCATAACACACAATATCCTTCAATAGTATTGAAATTGTAATCAATTACCTTTAAAAATAAAAGTTATGATTATAATATACTTACTTGCGAGAAAAATGGATGAGGAAGCTTGCTTCGCCGAAAAACAAATTTTCGAAGTCTTATTTCCAAATTTTTTGAATTTTTTGTCGTATCCTGGAATTTTTTATAGGCAAAATTGGAAAACTGGAGTTTTTGTAGGCAAAACTAAAAGAACTGGATTTTTTTTATACGTTTTTTATACTTTTTTTTATAATTATTTTTCTCAGACAATATTTCAAAAGATCTTATTTTATAAAAGAGTATGTTGCATTCCAGTAAGAACTTTTATGTAGATAGGATAACCAGTGACTTGATTATAATGAGAAATTATGAATAATCGACTTTATTATTAATTTTAGTGGGATTTGGTGTGCGACAAAACCGCGGCCCGTTCGAGCACGCACATGGCTTTGTCCCTTGGAAAATTATTGGGTAGCGCTTTGTTCGGAGTCATCGCAGATAAATATGGGCGAAAAATCTGTTACGTTATTGGAATAATAATGTTAATCACCTCTGGTCCAGCTGGTGCGATCGTGCCGTGGTATTGGGGTTTTATAATCTCGAGAGTAGTTAACGGTGCTAGTCATGCAGCCATACAGTATTCGTCTTTCACAACACGTGAGTAATCTATAAATTGATAATATTATAACTATGAAACACATAGTAATGTGATATCGATGTGATTTTAAATCAATTTGTATTTATAGAAATTTCTGTCCTTGGAAGCTGCAATAGCTATCAAAATTAATATTAAAATTAAATATTACTAATGAATTAAAGGTTGATATTTATTAGTTGATTTATTGGGTCGTTAATTATTATTATATATTAGCCTATTTGTTATACAGTCACAGAGGTAGCGAATGAAAAACACAGACAATGGATGGGAATTGCTTACAACGTTGGCTATGCCACAGGGATAGTAATTGTGCCAGGTGTAGCTTATTTGCTACACGAATGGAGATATATTCAATTAGCAATATCTTTGCCGGCTTTGCTTTTGCTAATACATTTGTGGTAAGTTTGCTTTTGTGTAATGTGAAGTTTCTCAAAGAGACTGAGATCAAGCAGTTTGTTATCCGAAATTGCTTCACGACATAATCTTGTTTGAATTATAGGATTAAAAACTGAATTCAGAGAAATACTGTTTGTATCTTTAAAAGAATTCAGGGAACTTGCTTCACGACATAATCTTGTTTGAATTATAGGATTAAAAACTGAATTCAGAGAAATACTGTTTGTATCTTTAAAAGAATTCAGGGAACTTATTATGATAAATCATTTTAATGAGCAGATATGTAGAACAACTGTAGTTTGCAACTGTTGCAGGCTTATGCCAGAATCTCCACGATGGCTGATAGCTCACAATCGTCGACAGGAGGCGAAGAGTTTAATCGATAGAGCATCTAAAGGAAGTCCTGATGCAGAAATGAGCACGTCATTGACACCAACCATACGAATACAAGAGTTAAAACAAGAATCGAAGGATTCCAAAGAAGGATTGCATAAAAGTATCAAAGGATTTTGGGTGCTTCTTAGCAATAGTGAATTACGAAAGAGGATTCTTATCACGAATTTTACTTGGATGACAGCTTCTCTGACTTATTACGCGTTAGGTAATCGAATGATCGAAATTTATTCCTGTTTCCGCCTACTACTATAATATCTAAAAGAATTATACTTTTATAGTAGAACTCTGTTTATAGTAACTTATCGAAGGGGAGATAGTTTATATAATTGAATTTTATATGTATAATGAGAGTGTAGTGATTCTCTCCACTACTTAGAATTTCTTTGTATATATAATAGCAGTTCACATAAAAAAAATAGATTTAATCAACAAGAGTTCATTTAGTAAAAATTTTGTTCAAATAAATAGAATTCGTGTAAACTGTTCTAAAGCTTAAAGCTTAAAATATATTTTATCAATTCTTTCAGCGTTAAATGTGAACAATTTCTCAACAAATCGGTACATTTACGTGTTGGTAATGGGTCTAACCGAAATACCAGCTTATTTGATACCGACACCGATTCTAATGATTATGGGACGACGTCCAGGAAGCGCAAGTTTATATGTCATAGCTACGTTATGTCTACTCTGTATT
The DNA here is from genome assembly GCF_024542735.1 of Bombus huntii. Lineage (NCBI taxonomy): Eukaryota > Metazoa > Arthropoda > Insecta > Hymenoptera > Apidae > Bombus > Bombus huntii. Next base: position 12,600,298 of record NC_066248.1, on the reverse strand, counting down.
CTCGCAATTCCAACGACTGAAAGCGATGTAATTATGACCGTATCCTTAATTGGTAGATTCAGCGCGTCAGCTGCTTATGGCATCGTTATTCTATATAGCTCGGAACTTTTCCCCACGGTAAGCATAAATAGTAAGCATAAATAAAAGCAATCTACAATAAAATGAGCAATTCTACAATTTTTTCAAAAACACTTTACAAATTTCCATTTTACGGGATCTAAATGATATTTTGTATTTTTAAGTATGTAGATAAAAGTTTGATTATTCTACAATTTCATTCACGCGAGTTCTATATTTTGGTCGCCAATAGTTCTAGCGTTAATAAATAAACTGCATCAAATATACTTTTAACTATATCCAACTATTTCAATAAAAATTACTCGCTAAATATTATGATAGACATTTTCGTAATTTTTACTATTTAATCTACCTTTTGGATATTTCTAGACAAGTTCAATAAATATATGTATTATGTGTGTTTTTGGAACACCTGAAATTTCATTAGCACTGTTACCAAGACTAGACTATCATGATTATCATATTGGTAAAGTTTGAAATGATGACATTAATGATAGCTCTAAATTATTTTGCTTCGAAACAGGTCTGCAGAAACTCCGCGGTTGGTACGAATTCTGCGATGTCGCATGTCGGAAGTGTAGCCGCGCCTTATGTCGCTGATTTATTAGGAGCTGTTGTATGGTGGGGACCAACGACTCTTTGCGGCGGCTTAGCTTTAATAGCAAGTATACTATGTTCGATTTTGCCGGAAACTCGGGGCAGGCCGTTAGCGAACACCGTCGACGAGGAAATTACGGAAGAACGAGAGAACGTGTCGTTTTATAACGCTTGCAAGTGTGTATGAAATACAACAGTAATGGGGTCAGAACCGGTATATTTTCTGCTACATTAGTTTATTCTGATTCGTTCACAAGATCCCTTTTTTATTCACAGGACTCACTCTTCAAATGAAGCAAGATCAATCTGTATTTCTAACAAAAGTGTAACTGTGTTTTAATAAAAGTATTGTATACCAGTATACCAAATTCCTACATTCAAGAGTTGATGTGACGATAGTCTCGTTTCTAAACAATGTGTCCTCACATATTGCAATAGCTAACGAAAATATTCGAACTCATGTAGATACATTTTATGAATATATTTGTGAGTTGTATGAAAAATTTTGAAATTTCGTTAGCTCTGTAATGAAACTCGAGCATCATGATGGTGCTAGTAAAGCTTGAAATAAATCTGAAAATGTACACACACGTTACTGCTGCATGATACCGAATATAAACGTATAGTTCGCACAGATTACAAAAATATTTAGACAGTCAAGTATTTATTGTACTAGTGAGAATCAATATTCAGTGGGACAAGATAAACATTCATTTTTATATGTATATGTATATGTTAGTAATAAATATCTTATAACTTCTATGTGCATTTTCAGATTCATTTCAAATTTTACGAATATAATTATGATATATTTCATTATAGCGCTAATAAAACTGCAGAACATTTTATGTAAGGATCCAAATACTTTCGTAAGCCACTGTACTTCTGACTGCGTTTTAAACTGCCTTTATACAAGAATTTGATATTATCGATGGACATATTTTGTATTGTATATCCACGGATTAAAACGCGGAGAATTAGACGATGACTCAAGTATGCAATTGTCTGCTTACTATACTTTATTATCGAAAGAAAAATATATACAGATTTATATAATATTTCTTTCATATCCCTTTTTATGAAAATTCTACTTGATCTCTGGATAGTCAGAAACCATATTTAACTCGTTGATGTTTTTTATTCACCGTGAATAATTCCTTCGACGTTTATTACAGATTATATAACCACAATCAACTATTGCAATTATACGTGGCAAGTGTAAGCACATGCATTGTACAAAATCGTTGTAATTATCTCTTCTGATACAAATCTAACACGGTTGTCACGTACATATTGTCAAACACATAAGTATTTAAAGGCAAAATACTTAAAAGTGAACGTATAAAAGGTAACGCTAACAATCCTACAATTAGTTTAGTCGGTTCCTTACTTCGCGAGGAGATTCAACATAAGTTTTGAAACATGAAGAATTCAGCATTTCTTGCTTCGTTTATCCTCTATTGCGTAAGAATAAATATATCCTATTTTCAAACAGTATAAACAATACGATGTCTGTCGTTTCAAAATATTCAAAGTTATCTACTTCAGGGTCTTTTCAGTCAAAATGTAATTGTGTCACACGCGAAACGTCCACCTTTTCCTCCCGAAATAATACATGATTGTATGGATCGTGAAAACATAACAACTAGTGAGTTAATTATCATAAGTGAAACAATTATTACATTTATAACAAAATCATTAAAAAAATTACAGAAGAATTGATGATACTTGATAGTTCACCGGTTGAGACAATCAAATTACTAGACAGCAATAGAGAAGACTTCAGAAATATCGGATGTTTCTTAGCTTGCGCCTTCCAACAACATGGCGACGTAAAAATAATTTTATATATAAATATAACCAAGAAATTAACACGTTTTCTGATTCATTTATACTTCAGATGTCAGGATCTACTATGAATGTACAAACAATGATAGATCGTATGCACGGAATGCATCACGGTCACATAGACGCCAATCCGTTTTTCGCTAATGCCTTGCAAACATGTGCAGATTCGCGTAAGTATATTTATTCTGTAATAATAATTCATATTTTATCATAGTGAAAATCTTAAAAATAATTTGTATCTCTTTGTTTTAGTTGGAGGAACAGACGACGAATGCGAAGCGGCTCTTACCTTCCACATGTGCTTGATGGAAGCTTTCCATAATAGATCCTAAATCAATTTATATTTTATCTATTTCGACGTATCTGCTGCGATAATGGCAACTTGTTAAAAATTATTTGATTAGTAAACTATCAAATTAGCGAGCAATTGAAAAGGATAGTTGATAATTTGTGCAACCTTTTTCCCTAAAAGTCCCAGTTCAAATATATCTAATAATGCGTGTGATAAAATTAATCAATTCGAAACGTAGATACGATTGCCATGCGTCCTAATACAATTGGATTATGTTTCTAGATTCGTCACATAGTCACGACTATCGTTTCGCAGTGCAGTATCGACATGTTCGCTAAAAAATTACAAATATCCTCCACCTTGGTTTCCAGATCTCAGGATTTACTGAGGTATTATACAACAAATCTTCATATTCATCATTCATTAATGAATAATAACAATTCATTCCTATTCGTGAATAATTTTTAACGCATAATTATTTAATTAATAATTATTTAACGCATTAACGAATACAGTTTAGGATGGCGAAAGCTTCTAGTGCCCGTTTCGTTGTTTGGAGTAATTGCACTTTTATTCTGCTTGTGCTACATATTTTGGGATACGATGGATTATAAGATAATGGAGAACAACGTTTTCATCCAAGATCTAAATAGCGCTATAAAGGAAAATTCAACATTGTCCCAACACAGTTTGAATGACACTATGCAACACAAAACTGGTAAGACCTATTGTCAAACTGGTCCATCATGTAATACAATAACCTGTTCGTCTATCCCGCAAGATTCTGGAACAGTGGTGTCAGAGTTCATCGAGAACAATTTCAAGGTATTTAATAAAAACAACAACGAAAGCAATATTTCTGTCTTGTTAGCCCAAATGACGTATCAACTAGTTTATCGTATATTATATATTTCGTGTAGGCTATCTGCAAGGATACAACATCCGTGAAATTGTCACTTATCAAATGCAAATTCCCCGAGAACATGCTTCGGAAGAATTGGCTGTGCACCAACTTGTCGATCGAAGAGTTGACGTTCGAGCGTTGCTTCCTCAGCAAAATAGAGGATAACGCGTTTTCGTCGTCCATTTATGAACAGACGAAGAAGATCTCTATGATCAACAACGAACTCGTCTCTTTGCGCAAGGCGATGTTCCGTCACCTTAAAATGTTAGAGGTGTTGAGTATTAACGAAAATATCGTCAAGTCGGCTGAATTTAATTTGCTCGAAGAGGTGGCGGGTTCTTTGACCACGCTGGACCTGCGCCAAGCCATCGACGATCGAAAGGTGCTTCGAAACATAACGGGCGGAAACGCGTTGTCAAAGCTTGAATTATTGTCTTTATGGGGGAACTCCATATCCGTGATCGATGCTGAATTGTTCGTCGGTGTGCCAATGGTGAAATCGCTTTATCTGCACGCCTCGAACATTGAGACAGTGTCACAAGATACTTTGCAACCGATAGCTTCATCCATATTGCAAATAACGCTGTACAGCAACAATATTGTCTCGTTACCACAGGGACTGCTAGACCACGTGGTTGATTCGAATAAATGCTTTGGTATGTTTATGTACGACAATCCTTGGCACTGCGATTGTAGTTTAAAATGGTTACAGGATTTCATGCAAAATCAGTATATCTGTATGGACCAGTCGAATGTAGTAAATTCGGATAGAAAAATTCCAATTTGTAAGACGCCTCAGGAAAAAGCCGGGAAGCCATTTACGACAGTGGATTTCTGTTCTCAGTCAACCATCAATTCCACCATATCCACCACGACACTTAAATCTACTAAACACGATTGGATCCAAACTACTACTATTACTCCGACTAAAGGTATAAACAATCAAACCACCCAGACACCAGATACAACCAATAGGATGGTCCACGTAAATTGCAGTCTCACCTATACATATATACAAACTGCTAATACACGCAAACTTTTATCCACCGATGTTCTTCAGTTTCCTCCGCGATTTCCCCATTTCTATGTCTCGAAGGTCTCAGACCGCAGCATACTCGTGAATCTGCCCGACCTGAACAAAAAAATCACGCTGCTCTGGTTCGACAACAATAACGTCGACAGCTCGCTCGGCTGTGCAAAAAATGTGAAGTACTCTTATCTGCTGCAGAATATCGATTCGCAGGCAACGTATACTATCTGTTTGCTTGACGATAACGGAGACAACGTATCACCGTTGAACTGTTTGGCTGTAACTACTAGGCCCACTTACGAGTACAGGACCTGGTTGACGAACGCAGACAAGAGCTTGGTCTTCCCTCTATTGATATCGTCGTTAATTCTACTGTTCTTCGTCGGTGCTTTCCTCTCGTTCCTGCTGATAAGGCGATACCCAACATTGCTTCGCGGTAACAAACGGATCATGTTGGTGAAACGCAGGAACGTGGACGCCATTGTGCTTCCAAAGGGCGTCGATATGGATGAGGAGAAACAGAGAAAATCAATCTCTGTTTCTTACGTTAGCAAGCTTTACGAGGATGGCTACGTTACGCCTTTGCCTCCGGAGAGAATGCTGCTTCCTCGAAGATCGAGAATATCTAGAACAAGCTCTCAAAGCGACAGAAATAGTTACGTGTCAGAGGTTGAGACAATAGAGTCGCAACTAGCTTTTTGGAAACTGAAGAGCGAGCTGGAGAAACAGAAATCAATTGCTCCTCCATTACCACCACATCCTTCCAACTTAATTCCTTCCGTTTCTTGGGGAATAGATACAAAGGACGACCGTGATTATGAAGTTTTTAACTTAAATTCCGTAATACCTGATGCCTACTAGATCATTAGCCATTTTACAACAATTGAGTAATGATTTCAAAGTCGTTTACTGACACATACTACATATTTTGCAATGTGAAGTTACACAGTTGAATCTCTTCTCATTGGATCGAATTCTGTAAAATTTGGCTGCCGGCCGAGAGGTACGCGTGTCAATGTCAATTTCAGTGATCATGTATAAACAAGAAGATTGAACCACTAAAAGATGTCGATAATTGAAAATATATATATGTAAATATATGTAAAATATATATATATATATATATATATATATATATATATCATAAATAAAATTTTAGTTTAATTTACGAAACGTGTTTCGTTCTATTATCGTTCCTTGTATCATTGCAAAAATGTTTGTTCTAACGTCGATTATTATCATTGGCCAGTCTCTGTCGTTTATTTTTGATGATTAGGTCAGTAGTTCGGCGTAGCACGTCGAAGCTCTACCTGATTGGCTAAGGAGGTCAGTCAGCTTCGTGTCTGCTTCTTAGAAGCGGCTGCCAGCTCGAGCTTTTTTACTGCCACGAGTGGCTGGCAATCCACTGCAATTCTCTAAAAGGACGCAATGCCAATATCAAACCACTGTACTGTTGGAGCACGCTGCAATCAGTATAACTGTTTGCGTGTTCGCCCACCGAGTGCCGTGGAAATGACCGGCTATACGCAATGACACGTCACTAGCTTTCTACGTGCACTGCCAATGGCAGTTCCGGATTTGCGTGAGCTTGACATTGCCAAATGATGTAACACCATACCTAACACGTCTCATTTCTCCCTTTGTGATAAATCGACCATGATGATGAACCACGATTGAATACATTTTCTATTGTCTTTACGCTAGTTTATCTCTACTCCGAGTGAATCTCATCCTTTCGACATTTTTTTTTTTTTTTTTTTTGACATTAGAATTAATGTATGAAATACAAATATTTGATGAATTATTGTGATATTTATATTCAATTAATTTGATATATACTGATTCTATTATATATGTTAATAAATTTGTATATTTATTTTATTTTTATATCTTATATATCCTTGATAGAAAATTGTCATTACTGTACTGCGAATGTTTGCCTATTTTATACGATGCAGAAATGATTGGAATGCATGATATTCTACGAAAATATACGAAATACCTAAGGTAAAGTATTATATTCACTATACATACATGATATTTAGGGGATGAAATGAGTTCCTATAATGTTTATGTTCCATTTCTTTAAGTGTGTTCATACAGATATGAATTAACATTAACAGCCATAATCTACTGATCATAATGTAGGAGGATTTTTTTTTCTCCTTTTCGCAATTTTTCAATTCCACTTTTTCAATCTCTTAATTATAAAAGAAATTATTTGATTAGCTTCTACGTTATATCCTCTAGCAGGAAAAGACAACGACAAAGATATTGGATAATATGAATCTTGATTTAAAATACAAAAATCATATAAATGTAAATTTCAATGATTCCACAAATCAAATGTGGAAAGATAAATTAGGAAGATTAATATTGGCAAAGTATATGTGTTATTAATAACATGTAAACAAGATGAAACAATAAGGAAAGAACAATCGATTTAAACGCCGATGTAGTTTGTCATTCACTGGTTGCGCCACCAGACTATACGTTTCGCAAAGTGCAAACCATGAAAGGGTCCCGATTAAGAATCTTTTTATAGTGTCTTTAGGTCGTCAAATGATTGGTGATTGTCTATCGACGCTAATAAGAATGTGAGATTGCGTCTGTGTAGCTCTACTAATTAGTTTACTAAGGCTCAGTGTGACATTTTCATCGGCACAGTAAGTTCTTCAGAAGCGATTGCTCAGACGGGAACTGTTAATCATTTGCTTCTGTTATAATTGTGATTAGTTCGGACGAACATAATCGTTAATATATCGAATCACCGACATAATGGTAATTATCAAAGGGATCGTTGAACGCGAGCTATCCAACTATTAAATTTAATAACAGATTAAAGAACGTTTCATTACGTGATATAGTGATATGTAATTATGAAGATCGATCATTTTTTTGATATAGTGCGACAAAGTTTGGGTGATCTCTTATTTAGTTGAAAATACTAATTTCCAGTATATATTATAATTAGTAAATGAGGTTTTAATAAATGTGAATCGATTTTTCACTTTTCTAGGATGACATTCAACTTAGCAAGGATCAAATTTCACGTGAGTGTCGATTTCATAGCATAGCATAGTCAATTTTTTTATTGCATCCAACTTTTTCAAATCTTACGATATAAAGTTACTTTCCTGTTTTCTAAAATTTTCAACCTCGCAGAACTGAAAATGGGATTCGATGCATTCGATCCTGACAAAAAGGGAATCATCAGCACCGACTCGGTCGGTACCATTCTTGGAATGATGGGTATGAGAATACCAACCGATCAATTGCATTTGACCATTTCTGAATACGACCCTTTTGGTAAATTAACAAACTACAATGTTTGGATTCTTCGAAATTAAACAATCAACGTAAAACATATTGATCGCCTTCGTTTCGTAGGATCTGGAGAAATTGGTTTCCAAGAATTTTGTAGCCTGGCCTCCCAATTCATGGAGGAGGACACTGATATGGAGGCAATGCAGCAGGAGTTACGCGAAGCTTTCCGCTTGTACGATCGAGAGGGAAACGGTTATATTACCACCGATGTGTTTAGGGACATTCTTCATGAACTAGACGACGCACTATCTCCCGAGGAGCTGGACATGATCATCGATGAGGTGGACGCTGATGGTTCAGGAACGGTCGACTTTGAGGGTACGTATAATGTACTAGAAATCCGTTTATTTAAACTCTTATCTGAAAATTTATACGAACTCAATGAGTTCAACGAGTTCAAAACGAATGGAGCTTCAAAGATATATATGACATTAAACCAGACAAACTTAAGATGTAAGACGATATTAGAAATACAATAAGCTAGTTTAAAGAAATCATTGTGTTCAACAAAATCTAACTCACACGAATCAAACATAATCGTTAAAGACCACGATGTCGATGCGAAGTAAAACATAAAAGAAGAAAAAGGGTTCAGATAAATGGAGTTTTACCATAAACGAAAATAATATAGCGCGATTGTAAAAGCAATAGAGAGCTAGTTTATAATATACATTTTGCCGAGGCGAAACACATACATAAATTGGAGACATTTCCCAATATTTAAATTTCTTCTACAAAACACGTATTGAGTACAAGACCTTCAACAAATGTTCCTGTTTAAACCTTTAATTTAACTCTGGTATCAGACAACTCCTAATTTAATCTCATTTTATTACGAATCTCTATTGTGGAGAATGTAAAATATGATAAATTATTACAGTCATCTATAACTCAACAATAATATACGAGGATTAAAATCGCGCTGTATCGCTCTCGCCTGGTATATCGTAAAGAAATTTTAGACCAATCCGGTACAGAGATCATGTTACACTAAGAATTTGTAAATCAGTGTCGAACAAAGTTCGTTTCACGTTGCAGAATTCATGGAGGTCATGACAGGCTAAATTATCAGCTTGGCACGAGGCGGTCGTCCCTCGTGTTTGTCACCACGAAAACGCATACAAACGAGGCTACCGTCTGTTCTACACACGTGGAATATGCGATTTATCGAGACACTGTTGGCAAAGTATGATGTAAAAAGTTCGTAGGTGATGTCTATTAGGGAGGAGTAAGGGTAGATGCAGTTGAGAAAGTATTTTTGACGTGTGGGTCGCTTTTGGATTCACAATCGGCTAAAATGTATTTCTATCTATGCTGGGATTAAACGGATGAGTTTTCGCGGGTCTCTCGCGAGGCATGGTATGTATCTGGAAACAGGTTTATATCGACCGATATAAATTGTCGTTTCTACGTAATTATCACCGAGCAAAGTAGTTTCTAGTTTTGCTCATTATATGCCGACTAAGGGAAGATGAGAGATCGCGTGAAGCTTAGTGAAATGGAATTAGGTATTACTTATATTTAGAGATGAGTTTCTAATCTTTATACTTTGCCTACGAAACCTACGATCGTCTGTAACAGTCATAATACTCATAAACAATTGAGTATAATTGTAAAACCGTACATTTAAGATTAACGAAATTTACATAAGATTGTATGTATAATAAAAGTACAAAAAAATAGCAAACACAATTCGTGTAATTTATTTCTTCCTCTGTTATAATGTATATAATTGAATTATAAATTACATAATGCCATTAACACTTGGATTGCACAATTCTCCAATAAAGAAGAAAACTATTAACGATAAATCTTAATCCAATTAAAGATCCATTTATTTATTTGGACGTATACATTTATTTGGATTTAAATGAATATCCTAGGTTGAATATTCAGTCCCTTTTACGAGTTCTTAATATCACACAATACCCAATAATATTACCATTATCGAATTAAGTACCGTTACCTCGAAATCATATTATAAGGAATGCTTAAATCCGCTCGTGTAATAACACGTGTGCCCTCGAGTAAATATAGTTTTAAAATTAGCCCGTGCTAAAGAGCGCGTTAGTCATGATCGTTGAAAGAGCAAGGAATTTTCGCTAGGAACTGAACAATGTGTTGTGAAAGATGAAAACCGGCGCTAATACCCTCGAAATATAATGGCTAGCTCTAGGTGCATATTATGAGTGTATAATTAGCTTCCTAAGAATACGACGGATACGTTTATTACGTCGAATTGTCTCCGAAGATTGTGCAGGATATCATCATGAGCCAACTTCGTCTATTGTCGTGCCGTTTTTTCTCGACACATTGATCATGAATCGCGAGTTATAGAGTCGCGGAAGCTCTAGCGATAAAGGCTAGTGGTTGAGAGATTCTTGCGAAACGAAGCTTTTACAGAATATAAAGGATTCTCCCTGCGGCGAGTTATTACGCTGACGGTCGCGATAAATATGGCGAATACCGATCGATGATGTAATTTCACGTCGCGTGGATTGAATTATAAATAATTGAAACGTATCGAGGTTACTACAAAATTATGGTAAACAAGAGCATTGCGATGATTTGTTGGAAATTGATATCTATAATTACGCGTATGAGAAATAAAAAATTCTATATACAGTCGCCTCGGAAAGTAAGTTAATGATCCCGTTAGAAGTTTAAATATAAGATAGTTAGTTTCCGAGGCAGCTGTATGTGATACCAAATTCACTCTTATTAAATTTCAGTGGAACTTTCATATTTATGTAGTCACGATTGTTGATAATTCTTTATAATGAACGTCAAATACGTAACGAGAAAAAACGAATCTTTTTCAATAAAATGTAGATGTAGATTGAAACCTCACAGGGGTTTAAATAATTGAATAAAAGAATAAATAAACTATCTGAAACATGATTTGGAATATCGTAGTTAAATTTATAATACTTCAATTCGAGCAATATATAAAAAAGGCCACCTATATGTTACTCCCATTTGAAACAGTGTTAATCTGACAATGGCAATGAAACGATCCAAGATAGAATAGCAAATTGAGTACGTTGCCTCGAATTTCACACAATTGAAGCTCCGCTTCCGTGGAAATGCAGAGTGGGGAGTGTCCTCGATGAATTTGAAAACCGCTAGAGTTCCTACGTAGATATTACCCGGTCAATCACGTGCCAGATCATCCTAATGTCCACATAAAACAGAAGTCCACAGCCAGAATCTGGTGCATACCCGGATAAACCGTCGATGCTGTCGTGTGTTAACAGCAGAGTTTAAAGTCGTGTATCTGATTATCATATCAACATGGTACGTTGTCATGAATAAAGATTCAACGTTTGAACATTATCAATATTCTAAAATTTTTTCTCATAACATTTTTTGAGTATATTTCGAGTTACTTTCTTTATTGTTCTCTTTTAAGATATTATGACAAGTGAGAATAATGAAAACAATACGTGATTTCAGGATGATCTGACCAAGGATCAAATTGCTCGTAAGTATTTCACTTCCATTTATTCGAATGGAAGGTTAAAACAATCGATTATTAATAAATAAGTCCTATATTTTACAGTGCTGAAAAAGGCCTTCGATGCCTTCGACCACGACAAGAAGGGTAGCATTGGTACCGACATGGTGGGTACCATATTGACGATGTTGGGCTACGAGTTGAGCGAGAAGACGCTAAAGGAAATCATTACAGAAGTAGACGAAGATGGTAAAAATATCTATCGCTATCTAAACTTTATCATTCAACAATTTCTCAATTAGTAAACTTAAACAAAATCAAATGACATATACCATAGACATTTAACAAAATTTTTATATGATAGTCTAACAACATGTCACACCAAACTCCATCTATTACAGGATCCGGACAATTGGAATTCGAAGAGTTCTGCACCCTTGCTGCCAGATTCTTAGTGGAGGAAGATTCGGAGGCGATGCAACAGGAGTTACGCGAGGCATTTCGCTTATATGACAAAGAAGGCAATGGCTACATAACAACCGCAGTGTTTCGTGACATTCTTCACGAGCTGGACGACAAATTGACACCACAGGAGTTGGACATGATGATCGAGGAGATCGACGCCGATGGTTCAGGAACGCTTGACTTCGATGGTAGGCGTTATCATAGAATTTATTAGAATTAGAATTTTTATAGCGTGTCAATCAATCTAATTACCAACGCAAACCTAGCTGTACCACGTCAGGAACAGTTAACGCAGGAAATTGTGTTGCACATTGAAAATTATAGGGAACGCTTCGACGTCGTTTGCTAAGAATCCATCAGTCTGGTCAATTAATTAAAGCTTGTCGTCTACCAAGTTCAAGCGTTTTCACTTCAGGCGAAAAAACGAAACGCGTTTATACACCAAACTTCTCTATTTACCGAGCAATCAGTTCTCTCATATGTTACACAGTTTGAGCAGTTATATTCCTGCTAGGTTATGTCACAGATTTCCGTGCATTTCGACACGATTGCAAGCCGGCACGTGATCTCATAAACTCTAATTTCTCGTTTTAGAGTTTATGGAAGTTATGACCGGTGGTGACGAGTAGATTATATGGTGGATAATTAGGATGGACAGCGTGTACGATTAAACGCGACAACGATTGGCACAAATGCTGTTTCCCATCTGGATACCAAGGGCAAAGGGAAGGACTGATCGACGTGTACAACGTGGTTTAAGATTAGAAACATTTCTGGTTACACTTTTCAATCAACCGCACTTCCAACGTCGATGTACGGCGAATAGCATTGCTAAAACCTCGTCGTAAGAAGAAGAGAATAGTTAATAAAAATTCCAAAATAAAAAGAGACTTCTTAATTACAAGTGAAATACAGAATATACAGTTGTTAAACGTAATATTTTTTCGTAACCCTTAAATGATATGGCTAGCAACGAAAGCTAGTAAGTCCACCGTAGTTGCAGTTTTGTTGGTCGTATCGATTCAACGCCTGAATAATTGCAACCGGGTTTGTAGTCGGGGTATGTCGTTGGGAAGTTTTAACGGGGCTGCAGTGCGAGAAAGAGTACCAAGGAACCTGTAATTACCACTCGAGAAAAATTAAAAATTATGAAACAGCTTCATTAGCTTGCCGAATTTTTTTACTTACTGCTAATATATACTTTATTCGAGAGAAATGATTTGTTGTCGAAGATTAAATCGTTAAAAATTTACATACTTGTATTAAAACAATGTATTAAAACAATAAAATTACCTTTTTGTACAAAGAATCGAGTCCTTATTACACATTCAATCCCACGTGGTTTTTGCGATTACATCCGGAATGATTTAAGTTTTTCATAAATATCGCAAAGCATTATCTACGCCCAGAAACGTGGTTGGTAATTATAAATTCGACGGTAAGCGACAATTAGTGAAGTAGAACCTGAACGTTAGCGGATATTAATGAACGTCAACATTCTTGGCAGCCATTCATTTAAATCGCGTCTACAAGTGCAAATTGAATTTTCCACTCACTCTTACGAAAAGCGCAAGTGTATGCTAATCTGATAAATTCCCTCTCATGTTCGCGTCAGTCCATATTTTCTTATTCCAGTTTATTTATTTACTCGCCACCGTCTGGTTACGATAATATTAATCGTTGCATCCATTTTCAAGTACAGAAAACACGGAAGCCTGTGAGATTCTTTATTTGGCGATCTATATCGGTTATCGTATTACAGAAGTAATTCTAATAGCCGTTCTGAAGAGAGGTGACAATTTTAAAGAAGTATATTCAGTGTGAAATTGTGTCATCGAGAGAAGCGTAGACGTTTCCTAAATTATTCGAGATCCTCACCTCGCACAATTTGAAGTTGGAAAAATTTATCACGGAGTTAATGTACTGTGTATCCGATACACTAGCCAAATTTCTAAATGTCACGAACCTGCTACATGAATTCGCACATGATTGAATTCGCGAAATCGCCTTCGTGCTCTGCAGGGAGTTCTATGAATGCTTTATCTATACAGTAAACCTCCTATGATAGAGAATTCAGAACGACGTAGTATAGTTTTCAATACACTCATCGTTTCAATCTTGGACACAAAGAACCTATTATTTTCCTATATGGTAGGACACTACAGCATCTCTTAAATTTTTGTGTCTGAACTTTATATTACACAGTTAAAATTTGTCTCTATTGAAGTCTGGTTTATATCTTCAGACGATAAATATATTAGGTTGTCCCAAAAGTTTCTTTCCAGGAACAAAATGGATCATACATAATTCAATAAAATTATATAAAACAAAATATGTTATGCATCTACTATTTCTTCATAAAACGAAAGAAACTTTTGGAACAACTTAATACTTCGCCGACTATGAATATTTTTACTGTTTTTACATTCTAATTATTTTAATATAGTTAAGTGAAATTTGTTAAAGTTTTACAATAAATATAACGAGTAGATGTCCTAATATTTATGACCGGTAGACTATGTAACACACAAAATATGTTCATGAAAGGTGTCTACAGGTGCCCAAATACTTTCGTCAGCCACTGTAGGTAACAGAGAGAGTTAATTATAATCTCTGTGTTTCGAAGAGAGAACATTGCTATAATAATATAATCACTATGTTGTCGTTGATTCTCGGTTGAAGTCAAATCTACCGGAGTTAGGCTCGACGTTTGAGACTTTATGGAATTTCCTGTCGGAGATTGAAAGGGGCAATCGCGAGCAGCTGTTAGTGAACGGGAATTGGACCGACAGAAGTCATACCAAATCGGGCACCTGAAATGTCTAGAGATGTCATTATCTCGGCAACTCCCACGTTGCGAGGTAATAAGTTTCGAGTGAAAATCGTTAGTCTACTCTCAATAATACTTCCCCCTATATTCAGTAAACATAAACCATGTTATGGTTCTGTCACGGGACGAAATTGCTATGACCGAACCATACAACGAATTTCGAAATCGTGCGTATCCTGAGATTGTAGTTCGTCATAAATCATGACACTTTACATTTATCATGAAACGTATCCGCTTTTCCAATAGCCCTCCGGGTTTGAAAATTAGCAAAGTATCGGCCACCTCGCGTATGACATAAACATCAATGTGGAACGATTAAATTGAGTTCCAATTGAAATTAAAGGTTATAGGAGAAAAGCACGATAAGTGCACTTTCGGCGATATTTTCATTTTGATGTCATTTTATGATTTAACAAAAGGATTTGTACATAATTGGGAATAAGAATGACGTGTTAAATATAGATTTAGAAATTGAAGATAGTTGATAGGATAACGAAGATTTATGGAAGTCAAAAATATAATTATTAAGATATGTAATATTTTGAACAATTTGAAGTGGGCGAGAAGACAAATATTTAGTTCAAAAACCAAAAAGAAAAAGACAATTTTGGTATCATAGGATTGATTAATGGACGTAGCGAATTTTAAAATTTCTGTGTAAAAAATAGAACATGTGACGTATTATATTTCCCCGTAGTTTTCTTATTTATTTTAGTCTTATTTATTTTACATATAAATAGCATTATTTTAAAAATAATTGCAGCGAGCCGATACGAATTCCCAATTTCTCGAGTAAGAACAGGGCAACCAACGAAAAAAGAAAAATATTCGTAATTAATAGACAGTAATACTACTTTTATTATATATACACACACGCGCGTCCACATATAATTTTTAACGATACAATAAATTATCGATGGAAAATCAGTGGCGTAAATTGAAGTATATCAAGATTAGATGAAATAGGAGCAGCTTCAGGTTTTCCGTTGGAAAATTGCCACTTGCCACTTGCCACTTGCCACGCTACGGCTGAAAGTGACATTAACTCTTTATTTTAGATCTGTGTCTGCTACTAAACCCGCTTTATTCGATAATTTCAATAACGGATACGCGATTCGTGATATTTTTAATGGAAGAAATGTACCTTTCACTGGCCAAGCTCGACCAGGTGTTGGTGGCACGCTTGTACTAGCTAAAATCTATATTCTGGAAGTATATTTCGTGAAGAACGAATGACACTAATTAGGGGAGCGTGGAATTCATTAATATCCCGTCTACGATCAAGATAAGTCCAGCTCGAATAGTATTAAAAATATTATTAAATATAATTAAAAATAGTATTAAAAATTTAAAAAAAGGTGGTTCAACGACCTTGTGTCACTGGATAATTGCAATTATAGATTTGCCTGCGGAACGAATATCATTATCGTCAAATATATCACATTATAAGGACTAAAATTCAGCCATATTTCAATTATATATTACATATACGAGGTGAGAAAGTTATAACGTACTAAGCCATTTTTGTTGGTGTTTAATTTGGTCCAAAACGAACCAAATGGATTGCTGCAGGTAGCACCAAGACTTGGTCGTTATCGAGAGGTGGAATTGGAAGAAATATCGGAAAACTGAAGAGTTTGAAAAAGGAAAAATAATGCAATTATATTACTGTCATAAACTGGAGTAAAATTACGAGGCTCAATGATGAACGTTAATCTGTGTGTTAAATCAATGTACGGATTTTTAATGACGTTTTCAGTTTATTCTTGTAATTAAAATCACAAGATTACGAGACAAATTAGTCGAGACACCATTTACATCATGGTAAAAACTTGTCTAACAGCTACAACAATTCTTCGTTAGGAAGGGAGATTCTTTATGTTGATTTATATTAGATTATCCTAGTCAGCATCAAGAAGATGTAGTCACATTCTTATATGAAGACACAAATCAACATAAAAATCGGTTCTAAAAGGAAAAGCAAGTGTCTTGGTTACACGATCAAATTTAAATTCTTAAATTTTCCAATGTGCAAATATTCTTATTTTCCCCATGCTTATATTATATACAAATATCAACAAATCAAATAATGGTTTGCGCGATTAAATTTAACCGCAATAAAATATGATATGTATGCATGAAAGCGCACGAATGTGATGCGCTTGTCAAATTTTTATTACCTGCTGATCGAAGATTTTACTTTGTGAAAGTTTACGCGATTACCGCACATGGTACCCTGCTGCGACTTTTACTACTATAGTTTACCGATTGACCTGCTCAACAACTAGATTAATTCCTTCGGCATATCGGCGAACACAATAAACCGGAATTGTAACAAACCTCATGAAAAACTTTATGAGAGAATAGCATTGCATTTAGGAGAAGAACGCTACGCGGTGAGGAATAATACTGGTAAAAAATTTTAATTAGCATCGCAAGAAATCTAGATATACCTCGGTCCTTATCGAGATCATGATTGATCTATCTGATAAACAAGATTCACAACCGGTTCCAGTTCGTCTGATACAAATAAATGTTCTTTCACTTGAGATCCTCCTTACGATAATTCATCTACCGATCAGGCAATCCACGGAGCAATAATTACATGTTTCGTATGAAATATCCAGGAGCGTAGGTTAATGAAATTCATAGCTTCCGTCCAAAGTGGGTAATATCAGTACTAAGATTTTCATTTGAAGTGAATTGATCCGCCAATTACACTTTATTTGTTAAACCAATTGTATTGGTATGAAAGCTTATCAAAAATAAATGATATTAACTGTAATAAAATGTGTTTGTGATACAAAATAAATAATGAGAGTATTGAGCAATAAAACAAGGTTGTAGCAGCGAAGTTATACGTAATACGTTAAGTTATTCTTATTAACATTTATCTATTACTTCTGTCCTTAATAGATCATTAAATCATTTGAACAAATATAAATATTATGGGACATTCTGAAATTAAAGTAAATGAAACGTGAAGGAACTTTCGCTAGTGATTATGTATCAAATCAATCGTTTAGCTCCTTAAAGTTCAAATTGCTAGATTTACAGTTTCGTTTTGAAATAAAAATTAAGAATTACTTCCGTAAAACGCTTTCTATAAAGACCATAAATCGATTAATTCGTTCTGCATAGGTCTACAAAGTTATAAGAGGTCCTAGGTGTCATAAAACTTGTAGCGCAATGATTCGTGACTTATAGAACCTCAGACGCCATGATTCGTGACGTGACCCACAGGACCCGGACGCCGTAAACCTTGGATGGTATTTAGAACTTTCAGTGTAACGGCCTTAGAGGTCATAAAACACGATGGCGAAAATCTACAATTTAGAGATCATGACGTCCAAGATTCTATAGGCATGTAATTATTGCGCTTCAAACCCTGATACAAATTATAACATTTGGAGATCTAAGAGTAAGTACATCAAAAGTGTACATATCGTTTGTGGAATCAGGATATCTTACAATCTCATGATGATTCAGAATTTATTGTGTGATCCCAAGTTATTCAAGATCTGATCTCAAATTTCTAGTTTAATTTAATTAAATTTTTAAATTTTTAATTTGTCAATTTCAATTTTATTGAATTGCTACCTCGCAATTTTCTAGTTGGTTTTTAAATGGTTCATTAGAAAATTAACAGCTTGAACATTTTTCTTTTTAAAATTATAATATCTTTTTTCCTTGAACTAAATCCATATCTTTCATTAGAGTTTATATGAGATTCCTATATACATAATTGTATTTGCCTGCAAGGTTGCTTTCCTACAATTATCTGAGCGTTTCTAAAATGCTTATTAATTTCGGTATATTTATGCTTGACTGTTGGCCGAAGCTCACTCTGTGAAAGAGAAAGTAGGTGAAGGCTAGAACGAACGATTTGCTACAATTATTCGTAATCTTCGAGGTGTTACACTATGCTAACGAAGCAAATCCTCCGATGAGAAAGTGTTACCGCCTAGTAGGCGTTTGATTAACCGTCTGGTTGGGAATACCAATATTGGCAGTGCCAATTAGGTACACCAATTTGGCAATTCTATTACCTGAACATCATTACGAATAACCGCAGGATATCAAGAAATTGTTTGAGGAAATTAGGTCCATATCTATGTGCATGCAATGATAAAAAATTATCTTTTTCTCTCAAGTTACGTACATATGTATAATTGAAGATCATAGAAGAAAAAATTAAGCATGTTCTTCACGTTTTACACAGAAGGAATTTTAAAATTCAATATGTCATCAATCAATTTAACATTACTAATTTCTCTCTTTGATATATAGCTCTGTAATTAGTATATTTCATCTATATTCCTCTGTAATTATTATAATTTCTCTAGTTGATATATTTATTTATTAAACATAAGTATATCTTTGTCACTTTCTTGAACATTTAAAAAATATTGATTGTCATAATATTATGCCATTAGTTCGTTATGAAACTCTGTAGGAACTTATTTTTACGAGTCTTTTTCCCAACTATGTAAGTATATTGAAATACTCCCTTTTAGCGGTCGAATAGCACTGAAATTAGAAAAATAATGAAAATTACGTTTTTCTCGCGTGATCTTTAATTTTAAAATGTCATTCTTTTTTGTTTCACGAACCATTTGAGTTGAATTTTAACATTTTTGGTACAGAATTCCGTATTCATATCAAGCATTCCGTGTTTCCACGTTTATCGTGGTTCAAAAAGCTTAATCAGAATGGCTCCAAGGTTAAACTTATTATAAACTTTCATATGAGATACAAGCCAAAAGATGCTTGATCATCACGATCCATATTATCCAGTTTCATATCTACGTATCATATTTTAATTTCTTATCTTCCCGCTTTTTCACCATGGAATTATTATGAAAATATCTCTTAGCTAACATATACTTTACAGGAAAGAAGAAATAAGAAATAAACTACAAGACGTAGCACAGCGTGGTACACGATAACACGTGAATCAGTCAGATCAGTTATAGGAATGCGATCGACTTGAAAGGAAAACAGACGATTAAGTAACGGTCTCGTGACATCATATACAACAAATTTGCATAGAGTTGCATCTAGCGGCAGGTGGTTATAGAATTACACAATATATATCGGTAATAGAGGTATCTGCTATAAACTTGGCTGCATTCCAGCGTCGTGATGGCCTTGATCGCGTTTCGTTGCGGAGTTCAATTTGTTTTAAGCATAGAAGGATCTCGTTGCAACAATCGAGACTCCGGTAGACAGCGTAGCAATCTTCGATCAGGGATACGTTAATTACATCTTATCGAGCTGGCGTTATTTTTCTTTCTCTTTGTAACTAGTGCCTCTCATAGTACGATGGTATTATCTGATGCTGAACGTTGAATTAATAGCTGGTAAGCGGCTATCATTAGGAACTTTAGCATACGATGGATTATTATATTAAAAGGAGGGGAAGGCAGATAAGTTAGCCGTGTGCCGATCTATTCAACCGGAGGAAAAAACGTAAGGTCACTTATTTAATAGCTATAATTTTAGGATTATTAGACGCGTTTAAACGGCGTTGATACACGATCACGCAAGAAACGTTTCGTGGTTAGCTTAAATAATCGTCCATTCTATTTTAATAAAGTGACTTAATTCAGCGGCGGCGAACATTCGCTTATTTTTTACTCTCATTTTTATGCACCGTAACAATTTCCAAACAGGATCTTGGTCGAGTCGAACGAAATCTTTATATCGAAAACCGTTAAATAGTCTGTGTTAGCTACTTGTCATAATTTCTTCGTTCGAACGCGATATTAATTAACTAGATCGTTATTGGTACACTGAGAGCGTGTCCTTCGGCTCTCGATCTATCGAGAATAATTCAGATCTCCTTTTCGGGTTTAAAGGTAAAGTGAAAGATTGAATTCAATTAGAACCGTTCCGGTCAGGTTTCCACGTCTCTTTGGTGGTACAATTAAATTGTTTAACGATATCAACGATCGACATGTTTAATTTCATCAACAGGCTGTGACAGAAACGCCCGAAGTTTATTTCGAGTTTCTTTGATTACAGTGATTTATTTGGACGTAGAATATTGGTCACAGTTACTTGAACGATATTTTACACCTTACTTCTCTTTTATAAAATCTAAAGAAAGGTTTCTTTGAAATTCTTTATTGGAACGATGAACACTTCTCCTTATCGTATTATTAGTTAGAAATTGTACATCCATGTCTAATTTCGATTATTTAAGTAATGTACATCGACTTTTGAAGTCGTTAGAATAATTATAAGTAGTAGTACTATACAAGTTTTCGATATACAAGGTGGTTGGTAACTGATGGTACAAGCGGAAAGGGGGCGAATCTACGCGGAAAAAGAAGTCGAATACCAGTTACCAACCACCCTGTATATTTAAATGTAAAATACTTATACTTCTTTCACCAATCAAGTGACATAAAAGTCAGAAAATCAACAAAAATAGGCCCATCATACTTCTCCTGTGTGATCCCCATATATCAATGAGGATGATGTTACCCGGTGTTTCGAATCTCAACACATTATACGTTAAACGATCGACATACAGTCGTTCGAAAAAATGATCAATACATTCCATGAACTTCGCCTTGACCACTGATCACTTTTTTCCTCGATCGAAACGTAAAACGGAACATTTAAATTAATCACATTCGCGATTGATTGCTATCAATTGAGAAGTACGACAATCCCACAGAAATTAACCGGAATCAAATTGGTTTCCTTAAACCTACACACATACGATTATTTTTGTACAATTACGAAAAATAAAAGTTGGAACTTTTTACCTTTTAACTTTTAACACCTCCGACAGGATAAGATCTAAATGGCTCGTGATTACCGTGTCTTTTTATTTGTTCTTTACCTCCTCGTAAGATCGTTGCATGACGCGAGAATTAGCGTGCAACGACAAACATTCGCCGTTCACGAAAGTAAAAGTTATCGCCAGCAGGATCGTATTATACATAAACAAGCGAACCATAAATAATTCCATGCTCGCCTCTAATCGATCTGAAATCGTGGTTCGCGGTTCACCGAGACGGTTAAATCGATAACGTGACGACAAGCTGAAGTCGGGAACCAGGTTAAGCGCGCAACAAGTTATAACCACGAATAAAGGATATATCCGACGTTTTTCCACGTCCATCTTCAGGTTTAACAGCCATGAAATTTCAAAATAAAAATATTCTTTCTAACATAATCAAACTGTCATTCATTCCAACTGACTTTAATTCAATTCCAGTTCAATTATACCTACATTCACTGTACTTAACAGTGTACTACATGCACTGAATGATTTTCTCTCTATTTCTTAACGATCGGGGAATGAAAAAAGAGATAACAAAATTTACAGATAGCAAAAGCTATTTATACTTGTCTCTAGCTGGAACTCAAAGTTGTTTTTCTACGTAGTTCATTTGCTTTTTTAAGTAATAACTGATGTATTTTCTCTTAGTAAGGAGTCCCGTGGACTATGAGAATCGTTGATGGACTTGGCTGTAATTGATTAATCACGAAACTCGACGAAATTCTGTAATCGGTATCGATGGTTGTTGTAATTACACCAAGATTGCGGAACAATTCAACTCCCATTGTAATTATCGCCGTAGCGAAATTCTCCGGATGAGTTCTCATACACTACCTGTCAAAAGTGTGATACAACTTTTGCAACTGTATTATAATTCGAGACAATTTGAGGATAAGACGATACAAAATCGTGAGACGCACTTCAATTTGCTCCTCCTTTCATCTGTAATCATTAATGACAATTTAATTTATTAATAACGATTCGTAGATCATTTTGGTCAATAACGGAAATATGTGTGCTCCATTTAAATTATTGTGACACCGAATATGATTTCATTACTATAAAAGAATCAAGTTTTCATTTCGTTTCTTAGCCAATTTTTCAGTACCAAACAGTACCCATATTAAATTTTCTATCAATTTTGTCATAATTTGAAATTAATGCTCTAAATATACCAACTTCCTTTATTTTCTATATTTATATATACATTTATATATACATCTCGACCTATGTCGATCAATTTTAAACGAAAGAATGTTTCAACGTAATAGAACTGTAAGCTAACTTTCCTAAATTCTTGGTCCTATGAAACATGTAATAACTACAAACTTTTGTTAACGTTCGTGTACACAGAAATATGCGGAATTACGTGATTCGTGGAAACATTTGTATGGAAAGTTGATTTCGAGAAACGGATGGGACCATTATCAAGCAGAGTCTCGTGCAGCGCTGGATTCAATTTCATCCGGTGGTTAACGGCGAATCCGGAGACGGTCGATCCGAATAAGACGATTGTGAATCACATTCGAGAGCACCCAGTCGACCGGTTAGACGCATCGACTCGATCCACCGAACTACATAGCATGTCCCGTTGCTCGACACATGGTGAAAGGGACTGCGCGGATCTCTTCGGCCTTTTAACGCCCTCGTCGCGTGTATTTCGTTCATGGTATGCGCGAATAATATTTCAAACGGCTGTTTGTCCTTCGTTTTCTAATAGAAGCGTGTATACAAGACTCCTTGTTCCTCGTTATATTTGGTAATTTGAATTGTTGGGTGATCTCATGCCCCAACATAATTTAAAGAATTTTTTTTGCAAGGAAGTGAATGGTTAAAGATGTGAATATTTTTATGAAAGTGAAGGCTTTTGATTGTTATAACAACAAATTCTTGGATTTTAATTATAAATGCATTGGAATATTTTGATGAATTTGAGTGCAGTTTAAATAAGGACTTAGAAATAGGGATTTAAAAAAAGAAGTTGGATTCCGAATTTCTTAAATACGATATCATATAATTTTATTTAAGAACCTTCTATTTGTAAATTGTCTCGGTTTTCTTCAAAATAAATTAGATCGTTACATTTTCAATTGAAAGTCGATTTAATATGACCTTATACATCTTACGCAGAAAATATTCATTTTAGAACCTGGTTTTAGAAGTAGAAATATTAATTTTAATACATTTAGATATCATTTAACATCTTAGATGTTAATTCTCTCAGTGAAGAAGTCTTTAAAAGTACAGTACATTTATCATCATTATAAATTGAATGTTCAAATATCATGAAGTTATTACTATTGGTTTATACTCTTTGTATAACAATGTTGCATAAAGTCAAACAGGCGATCGAAACCTTTCGTCGAAAGGAAATTTCAAAACGACCAATCGGTTAGATCGAAGGCAATAGATATGAAAGGGTTGAGTGGCGTATTGGTAGCCAAGATTGTTGGCGATGGTGAGTGCCGTTTCTCGCGAAGGACACTCGCTATATCCGCGGTACACCCGATCGCGAGCCTACGTGCCCGTTATTCTACGGCAAACGTCACGTCTGACGAATCATCAGGCTCGAAAGTGCCTCGAGTTGCTGATCGCCTCTTGTGATTCTTTGACAGAATCCTACCAACAAAGCTACTCCACCTTGTTTGTACTTTCACGAATAGCTGAACGTCAGAGCAGACTATATGTATACAGCACATAAAATATGCGAATTTCCTTTCTAATTCGACACTTCGAGAAAGTGCGCGTAGGGCTACTCACGAAAAGATGAAAGATGATCGTGAATCATTTACCAAAGCGAAGGCTACCTACTGAATTAGATGAGGCACAGATATCGTAGCCACGTGCTCGTGAATACTATCCAATTATGCTATATAGAAACTCTTTGCATCTAGGTCCTTTCATCACTAAGCGTTAGAAAACGCTCTGTTAGCTATCGAGATGATTTTATTAGGTACGCCCATTCAACGCACAGTTTTCTAAACGAATCGACTGGTTACGGCTCCCCCGTTGTACATTACAGATAAAAACCTAATCTGTATCAAGCGTATCGATCGAGTCGATTAATTAATAATTGGCTAGTTTTTTATTTAGCTTCTAAGCGTTCCTTAATTGTTTCCAACTTTCACCCTTCGTGCTGGTTTGACTGCTGAATTGTTTTAGCAGTCTCGAGAACGTAATATTATGAAACTGATCTTGTTACTTGGCAGCTGTCGTGACAGGAAACTGAAAATCAAAGCAGGAATGCTGTTTTTCATCCAAATAAGTCGCCTTGGAAGATATCGATCGACGAATAGTTCCGATTTCCTTAATAACTTTTTACCGTCGCCAACGTCGCAAGTGCTTTGCAAAAGAGAATTATCGAAATGACTCGAGCTACGCGGTTGACGGGGTAAAATAGCTGCAGCTGGCTAGTTACACAATCGAAACTAGATACGTTCCTTAAAACGTGTCCCTATAGTTGTCTTTAGGCGATCTCGCCGCGCCTCTATTAGTTTGCAGATTAGAGGCGCGATACCATTCGACAGCACACCATTTGCCTAACGAATCGATTTACCTGACAAAATTTTTTCAACTTTCCCGTCTTTAAAGAAACCAGTATTTTACGAACGTTTCCCCGGTTTTTCACTGATGTCTACCACGAATCAATATCTTAGGAAATCGTTACGAACATGACCATTACTATATTCGTGCAACATGACTATATTCGTAATTCCAAGTTCTGAAACTTCACCAAAGGCGTTCAAGTTGTTCCTCTTGCTCTCGATTCCTCACTTTGTTTGACTTCGATAAAACCGTCGGATTGGTTGATCGCGTAGAAATTCCAGTCACGGTTGCGGTTTCTAATATCAATGTCTTTAACTTCTCCAATTGATTGCGGACATTCTTCTTGTTGGCTCGGTTTCCGTGATCCTTTATCACTGTGCTACGTTCCATTTGCATCTAATCAGTTTCGCAAGTATGTTTCTAAAATTATTTCTAACGCTGTAGTAATATTTCTCTTTTTGAGAATCTAAGTGGTATATAACTAATACGAAATATACATTTCTTTATTTGTTCATGCCCGCGAAGTATTTAACATTCGTACAAAGAGATCTTGATATCTCAAACGTCCGCGTTTTAAATTCTACTTCGGAGAAATTTAAACACTTTCTTCTCCCAATTAACGTTGCACAATAGCATTTCTTCGATAACCTATCGAAATTTAGATACGCTTTCTGCTGTTATTTGGCAGGCGTACAAGACATGTATTGATTTATATACTATTGTTAAAGAAAAAATATATGCAATATCAGTAATCTTAATAGCGGTGATACGAACAATTGTGAAGCTGCTGCTTTCAGTTAACATTTCTTCCAGATAATCAATCGTATCCCGGCTAAAATAAACCCCGCAATGGCTGTTATCGATTTACTTTCCGCTATTTCTTCTTCCGTTACCTTATAAATTATGAATAGGAAGTGAAACCTTGATAGCATTTTCCTTTTATCCGCGTTTCGTCTTTCTGCAAAGCGGCGCATGTAGTTAATTTCATGCAAAGTTCACGAATGATTCTAGGACATTCTTTTCCATCATCGATACCGACCTATCGTTGGCCAACTCTTGTTACGCCTCATCACTTTCAAGATGACGTTCTCCTTGATTTTCTCCGATGCTTCTCAATTTTTAACGGTCTCAACGATATCGCGGGAATACATTTAACGAGTTTCTGGTCTAATATTCGATCCTTCGATCAGATTGCTCATCCATCATAGATTGATAATTCCCTATTGAAACTACGTTAACAGAAAGGGAGTGATTCTGCGCGGAAAAAGAAGTCGAAAATATAGAATATAACGTTATAGGTTGAGGCTTTGTTTTCGAAAAAATCAACTTTGAATTTTCGCTCGGTACGCGTGCAATACGTTATAACGGATCTCACTGTAGATGATTGTCTCGATGGAAAAATTAAAAAACAAGAAAAATTAAAAAAGAAAATTTTTATTCTATATTTTCGACTTCTTTTTTTGCGTAGAATTTTCCGCTTGTACCATCAGTTACCAACCACCCTGTATAACCCAGCACTCATATTTTAATGATAAATTTAAACGTTCTTTCCACGCATGTACTTCGTGCTGTAAAGTTAAATAATACATTTCATTATCTGGATCGTTCGAGTGTAGGTTATTAAACCGAAAGAATGTCTGTTCGCTATTTCCTAGCGTCTTCCATCATTTTTGATTTGACGTCTCTGTGATGTATCGTCGATCTTATCTTCTAAATACTATTGAAAATGTCTTCTAGACGATTTGCTAGCCGGACTGTTACAGTCGACATCGATATCTTTATTAAGAAATTTTACGTTCTCGACTAGGATTTATTACTTGATTCTTATCACCAGTCACGCGAATACAACGTATTCGTACCTGTATCGTCGAAAATGTTTACAACTTTCCAAATATCCCGTTTTAAATGACTCACTTGGGTTTGTGGTCACTTTCTTCGTTGAGCAACGTCGCGAAAGCTCCCGCCGCAAGACAGCTAACGAGCAAAGAAACATAGGAAAAAACCATTCGAACGTTTTTAGACATCGAAAGATTCGATCTAGAAGAAGCGTGTTTCTCTGTTGCGAGACAAATTTCATTATTTTCTCCAAGGTGAGCAGCCACCATGCAACTAGTTATGTGAATCGATACACATCTTCAAAAAACATTTCCAACGTGCCGCTAGGAATAATATTTGTAACAAGAATGCCGAATGTCGCTTGATATAGAGATAATCGGTTATTAAACTCTGGATTAGGCTATTAAATTTAACTAGGTTAAAACTGGTTTTCACTTTTAGACGTTTCACGCGAGAAACGTTGATGGTGTATCGATAGAGAGATAGAATTTGTATCAAACAAATACTAATGAATTTTTCGTAGAGGAGAGATCGAATCAGCGAACCTTCAGGCTAGAATGGACCCAATATCTAAGAATATACTCGTGTAACATTGCACGCTAGTATCGTTAATCTCGCTTGTCTATACTTTACGAAGCGTTTCATGATTCTAATTAACCGCACGTTCATTGTATATTAATTCAACGATATGTAGCAAACATTACTGTCAATTAAACGGCGTATGAATCCCTGTAAAATATGCTTATTTTCACCGTCAGTATCATTAATGTTATCAGGTGTTGAATCGTTGACGTCTGCTTATGAAAGCTGCAGCTTCCGCCTCTAGGACTCACGCCACTTCTTCGATATTTCAAATTCGTGCTCGTTTGCTTGGTAAAAATTTGCTTCTTTCCTACGTCACGATTTATTGTTAATTTAACTAGTCCGTGTACAGAGTATTTCAGTAATCCGATGACATGATCGGTAAGGGAACGATTTTACGTGAAAAATTAAATCAAAAATGTGGAATAAAACTTTTTCATACTTCGCTTCGTTTCCGATAAAATCGAATCAACAATCAGCAGGGGTTATGCTATGCATGAAAACAAATCAGAAATGTGGAATAAAATTTCGCTGTTTATAGACTCGTTTTCAAAAGAATAGAGCTGAAATGTATTTAATTAAGAGTTGGCCTGTTGCACGCGTACTTGATCAATTTTGCAACTTTATTTTTGCGGAAACCAAGCGTCCTAGGAAAAAACTTTATTCTACATTTTCGACTTGTTTTGGCATATAGAATAATGTCGATTATTTGGTCCTTCTAATCCGGAATTGACCAAGTTCAGATACACTTGACAAATTGACGAGCCTGATTTTCTCGGAAACAAAGCGTCGAATAAATAAATTTTACTTCCGACTAGTTTTTCTATGCAGAATTACCTCCTGGCCAATTGTACCATAATTACTGGGACACCCTGTATACAGATACAACTGAAATTATTATAAATTATAATGTACATAGAATACAATATTTTCACCTGAGATTAATTTTACGAGAAAGTGGATTTTGAAAATACCTCACGCACATAATACGTATTTTCATAGCTATAATACGATTTGTATATCTCCTTTACATACAATGTCAACATCCTTTTTGCAAATTATAGGATTCGGAGAAAATTTTTAACAATGACATTTTACTGTATCAATTAAATATCTTCGTAAGTCCATGCCTGCGCAATAAATTTTTAAAATCAAATTTCTCAAAAACTATACCTCGAACAGGACAATTATATTTTAAACTTTTAACTATTTTTGCATAAAGAATCTTTCCGCTTGTACAATACTTCCGATGGTACCCTATATGTACACGTATATAGTTACTCTATGAAAACAAATTGACAACGAATCCCAACAAGACAAAGGAACGAGACTGTTAGGAGTCTATCGATGATAATTAGCCAACTAGAATCGCCATGGACCGGGAGTAAAGCAAAAGTGAAAGCGTGAGCAATTTTCTTTTTTGCTGATTGCACGCTCGAAATGTAATGGGAGCGAAATTCGAAATTCGTAAAGGGAAACTCGAAGTTGTGAGGTCGTGTATCGTTGTTGGCTCGAGATTCCACGTTGCGATTGGTCTATTCAGGAAGGGAACGATATAGCCGCGTGTTCGTATAACAAGTAGTAAGTAACAGTGAGTTAATTGATGTACGGGCTAAAGCGTCTGTAACTGATATGCACGCGACCGGCCGCTTAATGCACACATGGGAGCTGTTGCTTGCCTCGCGGATAGGCCGAGTAGGTTTCGAGACTGCGAAATTCCGCGACTTCTCCCGGCAAGAAACTAACTCTAATTAATTGTGCAATTACGATCGATGTTAATTAGAAAAAAAATTTATATAGAATGGCCTGCCTGTCGAGATTGAGATATGTTTTTCTTCCTTTGCACGCAGTCGAACGAATAGAATGGCTAATGGATTTCTTCCTGTTCTGACGTTTATTAAATGAATATGATAATTTCATACCTTTTGCGATTAGTTTGCTCGAAGAACATTAGTTGATTGTTTATTTCAGGCTATCCTTCAATTACTGCAATAATCACGATTTTACGCATATCAGCTCTGAAATTTGGACCTCAAAGTGTATTTTATATTTTGTATAACGATACATAGACGTGGGGCCAAAATTAAATCATTTTGATTTTATATTGGATCTGTTCCCGTATCAGGCGTTGCGATTCCGATTTTTTCGTAGACACGTCCACTAAGCTGTTGCGACGCCTCTCGATTTCTATCTAGAAATAAACTAGGGAAGATCGAATGGTGAATTTCACCTATATTCAGACCACATAGATGTTATCGTCGAGATCACGGTTAATAAATTAGGCCAATACGAAAAGGAAACACGACACTCTCTCCTGCGTGCTTTCGGTCAGCGAAATTCTCCCGTTTCTTTCTCCTACGTTTCTAGTAGTGACGCACGTGTGTACAAATGTCCGCTGATAGTGTTAAAAACTACATTCAAGCGACTCATTTTCTTCCTTTTTACTCCTTACCTCTTCATTATTAATTATCGGTATCGATTATAATAGAGCAAAATAATGATTATGAAACAAAACAGAAAGGGTGGTCGAGAAAAAGGAGTAGCTGCAGGTGCTACAATTTATTTACAGCCGTTAACAGAAAACAATATTACGAATAAATTGCGGAAATTTAACGCAATATTGTCTCAGAAAAGAATAAAGCTTCGTGTCGAATACACTAGTAAATACAGTTTATATATATCACTTGTACAATCTGACAGCATTCGACAGAAAATTCATGCATAGATCGTACGAGCATGTATCCTTAGTATATATTTTAATTGCATCACTGGGGAAGGTGACGCGGACGAGTATGCTAGCGAAGCGATCGAGAAAATCAGCTCGGTTTCGAAAGATGGAATTACAAGAATTCCGTTGGACACGCGAGAATGAACAAACGAAGGAGCGTGTAAACGACGCCGACTATGGTCGACAATACTGCGTTTCTCAACACTGTTGACGGGAGAAGTATGAAAAGCTGCGAACGTAACTTTTTCAGGAATTAATGGCACCTGCCGACAACTCTTTATTACCGTTTCAACTGAGATAGATGAATTTAAACGCGGCACTCGTGCCTGATCGTTACAAACACGTGACCCGCGGTTTCTCTCGATCAAACTTATCAAATTTAGCAACACGAATAGAACGTATAATACTCTTGGTGAAAAATGTGGTAAAGTTATAAAATTGACCAGTTGGCTCAAGTTCACATTTCTTTATAACGACAACGATTAGTTCCAGACGTATTCGGAATTCAAACACTTGTATAAAGTCTTTTATCAATGTATTATTGTATATCATAAGTAGACTGCAAACTTTTATGCAAATTCATGTTTTTACGAGAACAACTTGGGAAGTGAAACCTAAACGGACATCTGTTGCACATCTAAAGTATCATAACCAGAAGTTTATTTTGAACATCTCGTATGCTTTAACATATTATGTATTCTTTGAGTACATTTATATATTTCAATTTTTCATAAATATGTAAAAATTTAAAAACGCAATCTTATCATAAGAAACATTACAAAAATTTGAAACGAATTTAGAAATGTACATGAAAATATGTACATATATATTTGTTATATATATATATATATATATATATATATATATATATATATATATATATATATATATATATATATTTGGATATATTGAATAATACAGAAAATATCTCTCTTTTTATTTCTACAGCGAATCAAATGTACAAATATTTTTGTCTGTCACTATACATCCTTTCCATCAGGAGAAAATACACGTGGCTGGATTGCTTTACGAAGACTCGATACTCTAAGAGACGTCGTCGTATCTCGTAGCGTATTGCTCGATTACCGTTTTAATGGAATACGCGTTTATTACGCAAAACGCGCGACAGACTGACGTAATAAGATAGAACACAGTACGTATTCCAACACTATTCGTTACGAAGGAAAGATCAGGTAAGCTTGATGTTGCGTGCGTACGGTGTGTATGGTACAACGTTGGTTCTTGTATATATTACCATACGACGCGAAACCAAGTCGAGGAAATAAGCGCTCGAAACGACCCTGTTTCAAACGCTTGCATAAGCGAATGGGCAAATCAGATAGCACGTAACGGGAAAGCAAACCTATTTATTACTATGTTACGCCGGGCAATAATTGCTAGGATTTTGTTCTTCTTGTGGGAATCGATGTAGCGCGAGGATAAATCTCTTCTCGATTCTCAATAATGAAATTCCAGCTACTTACGTTTCGTACAGATTTATTTCGTAGACAGAGGCTGATCGCTGATCCTGACGCATAACAGACGAGTTACTTTTACATTCAGCAAATAAATACCTGCTAAATGTATCGATCTCTACTGTCGTGTAAACTACAGTCTGTAACACAGATTCGATGTACAGGTAAGAAACTAATACGTATTTAATGACGGACGTAATTTCCTTTGAAAGCGATTTTAGCATGGTAAAGTCTCGGCTTACTTCCGATAAACTTTTCTCAATATATACTACTTCTGAAGATGTACCTACTACAGTCTTTTCTTAAACACGTTCTCCTTGAAATTTAGCTGGGATAGGGTCATAGCTTTCAAGCAAATATATTGAAAATCGGCTAGTCTGATGTGCTATGTTATATTCAGTGACGTAAATCTTCAGTATATTCTTGGAGGACATTGAATTTTCTATTGAATTTTCTACTACTTCGCTTAGAGTATATTAGATATCAATTTGCGTGAAAAGTTTTACAAGAAAAATCACTTTTCACAGTTCCGTGAGTGAAAGAATCAAATATTGATTATAAAATGATATGTTTTTTGTAATAACTTTCGTCCTTACCCTCCGTATTTACTTTCGGCAGATTATAGAAGTTAGACCGATCTTTTGTGTTCCAAACAAGGTATTTCTTTATTCAGACTTTTATATCGGCGAAATAATAACTTAAAACAATGTTGTTATTGTTCATTGTACGATCACGCAAACAACAAGGGCTATGACACAGGTAATGAGGAACTTGCTATACACCTCTACTTGACTATACGTGTCACATTCGAATCTTGTATCCCGTCCAATTATCGTGGAACGCAGTCATTGTTATACACCATCAAAATTTAAAGAGATAATGATGGTCATAAATCGTTTCTGTTACATCTTGTTCATAGTTGAAGGCAGAAGGCATCGGGACGTGAAGAAAATTTTAGATTGAACAACCGTGACAAATCAACGTTGACACATCTACTGCTTGATCAAATTCCGCTCTGTCTGGGTAATTAAAAAACGGTTACTATGTAAAGTCGAAGAAGTCTGGAGCACTTCTCAGGAATGAAACTCTGGAAGCCTTTACTTTAAAATAACAGTTTCGTATAATTCTCTAAAAAGTTTCGTTAAGTTCTGACATCGTAAAAGGACTCCATTTAATTAAAGACTAACTTTGTCGTTGTCGTTGTCGTCGTTGCCGTCGTTGCCGTTGCCGTCGTTGCCGTCGTTGCCGTCGTTGCCGTCGTTGCCGTTGCCGTCGTTGCCGTCGTTGCCGTTGCCGTTGCCGTTGCCGTTGCCGTTGCCGTCGTTGCCGTCGTTGCCGTTGCCGTCGTTGCCGTTGCCGTTGCCGTTGCCGTTGCCGTTGCCGTTGCCGTTGCCGTTGCCGTTGCCGTTGCCGTTGCCGTTGCCGTTGCCGTTGCCGTTGCCGTTGCCGTTGCCGTTGCCGTTGCCGTTGCCGTTGCCGTTGCCGTTGCCGTTGCCGTTGCCGTTGCCGTTGCCGTTGCCGTTGCCGTTGCCGTTGCCGTTGCCGTTGCCGTTGCCGTTGCCGTTGCCGTCGTTGCCGTTGCCGTTGCCGTTGCCGTTGCCGTTGCCGTTGCCGTTGCCGTCGTTGCCGTTGCCGTCGTTGCCGTTGCCGTCGTTGCCGTTGCCGTTGCCGTTGCCGTCGTTGTCGTTGTCGTTGTCGTTGTCGTTGTCGTTGTAAAAGAAGTTATTTCCAGCGCATGTGGAACTATCATCTACGTATGAATGTCTCGTATAGCTGAATGAACCGTGGTCTCTTCGCGACATTGCCCACAAAGACATATTGCGGTTTGGACAAGAAAACGTCATGATACCTTGGTGCACGCGTTCAAAAAACCAATCCACGGAGTTTTTTGGTTGAGCGAATTCTTCGAATGAAACGCAATGCGACTTCGAATTGTCAGTGTAGTGTTTTCACTATCCAAACATGTCGTTATTCTTATTGTTTTGTTAACCTTAATCGCCACTGTCAGACGTACAGAGTCGAGTACAACCTACGTTCCACAAGTCCACAAACTTTCTTCAATCGATAGGAGTTCCATTGGCACAGAGAAGTCACGTCTAATGTGTATATCTATGTATATCGTAGACGTTATATGAACATTTTGAAATTTTATCATTACTACAATGAGACATGGCTGCCGTTATATTGGTCAAATCTGAAATCAATCTGAAAACGTATATAGAAGATGCAAGATATTTACTACAAACAAAAATTCCACTGAATACCGATGCATGTAAATATGCATATTAGATAATTCTTTTTTTAAGTACTCTTCTGATTTCTGCAAAATATACGATTTTATATAATACACACAATATATACAGACAAGTTTTCCACGGCAAATGTTCAAACACTTTCGTAAGTCATAAGTATACAATTCCTGCGTATTATTGCAATATACAGTACAATGTCTATTTGATTAAGGCACGCACGTTCACCACGCGTTTACTTGTTTCTACCAGGATATCCGTGTTCTGGCCAAACCATCACAACCTCAAGAATATTAGCGTGATTCAGAATTTGGGTATTTCATAAAAGAATAATTAGTTTAAAGCTGTTATGACGAAATAGTGTAATAAACAATGTAAACTGGCAACAGGTAAAGTCTCATAGCGCGGCAGGGTAATCAGTTTCGTGCACCAGCCAATTACACGAGGTCGTCTGGACGCGTAATTTACAATTCCAGACAGACATGGCCGGCTACCCTAGACGCACGCGAGTTTCCGTGCGCCGCGTTCCTTTTACATCCGATTTCGCTTTCGTGAAAGCGAACAAACGACTCTTATCAGATCGGTCCACTAGACGTCGACCCCGAGAAATTTTCTCTACTAATTTGCGAAAATTTCTTTGCGCGCCTGGCGGCCACGGTGCAGAACGCTGGAAAGGTAGTTGCCTCGCTTATCGAACGCCGAGGTCGTATGGAAACGCGAACCAAATACGTCTATCTTCCTTTTTGTTATACCGTTAAACCTAGAGCCAGATTATTATCCGAACATATCGTTAAACGTTACACGTTCGCTAAATATGCAAGAAGTTTCTTGGCTCATGGCTGCACCGAGGGAAAGAGAGCGCGCTTATTACCTGTAGATGAGGAACTGATTGAAATATAATATTGTAGATAGGAATTGAAGATTACGAAGGTGAAATATGATCGGTACAAATTCGTTGATTTTGTAATTTTAATGTTATTTGGTGATTAAAAGAATATAGTTTAATGTGACGTAGTAAAAGAAACAGTATATCCAGCTTAAAGATATAAGCATACATGGCAAATCCAGGAAGTTTTGTGAGAAAATTAAAGTATGATATTTAAATTATGATGACGAATATTTTTGAACTCAATATTTTTGGGAGAGAGCTAAAACCAATATTGCATATTATTGCGTAAATATTACAAAGTCAAGTTTCTGTTATTTTTGAGTTTTATACCGTTCGCTGTGCTCATACTTACCCAATCGATTGGTAGATACAATCTAAAGTAGATTCAAAGCATGAAATGACACTTTTTGTTGCAATGGAATCCAGCTTCTGATTTATGAGGCGTTTGTTATTAGAGGCATTAGATATAGTGGAAATATACTAGGGCCTTTTACAAATACATATTACCTTTAAATACATAGAACCCTTATAACATAACCGTGTCGTGAATTTAAGTATAAAGTAATGGCGCCGTCTGATGATATTCACGGCCGCGTATAGCATTTTACCGAGCTTGATAAAAAGTAAACCAAAGATAAAATCTTTTGCTTGTGTAAAGTGTATCTATTAAACTTCAGGTTTTAAGAAGATCAAGTAGTGCAGTATTATAAATGATCAGTGCACATGAAAAATGTTGCTCAAGATTAGAAATCGTGAACTACACAATATTAGGTCTTATACCTTCTTATGTACCTGATTAAATGTACACCTTGTGGTCATTTGTTTTAAAATCATTTCTAGTGATTATTTGGCTATGCAGGACGTTTCTTAATATTCTCTTCTAATTTTCAGCTACTTCCGTGAATATCTTGAATCAATGATGATGAATAATCTGTCATTTCGCCTACAGTAATATCTTTCTAAGCTACACTACTTTACCTTGATGAAATTGCAACTTTGAAACGTTTCCATATAAGGAGAAAAGCAATCCTGTCGTGGGATATATTCTAAGAGTTTTTTAGGCATTTTTATGTAAAACCCAATCTTCTTACAATCAGAGAATTTCAAAAATAAAAGAGACAGAAAAAGGAGAAATTTTTAACTAATAAAAACAAAATCAAAGAAAATCAAAAAGAGAACTCGAACAATGAAAAAGAATACCAGAGAAGCTATCTTAATGATTTAAAAAATTATTAGGAGAAAATCAATAATGCTAATAAAAAGCAAGTTTAGAGACACAAAAGTAGCACAACAGTAGTAAAACGAAAGAATAGAAGAAGGAATTAATGATACAAGAAAATCCGAATACAAAAGATAGTATAGCGTTTCTCATATATGGAAATATAACAAAAAAGTTCGAAGATATTATTGAATTAAAAATCACCATCAAATTTCCATAATATCTTACAATTACATATAAAGGACATACGTATATGTACGTATCACAAATTTGAAAATGACGGCTTTCAGAGAAACGTAGTATCGGCCACTGAACTGGGCAAACGTGATGTGAAAATGCAAGTACACACAATATATGTGAATTGTACACGACTGGCATGTACATACGAATCAATATCAGACACGTCCAAACAGTCGAATCAGATTTCCCTCACGAATCATGGAAATAGTTAGATTGTAAATTGTGGTAGTCGATATATGCCACGCCAGGTCGTTCGTTAGAAATTATACGTTAAATCGGTCGCAAATTTTGAATTAATGACTTTAACGTGTTCGATTTATTTTTATGGCGTATTAAAGTAGCCAACATTACGGTTCGGCGATCACCGACCACTTTCTCCGTCATATCGGGTATACATGTGTTTCTTGCCGGTAGGGAATTCTGTACTATTCTGTGATCATTAAGTTATTGAAAAGATCTTACGCAGTTGTAACGATTGCTTGTTACTGGACAACGTAATTGTTACTTTAAGAAATAAAGGTACGATTTTGTTGTGATATGTATATATTTTTATGTAAAATCCAAATTCTATTCAATTTATTAGAAATATTGATTTTTTTAGTAATTTTATAACGAGAAGGAACGTGCACAATAGATATTTTACAACCTGAGAGCTGAAACTTTCAAAGATTCTACTACATTCAATAAACATACGAGATTACATACTTGATAACAGTTAATGACTTTATTATGTAGCTCACATTTTGAAGATAATGCAATGAATAGTAAACAGTATTCTGGCTGTTAATTGAGATAATGTATTTAATGATGCGAGATAACGACTATCATAAAAGGCAATATAATCCAATAAAATAATCGTAATACCCCCAAGATGGGACTATGTTTGAATATAATACAAATCTAACTTGGAACATGATCGTATAGGTTCCATATATCGACACGTTTGTGACTTCGCGTTCTGAATTTAGACTGCAGTGCGATAGAAGCAAGGTGGGACTGGTATGGTTTGATATCAACGAGTTCACAGATGTGAAAGTATAATTTTGAATATCAGGTCGAGCGTGATTGATCTCTTTGTATTCAGTTGCGCATTTTGAAATTTTAATTGTTGAACATTTTTTATCATTCGTAGCTAAAAGAAGCCAGAAAACAATGTGAACGTGATCGGGTAATTGCGAAATATTCGAAGGTAAAAGCGAATGAGCATTTCACGAAACCTATGTAGTCGGCGTTTATAGCCTTTGAAAAGGGAATAAAACCAAGAAATTTGCGTCTGCGTTCGCTTGTTAGGCAACGATGCCAGAAATAATAGTTTCATGGAACGCTACTTATTTAGCGCAGTGTCTTTTGCTTGAACTTACTTAGTAATTAAATGTTCTAATGTTCAAACGCTTGTGCAATATTATATGTCGTCGACTTTACGATTATGACTATATAATTAACAAATTGTATCCAACGTATAACCATAAAACATGGTGATAACACTGTAAGTTATTTCAAAAACACAATATGATATCTCAATCGTAACAAACTTTCCATATCAAGCAAGTAAAGGAGTTTGATCACTTAACATAAATATCGTATCGTATTTCAGCATTATAAAATAACTAAGAACACATCATTCCCAATTAAGGTTCTCGCGAATCACGCTGATTTATGGTCAAACATGTTAGCGTTACAGCAATCGTAAACGTTTGCGAATCGCGTTATTTAATCTACAGTACGGAACGAATAATCCTTCCGTAAATCGTGTGTGGCCGCTCTAAATCTAGCGTGGGTTTCGCAACGCGCGAATTCTGTTACACTTATTGCCGATCATTAGCGATCTAGCGGTACGTTCGTCGCGATTCGCGAGTATTATCGACGCGGCATCATTAACTTTCACGAATTTCACGCGGGTCGTTCCGTCATTACGTTCAACGATTCGTCCGTGAAATGTTCCGCAATCTCATGTCCCGGACGTTAGCGATTTCATCGAAAATAAAGAAGCCGGATGTTCTTTTGCCCACCCTGGAAAACTCATGCACGACCTTATCGATAGTTTCTCCTGTTCGCTTGCGTCACAAGTGACTCGTCCCACGAGTTAATGTATAATTAAAACTCAACCACAGGATTCTCTCAATTCCGTCTTGATCGCGAGTTACACGAGGCAATTCAACATACATAATTGGAATCACATTAGTTGGTGAGAATATGTTTTATAGCATGATTCACAGCTTTATCTTGACAGGATACTATCTATCAGGACACTATCTCGATAATGCTTTATCTTCTATAAGTCCATGGGACACGATGCAACCAGAATATTATCACAAGAGAAATACACATTGAGTATATTTCTTTTAATTTTTTCATTTTAATATCGCTTTAGGTCTCAAAAGGAATATTTTAATATGAAACAGGAGAAAAACGAGATAAGTTACATTTTACATCGTTTTTACAGTTTGATAATTCACCAGATTGACAATCAATCTTACTATAATTACCTTTTTATTTGATTTTAGAGTTAAACATTTATTTTCTCATCCTCTTTATTAAAAGCATGGATTGTCATAATATTAAAATATTGAAGAAAGCGTTTGATATAATATTCTGTTGTCTTCGTATGATATATGGTAGCTTGTAATGAACAGAAATTCATACAAATGATATAAGGAACAAATTTCGAATATTGAATTTCAGGTGTCATGTTTGAATCTTATTCTCTTCATAAACACACTTGTCCTAGTAACTTAAATACTTGCTTTAACCTAAATTCGCCTTTTCCATCAAATTACTGTCAACCATAACACCCAACTGTTGGTTTTATCCATAGATCTTATCTGGTCTCTCGTCATCAGGTGTCATTCACCGTGCAATTACCGACGTAGTTGGCAGTCGTTACGATCGGAACCTTTATGAATCGGCTAGTGTCGGCGCGGACCTGTCTCGATTAATTCGAATCACCTGCGGCGAGTTAACGATCAAGGTGTTAGGATGGGGTGTTGCAAGAATCTCATTAAAAGCGGGCATTCAGCTGCAGCGCGGCGTCCACTTCTATGATTCCAACGTCTACGTAACGCAAACCAGGCCGCCTGCCATTGATCGTTAGAAAATTTCATAATCCGTTCGTCGCCATTTAACGGAAACCTATTATTTTCTTCCTTCGTTCTAATTAGAACCCGTTGCGATCCTGTCTCTTCGGACTCCGTTTGTTACAAAGAAACAGAGAGAGTCAGCCTGTCCACGATTATTCACTTGCTTTTTGGCTAACTGTATAGCTACTATAATGAATGTTGGTTGAAAGTCTACCAGAAATTCTGTTCTTGATTCAAGAGCATGGTGACGTTAACGTCGCTTGAATAGAGATGGAACGAATTTGAAAGCACTGACATATTTTTTTATATAACGATTTTAGGATATATTTGCTGGAATTTCGCGTATTACGTTCGATTTATGATTATGCTTCCGTCATTCGAAGAATGGTAAAACAAATTTGAATGCATCGAAGTCTGTTCAAGATATTAAACTGTGTTTGTTGCCTGATTTCTCAAGCAAATGATGTGAAACGTATTTGAAAGCATTGGTCTTTGATCAAGTCATTACATGGTGCCTATACAAAAAGAAATTGGTCAGGCTGTATAAAGAACTTGAGGTTGTTAAGAAGTTTGAGAAATTTAAGATTTGCTAGAACCTATGTTGCATTTCTTGTGCGAGAATGTAAAGCATAATTAACAAAAACGTACCATGCTATACTTTCATAACCTTTAGCTGACATAGTTGTATCCAATTATCGTATTTGTTGTAACTATATAATCTATTTTATAATAAATTGAGTACACGTACTTTCTCTGCATCTTGTCCACTATAGGTCACAAAAGAAGTCAATGGAGAACGTTAGCAAGTAGTTGTCCCAATTATTATCTCATTACGTTTTGCAACTTGTTAGGAATTTATGAGAAAGAGAATTAGCGAACAAACTTAATCGTGAAACCAATTAAAGTAACTGGTAAATCTATGCCGCAATACAGATATCCAATATTGACCGAAATGCTATTAAAATTGATTCCTTAATACGCCTTAATTGATTGACGCCTTAATACGCAATGAAAGGAAAGAGAAGACAAAGTAATATATTTTTATTCTCTTGTAATTACTTTTTAATCGATCCGTATAATGAAATTATTTAACCATAAAACAGAGCTGGTAATTGCCCATACCTAATGAAATATGTATTTATAGTCCTCCTTATTTGTCTAGATAACTTCGTTAAATCCTCTCACGATCGAGTTTCCGCTCATAATAAAATAATATTCAAACTTATTAATTTATACTGTTACAGAATTAAACCTGGACGTAAATACTTCATTAGAATTTTATGACTATAGTGAAAACTTTTATATTAAAAAGTTCCTTCATCTCTCGTAACTTTCATCTTCGTTCCCAATTTCCTGAACAGAGACACCAATTTACTATGCTGTAATCGTCCACGTCAAATTTCGGTGGAGAGAATCACTTTTATCGAATTAATTGGAAAGCAATTTCTTCCGTTTCGAGAGTATCTGTCGCAAACGTCGCTAGAATACGTTTCTACCGTGGATGACTCAGGGGAAATATCGAGTCGAAGCGCGAAAGAAGAATCGCGGAGGCTGATCTCTCCGCTCGAGGACGATCCATGATCTTGCCCGATCGAGGACGAGCCTCAGTAAGGTGCAACGATCTTCGGTGACGTAATCGGCTCGGTTAGAACGATCCTCACACGGCTAACTGCTCTTTGAATGATGATGCAAGTTTTATTAACCTAGGCCATGAGAAAGACGAGCCATGAACTTGAGCGTCTCTCTAGTTCTCAAGGGAATCTTCTTTTTAACCTGCCGTCATTATCGACTTGTCGCTGCACACACGATGTGATCCAATTAATTCACTTCCATAGAAGGATTCCATACCTGTTTCGCGTGACCTAGACTATTTTACTTTTAAACTGTCGACGCACGTGCTGCCTGTTAACGTCTAATTAGAAGATGCTCGATGTCCGTTTCGTTCTGGATCGTTAGAGAACGTGCCTGTTAAACGGTTTGATACACATATATGAAGAATATAGCGGTGACGCGGAAGTCGCGTGGTTAGAAAGGTTACTTTCAGCGAGCGGAGAACATGTAAGCGCGATGTGAGGTCCATAATAAATCAAACGCTCGAATTTAGTTTTATGGATCAACCTTCAAAGTGAGTATCACGATTCTTCGCGGGGAATAAAAAACGTATTCAAGTACTGACGTTTGAAAGACATTCTTTTATGACGGTGATGAACAAGATCTCCTCCTTTTCAAAACAAAGCTTCAAGTTTGTTTATAGTCCAAATGATAAATTAGCATTATGAATAAAAAGAAACGCGCTCTATGTTGTTTAAACATTATGAATGAAATTGCCCAAGTGCTTGAAAAATTTTTTCTGACAGCGACTCGTTAATTGCCCTTTCGAAATTGAAATCTTCACTGTTTCAACTATTCAATCCGCATATTCATCGTGTTATATTTCCATGTACCTACGGCGTTTTCAAGCTTACATTTCAAACTACAGGGTTGTAGCCCTCATGTACAAACAAGAAACAGATTTCATGATGAAAACACTGCAATGACGTTTTACCATAAATTCATTATTACAAAGTTCTAACTAGATTACAAGTCTTTCTAGCTTGGTTACAAATTTTCCACGTAGCTTAATATTAAACCACAACATATAAGAGTTGAAAAATGTAAAAAATTTCATAACTATGAAATGCAATGTTTACCTGAAATATTTTGTATATTTTTCTATATATTTGCATTCTACGAATCTTTACCCCTTTAAATTTACCATAAATGTGAAAACATTCTCAATTGAACTCCATGTCAATATTACATATAATTTGGCAAGGAAAATTGGAAGTACCCTATACACAAACACTATTTATAAAATGCATATTCGACGTGGAACATTTATCTTTTTGCGTTCTCCGGGTTCGCAAAGACTTAACCGGTAAGTCGGTCTCGCAAAGGATCAGGAAAAGGGCAGTTAGGAAACGACGGCACACACGATCGCGGATATTATCTAACCTTTAATGCCAATCGCAAAACGGGCAGTGAAAACGACTGGAGTGGTCAGTCGCGTGCGTGGTGAACCGAACCGCTCGAAACCTCCGTTGCGGCTCGATCGGAACGAAACGGAACCACTTTTACGCCGCATTCTTGGCATTGAAGTGTCTCCCGTACCACGCCTGGGGTGGGTGTGGCACCATTCGAACTCGTGACGTAGTCGAACACCACCGGTCTCACAAGTATTATACTTACGACACTCGTGCAAAACCGAACAATGCGTGGAGAAGGATAAAGCAAACACACTTGCAAATCGATTTCCAGGTCTGGGAGATGGCAGAATATTGAAAGTCGATTACGTACAACGCCTTACGTTATGTATCGAAGTATTAGAAGATGTGTCTGATTTCAGTAATAGTTGAAAGATCTATCAATGTATGGGTGGCTAATTAATGCAGAGTTTTTAGCCAGTTTCAATTCTTGGTAAGACATTAGGACTTCCCAGGAAATTTCGTAAGAGTTGTGGTTTTTCTGAAGAAATAAGTGTAATATAAGTGCAACGATGAAATCAATCGGGTATAGGTATCGATTTTCCGCGAGAAAAATGCACTTTTCATGTCACCGTTTCCATAGTTGGATAATCGATTCCACGAGTTTCTTTTCGCGAAGGCAATGCAGGGTTTTATGAATACGAAATATTGCTCACTTTCGTCGTTATAACTAGCTACCTAAATCTATAGTCTGAACATATATAACTTGTTTCTGGACGTCCGCGCGTCCAAACGATCGTACGACTGGATCATTCTTTTTACCTGGAATATATTCTTATGAACATTTACGCAAACCTGACGCTGATTTATATTCATTTGGCCAGGAACGTAACTTGTTCTGAACGATATTTCTACGATTATTAGACACGTTTATCTAAGTTTGCCAGCTGGCACCTGCTACCATATAAAGTGACCAACCGCTCTAAAGATAGAAACGCTCACTTTTGCCAACTATCTATCGCCATATTCACGTTCATTTCCATAGTGAATGTAAGTACATAGAAACGTTCCTACACAAACATAAATGACAATATTTTCACGAAATCATTTCCCTTCTTCCGGAAGTGT
The DNA here is from genome assembly GCF_024542735.1 of Bombus huntii. Taxonomy (NCBI): domain Eukaryota; kingdom Metazoa; phylum Arthropoda; class Insecta; order Hymenoptera; family Apidae; genus Bombus; species Bombus huntii. The sequence continues at coordinate 12,556,739 of NC_066248.1, read as the reverse complement.
GCGATAATTTATACGAAATGTCGCGCGTTCGCGTGCGCCGTGATAAAGGATCTGCTGCCAGAATTGCAAATGAAACGATTTATCGGCGTCCGGTTAGGCATAATTCTGCCAACAAGTTGGACACCTACTATATGATGTTTTTCTACCTAGTTTTAACTAGAATTACAAAATCTCTTAGTACGCAATTTATTAGGAAATCGGTTAATGAACCGCTTAATTGACGAGCATTTCCGCCGCTCCTCAAATGTTAAAGAGTCGACGTATTGCCATGAACTTCGTGACTATCGAGATTTACACTTTAATCGAAGAATTTCATGGGTGCCGTTGCAAGGGAATTTGTTGAATTTGCTTTCTGACAACGTAATCTATGATATCAAAGGATTAAAGGTTCGGTACGTTATAAAGATGCTTATGTTACATCTTCGAAGAAGATATCAGCAGGTGAATAAACTAGAAAGTAATTCCTCTGATTGGTTAAAACTGATTTCTACGCTTATCGCTTTTTTGTCTGTGAAATATCTTTATTTGTATGTATTCGAAGTATTTCTAACGAAAAATTAAGAGTTTGAAAGGGAAAATGATACAAACGAGAAAGGTTTTCATTTTTAAAAATTCTGAATGTGGGTAAGTTCCAGTAGAGTTCTGTTATTATTCTAAACATAAAAACGTATTACTCGACTATACGTTTTTTTATATTTTATATATATTATATTATACATACGAAGAAGCTATATAAAACAGCCAAAATAAAGTACTATTTACAATATTTAATGGATAAAATAAATCTCTGTTTAAATTACACTTCTTTACTGACACCCCTAAATTTTTCTCAACTAAAAAAGCTCACGAAGCCCCTCCATTGCAACAACGTAAGTTTTATTTAAAAAGCGTATGCTCGTTCTATACGCAAATACGTGCCGTTAATGCAATATAAATTGCAGCGATGAGCGTGCTGCACCGAGCACTAATTAATGCACGTACATAAATTCTTTAGAATGATATTTATGCATATACTTTCCGTTCTTATTATGTAATTCAACACGAGAATTGTAAGCAAGTCGAGGTAGAACGTAAGCAGGCTTGACTGCTGAAGTCAGTTTTTAAGCGGTAGTAAAGACGAGAGGCCTGGCGCACAAACTGCACGCAGTGCTTGTTGTTATCGGTTAATAAATTTTCTTACGATAGCACGGCATGGAAAAAGGTCCGGTCACGTAAGCGTTCCGCGTGGACGGCTTCAATGTACGCTGTAAAGAGATAGGACATTCACTTGCGTTGTGAACAGGAAAGCACTGGTTTTTCGTGTACGTTAATTCGTGTTTAATTGAACATAAATACTTATAATCGATTGATCAATAAGCCACAATAGAAGTTTCCTTTTTTTTCTAATGATATTGATCGATATCTGATCCATGTCTTCTACTGTTTTACTTTTTTCTAAAGCGAAGGAAAACATGAAAAGTTCGATGGCATAATATGGTATCGATTTAGAATTTATCAGCGTTATTGTGATTACATATCTTTCACAAATGTTTGTCATTCTACCTTTCTACTGTTCTATTTCTTTCCCTCGAACATTAAATGATGATCGAAAAAATGTAATCACATAATACAGATAAGTAGTACTTGTATGCATCATTGTAGGACTGACTACTGCTATCATGATTAAGAATCTTTAACAATTCATTAATATCGTATCTCCCTTAGTATTTCGTTTCCTTTTTTTCTAAAGGTTACACGTTGGTCAAAGAAAAATCCCAAAATCTTTATCGTAGAGTACCATTTTGTACGAAGTTTTCAACATTCGATCGTGTTGCGTAGCGATTGCAAAACAGACAAAAGAGAATACACCTGCGAACCACACATCCCTTATTAGAAAACCTGTACTCTCATGAAAACGCTGGCTCTCACGATACACGGAGATATTAGGTTTGCACATAAACGGAGGTCGATTAAAATTCACCGTGCATTATCCATAGCAAGCACGCCGACAACTCCCAGCTGATGCCGTGAAAACCGCATCCGGGCCAAATAGTCTTTGATCAGGCGCTCTGTTTCTGATCGCGGTCCCACGTCTTCCTATACATCACACACATCTACTGTACAGCTAGCAGTTCGAAGTAATGAGCCAGATATTCACTTTATGTATTTCGTCATGATGTTCCAGCTCATCAAACTCGATTTACGTCGTGAAATTCGTGAATGAACAACGATGTTCCCCATCTTCGTTGGTGGCGACTAGACGGACGACTTAATTGAAGATTTCTTGGGATTATAAGAAACTTTCTGCTCTCGGATCACGGTTTCGTTGGCGAGTTTCGCTATTCGTGCAAGCTACTCAGAACATAGATAACTCGGTCGTAGTGTCTGGTTCGTCGGGTATTTCACGCTATAATCAGCCAGGCGGATTTTACGCTGCTCGCAATGCTTTTAATTAACCGAATTAGACGGTTACCTGATAGTAAAATCATTCCAACGAGCGTCAAGCTTACGACCCCGTGCACGAGCCGTCTGAATTATATATTTTTTTGTTTCCCTCTTTTTTTGCCCACATATGAGCAAGCGTACCTCGACTGACGTGGTTTTCGTACTATCGCAGCCATGCACACGTTCGTCTCGAAAGTATGGGATCAAGTTACGTACGGCAGACGTTCAAATGGCCTTTTAATCGTGGAAAGAAGCAATACATTATGGCATAATGCGCGAGCCCCAGTTTACGTAATTTTTTTGTGTGGGAGCATGTACGTTTTATTTTGAAGGAAGACACGGATCGATCGTGAAAGTCAGATAAAAAAAAAAGATATGGAGAGAAAAAGAAGGAAAGAGGGAGATCAAGCATACAAAGCGTATTTGTTGAGAAAGATCTTTTTATTACCAATTGTCCCACACGAGGCGGAGATTTCTCAGGATTATCGATGTATTATTATATCATTGTATCGATGGCCGAGTCATTTTTACAATTATATATATATATATATATATATATATATATATATAATATTATAATTACATATATATATTTTTTATTTTATTTTTTTATATTATTATACTTGAACGTCTTATCTTTATTGAAATCTGAAGAAGTTTAATCCGAGGGGACGCGCGTGTATTTAATTATCATAAATTAATTTTTTCTTCCAGCGTAACGCGATTATTTCACAATGGTCGAGTATATCACATGTGTATCTGAACTATTTTAATCACCTAATAACGATTATTTATTAATTCATTTTGTCCAATTACTGAGAAAATTAGTTGATTACGGACCACAATATAAGACGTAATCTTACTTTATTTCACGTGGCTGTATTGTATTTCAGAATTTTATCAAAGTTATCTAATCAAGGAAACATCTGGTTCTACTGAATTATACGCGTTAATACCGACCGTATATCCGTTATGATCTGCACGGTTACCCCGCGCGCTTTAATCTTTTTTAATTAGCGCTTAGGCGTCTACTTAACTCGCTTTTCCATCGCGTTGCGAACAAATTGTAGTACATACCGATTTGCAGAATGTTCGTTATGGTCGGCGTGTGGTATAAGGTCTGTGTATGACACGATCGTTCGCACGATGTCATCTAGAACTGCGAAACGTGCAATTTGCAACGCGAAGTAACTGCATATCTCACTCTGTGAGAACGTATCGTGATTTACAGAAAGCTATCAAACTATCATCACAATGTAATTCGGTGTACGCGTAGAGATGCAGTGACTCACGAAAGTATTTAGACATTATTCATAGAAATCTTTTATGTTGTATTGTATGTGTCATATGTAAAATATTTTGGAACTTCATTAATGCTGAAATGAAACACGACTGTCATGGTTATATTGATCAAATTTGAAACCAACCTGAAAATGTCTATGTACGTGTAGGAATTACAAGATATCTAATGCAGATTTACTGTAGATATTTAGTCGAAAGTTAGTATTATAGTATAAATAATCATCCGAAATAAGCTATAAATGTTAAGGATGATTTCATTGAATATTGAAGCTTATTGAATCCTTATCCATCGGCAGATACGCTACCAAATGCAAGTTAGAATTTTATTATCCCACATGATTAGAGCGATAAGAATTGATATAATGGAAAATTTGCTGTTGATATACTTTCGTGATCTTTGGCGAAATATATACTTGCACTAAATATAACTAATGAGATTTCAAATATAAAATAACCAATGAATTTTTATATACATAAAAGAGTTTTTAGAAGTATTGAAGTAGTTTTGTGAGTCATTGTATTTATAACAGACTAAAACAATCTCGAGAAATGGAATGATGCTATTGCGGATTTTCGTTTTCAACGCATTGGGAAACGGAGGAATTAATTGAAACCACGAAACGGTATTTAATCTATGTTTCGCATAGCGATGAAGAAATATTTGATGTAGATATTATCATGTCTGCTATCTTGCCTGTTATGATGTTCACTAGTATTCTAATCTAATATTTTGTTCATTTCCTTTTGCAACCCTGCTTTCTGCTTTCGACGTCCGCGAAAGACTTTCTATCAAATTATTGGCAATTTCTGGTCTACTATTACATACTATTCGCGATATTTCGATTGCATCGAGCTAAGAATATCGAATTTCAGCCTATAGGAATATTGTGAACATTATAATAATTCTTAGTTGATTTCGATTCGTTACGATCCAGTGAGTAAAGGAAATGTGAATCTGGTGAAACAATGCACACGGCCCTGTCTTGTATATTTTCGTAAATGTCTATCAATTGTATAATAACACCTGCTTCAACGTCCAATCAAGCTACTATCACGTCAGATCTATTCAAGGCGTGCATCATATTAAGGATAACGTATTTTCCCTTCGAGAAGGAAATGTGAGAACTCCTGACAATAAAAATTGTCGATCCAATAATGTAAGGCTCTCAGCCTATATTGTTGAAATCCTGTAATATTAATGTTTTCTTATATCGAAGATGCATTGTACCATAAATAAAGAATCGTTTTATCTCAATAATATGTAATTCGAATGCTCGTTCTACGAACTTCCATCATTCACCAGCATAATAGCCATTCACTACATCGTGCATCTAATCCGTTTCTTTTGCTCCTGGCCTTGGCAAATATCTCCTAGATTACTAATTTGGCTCAATTTTGCCCAAGATCGCTCAAGAGCAATCAAACACGTGAACCTATACGAAGAATCGTGAAACTGGGCGTTGTCCATGGCAAGGTCTCGGAACATGAACGTTACCTCCTTCAGTGAGAGGAAAAGTGGTAATGACATCATTACTATCATTTTGCTCATTGGATTGCACCGTATTTCGCGTCACTTGATTATTCTCCTTGATGGCTTGCCGATCTGCAAATCGTGGCTACTTAGAGAAATTCTAATTAACTTTTTTCACGTCGATGCTTTTCGATGTAATTATCTAGAAGTTATTAAGAAAATCGAGGTGCAAAGTGAGACTGGATTGGCTCATGAAATCGAAAATTCGACGGAGAATTATTAAGGAAGTCTTTATTTTGAAAGGAAAGTTTATTGTATAGAGCGTTTCAATTTGTATAATTGAGATATTGTATATTGATTTGTATATTGATTTGTATATTGAGATGTTTTTGATATTAGAAAAAAATGTCTGATGAAGTAAGTTGTTTAAGTATAACTTGATATTGCATCTACACATTATTTTCTTGCTTCCTTAATAGAATAGCGCAGAAGAACGAAATATTGTAACATAGTTTTCAATTAAGGTCACTTTTTTCAAAATTTATCTTCTACCTTTCTTGCAGTACAAACATAGAAAGAACATGATGAAACGAGTTTAATAATATTCCATATTGCATGATTTTCTTGAAAGCAACGCAATATGAGAAGGTCATTACTAACCTTCGAATCTGAGAAAAAAGGTAATATACCGTAGGAATAGCATTCATAATTGCCCCGTTCTTCCCAATCGAACAACTTAAACAATCTTTTTAGAAACGAACGGGAATATTCAATTAACAAGAACCGTTTATACGATTTAGACAATTTGTCAAATACTCAGGGCAACAATCCTTCAAACGGGGCAGTGTTGCGGCAGAAAAGCAAGAAACACTTGGTTGCCAATACGATATTGCGCCGGAACGGAGCTAATGACAAATCCTCGTAAGGTAGCAGCTGTTAAATCCCCGGTGTCGTGGAAATCTCGCACGATATAGTTCCCCTGTCACTGGTTTTATTGAAGTGACTGCCGTTCGGCCATTATGCACAACGCGTATGCAATTATCCTGATCATTATTATCACCGCGAAGCTATTTGAATGCGGTGAACGGTCGTGCGGAATCGGAGCATTGCGACGTGGAAACGATGGAAAATAATGGCTCTGAGACACGAGATAGAAGATTGGAACGCAAGGTGAGGAAACCTCGCCTTTCGGTCATTACATTTCTTTCTGTTTCATTTATTTAAGCTATTTTATATTCTATAGATACACTAAATTGTTTTTGTTGCTCTGACGATATTTTCGAGTGAACGAAGTTCGAGTTATAATTTAAGGGCAAACTAAACTTTGGTTTTCGATCAGTAGATTTCTTTCCATTTCATCCGTTTAGGCTGCCTCTGTTTTATGGATACATGAAATTGTACAAATACAAACTTTGTTATCTTCGGCTGACTGTGGATTTATGTTTAATCTCGTTTGTCGATCGTCGGATCTCCATTTCATTCATTTAGGCTATACAGATTTTCTAGTTTATCGATACAGAAGATTATCTTTAAGTGAGTATACAGGTAATTCAGAGGTAATTAAGTTTTTATGTAATTTGTAATTTGTAATTAAGATTCGTAATCTCATTACCAGAGATGTTAACAAATCTTATTCCTATGACTGCTATGCTGAAAACCGCTATCATCGATGTAATAATTAATGTATAAAATTTGCAATATGCTACTGCTTGCCGTTCTAGTTTACATCATCCATAAATCTCTTCAGAGTTTGTAAGAGGAAATTGAATTGATATTAAAGTTCAACCGTTTTGAAGCGCTTTGGTATTTTGGATCTCACGTTGACAATTATTAATTTTTTCCGTGCTTTGATAAATGATCATTCCAACAGACTTCTAATAATATTATTAAACACTTTACCAATATTTCTCAAACATTATTTTTCATAGATGCCTGAAATGTTCCACTCTATAAAGCACTATGATAATAGTTAGACCCACTCGTTTATTTTCCCAAGTGACAGGAATAGTAATCGATCTTAACGATAACGACAAGAAGTAATATATTAGCATCCTGTGGAACAGTTGATTATTCTATGAGACGAATAAAAGAAACGAAAGAGTCATTACAAAACCTTCGATGTTCTTTTTGCATCGTTTATAGCTTACGAACATTTTATAAGAATTACCAGGATTCTTACAAATAGATTTACTATTACTAAGAATCAAGGACATTAAGAATAATATGGAAGGTAGATTTCATTCAATTTGTTCTTTTCATCCAACAATTATGACAAATGGGAATAGCTTCGATTCGACTAAAAACATTTAATATCAATCGCCACGCTTGAACGAGCTGTTAAAAGTCGCCGTTTTTTTTTCAGCCAGTTTTCGAGCAGTGTGTAGTCGAAAAACTGGCACGAAAGGTCACTAGATTGTATCGAAAAATATCACGATTAGATTTTGTAATGTAATGCGAAGCGAAAGGTCTTCTCGACTTCAGCCGTCGTACATATGTCATACAGCATGGTCCATTTTCGATTTTTCATGCGTCTGTTACGCGGCTCAATCGACGACAGAGGTCAAAAAAAGTTTTCGCGATACGTATCATGGTTAAGTAACAAAACAAAAATGGAGTTAAAAATTCACGAACATTTTATTTTTTATTATCTGCTTTGCAATATTTCTTTAGATTTTTGATAAAATTTTTCTTAACAGAGTTTTGTAAAATTTACTTTCAACTATTTACTTGTTCGCGAGAAAATTTACTAATACTAAGGATTTGTAACTTATGAATTATAAAACTTTACTAAATTAATTCAAGTATGCAGAAGGCAGAAGTAGATAACCTAATACTAGGTTAAATTTATTTAATTCTTGGCTTCTATAGGACGTATAGCATGTCTCGAGCTTGATAGGTACACTGTGATTGATAGGTAATAATCAAGTGTGTAATTTATGTACAATTAAAATACTTTAGCGATGAAGCTTTTCAATTACGTCTAACTAGCTCCGAGAATGTAATTGGAGTTTACTCTCTGGTGGGAGTTTTACTCTCTTTATCATCGAAGTCATCGGAGAGGTTAACATCTTAATTACGCGGTTGCTGCGCGGATATATTTCGAGACTTGAGTTGAATTTATCAGTAATCGTATTAGAATTCATTATTCTCTTACCGTTAAATTCCTTGTTCTTTTGCTTTTGTAAAACTGATCTACGTATCTCTGAACCTTAGTTTTTCTTATTCGGTTAGTATTGTAATTACGGTCATGTCAACAAAAACTTACCTAAACTATTCGTATAATTATGCTGGTTTCATAATACCTGAATGGTTAAAAAAGGCTGTTGAAGTACATTTTAAGATTGAATGTTACAATGTCGCTTGTATATCTCAGTGTACCTCATCGTAGATGTAACTGATTAAGGAGATTTTCGAATTAGACTTCATTTTTCCCTTACACATTTCCTACCTAGTTTAACTATATTTTCCTGTCTCTTTTAAGGTAAACCTTTCCGACAACGACCATTTTAAGGAGTGAATCCACACAAATTTCTTTTAAATATGAAAAGGTGTACTTCCTATCTTCTTAACTTTACGCTTTGAATAGTTTCGAAATAATTCTAGAAACTAAAGGATAATTCGTTTGTAATTCATTTTAAGGAGTGAGTCCATACAAATTTTTTTTTAATATAAAAGAGTGTATTTTCTACATTCTTAATTTTACTCTTTGGATAGTTTCGAAACAATTCTAGAAATTATTAAATAATGACTCATTTATGACTCACTCAGTTGGCAAATATTTTGACGAATCGTTTCTTCGAGCTGCTTTTAGACTATGATCAAACATATTAAATGGGCTTTTCAATTACTTTCCTATAGTTCACAGATCATATTTTGAAATCCTAGGTTTGACATATTCACGATAATTTGTCGTTGCATCTTTAACGACGAGCAGGCTTTAACGACCCATTAATCGATACTCGATGAAAGCCTCGTACTGGTTACAGCTTCTTTGTCGCTCAAATACGTTGAGTCACACTTTCCATTTGTACCATTATAATCACATCAAGCATGTAATTATCATTCCTTACGCCCAATTAGTACTGTCGTGTCGTGATGAATTGAACGATGATAGATAAGTTTCATAATCCCGAAGAAATACGATGACAGTGTTTAGAACTTATAAAACGTGAGTCCAATAGAACGTGCCCAAGCTTCAAAATGATTCTAGAGGTAGATAAAAGAAGAAACTTTGAGAGAGCCATTCTTTAATATCCTGAGGCGAAGCTCTCCGTGAGCAGCTTCAGAATTTACGAAGATACTCATGTCTCCTTTATTACTACAAAGAAACATCAAAAGTATTATATTGAACGAGAGAAATTTATATTAGTAAATACCTTCACACATTGTAGTTTTGTTACTCCTGTATTTAAAAGAACAACCTTACCTACTTTAATGAAACAAAATTAATAAAGAATCTGTTTAGAATAAAGTGCTTTACGGCCAAAAATGTGGAATCACCTACTATTTGGAATCTCAGTTTTTACATATACTAAAAGTTATTAAAAATTAATGCTGTAAATATTAATGGCAATTTTCTCTATTTTGATCATTTTTTATGAAAGAGCTTTCTAGGATAATGAAATTCTAAACTAACTTTCTTCTAAATTTCCGGGCTCTATGGATCACGTAATGATTACAAACTTTTCATAAGTAATATGTGAAGTAAAATTCTGAAAAATTTCTCATTTCTATTCTAACAATTAATGATCTCAAACCTTAGCCGGTAATGTGTGACGTAAGAATCTAATGCCATTTTCCCTAATATTTCATCTACTCCCCTCCTCCTCGTACAATAGTCAGTAAATTATGATAAACCGCCCTGACTAACACCAACGATTTCACAATTCCGAACAAATAATGTACTCTGATCTACTGATTAATGACCGAGTCGTATCTCGTGCCGGATTTTTGTTTGACCCCCGAGTGCTCGCGTTATTTCAATGGCAAGAGAGGTGGTGCAAGAGACATTGTATAAAATTACAGCCACACGAAAACGGAATACACGATATCAAATCGCTTGTTCCTCGATACTGATTGTGATCCAAACCTTTCGATGTCAGTGGGATAGAAGAAATTCGACTGAGGGCCATTTTTATACATTGCTTAGGCGGATAACGGCACAGGCTATCAGTTGATGGCAAACGAACGATCACAAAGGAGCGAAATCTCGATTTGAGGTTCCTTAACTGCCACCATCAGCGAGGTGTGACCTCGTTTGAGTATCTATCGTAATCGCAGGTGGACCAGTTAGATATGGATGTCCGGGTGTACGAATACTTCGAGAGTGACGTGTGTTTGAAATATAGGCTTCGAAAGTATCGCGTGTCATGTACCATTGCGTGTTCGTGCTATGATTTTAATGCTGAAACTATGTGTGTGGTAGAAGCGATCGATTCGTAATTTTTGATAAGTACTAATATTTTATAGCAGATTTATTGCGGTGCGTTTTTGGGGATTTTAATGATTTTGTGTAAAGTAAATGGACGAATGCTCTTCTTTAATATTATGTATTTTTTGATATACTTTTCACTTCAATTTCATTGATCAAATTTTATATTATGTATAGTTATTGATAATTTTATAGTATTAATCTTCTCAATATTTCTCTTAATCATTCTTGTCAATAAAAGTTGTATAAAAGTCGAAAGATGTATATATGATAATTTTCAACTAATTTCCAGAGGCAACCATTAAAGTGGAAATTAAACAATGTATGCAGTAAGTTAGAAACAACTTTTACCTTTGATAATGACATTTGCGGTTTCGGACGAACTTCCGTCCGTATTATCATCGTTTCTCTGCAGTATGATACTTTCTACCTTCTCTCTTCTGAGACGTTGAGGAAAAACATTTCTTCGTAAGGATCTCACGGTGACAGTTTTAAAGGAGACGTTTGTTAAAAATGGGGACAGTTCGAGGTCTCTCTTTCTTAACCATATATCATTTAACGAATAAAAAGGTCGCTGTTATTGTTAGAAGTTGAAACGTATACAAGTTGTAACGAAGTGATGCGTGTGATAGGAGCCGTTCTAATGAATTCATTCTTAGACAATAATTAGCGGGATCTCCGCATTTTTATCTGTCTTTAACGGCGACAAGACTCTTTAATGTTCCTCGCAACAGCCGATGTCGTTCAATTAGAAACGAACGATCGTTCGTCTGTGACGTGAGGGAAAGTAACGCGGATTTCGAGGAATCTAGAGAAAAAGAGAAGGAGAAGAAGGTAGCAGGTGTCGTTTCCTGTGGCGAGCAACATCAAGTATATGGAAATCGAAACCGCTTCTGCACGGCTTCGTTCTACTATAGAATGGAAAGTCGAAAGTGATCGATTTCATTCTCTTACGGCTAGCTTTTTTTCTTCGATTGGACTGTTAATTCAAATTCGTTCCGTATTCAAATATAGAGAAAGGTATTGTACAATACAATTATACATAGTTTCAATTTAAATATCACGGAATAATAACTATAATTAACGAATTGGAATAATAAATGATTTAGATAAGTGGCAAAAGATAAAAACAGTTTTTTAATGAAAAGGAATATACATTCCATACGAATAAAGTGAACAAAAATTATTTAATTATGAAGAACCTGAGAAGGATATTAAATAGTGAATTGTAAGTACATATAAATAAATAGATTTGTCTAATCCGTTTTTCTATTTATTCATCCCCTAATTGTAATGTTAGTAAAAATACTAAACGCAAATATTAAAAGTTTATAATGTTTAAGTGATAAAGGCAATACAATATTAGAAATCATTACTTACCATAAAATAGCATATGAAGCATTTAGTAAATCGATATAAATGGAGTATATGAATTATATTAGGGAATTTCAAAGTTTCATATCTTTCTCATATCCAAAGATGAAAAATCCTATTCAATCACGCTTCATGATAGTAAAAACCAGGATTAGAACCTTCCTGTGGTTATAGGAAACACCTGGAATTGTTTCATAGTTAAAAAATTTCGATCTGTAAAATTTCTCAGTTAGGAAATTCAGTGAAGCACTCACGAGGTCGGAGGATCGCCTTTTCCTTGAGACTAGTATCAAGAATCGAGATCTTGAAATTCCGAAACGATCCGTAGCAATTCCTTAAACCTATGATAATCCACAGTCGATTACATTACATGTAACCATGGACGCAGAATAGAGAAGTTGTTCGACTTTTACGTAATATATCGTAGACCTTCGCTTAAGGTCGTTGAGGTTAAGGTCATTCTACTTCACAGTGGAATGAATCACGTTCTGGGATCTCAGGCAACCAACATTCTGTAGACAGGGAACATTTTTTTATTTATTTTAACCTTCAATTGCTAGCAGTGAAATAGAAATATATTAACTTCCCGATGGAATTCTCAGATACCACAATGAAAATTTCAATCTCAACTGATAGTTTATAATCATACGGGGTAATTATAATTATACGGAATTGGTTCAATTGAATCTTATCTTAAAGGTCACAATTTTAACGCTAACGATGATTAACAAAACTTTGTGTAACATACTATTTCGGAATAATAATTTATAATATTTGAGTCTTATGCATTAGATACTTTTTTAGTATTTTTATTGAGTTAACTAAGTTCTAAGTATTTCAAGTTGCGTGCAGGTATTTCTTTCTTTCTTGCTTTATGTTCCTAAATTTGTACTCCTGGTATTGCATTGTTTAGTAATCATTATCTTCTGCAACGTTGATAGCGGGACGCCTTTTACAATACCGGGACCATTATGAAAAGGGTGCGGTCACATTAAAACGAAATAGGAAATATACCTTAGTATGGCCGAGTTCGATTGTACGTAGCAGAACAGTACGGTGTGCATAATAGAAATGTATATTAGTGAAAGTCAGAATAGAAGGAAAAATCTGCTGATTTATTTACATTTTATCGATTCCAGTGAAATACACGTGATTTTACGTAATGAAGAACACGATATGTTAATAGGTTTATCTATATATGTCCGTAGAATCTGATGGTTGAAATAATGAATGTATGCGTAGTAAATACCATAAGATGGAACGACTCGTGTGCATATCGTAAATGACCATGTTGACGATATAGATTAACATAAAATTATGAAATCGAGTGTATCCATATTATTTCCATTAGAAGTAGAATGAATATCCATATAATTCATGTATACGATGAAACATTTATAAGTAATACTGCTTGCAGATTTCTAAAATAAAAATTTTGCTAATTTATAATCTAAACTAACTCCTAGTGTATTTTAAAATGCAAATTCAAACTTCAATGTTACATGCGTTCTACTTCATAAGACTCATATATCCAGTTGATAATTTGCAGATTAAGATCAATTTTAAACGAAATATTCGACTTTAAATTGAATATCACAGTTACTGTATATACAATACAATCAGACATACCGATTACTAGTTAAAGATATGTTAACACAGTTCATTAGTGCACGAATTGAAATCTTTATGTAGGATACCGATAGTCCAATTTTAAAAGTTGATTTTCACTCACGTTCCTCCATTGTAGCGAGTTCTTCTTCTAAGCATTGTTCAATAAATAAACTGTTTCTTGATACGCGGCATTGCATTTGTACGATAATTTTAACATTACAGCGTATGCAAAAGCCATATTTGTAACAGATATAAATGTCAAGTGTACGTTTGCCTTAAGTTAGATTGTAACGCGAAAATTTCCTTTCGAAGCATAAATCAGGGGAAGAAATTATACGATTACGTTCTGGAACTTGTATAAGGTGAATAGAATGAAAGTTTTACTCAGCTACTGATGAAGAATAATAATAAGTGCTACACAGTTTAGTTAACCACGAGTATTTATTTTTAGAATCATCTTACTGTCTTGACCAGTTTTGTTTTTCCTATTAAACGCCCCCTGTTCATAACAGTTTCGCCCACGTCAACCAAACCAAGATGTGCGACTTCCGTATATGACAACGGCGCTTTGAGAACAACGGCTCTCGAGGTTTTCTATTTTTCCTCCCGCAGCGAAAGAGAGAGTACAGATATGCATATATAGAAGAGAAACAGAGTAGAAAATCTGAGAGAAATTTCTCGGAATGAATATTTGCAACAATTATAAAAATTCATGAATAAGCGAAAATAATATATATATTGCAACATTACTGGCTACTATTGCAACAATTGGAATTCTGAGAAATATAAAAAATATAGGATAATATTAAAGGGGAATTTAATTCTCTGAAAATTGTTCGAAATTAACATATGAAAAAATATGAAAATCGCGAGTAAACAGGAACGAAACTAAAATCTCGGTGCGCCTGGAGCGAACAAGTTCGTGATTACTCGAGAAAACCAACAGGCCTATGCGACACAAACCAACCCCAAGCTTTAGTACCCTCATCGAGCAGCTTGCACTTATCTCTAGTTACAACCTCGACATAGCTTAAACCAGTGGATTACATAAGAATGGACTCGTTAAAAAGTAACCACAGTTTTGCCCATCTATCATAATATTACAATATATCTTGATATTTAATTCTCTATATTTCATATAATTATACTTTATGGATATGAAATGATGCTCAACAATCATTTGTTAAATGTGATAAATCTGCACCTGCCATCATATATTATCGTCCAACAATCATTTATCACGTGTGATAAATCTAAACATTACAAATTATTCTATTTCTTTGCACATGATTAAACTGAAACACTATTATTCATTCTTTGAACATAATATTAAATGCTTTTATCAATTTGAGCGGCTAGTCTGAATAAAATTCCTAAATTCCTAAATTGCTTCAAATTGTAAGAGAAATAAAATACTTCTGGCTTTTTTCGAAATGGAAGTTTTAGTTCGCATCAAACAGTAGGTGTATTCTTTATTACATCCCTAGCACGAAAAAGGCAACACCTAAATGAAAATACTATTGACTACTACTGATCAAAGATACCGAAAAGTTTAATAGTTAATATATATATATATATATACAAATAATAATGAATAGTATAGATATAATAAAAATCGACCAAAATATTTGAAATGTTTGTAATTTTATTTGCCCATAATATATGAAATATATTTTGGAATAATGCAATATTCAACGTTCGATACAACATTCCATGAGGTACGCCAAATATTTCATAATTTATGGTAAAATATAAATTTCTTCGAAAATTTCAAGAATTACTTATTCTTATTTCTTGTGGTAAAACGTTCGCTTTAATTGAGAACGTTAATTATTAAACGTGATAAAACTGTCGACGTTAAACAAATTACCCGCATTCCTTGCATAATACTGACAGAATTGCTCGGTATTTGTATTTCACAGAACGTGTAGAAAATAAATTATCGAAGTCAATTTACATTTTAAATTTGAATTTTATACAATCGATATTTTAAATATTTAATCATGGTGGGAAAAGCGATCTACGCTAAAGTCAATCAAACACACGTGAAATTGACAACGTTCTGTGAACTGGGCGTGGGACTAAAGAAAACCGACTATCAGAGAACACGGATCGTGACGTCGAGCTCGCGACTTTTTTTATTCGATGGCGCACAGCTTTCCCTTTCTTTCCCCTGAGAAATTTAGCAATAATTACGTCGCTTAGCCGTTACTCAGTCTCCGTTATACTAGTTGGAATACTAAACGATCGAAAAAATTGCCGCGTTGCTACACAACAGTATTTTCGCTTAATTATTTCTAGAATATCCAACAACCAGTTACCAGAAATGGTACCGTATCTTATGCCTACATATTCACCCTGTCGAACGACGTAAGAAAAATTCAGATACTGTATCGAGCATGGAAACGAAGGGGATTAAACGGAAGTGAAGGTTTTCAGATTAAATTCGAATTTCTATAAATGGTACATTAATTATATATCAGCTACTTACATATACACTTCGTTTAGGCGTACTTTACTAATACTTTACAGGACGTATATTGATCGTTTAACTTGTTACCTGAACTCCACACAGCGACTCCTCATTTTGCACAGGTCACTTTCTCGCCGATCTATATCAACTCTGTATATCAACTCTCTAAAAAAAAAAAAGAAAAACAGATGGACAGAAAAGGAGAAAAATCGACATTCTCAGCATGAATTATGACAAACAGCATATTGATCGTTGCGGCAAAGTGAACGTCAAGATCTCGCTGCGCAGAGCTTTCCTTTTCTAACCGCGAAGATCTCTTCTTGAACAAGTATAACGTTGTCATTGCATAGTCGGTCGTTCTTTAAGTTAAGGGTTGAAGTAGCATGCATACACTGACATTAGTAAAATGTAAACACGTATAAAGGATCGACGTATCCACTAGTTTTCACGAAGCCTTTCGAATGGTTTTTTCATAAGTTCGAGTGAACATTTTTCTATATCTATTTCTATATCTATTTCTATATCTTGCATTTAGAGACATGACAATTTGAAGATAAAAAAACTTTCCAAAGGATCTTGCTATTTTTTTTAAAAAATCAATAGCTGATTTGATTCTTACAGACGGCAATATTTTATTGGATATTTGTTAATCTCTTTAAAACCAATTTTATCACGTTACAAGTAGCTGTAGGTTATTAATACGGAATGATAATCATTATGTAACGACTAACTCGTCATGTTTGCTCAGGATTCTGTAATTATGTTCCTCCTGCCAAATCTAAGCATCCTGCCAAAAACAAGCATATGGTGTGTCAAAAATAAATATATAGTTAGATTGAAATAACAGATTTATGATAAAATATTTCGAAAACAACAATAGCGAAATGCATACAGTTTGCACTTAATATCTGTAGGTTCTAATTTATGGCTGGGAGTGCACATATCGAATTCCGTTTTAGAATAGATAATGTCGGCGACGACGTTTCTACTATCGTATTCCGAGAACGCGTCACCGCATAAACATGTTAGACTCGACGTTGTCCGAGACAACGACTGCGAAAAATCAACTTTCATATGATAATAAGAGCTCTAATAAAGAACAGACACACGCCTTCAATTACGTGAAACTTTCACGCTAGGCTTCTGTACTCGAAGACGCGCCTTGCTCTTCTTTTTTCACGGTATACAGGGAGAGAAGTTCAAGTACGCGCGAAACGTATGTACGTACAAGAGGCTATGATGCCTCGAGAAATTTAGTAGAATTTGCATTTGTTTGTTGAATACTGAAATCGAACACCATATACTATTTGGCGAGAAATGCATTTCAGAAGTAAATCGTATAACCGTTCTTGCCGTTAAAGGAAGCTGTAAAGTGCGCCGAGAAAATCGCCGCGCTGCATTAGAACGAGTTTCGTTTCAAAATAAGGAAGTTAGGTGATTTCAGAAAGAAATTGCAGGCCGATAAACAAAGTTGCAAATAATCCCCCGTCGAGAATTTTTTTATTACGTGCGCGTTCGTTTGATCTGAGTTTAAAAACGTTTCCACGGAAACTGGCGAAGTTGCTCGAATGACGGATATGAAAGCGAGATAAAATTTTACGACAGGCGTACCATGCGTGTATTGTACCATTGGTATGGGTAAAATCTGTATTCATTTCACTCTGATTTTTAACATTAATAAGGAATGTTATAATAATCTGGTAGTCGAACGTTCGCCTTTTCTTCCCTTCTCTCTCTCTCTCTCTCTCTCTCTTCGTTATCCTTAATGCGTACCGTTGATATTCCATACATTCGATAATTGACCGGTTGAAATTCATTGATAGGGAATTATCAACTATTGCCTTTCCAGAAACCTGGAAGAATTATTCGGTTGTGCTATAAACTTAACGTGAACAACTGTCGTTTCAAACGAATTGCACAACTCATATAAGCACGTAGTACTTAGTAATTTTCGTATAATAACAGTTTAACGTGATAATTACCGTCCGAATACCATTTTCTAAGCGCGTGCTTCTTCTTAAGTGAAATTCAGGTAGAAAACGCAAGGGTGTAAACAAAAGCTGGATAGAAATTTTCCATGGTGACCGTTTTCATATTGTTCAGCAACGACGTAATTATGGATTTTCTAATAATTCGCTTCGCGAAAACGAGGTCACTTCATTTAATAATACTTAAAGTTTAAAAATCTTTAAATGGAACAGGACAACGTTATTTACGTGTATAGTAGAATTTAACTGCATTACGTCATGGAACACGATAAAAGTAGAGAATAACGGACATTTATCGTCGTATTGCAATTTAATAAGAGTCTGATACGCGAATTCATGCGACGGGCGGAATTTACGGTTCATCAGGGAAATGAAAACGAACGATACTTGACTTCCTCGTCGCCATCGGTATGCTTCCGTGGTTAATCATAATAACAAGTCGGTGTATCGGTGTTAGGTAGTAGGAAATCAATAAAAATTATTATGTTTCTATGAAAACAAATTGAATCTTTTCTAACATTCCTTTATAAGATTGTTCGACTTCACTTAAGAAGTATCACACAGTTTCCATTGTAAATCTTTTATAAAAAGTGTATTAAAGACTTGAAACTCGATATTTCCATTCGAAGCAAGAATTTACACTTACAATTTCTTAGAATTACACTACTATTTCATAACGATTAATAAAGTCATCAACGATTGTGCCATAGAAAATAGATTCACGGTCTGGTAAGTCACATAGTAGCAACGTTTATGAGAAAGAGAAAAAATTCCAGGACAGTTACCCATCCAATCTTTTTACGGCGTTCGTAACGTGTTCTTTAACAGCTTTTTTCATTCAGTTCGACTTCAAATTGCGAGACGTCACGTTAACCCACTAAAAACATGAGAGAATGAATGATTAACGGATATTGTTCAAACGTGAAATTAAATGCATCGATAAAGAAAATATAAAAATATTTGAAGGCGATGCAAATCTTATGCCATATTTAATCATGATGCGAATCTTTCATCAAGGATCTCAATTGTTAGTTACGATGCAGAACATTATATTTATAAATAGAAGTTTGAAAAATGTGTTGAAAAAAATGGTTTTATTATACTGTAACTCGCTGACTCGTTTAATCATTTCGATACGAATTTCTTAGAAGATGTTAATCATATCAATATCGTAAATTATGTTAATGCCCGAGAACCTCGTATATCATGAAAATATATTAACCGGCATGTTTCTTTCATGTAGAAATTGGAATATGCTCATTTTTCATTCGTGCCCCAGAAATTGCACATTGTAATGTTACCACTATTGCAAGACGCAAAATAGGAGCCTGTCGTTAAATATAATAATGTTAAATATTTGCAGTGCGTACGGCACGAACACGTTATTATCTTTTATATGCATCATTATTAGATGTCCATTTGGTGAACGCAATCTGAATTATCTTCTCGTGGATTATTACTTGTTATACATGTACCTACTACAAAATCAATGCTTTTACTCTGTTCGTATAAAAATAAATTAAACCATAGCATATCGAAACTGTGGCATAAAATAAATATCTCTAGTTTGCAAGAAAGGAGAAATCCGACGGATAATAGATATTTTATCAGAACATCAAATTACAGGATTCGATTATACATTACTTCGGTAAGAAGCATTTCTCCCAGTTATTAGCAGAAAAAATTAGGCCACAGGTGTGAACGTCGATTAATTAAACGTCTGTAAAACGTACAATAAGGGCATAAATAGAATCCTTAAAGTAAAAATGATCTTTCATCGACTACGCAAAGAATTGCTTGAAAATGCAAACGAAGTTGAGCACAGGGAATAATGAGCATAGAGTGAGGAAATTCATTTACAAATCGTCTCGACTCGTCGTTCTGTTGGAGAAAAGAAGAGAATAAAAATATCTATGGTGTTACAAGTCCATTACCCCGATAAAAATCAGCGTCTTCTGTCTTTTTACGTAATATTGTTTTACGTGTGAAACTAAACTAGAACTGTCCTAAATCTGTGAGAGTCGGCTGTTACGTTACTATTGCGGATGTTATTTCCCATTGGATAGGCGATTCTTATTTTTCACAGCTTCTTGGCTGCAAACAAAAAAAAGAAATACCGAGAAAGAACGCAGATTTTGTATAATTACACGCAAAATTTGAGCGTTTAGAATACCGGAACAACTATACGAAACGCAAGAAACGTTTTAAAACGGAATTCTGCTCAGTTCAACTAAGTGACATTTATTGCAAGTTATACGTTGAATAAATTTTAGTAGGAATGCAAATGTCTAATCGAATACCACTTCTAGATTTGCTTCCACTTGGAACGTTCAAGTTCAGGAGTACGTGACATATCGCAGATCTACCTGAAATCTCGAGTGAGATGACACGAATGCCTGAAGAGGTTTTATTGCATTGCCACAGTTAAAGAGCGCTTTCTTTTCGAACGTATCCGACAACTGACATTGAGGACAGTTGTTCGACAATATTGCGAACACCCCTTTCTTTTCGTATATCTTCTAGGAAACACCTTTCACCAAATAATGACTGTATTTTTTAAGAGTCTGCACATGAAATTCTGAACGATCCAAATACTCCTGAATATGTAAAATCCTTTAACGAATAATTAACTTTAACACTCAATGGCCTCGTATCTATATAATGTCCGTAATATTTTTGTCAGGAATATCAAATGAAACAATATAAAAATAAATGTGAAAGAAATATAAAAGAATTAATTATTTACTTTTATTAATAAATTTACGTCTGAAGAAATCAAGAACAAATCTGCACTGTAAATGTGACGAGAAATTTGAAAAACGTATATGAGTGTAGTTTACTACATTTGAGACATATTTTTTCGTGTACACGAAAGTAGGTGAAAGCGAGGACGTTTATTCTAACTTTTAATTAAAGCGAACTATTCATTGGTGCGATATTTAACAGTACATAAATAATTAACGAGCGAAAAACTTCATCATTTGTAAGTATACTTTTCTTTCCCATTCAGTGCTCTTTTCGATTTTTCTAATTGTAGCTCCGCATATAATGTCTGTATGAAAACAAAGGCCCACATCGAAAGAATTTTTGCAGAAATCTTTAACTGGCATTGAAATCAAAATTCAATGTTATTTTTATTATCATGAAATGTCTTCCGTATTTTCGAAATAAGATTTCATCAAGTAAAATTTACATTCTATCTCGAAATATTACATTCTACTATGGAAATATTGTGTGTATTTTTGAGATGTTTGAAACTATAAATATGCACATAATGTATGTAAATATAGAAAGTATTTGAAATAAAGTATCTTGTGAGCGAAACAAACCTCTGGTTAGGATTCGATACTTTAATCGTATTAACAGAAATACAAATTTCCATTTCTAGAAACATCCGTAGCCTATAAATAAATAAATCATCCAAAGACCAGGGTAACTGCTGCCTTTATCGGAAATCAGGAATTTGTAATTACCGGAAGCCACTAACGTCGGAAGAAAGTCAAATAAACAACTATCTATGCTTGCTTTTAGCGATTCCATGGAAGGAACAAGCAACGCGTAGCTGCGTGTTACTTCGAGAATAATAATGAACTGCGTAATTGCACCAATTATCCAAGCAAGTTGAGCCAGTTTAACCATTGCAAGAAACCGATCGATTGATTTATTTATTCCGTATATAAACCGAATCGAATGTTAATCGGTCTTCGATTTGTAAAATGTTGTTCATTTAATCTATAGAATAATTTGTAGCTTATCGACGTATGCTACATAGAATTCAGATTAACCGCGAAGAACTCAAGTAAACGAAAACCGAATTTGTTATTATTATAAATGAATTTCGTAGTAATAACTGTCATGTTTTGCAACAGTTATTCCTAGCTTTTCTAACATCAAAATACCCGTAATAATACGCGTTTTCCCTTAAAACAAAGGAACATCAATCATCGTCAAATTATGCTCGTTGAACATTGTTCATTGTTATTCTATAAGAATTTTCTAAACATCGTTTTATTGGTTCAAAACGTGAATACGCATAGATATTAATGCGTTACTAGTTATGAAGAAAGCGGTAATATTTCATCGTGTCAAAAGAAAAGATATTTGAGGAGAATAAATAACGCGGGAATAATACGAGAGGGAACAACGGAAAGTTCGATGTTTGCCTCGATCATATATAGTAGTAATATCAGTATATAGCAATATCAGTATAAAGCGAAAGAATTAGAACGTAGTGTTCCATTCATTCCAATTATCTTTTTAATATATTCCACATTGTATAAATTTTGATTATCTAGATCTTTATAGTCGGGTTTACTTCTATTATCTTGGAAACCTGGCTTTATAATTACTTATTATTCTTTATTTACGATATGTTTTCCAAATTGTATATGTATACTGGAAAAATATTAATAAACAACAATTAGTTGGTCGTTTGAATACGTTTATTCCACTGGAAATTCCACGAATAGCGTTCTCGTTTAAGAAGTAAAAAATATGAGAAGAGAACTTCAAACATTTCCAATTCCTGAAAGATAAGAAAATGGTAGATGCGACACAGTGTATACTTTGACATTCTGCACAATCAATGACGAATGCATATTCAACTCAAATACAATAAAATACAATAAAAATTCCTTCATCGTTGGATGTTTTTGCATGTCACTTATACACAAATGTACTCTGTACATTTTTACATATTTAAATTGCCCATAAATTCATAAACATCCACAGTCTACTTATAGCAAAATATCCACAATTGTAAACGTCAAACGAAATTTAGGAAAGAACAGAAAAAATAATTGCCGCATGTTTAATAATCACGTATAAAAAAAAGACTAACTTGTTTAAAATTCATCATAGCAACTAACCTAAAAGTAACATATCCACCATATCCATCTAGAAACGCACGTATCGGAAATACATCCCACCAATCTTCCCAATTAAATCTCGCTTCCTTTGCTCGAGGAATTAACGCGCTGATCGGTATTCGTTGCAACGATGCAAAACAGCTATCTACATGATCGCTGCCTCTGTTTTATAGAACGGTTCGACGATCAGGTATATTGAGCGTGGAAGCTGCCTGGAGTCCGGGAACAAAGGACATCCGTGTTCGCGGGATTCGTTTTGCGGTCAGACGCGTGCAGCGTGTACTTGTCACGTTCGGTCTAATGAAAGCAAGATTTTTCGGTGAAAGTGTACTGTAATGATATATAACGCGGTCTACTTCTCTGAATATTTACCGAGTTATACAGGCAACGACACCACGTTGCCCTTTCTTTTTCGGCACGTTGTCCATCTTCCGCTTTTAGAAATTATCCAACAAGACCAGTTTTTGAATGATGCTCTTACCAGTTTCTTATATGGTTCGTCATAATTAGAATTCTTAATTCTGCTCCACATTATATATCTTTGTTCTGAATTACAATTGAGCGGACTGTTGCAATAAGGGGCCCAGTTCCGCTTTTCAGTAACTTGAGTAAATCAACGAACATTAAGTCAAAATTACTCAAACTCGAATCACTCTTTCAAACGTGCTTTAGATTGAGTCGCTGAAAAACTACATTGATCGATTCCATAATTTGAAATATATTTTCATAGAAATTGATAGAAAGAAACTTTTACACTTTTGAATATGAGACCATCGAATATGAAACCTATATTTTTCTTTTTCATCTAATAAATATAATTTCAATATTGGAGCTCCCTCGTTTTTGCTGCAAATCTAACAATTTCAAGTATATATTTATTTTACATATCATTTACTTTTTATGTTATTAATTTGGATCGAGGAAATGAAACATAGAAAAGAAATTGTTTAGCAGATTTCTACGATAAGCGTTATTTAGCGATTTATAGACTTTCACGCTACGTTCCCGCCTCCGATTAGTAGATAAGAATTTTCGCGGTGATCTCTGCGCGGTGTTCCGGTACGATTTAAATATTCTGCGTGCTTGGATTGAATTCTTTTAGTCGCAAAAGTAGAGCAAATAAACGTTTCTAAACAGGTATTTCATCTCTCCACTTCAGTTTGACATCGGCGGAATTATCTCGGGATTTATCACCTGATAATCTTCGTAGCTATCTATAATTACAGACGATGTAGAATATAGATCTACCACTTTGTTTCGAAATGCCGCATGTTTTAAAACCTGAAGTTTTATATACTTTCTACAATCTAACATGGTAAGTTTAGCAATTATATTCAATTCAAACAGATATCAATCTAAACAACAAAGATTATTTATCTTCTCTAGGAAACTTAGAAAGCGCAAATTCTTGTAGATAATAAAAAATATAGAAAGAAAATCATATTCATTCTGACCTCGATGGTAGAATAGTAAGTCTACCCTGTACCTCGTGTGTGCTATAACATATGAACTAGAATGATTTACCAAATCCTTCTAGGATTTAGGATAGGATAGAACGAAACTTTCCAAGATTCTACAGTGCGTCAACCTTATATACCCAGGATACAATTTGGATTCTCGATATTTCTCATATCTACAGCCTCGAATGCGGCTCACAACAGAGAAGATTACGTAGGCAGGATTTTTCCTTGCTCCGTCAGCGAAAGGTGAGAAGTGTAATGAACGTATCGTAATATATGTTGCAATCACGAAGACAAAAGCATTTACGCGATCGGTTACGGATGTGTACTCTAATTACATAATATCGTGGTATCCGTAGAGAGAGATTTTTATTCTATGCGATTCTGCAGAATACGCGCATTCGAGTAAGGACGCTGTCACGCGGACTAACCAACAAGCGTTTCGTCACAGGCGACGTGCAAGGTGTGCGATAAATCGTTCCCGTTACGACAAGGACACACAATGGGCAACGTGTTACACGCGGTCGGCGTGCCACCAGTGGAGATAAATTAAAGATCGGAACAAAAGAGGCGAGCCAAGGTAGCTGGCTACTCGAAAGGAACCTGCTTACCGTGGGACGCCTTCGATCGAACGAACATTTACAATGGAACGCGGCATTCGCCGATTCTCGCCGGTCTTTCTGCTTTCTTTCATCGATTAATTACTAAAACCAGCCGACACGGAGCCAAATCATTGGTCAGAGTAAAAGAAATCGGCTCGTTGTTACCTTCCGCGAGGCGAAAGTTTCTCTTGATTGAATTCGCTAACGAATTCAATTGACGATAAATTTATAAGCATCGATATATTAAGCTGGAACATATTAAGTCAAGGGAGGCAGCGGCACACGTTTCATTATGGTAACATGACGATTACTGCGCGAATCGATCGATCGCCGTACCGCGGATGGTTAATTATGCAGCTTCAAAGCTTTGCCTGGTTACTAGGCGCCAGTCATGGCGAACGAGAAAGCTCACATTCGTTTGAATGTTTTTCTATTAAAAATCGACATTACGTAACCCGGTCGCAAATTGCTTTCCATTATTCGTTGCCTCATCACGATTTTTCAATTCGCTTTAGGTCCCCGTACGCTTCTTTTTCGTAATTAATTTACAAGTTTTTCAGAGTTTTCTCTGTTTTTTTTTTTTTTTTTTTAACGAGGAAAAACGAAATTTGGCAACGATACGTTTACAATTGCGTAAGAACGATGTCGAAACGGTGTATTAGAATCGAGTACCGTGACACTTTTACACGAAACTATTTGAGATTGTATGCTGTCTTTTTACTAAAGCAGAATGTTTCATTTATCGTGCCTAATTTTTGATAATTTTTGTTTTAATTTTATTTATGTACTCTAAAACTTCCGTGTGAAAGTCGACCCAAATGTTCCTGCGCAAACTTAAAAATTTACGCAATTTATAATCAGTTCTTGCGTCGGTGGTCAATCTTTTGCACAAATTTGCAAAGTTATCAAAGTAATATATGGGATAGCAACTTTCCCAAGAACCGTAATTGCTTGCTTTTTTTATTACTCATTCTTTATCTACCTTACTGAATCATAATTTTGAAAATGTAACAACAATATCAATTTTCTGATCGAATTGTATTACTTATGCACAGCTGAAATAGTATTATTTATGAAATTTTGCAAGTCGCGAGTCTAAAGTGGTCAGCAGTGATAAAAATCCTTGTATAATATTAACAAATTTTATAATAACGCAAATAATATTTCACACGTAAATGTTACAACTCGCAAGTTATGTGATTATGCTAATTATCAAGAAAAAGAAGTGAAACTTTAAAGGAGAAGTTCTAATTTGTCAACTCTCTAATGTTATTAGTTGATAAATTATTGTATAGGAGGTCTCTGATGTCCAAATACTTATATGTACACGGTAGTTTACTATAACATCAGAGCCCATCTATACATCAAAGATCATCCCATCGATGGATGCTTCCTGCTTTCTCCCCTAAATCTGCTAAATCAAACGTTTCTCATCTTTCATGTTCACTTCTATACTACTTAAGTAGCGCGTTCAAATCGTCGTTCAAATACGATCGTGTAGGCGCGAGTTTACGTCCCGTGAACAGTGAAAGTTTCCGATCGGTCGCGATCGGGGCGTACAGAATTATTAATACTATAAGTCGTACTCTAGTCGGAAAAAAGGGGCGAACCGACGTGTCCGGTCGGACACACGACTCGGGCAAGCGTTCAACACTCTCGTGTCTCTTTCTTTCTACGTCTCTTTCTCTGTTTGTCCTTGGAGTTGGGGAGAGATACTCGAAAATCGTGCGACTGCTCGTGCGAGACGAATTGCAAGTCGGTCTCGGAGAACGTGGAACACGCCGCTGTGCATGCACGCCGCGAGAATGTACGACCCGCTCCCGCTGTATCGGCCGTTGCATTTTCGCAGGTCATCTGCGATAATATAACGACGTGGTCGTGCGAGGAAAGGGAGCGTGGCTCTCCTTTCGATTTCATTGTCTTCGAGCGACTCGACCTCGGGTTGCTGATACCGTATAGGTCAATAGTGAATAGATGGAAAGTCGTTGGTTGCTATTCAATTAGCGTATTGTATTTCTGATCTCTTAGAAATTCGTTGAATGTTTAAAAAGGTTTTCGAACGGTTGCACTGAAATTTGTTGAATATTTGTTAAGCGTTTTGATCAAAAAATTAGATTTTGTATGGATACTTTAGATCGTTCGAAAACTTTTTAAGGAACGCTTACAGAAGTTTGCGAAGGTTTGCATTGGAATTTACCGAATACTTGCGCAGCATTTGAAGCAATGCTAATATATAGTTACTATTACTAGTCGAATACAAATAAATTTCTTTTTTAGGATACCAACACTTCTCCGAACGCTTGCGAATGCTCGCTATCATTTGCAATTGTTTGCTCTCCGTGCATGCTTCGCGCTTCCACCGAAACAAATTAGCAAGTTAGCAAGAGTTCACAAATATTTCACCACCGATAGATGTCTAACTGACACGAACACAGAAACGACACGTTCTACCATTTGTTTTCATTGAAGTTTCATGCGTGCAAATGAGCAGTGCATTTTTTCGATCTACCAATATTGCCTCAAACGCTCACAAATTGAAACTGCAAATATTTGCAATTGTTTGATATTCCTGTGTGCTTCGTGTTTCCTTCCATGTAAATTCACGTTGACAAACGATCGCAAGCATTTCACATGATTTGTGAATACCCAACATTAGATAACATATTATTGGCAGGTGCGTTTAGCAAGTTTCTTAGTCCTACTGTTCTCTTAGGGACAAAGAAACGCTTGATGACGCATAATGTTACATAGGTTGGCTTTTAATCTGTTTATCCATGCATTGAAACGATCGAATTGTCGGTAAAAAGTGGTTTGATCCGCTGTTAATCAACTAGAAAAGTTATGCAATATTGTTGCGCTTGGCAGCGGGCCAATCTGATCGAAAGGGTTTCCGGGAAATTGAGCATGATTTGCGTATCTACGAGCTATGTTGACAAAAACTAATCGCATGTAAAAGACAAGTTACAATTGCTCCTGTCTTTCATAAAATATTGAAAGGAAAGCAAGCATAATTCCATTCGAATAAATTTAAAACTAGTTCTCATTTTTGTATAACTAAAATAAATACATGTTACTAGTATTTTGTGGCAATGACAAAAATATGTACTTG
Source organism: Bombus huntii (assembly GCF_024542735.1). Classification (NCBI taxonomy): domain Eukaryota; kingdom Metazoa; phylum Arthropoda; class Insecta; order Hymenoptera; family Apidae; genus Bombus; species Bombus huntii. The sequence continues at coordinate 12,528,626 of NC_066248.1, read as the reverse complement.
ATCCAAAAATCAAATGCAAAGATAATTTTGATATGAAATTGGTTAACATATTGAATTATAAAATCGCCCTTCTATGATATAAAAGGCAAGAACTGTGACTTACCATGTTTTTTATCTGTGATCTATATCCAGTTGTCTATACATTTATCATGACCAATTTACTTGATTTTATGTTATACATCACTAATGAAACAGCCTGTAGAGTCGCTCAACTATGCAGATTTTTCCTACACCTGCACATATGTAGAGCGGAACCACCCGGCTCGAGAAGATAAATGAAAAGGTCAGAGCGCAACGAAGGGTGAAAGTGAAGGTTCGCTTCACAATTAGTCGCTTACAAATTAGTTGTGGTCGTCGCTAAAAACCGATCGACTCTCTCACCCTCATCCAGTGTTACATCATCCTGGCAGCCACAATCACGTTAATGATTACAGAGTGGCTTGCAATGTCGGTTATAACCACGTTTCCTATTTATTGGATGCATCCGATACCGATGAAAATATATTGTACAAGCTCCCGCCCTAATAAATATCTTCCGTGCATTTCATCCTGTCATAGTTCGAATGCCTTGCGAATTTTGTTTCATCTATTCTTCCTTCGATGTGTCAATGATTTGAACTGCACGCGCATGAAACGCAGGAAATATTGCAAATAAAAGATGCGACTTGATCGATTTAAGAACATCCGACGAAATATTTCGACGAATATTCGACGTTGCGTGTGTGTACGCGAAACGCATTTAGATTCTGGATCTACTTCCAAACAAACGAGTTATCGCGATAGGTCAAGTGAAACGCGATGTTACGTAGATGAAGATGCGCGTAGAGATTAGATTTTTGAACAGAAACACCGATAAAAACGATGAAACATATGATACAGTTATTTTGCAATTCGTGAGAATGCTCTCGTGGTTTGTTGAATCAAGCATGCGTAATCTCCAATGCAGGTAGAATAAGATGCACATACATTTATATGTACATGCACAGAGATATGCTTGAATCGTTTAAAATAAGATTCTCTTTATTTAAACCCCAGATTACATATATCTTATCCTACGATTACCGAGTTCTAAAAAGAGAAGTCCTCCTTTCTGGAACATTTTGCATAGTGTGGACGGTGTTTCAAAATATCATAAAATAAACTTATCTTGGAGTATAGCAATATTATTCATCCTGAACATATTCGAGTTAATAAATCTTCATCCGATTAAATGGCGCCCGTAATGTTGCCTAATTTTCAGCTATTTGTCAGCCGTTAAGTCAGGATGTCTTCAAAACGAATTAGAGACTCCACAAATCTTTACTTTCTATCCTATAATATGTATATAAATAATAGACTTAACAACTAGTCTTACTGTGTCTTTCACTATTCTTAATTACTCGTACCACGCGTATGGTTATACAACAGTATTGCGAATCGACGTGTTTTTACAGAAACCGTCTAGGAATCGAGGATTTCGCCGGTTTCGCCGATTTCCCACAGATGCGATGCTATGCATAGAATCCTGGGAAGTCAAAGCGTTCGAGTAATGGCTTGTGTTACACGCTGTGTATACGGAGGTTACATTAATTGAGGGGTAACATAGGTTTTTAACGCTTTCGAGGGAACAAGGGAGACTAATTAAAAACTCATTGAAATGGCGACTCAAGAGGTATATTGTCTGGCCTAGCAACAATGTCGCAATTGACCTGGATCATGTTGATTATATTATTTTTACGGATTCCTCGAGAATATTAGACGTGTAGAATGAACTCGTTTTCTCCCTCATTCAATGTTCACGTGACTGGTCCGTTGAGACGTGTTGTCTGACTTATATGTAGATACAGTAGCTCACGAAAGTATTTGAACACTTACCATAGATAATTTTTATGTGTAATATTGTACTTATGTAAAATGTTTTGAAATTTCTAGTTCACATAACATTATTTTTTTTTTATGCTCATAGAATATAGTCGTATAGTTTGATCAGCGAAAATTACAACACTATACAAGTTTGTTTAAGCTCTTATATACAGTAGTTCGTTAATATTATGGAACATTTGGAGAAACCTTTCATAAATACATTATGTGTGTTATATCAAACATTAAAAATTTTATTAGCTATGTAATGAGACCTGACTTTCATAATTATAGTTCCAAGCTTTATTATATAGCTATAAAAGGAATACGAGGCATGAGGAAAATAATAACGGATTCGCGATTACTATGCTGTAACAAGTCATAGATTCTCAATCAATATAATCACTATTAATATTCCATTTCAAAACGTCTATTGTTCTTGTCGGTAGAAGATTGACAGCGGTAAAAGAGTGAATTTATTATCTCACGAAGTTTATTCCTGTTTCGTTTCAGCGAATCGATTAATTCTTCATTTCTATTCTTTTAAAATTAATCGCACATAAGAAGTTAATAATGTGAAATTAAACAAAGTTGGAATTCTAAATACCTATTGTTCTTTTTCTATATCTGTCCCAATTTTTTAACAGGCAGATGACGGATATTTATACAATTATAGTACAGAATAAATATAATATGCAAAAATATATAAAATATTCAAAGCTCTAATATTTTGTGGATAAATCTCTATCTAGATCCTAGTATTTGTTTAAGTATATTCTCAAAGATTGGAAACTGCATAGGGATTCGCAGCCACTGTTACAATTCTTGAATTTCTAATTTTCAAACTTGTTCTCATTGTAAAAAATATAAAGTATAAAATTTAAAGAAGTGATCGTGAATATCTATAACATTTTTTTAATATTTCGTTTAAATTAAAAATAATTTTTAATATTAAAAACATATAATTGGAATCGTAATAAATAACGAGAATCGAGAAAGCGTAATAGGGTTCCAACGATCTAAGTCTATATAACATTTTCTTCTCATTAATACTCCCAACGCATTCTACCAAATTGTAACTAGGAAAAACTGGAATATACATACCTGTACCTAATTATTATACAGTTTATTTTATTTTTAAGAATTAATTAACGTAAAAGGATCGCGATCCATGCGTCAAAGGTAAATTGACATCTACGGCGATCAATGCGATCCACAACTCAGCCATAATTCAACACGATCCAACCCAAAGGCATCAAAGGTTTAATTGCTCAATTAAAGGAACCGCGTGGACGATTCAACGGTGTATTTCAATATACGTCAATTGTAGCGTGGCCAGATTCGATCGATTACCTTTGAGAGTCGGATCGTGACCCAATCAACATTAGGCTGTACGGTGGAATGCGAGAAAATGACTGATTTAGCGCGAGCACGAAAGGAAACGAACGAAGTGCCCGCGCAAAAGTTTATTACGCTTACCATGTGCGTCCGAGGATGGCCGCCGGCCATTTCTTGATTGATATTCAAGTAAGCAGCTCCAACGAAACGAACGAGATCGACTGGAACGATGAAAATCGAGGCCGAAAACGTTCAATAAGTCCCAAGAATCCTAAGCGTATTTCGCCGCTAACCTGACATAAATCGTAATTAATGATCATACCGATATACCGTGTTTTTGCGAATTTTTCGCCTGACATCACTTAAGGTTGCTTAAAGTAACTTACATTACAACATTACGTTAATCATCGTCGAAACACGTAATCCATTTGTTACGCTTGATTTGTAGAAAGTTCTGAAATCTAAAGGAATTTTTCTTGTTCTTCTTTTATTCCACTTGTTTGGCAAATCGCCAGAATTTCCTGCAGGAAATGTCTTCTTTAAGTAATTTCCACTCGATCGCTTTCAAGGAAGTCTAATATGGTTTGTTTACGCCGGTGTTGAGAAATACGGATTGAATGCTGGATTGAATAAAAGTATCAGATTCTATCGTCTATTAAAGAAATAGTCATCGTAAGATGATAAAAATTTCGTACTTGCATGCATGCGGTCAAATATTCGATGGTGTGGATAGGAAGTTGTAAAATTTTTATAGGGGATAACGTCTACTTTCTATGACTAACTCTGTAGAAAAGGGTTAATTACCTGTTGGGGTGTGCCGTTTTTTCCGAATACTGCAATAGATGTTCGTTTTTCGACGCTTGAGCATGGCGTTTGATTATACGTGTATAAGAACACGCGTGGGATGTATGTATTCGTGTTAGAACATAAATTATAACCGTCTCGATAATTAACTTGGGCCGTTGTATGATGTTTAATGAATATTGAGGTTTCCATTTAATAGTATAGAAAAGAATGTGTTTTATTTTCATAAAAAGTCCTGTCGTAAAAATAGGTTTAACGATCGCCATTAAAGTGAGGCATAATGGTGTGCCGCATAATGGAGCAAACATGAATCGTAATATCTAAAGGGTACAGGAATAGAAGCAGAAACGATATTTTGAGATTTCATTAGCACTATAAGTCTGACGATCGTGATTATAGATAGCAAAACACAAAAATATTTAAACAATCAATTATCCATTATGTTAATAAGCTTCGACATACAATCACAGCATTTTTAATACTTACCACATGTCTAAGATGGTTGTTCATGCCGTATTTAATACCTTACTATATGTATGTTCACAGTAAATTTTCTCATTTTTATACACATTTTTAAATTAGTTTCAAATTACACCAATGTAATCATGATCATCGTGTCTCATTATAATGCTAATGAAATTTGGAAATGTACTATGCAAAACACACAATATAGACATAAAAATTTCCTATGGTAAGTATTCAAATACTTTCGTGAGCCTGTATATGTATTAATAATATCGTTCGAACTATCGTAATTGCATTAAGGGCAGTGAAAGCGCGTTTCTCTTCCGAATAAGACGTATTGTTAATTACGTAAAGGTCACTCAATAACAAAAGAGGCTGGTTTCCGACATAGTAATGCGAATTTTTACCTCACTGCTCACCGCATGCTCTCGTCACGGCTTAAACACCTCCGCTACGTATGCTCGGGATAGTCGCGGTTATATAAATATTCATGAAATTTATGGTACGCCATAAATTTACTAGAGAACTTATGATGTATCGTTACGCCTTACGCCGACTTTCTTCGTGTCGGAATGTTTAATGACAAATATTGATTCCTTCGCTGCCGTGGCTAGTTCATAAAACCACCGCGGAGAAACTTCGTAAAATACTGTATTCTCTGCAAAAAAGCATCTTTTCTTCTTCTTTTTCAAATTGGACGCGATGAGGACGAAATAGTGATTCTGTTAAATAATCGTGCTACGCTATTCAGAAACATTAGAAACAAATATATATTGTTTTTCTTCTTCTTTTTTTTTTGCAAAGAAAGCATCTGTTATAAGATAAAAGATTGACTGTACGTGATTACACGTCATATGAAAGCGCAAAAATTGTTTCAGGATGATTTTATAATTGGACCTAGGAGACACATTGGCGAATGTAAAGTCGCGTCTTAATGGTTAATTAATGGCACTTTAACAGTTATAAATGTGCGCGCATATATATACACGTACGTGCCCGGAAGTTGAAATTTATGAAAGTAAAATTTTATTCCCTAATCTAAAACCATAATAAGAACCCTAATCATTCATAAATCCGAGCTACACGACAAAAGAAAATTTAAAGAAGAACGAAAAACCTTTTGTACGAATGGAAACAATAAGAAACGTCTTTAAAATGTTTTTCTCTTTTCCTGAACTTATCTATCGAACTGTCAATTTCATGTTCAGGAAAAATGGAGATAATAAGATGATAAAAAAAGACATCTGTCTCGATTCAAAATAGCATAAAAGAGAAATATTTTACCAGAAACACTTTCATGAATTTAGAAATTACAAGAACAAAAGATTTGGCATCGCTTATTTTGACTAGTTTAATACTTTTGACGTTACTTATTCTCTTCGTTCGTCTATTACGCTTGGTACCAGCGTATCATGAAAACAAGATATTTCAGATAAGCCATAAACATCTGTTGCATACCATTGAAGTTCCGTTACTGCTGATACGCGACGTATGCTTGTTACCTTGTAAGGACGCGAAGGATTGCCACGTGCTTGTATCACGGCGCGGCGCATCGATTAGAATCACGGTGAAACCACGTCGAGATGTAATAATGATTCGCTATGTACGTGCATAAATACACCCTGCATACCGTGAGTGACGTTCCGAATGAGAATTTTCACATGACATGTTTAGGATCGAGTTCGTACGAAACAATCGTGGTAGTCTGATTATGATCTATGTTTAGTATGGAAATTAGGAGAAATATTGAGCAGCGCGTGTGTTGAAATGGGAAATGAAATTGGAAATTAAGATGAATGGGAGCGGAAATGGAGTCCAAATACGACCGTCGAAGACAGATAAATTTAATTGTTAATGTGTAATAATAGAAAGTAACGTTAATGGTGAAGCGCAGATAGATGTAGATTAACAATAGTTTACTTTCTGAAAGTGACAACGTGTATAAATCTGTTATCGATGCGGTGTGACACACCCTCATATCTCTTATGGCCTTGCTTTAGTATGTCTAATATTTTAATAACGAGAGAAAGTATTCTGCCACTTTTGTTTTCGTCAGTCCGTAATAAATATGTACGATCGACATTTTGAATAGTCTTATTTAGAAAATAAAAAATCACTCGTTATGTTTGTTACGACCGTTCGCGGAGAGACGCGGTCGCGAGGAAAACGCGTCAGCGAGAGGCGTAAATTCTCGCTACGATTCGGTGAATCGACGCCGCGAAGTAGTCGTTCTCCTGTTTCGTTTAGGATAACAGAGGTGGTTGATATGAATATGACACAGTAGTAAGTTATATTTCACCGTTTATTCCACAACTTATAACGAGGATAGTTACACTGGTGCGTATGTACGAGATGAGTGACTGAGTGATCTGCGGGTGTGTATACCCGCTCGAAGGATGTTGACCGTTCGAAGGATGCAAAAACAGTACTCTTGGAAGACGATGCTGTCTCGGAGGAGAGCTAAGGATGAGTGTGTCTAGCGCACGGGACCATCGGATTTGTTGGTGCCGATGTTATTTAGGAGAGTGAGGGAATAGGCTTCGTTTTTAATTGGTTAAACGAAGGGTCTTAACCGCCCTCGAGAGAAAGTTGTTAGTGGGAGGAAAGTTGCAGCGTACGTGACAAAAACTGACTTTCCCTTGTTAAGCCGTGGTGGACAATAGTCTCTAGAAATTCCTCCGAACCAGATGTTTGTTTCGTTTGAAGGACCTTTTCTAGGAAATCTATGTGATTTATGGAAGGTCCTTGACATCATGGAAGATACGCTGCGAGTATCCGAAGACATCTGGTTGCCATATTGCCTGCGGTGTGTGGCCTCGGCTAGGTAGAGTGTTACGTGACGTAACAATGTTCAATCATTCGCGGAGAGACGCGATCGCAGAGATTCCCGTTACGATTGTTCAATCGACGCCGCGAGATGATCGATCCCCTATTTCGATTAGGATAATAGAGGTGGTTAATTGACTGATGTAACAGATCTCTGTTTGTGTTTTATTATGACACCTTGTATACAAAATGAGTTGAGTTAAAAGAAACAGTTGTGATGTTTGACTCGAACAGAATGTATAACGTAAAGTCAGATGATGAGAGGGCGAGAGCGTAAGAACGAATACGATGTTTGTCAAGCTGATATAGCGGAGGAAGACTTAGAATGGGTGGATCTAAGGACATGAGATGAGCTGATTCGTTAAGGGCGAGTTTTCGTTAGGAGAGTGAGGGAAGGAGACTTCCTTGTTAATTGGGTAGTTGCAATGTTGGTGGGTGAGGAAGGATGCAAGCCGCCCTCGAGATGAAATTACTAGTGTGATGCCTAATACGTGAGAAAACCCAACTTTCCCGTGTCAATCTGTGGTGGGCAATAGACTTTAGCAAACAATTCCGTAAAAGAATATTTGTTCGGTCTGAAGGACCTCGATTAGGAAATTCCTGAGATTTATGGAGGCTATTGAGATTACGCTTACTTGAGACTATTGAGGGTACGCAGTAAGGATGTGAAGACATCTGGCTGCCATCCTGCCCGCGGTGTGTGGCGGGGTCTAGGTAGAGTGTCGCTAGACGCAACACGTTATTACTATTTTCGTTTCTGTTGATTCCCTTAGGTTCATGTCAGTTCAATGTAGAATATCCGAATTTCTAATCTCTATTAAGCTTGTTGAACGTTTTAAATTCTAGCTAATTAAGTTAGCTATGTCTAACAACTACCACGAATATTAATTAATTCTAGAATAGTTACAGTTCATCGATCGCATATATATCATATGTAGAAAATAGTTTTATAAATATTTTTAATAGATCTTCACCGATTTTAGGAAATAAGGGAACAGCAATAAGGCAGTGTATATAATTCAATTTCGACAGAGATAGATTTAAGTTAACCTGAGATATAGATTGTGAGTATGTGAATGCTTATTTAATATTATTTATGTTATTTGTGAACTGGTAGAAAAGCTCCTTTCTTTCCGATTTCGATGATTTTTGAATATGTGTAAAGCTCACATTTTGAACAACTTTTTCCTGTACGTACAAGCGACACGGCAGTTCGCTGTGGAGTGCCGAAGCGTGCAGACGTGTCTCTAGTGCCCAGCGTAGTCCGAAAACAACACGTGTCGCCCAACCGTCGAAAGTGAACACAGCCAAGTGTCCCCTACCCTTTAGGGAGAAGAAAATCCCACGCACCTAACCCCAACCCGAATACTAGCCTCATAGCCTCACGACTAGTTATTCATTCCGAATTAACTAGCTCGATGATGGCCCAGCAATCGCGACCAGGCTCTCCGGAGCAGACTCGCAACTACCCCGCGCTACCTCCCCCGTGGCAGAAGTGTAGCAGAACTCTCCGCACCAACGACGCTAATACTACCAAGAAACGGAAAATAGAAACAACAATACAAATAAACACTCACAACAGGTTCGCCGTATTGGAATCCTCAAACGACGCCATGGAAATCGTAGAACTGCCACCAAACCAACACTCACAGAGAATCCCCCTCCCCCACCAATATTTGTGGACGACGTCATCGACATACAGACAATGATCAAGTCCTTAGAGAGAGATATCTCCAAGGAGGATTATAACCTAAAGATAAATAACAATAAAGTAAAAATACTGCCGACGAACCCAGAAGCTTACAGAAAACTCACCAAGATACTTAGGACCCTGAACGCCAACTTCCACACCTACCAACTCAAACAGGAAATGCCTTTCCGGGTGGTCCTACGAAACATCCACCACTCAGCAGTCATAGACGAACTCAAACACGAACTCTTAAAACTCGGCCACGAAGTCATCAACGTAAGTAATATAAGGCATAGAGTCTCGAAAGACCCGTTATCCTTATTCTTCCTAGACATAAAACAAAAGCCGAACAATAAGGAAATCTACAATATCAGTCGCCTAATGAACGCGATAGTAAAATTCGAACCACCGCTTGTGAAAAAAGAAATAGTGCAATGCAAAAGGTGTCAAAGGTACGGTCATACGCAGAAATACTGCAACCATACTTTCCGCTGCGTTAAATGTGCAGGCACTCACTTCACTGACCAGTGCGCCAAATCACCGGAAACCCCAGCGAAATGCATCCACTGTCAAGGGGACCATCCTACCAACTACAAAGGCTGCTCAGCCTATAAAACACTATACACAAACAGGTACCCTAAACTCAGAGCAAAAGAGGTATCCAACCAAACACCCAGCCCGCCGAAATTCACGACTACCCCAACCCCCTCAACCAACCAAACACCCAGTCCTACCAAATTCATCACCACCTCAACCTCCTATGCCCAAGCAGTATAAGGCATCCAAAATAACCCGAATAGCCAAAGGAATCTTCCCCAAAACAGTGTCCCGAACCCACCTAACACAGATAACTTCTCTAGGCTTGAAAAGCTAATAGAGAAACAATCAGAGCAAATAAATAACTTGCTATCGCTACTAACACTCATCGTGGATAAATTAATACGCCCCGACGCAAAATAAAACCAAGGCGCATAGCACTTTGGAACGCCAACGGTCTAGCGCAACACAAACGTGAACTAGAACTCTTCCTAAAACACCAGCAAATCGACGTAATGCTCGTATCGGAAACCCACTTCACCGATAAGACCTACCTGAAAATAAATGGTTACAAATTCTACCATACCCAACACCCCAGCGGAAAGGCCCACGGTTGCACCGGAATAATAATCAAAGCAAGTATTAAGCACTACGAACTTCCATCATTCCAGAAAGACTACCTCCAAGCAACAAACGTAGCAATAGAAGACTGTCATGGCACAATCACCACCTCAGCAGTATACTGCCCCCCCCCCCCCAGACACTCCATCGCCAAAGAAGACTTTGATAACTTCCTAGACACCCTGGGCAATAGATTCATAGCTGGAGGAGACTATAACGCCAAGCACATCCAATGGGGCAGCAGACTGGTCACAGCAAGAGGCAAAAACCTCTTAAACAGCATAATAAACAACAACCTCAACTACCTCACCACATACGAACCCACATACTGGCCCACTGACATCAACAAAATACCCGACATTCTCGACTTCTTCGTAACTAAAAATATCTCATCAAGACACGTCCAGATCAACTCCTTGGCTGATCTGTCCTCTGATCATTCTCCCGTGATAACAACAGTCAGTTCAACAATCATCGAGAATACACCTAATGGCTCCATTCACAACCAACACACCAACTGGCAGCTCTTTAGAGAAGTCTTTACACACTCAACTTCAGCCTTAACTCCACTAAAAACAAAGGAAGAAATCGAAGCAGCCACGGAATACTTAAACACGAGCATAATAAACGCAATCCGCCTCTCCACACCGACAAAGTCATCTATCAGCAAACAAGAATATCCCCAATACATACTAAAAAAAAAATAGCAGAAAAACGTAGACTAAGAAGAGTATGGCAGACCCATAGAACACCGGATGACAAACGCAAACTAAACAACGCAACTAGAAAGCTATCCAAAACCTTAAAAAATTATAAAAACGACTGTTTCCAAAAATACCTCGCCAGCTTATCCCCCACAGCCGACTCCAACTACTCACTATGGAAGGCCTCCAGGAAACTCACACGCCCCCCACAAATAATCCCACCTATCCGCCGTCCGCAAGGTGGATGGGCGCGAAGCCCTATAGAAAAAGCCGACCTGTTTGCAAAACACTTGTCAAAAGTATTCAAACCCCATTCCCCCCAAGCCGCCGCGGACGTTACTGAATACCTGCACACCCCCTTCCAAATGTCCCCTCCTATCGAACCCTTCTCCTCTGCTGAGACTATAGAAACAATCAGTCGCCTAAACCCCAAGAAAGCAGCAGGACACGACCTAATAGGCAACAGAGCAATCAAGGAACTTCCCACAAAAGGGATAGCACTCATCACATCGATTTTTAATGTTATCCTTCGCCTGGAACACTATCCTAAGGCTTGGAAAATCTCATTGATTACCCTCATCCCTAAACCCGGTAAACCGATATACGAAACCAGCTCCTATCGCCCAATCAGTCTTTTACCTACCCTGTCCAAACTATTCGAGAAGATGCTCACGAACCGACTCCTTCCACTCTTAGAGAACTTGAAAACACTCCCAGATCACCAATTCGGCTTCCGAAAACATCATTCAACAGTAGAGCAAATCCACCGCATAACTCATACGATCAGCCAAACACTCGAAAAGAAAAAATATTGCTCAGCGGTTTTCCTAGACATCCAACAGGCATTCGACAAAGTATGGCATGAAGGGCTACTATACAAGCTTAAAAAGATCCTACCTCACCCCTACTACTCCATCCTAAAATCCTACCTAACCAATAGACAATTCATGGTTAAATGCCTAGACGCCACTTCCGCAACATTCCCAATAGAATCCGGCATACCCCAAGGTAGTGTCCTCGGACCCCTATTGTACTCCATCTACACTGCCGACCTACCTATATCAAACGATATAACAATAGCGACATTTGCAGACGACACAGCGCTATTAGCTACCCACGCAGACCCGGTAATAGCCTCATCCACTCTCCAGCGAAGTCTCGACTCCATGGAAAAGTGGTTTCACAAATGGGGCTTCAAAATCAACGAAAAGAAATCCTCACATGTAACCTTTACGCTCCGAAAACAAACCTGCCCCCAGGTCACCATCAAGAATGCAACAGTTCCTAGCAGGGACTCAGTCCGATACCTGGGCATGACCCTGGACAGGAGACTAACGTGGAAGAAACACATCTCAGATAAAACGAAGCAACTAAAGGACAAACTAAAAAAACTCTATTGGCTCACAGGCCGACGCTCCAAACTAAACATACAGAATAAAATTACCCTCTACAAGACCGTAATAAAACCTGTCTGGACCTACGGAATCCAATTATGGGGAACAGCAAGTAACTCCAACATCGAAATACTACAACGCTTCCAATCGAAAACGCTAAGATCCTTAATAGACACACCTTGGTATGTTACCAACGAAACCATCCATCGCGACCTCAAGATACCCACAGTCAAAGAGGAAATAGCAAAATACAGCGACAGATATAGCAAAAGAGTCAACAAACACCGAAACCCCCTAATCACTGGACTACTTGACACGACGGACCAGATTCGCAGGCTGAAGAGGCACTACCCGCTAGACCTAAACGCTAGATTCATTTAGTTATCCAAATTAAGCATATGCACTTACTAATAATACTTATAAATTATACCTATCTATAATAAGTATTAACTTATTGTAAATAAACAGCCATGTCACTGCGCCACGCCAGAAAAATTACTGAAAATTCTCAACGCGAGAATTGATTGTAATTTCAACAAACAAATAAAAAAAAAAAAACAAGCGACACGGCGGTCGGTTCTGATTTTCGAGATATTCGCAAAAATCTCCCAGTACTACTACAGTACATTTTTGCCCATAGTTGTGCATCTATGGGTGCGTACGTGTCAGTATTGGTTGCCTATCTTTTGTAGTTTTGTTTGTAAACAAGGATCAGGCGAGCTTAAAGGCCCTGTGCACAACTGTGTATACGAGAAATGTCTGTTATAGCTTATAACACAATTAAGATTGAATATCATCAATGTATTGGGTTGAGGTTTGGGTTAGGTTTCCCAATCAATTTTTTCAATTCATTGGCAACGCTTGCGTGAAATAATAACAAATTAATTATAGAAATAGCAGACGAATGAATAATTCATATTATTTTACGAAACAGAATAATCGTGATGATGTTCGCTTTTAATTGAGTTATAACAGACATTTCTTGTAGTCTTGCGTATGCAGTATAATCTTGAAGATATTTACATTTAATTGAGTTGTAACAGACAGTTCTTGCAGCCTCGCTTTTGCAGTTACGCAGGGGGCCCTTCAGCTCGCCCGAACCACATCTAGAAACAGAAAATAAACGGTCGGTGACGGCCAGCAACCAATACTGACACATACGCTGCCACAGACGGAAAACTATTGGTAGACATAAACTATAGCAGCGCCGGCAGGTTTTTGCGAATATCTCGTAAACTAAGTCTGACCACTGTATAGGAAAAAGTTAATCAAAACGTTAATTTCTATAATTGAATTCAAAACTATCGAAATCGGAAGGACGGAATGTTTCTACAAGTTCACCGCGTTACTAAATATACGATGGCCTTAAGTCCTTTTTTTCGAAACGATATTTCCCTTCAAACCTGAACACTCTGATCACTACAATTGATTAAAACTCGCTGAAATAGCGACCTATATTTGATTCAGCTTAAAATATTATCAGTTTTATGGCTTATTTTATACTGTTTGTTTACTAAATGCCTTATAACTCGCAACGTTTCGCAGCGATCTAATCTTCACGTCGAGGATTACACGTCATGTTCTGCTAACCGCTTTGTAAGATAAATTAATTAATCCCGAAAGGAATTCCAATGAATTTAAGAACGAACGATTTCACAAATTTCTTCTCTTTGATCGTACCTACTGGCCATACGCAACTTATATGCCCAATTAAACCAATGACGTGTATGCACGAATGTACACCGGCACAATTACAAATCAGCCGAACGAACGTGATTTTTCATCTGTCGTAAATTTAGCCCGCGGCGCCAGTTCGATTATTGTTCCGTGATCGAATTCGCGTACATATATTCGTAGATACCAATTAAAGGTTGGAACGATCACATGCCAGCGAGCACCTTCATCTTATCCGAAATTTCGCGCCTGGTATGATTAACGTGACGTTCGAACGCATCGAACACCATAAATTCCTCCCTCGGTACTTCGTTCGCACTATGGTTAGCCATACCAGTCCGATGTACATGCTTATTATTTGTGTTATAAATTATGTTGTTACCGGTATACATGGCATAATCGGTAATAAGCATTGATTAATCAATAATGTGGTTGTGTTATGTTTCTATTTTGAGCTTAAACAAATTATTCTCGTCCTCACTGGGAGCAGGGTTTTAAGGCACTAACGGAGAATATTTTCTTTAATGTTCCGTAAATTTCAGATAAATATTACGATTGTCCAGATTTCAAGTTTTGTAAAATTTATAGGTATTTATACCTTATAAAATATACGAAGTCTGTAATTTACATATTTTATGAATTATAAATCTCCTAAAATATGATATAAAATTCGTAATTTACGTGTATTGTAAAATAAAAGATTCACCAATGTCAAATTCACCAAAGTGAACAAAAGTGTACTTGATGAAAATGATGGTTCAAAAATTAAAACTCTATACACGCTGGAGAAAATATTGGCGAAATTTCTACATAGCTCAGAACGTAATTCTATTTCGAAGAGCAAATAGAAAAACAGCTGCGATATTTTCATAGATCCGCTATTTTTTATATTATATATTACATAACAAATAACGACGGAAGATTACCAGCGAATTTATTTTCACATTGTTTACAGTTGTAGATATATGAATTTTGATAAAATTAAGAAGAATTATTCTGGCGTTGAAAACAATAGCTACCGTATGAATAATTGCGTGGTTCCTTAATGCAGACACGGAGCAAGCAAGGATTTAAGCAAATGGTAGTAGACCAGAACTCGTATGCTCCTAACAATATCAACTTTTTTATTTATATTCTTTTCTCGTTATTAATCTATTGTGTTATTGCGTACGTAACGCGTGTGAAACTAACGTTTATTCTGGTTTAATGTGCAAAACTGCTTGAGAACGAGATAGAGAAAAAAAAGTTGCTTCTTCTAAATCGTAGAATGTTTCGAGTAATTGAAGCAGGAGAATGTTGTGTATCGCGTGGTTCACCGACTTTATTAGGTCAATTGAACACGGTTCGCGGAACGACAACTTTTCTAACTTGTCAGCATTTCGTAATGCATTTCCCATTGACGATACATGTTATTTAGTTATTTGCAACTTGTTATTCATCGAATGTAGAAAGAATTTTTGCTGTGAAACTGTTTAAACCATGGCAAGCGTGTAACGAGTATAACATCGACGACCGTGCAATTAAAATATCTCAACGTCGACGGTATTTCGGCGTGCTTCGACGTCATCATTAAAACAATTTCCTCGGTTTTCTATCTGAGAACCAGATACACGGGGATGGTCGTTAATTAGACGCACATACAGTAAGTAATTGGAAAAATGAGATCGTGGAGAATAGAGAAACTAGTAACGGGTTACGAGATTAATGGATATAGGTACATGTATAAGAAAATTATCGAATCGTTCGAGGTAATAGTCGACTGAAATCTTTGGTACAAAACATAATAGGCAAACGAAGATAATTGTGAAATATTTTATGATTTAAGAATGGAGCAAGACGTTGTTGAAAAATAAGATTTATTATGCAACAATTTATCATTTAGAAAAGTAGAATTTAATGTGTTAAAAAAGAAAAAAGAATACTAATAAGTACCTCAGCGGTTCTCACTACTACAATTTTATCATTCAAAAGTATATTTCCACTGTTGATGTATGTCTCAACCCTGACTGACTACACTGAACTTGCGAAAGACGAAATAAAAATATAAAACAGTATAAGGTAATTAAGTATACAGTTTTACAGTTCTACATAGATTTTCGAATTGGTTTAACATTTTACCCATATGAAATTTTCTGATGTTTTCTATGGTAAGTCTTCAAATATAAGGCACATTTATCTTAGTATCGAAGTTCTTTAATTCTGACGGTACACATTTATGAAAAATTCGAGTAAATTCCCAAAGTATCACAATATACGAGCAAGAAAATCCACTAATTTTCTCCGCGTAAAAATTAAATACTCAAACACCTCAAGTACTCGGACTGACACCATAGTTTACAATAGTAAAAAGAAAAAGGCAAAGAATGTACGCACGAGGAGCCTAGAGAGCTGTGAATGAATTGTCGGAGGTAATGAAATACCAGGAAATTTCTTTTGTTTATACCGTTACTTTCCCTAGCTGGTAGCCAGAAACCTTTCGGAGGGAGTTGTTTCTGTAGGAAAAGCGTTGAAAGCCAGGGTGAAGGGAACCAGGGCGCGATTCATTTACGCGAGGCTCACCTTGCTGCTTCTTTTTACGGCGTGTGCCAGCCCCAATTAGAGGCGGTTCGTTGCCCAATTGCCTGACTTGTTCTCGAAAGTTTTCGCCGGAAAGCGTTGGTGAACATCTCGTAAATCATCACGTGCATGAAGCTATTAAAGGGGAGAAAATAGGTAATCGTTGTTAAGAAACTTTTATTTACGTGAAATGTATCTCCAGGGAATGACACAGATCGGCTTTGCTAATTTGTTTAACAAAAAAACTCGAAAGAAGAAACGCGCACTGACGCTGCGTTTCGGTAGTTTAATTTCAAGGTAGGTTTCCACCTGGTATTACCAGTTACACATACTCGCGAGCTTTATACGTATTGTAGTAAAATGTGATGCAATTGATTAACTTTCACGGAACGCGCTAATAGAAATTTATATTATAGAGGTATCGATCGCCAATTTAACGGCTTGGTATTTAGCTATTTTAGTGTTTGAAAGAAATGGCAATTAAACGACCATTAAATTCCTAAGCTTAACTATTTACGATTCCATAGAAATAGCAAAGGAAAATGTATTAGGAAAATGTAACATATACAGTAGTATGTGTCTATGTAAGATACGTGACAGTATGTATCGAATAATTGTTGCTATAAGACAAAGCTTAACTTATTATACGAAAGTTACAATAAAAAAAGGAAAAAAGTGGTAAAAGGGTAGTCGTGCTCAACCTTCCGTCACTTTACGTACCGAGATCAGTACATTGGATATTATTGTTGCGAAAGATCGTTTGAAATGTCAACCGATAAACATAGTTAAAAACTAGCGACGAAAAAAGTAGCTTTGGGTATCCGTGCACGCATCCATGCGTGTTAAACTTCCAACGAACGATTTTTAATTAAACTGGGCTCCGATCGGTGTTAGACAAACAAGTTTGCCTTTACCTATTTACTGTCTTATATGCAGATTGCCTGAAAAACGAAAGTATTAAGTAACTTGTTTTCTTGTTAAATTCTTGTGACTCTTAGTTACTTCATTGCGACTTTCTGCAAATGATTTTCTTCAACGGTTGAAGAAAATCAGAAAAAGAACGATGCATTATTCAACGATACTTTTCTCTTATCCCATATTTTGCGTTCGATCCTTACACGAACGCTTTCATTGAACACAAAAAATAAAAAGAAAAACACGGAGAATTTCTCCATGTAGTTTTGTGTTTAATTTATAATGAATTCAATTTACATTTTTATGCATAGATATCAAACATTTATGCGATTTATACGAATATTTGATACATATTTATCAAATATTTATAATATATACGAGTATTTAATGATTACAATGTGAAATATGAAAAGAAAATTGAACAGATAATTGGTCTTTATTGATATTCGTGGTATAATAAAGTACATGGGAAAAAAACAATTAGATCTGTTTGATACTAAAAATCTTCGGATATTATAAATCATATTCTAAATTATTATAAAATTATATTAATTTATAATAATGTTATAAATTCACGTTATTGAAAGAGAGGCTCCAATTACTTACCCTAATATTTACGAACAGCGATGCGCACTTGTCGTTGTCCCAAGCCGTTATCAAGACGTCTATCCGCTATACGCTTACAAATGAGCGTGCCGAAGCAACACGAGCTTAACGAAAAGAAAAGTTCACGTTCGATAAAATGTATGTCAGAGTCGGCGCATTCCGCGAGTTATGACTCTTTTTACAGATTTCACTTCGGACAGCTATCTGTTCCGTTGCCGATTCAAATGGATTTCTGACGTAACGACCCCGTTATGAAATATTTCGACTTATTATTCGATTACTGGCGACCTGTGCACTTCTGTCGGCGGAGAAAATCAAAAACCACGAGGAATTTTATACGCTGTCAACGTGCGTGATCTTTCCGCAAACGTGAGACGAATAATTCGTAAATTCAGCATCGTTGTCATCGTGAAATCATATCGTTTCTGATCGTACTTACATCGACCATACATGCTTGTCTATTACGACTGATTTCCCAAGGGATTGTGAACCGATAGAAAAGATGAAAGGAACGCAGGCTAAGAAAAGTGAAGTGAGTAGTTAGAGCCCCTCACGAAATTTTAATTCGCACGTTTTTAAATAAATCCTCTGCTACCAATTGCGAAAGAATCTTATTCGTGGCCCTTTCGTCGCTTCCTTATTTATCCTCACGCCTCAACAATTACGTTATTGCATCATTACACTATGGTCGAATGCTTGAAATTACTTTTTACAGGTATGTGTATACTGAGTAATTACATTTTCTGCAAATTTCGTTATTAATTCAAAATTAATTTTACATATGTTACTTGAATATCTTTTTAATTAAAGAATTTTCTAAGATAACAGTAAATATTCTAACCTGGCACATTTTTTATGTGCAGGATTCCATGAAACACGTAGTGATTACACTCTTTTGATGGATACCGTATATCGCAGTGCTAACACTGCCCTTTGACTTATGCCCATTAATCGACATTATTAATCACCAATTACAAGATGCTTGGAGGCAATATTCGATTGAGCGTAACGATGAAACCTTTTGCTGGAAAGCGTTTCTCGTTGCATTTACGGGCGATTTCATCGGACCGTTTTTATTAAACTCGGAATTAGATGTCGAAAGCCTCGTGGTGGCTCCATAACAACATGATTAATGAGATGTCCTTCCATATTCTATTAAAATTTCGAGTCAAGCGTAACGAGGTAGTTCAAAGTCATCGGAAGTCATCAACGTAATAACTCGCGATCTTGATGATGCGTCATCTCGTCCATAAATTCTAGTTATTTTCCGATTTTATCCTAATTAGGCAACGAATCACTATTAATTTTACGTAACAGATAAAATAATTTTCGTTCAATCGAAGGAAAAATTTATTCGGCCGCGTAATTTAATTACATTTAAAGTGATAATAAGACCGGCTGACGTGAATATTAGGTAGAATTAGTTCGTTAATTCGACGATTTTATGGAAGTAAAAATAATATGACTGTTGTAATAGCTTCGCGTGATGTTTCGAAGAAAAGTATGTACATATATATATATTGGATTACACTTGCGCTCGAGGGTTTAATTTGACATGAAAAATCACGTAACTGATACAAGAAGTACATTACTTATTGCATTTTATTCCGCATTGGTTCTTTAAGACACAGGTGATCAGTTAACTTTGCACAATCCGTCTAATTACAATTACCATTTTACGCCGTTTAATCGTCTTAATTGTACCCAAGTTCCTGTTACCAATGATAATTCAACGAAGGCGTAATACCTATCATTTGCCATGTAGAGTATACGTGATTGATTTTATCCTCCGTTATTAACATAATGAACAGGCATAGAGAAATTGCTCGAGATTTCTGCGAATTTTTCTCTCGAACTTTCTTATATAGAAAGTAGATGACCTGTCGATAGAATTTTGACGTGTGTTGGATCTTAATCGTACAGTAATTTGCAATTTGTTTTAATTGACTATCATGTATGTTTATTTGTAAGATTTATTAATAAAATAATAAACAAGACTTGCCCTCGGTGTAATCACGTTTAATGACTTTCGAGAAGACTATTGTAGTAAGTTGGCCAATCCACTCACGAACATTGTTATGCAATTATGTCCGAGATCTAGTAACCTATCACCTTATTTATATTCGGCTATGAATGAATCGAGCCATGATGTCGGCTGAGTAGAATCTATATTACAGGACCCTAGGCGGATTAGATTGTTCGTGTATCGTTCCAATTGTGACTGTAAGATCACTTATTGTTATTTGGGGTCACATGGTTCACGGAGCGGTGAATCTACCATAGCGGAGGCACGAGTATTTTCGGCCGTGTTAGACTGTCAACAAAATACTGCGTGATGATGCATGAACAACGATCGAATCGTTTTTATAAATCGAATCTCTGTATATTGATCGATGGTCGTGACTTTGTATCGTTATTGGTAAACTGCGGAGATTTATGCATTTATGGGTAGCTAATTTAAAAGTACAAAAACCTACAGAATGATACCTATTAGTTTCCACTTTTTTTAGTTCTTTTTATAAAAATAAGAGATTGCACTCAGATCTATGTATCTGAAAGCTTCTAATCAGACACAGAATTCGCACACAAAGATTTCTTATTACTATAAAATTGTATTAAAATATATTAAAGAGGCATACTTCTAAGCAATTAATTTATTATTTATTATTATTAATTATTAAGATTATCTATAATTTCCTTAATTACTATTCATTAATTTATTATGATGTTAGGCCTGTTACAGATGCGATATTTGTCAGCAGGGACCAAATGATACGCAATAATAATCTAAAAGTTGTAAAATAATTAGCACGTTAATTATCACTCACTCTAAGCACGCATTGAACCAATGTACTACTAAAAATCGCTTAAGAAACTCTTATGAGAAAGAGGAAGTTGCATCGAGCCTTATAGGAAATCTTGTCTTTACACGTGTACTTCAACCTTCTTCGAGGAAAGATCCATCAACTATTTCTTCTCACGCTTGCACACAAGGAAATGTCTAGTCTCGGAAAAACGAATTTACATTGTTTCTTCACGCACCGTACAGAGAAGTATTTTTTACTACCTCGACAGTAAACCTGTACATTGGATGGTTAGAGAAAACTGCTATACGAAGGAAGCATTTTTCACGCGTGTACAACGCATCACTTCACACACGGCAAAAAGCAACCAGTCACGTAAAAGCTGGAACGCGAAATTGAAAGCAGATCGACTCGTGATTCTTGATCAAGTAACCTCTTTCTATCTATTTTTAGCGTTAAGTACAATCTACTTAGCGTAATGCTGTTTGAAACAGTATAATTACAAGTGTTAAGTCGACAAAACGGTGAAACGTTGCTCAATGGACGTGCAATTCCTGGAGTGAATCACGTGGTTAAATCACACGTGCGTTTCCGACAACAGAATCTGACAGTGACCACCATCATCGATCTGCTTCGGTTCCCGTTCTTCTACATCGATGCACGCGCCTCATTAGATACAATACCGAAGCAATAAAACGTTAATTAGACTTATCCAACACTTGTTCGCTCGGCTTTTCCTCGTCAGTGATCTGGTTGAACGAGGCCTTTACCCATTTTAGTGATGCTGCGTGCAAATGAACCACTGTTTCCTATAAATTAATCAGGAAAATAGCACACGCGATTGTGGTTGTTCTCGATTGGGAGTTCGAACAGGAAATGTATCAGAGTTCAAGGAAAAGGAAGGATTCGAAGAAATGTCGAGTGTGCAAATTGGTAATTAACTTAGACCTGTGCAAATTGGAGGAGAATTATACTCTGGAATCTAGAAAGTTTCCTGTCGGTTGTAATATTGCTTCTATAGTATGTTATTATTTCTCTGTATGTTGTATTATCTTTAGGGCAGGTTATTTCTTTATATATTCTGTTGTTTCCTAAAAATACACATATTATAGAACACGATTACTTCCAATGAGCAGCAAGTAATGAAGGGGTTAAGTATATATGTCTTCGTTGAAAGTGGAGTTACATGAATTCAGTGACTTGAATTAAAAAAAGCTTGGGACCACTCCTCCAGTTTAAACCTGTTTGTTACTTACAAAATCGTTTCCAGTTTTCACGCTTCTCATTAATCAAGCCGCTTGAATTTAAGTAACTTGACCAATCTGAATCAGATTTGATGTCACGAATACGTCCAGAAACAAGGAAAAAGTCAGTACTTTCAAATAGATTCAATCTTACAGTGAGATAGATTCAAACTCCACCTTCAAAAATAAAAGCTATACTTTCAAGTGTAATCGTACCTTGACCAAACAGATTCCTTTTACGAGTAATTTAATCAGAAGATTAATCAATAGTATTTTTAGCATTGAAATCGAACGAAGTCAGACTATATATATGTATATATTATACATAATCTGTATATAACCTCCTGTGAGCACGTCGTTTGAAAGAATGATGTAAACTTGAATGAAAAAGAAAAGAATTCGTGTTCGGTCACACGATCGAAGGTGAAATGCAAGGAGAAAGAACTCATGTGCTCCAATGAAAAATGTTTATCAATTTGGAAATACCACCAAGCATAGCGGAAATGCGGTTGCAAGTTTTTCATTTCCTCGGAAGACATAGTTAGGTAGGAACATTCATCCGGTTGCGCTACATTTGATCGAGAATCTGGTCTCATTATTCTGCGCAATCGTTGGTTCGTTACGTCATTGTCCGTACACCTTCTAACCAGCCACGATCCTAGAATCAATAATATACACACAGTCACGATTTACATTCACGATATGGTATACCAGGAACAGACTTCTCCCATACGCGTGGCTTTCGAACGCTTTTACCTGGGCACCTATCTAATCCATAGCATTGAAAGAAGCCTAAATTCGCTCCGTATATTCCCACGTGTTATCTAATCCGATATGTACAAGATAGACAGGGAATAACGATATACATAAACATTTTTCGTGTGATCGAAACGAGCATGTTACAGTTTCGTTTCGACGTTTTCCAACATGTGATCGTAATAGGCCGATATTACGTTCGTACGAATAAATCAAACGCCAGGATCTTTGAAACAGTCGACTGGTGAATGCTGGTGATTAATCTTGTAACCGAGAATGCAAGTTTCTTGCGAATAATCGAATATTTCGCGAATGGAAATGGTCCTGGGTTGTCAACGATTGCCATAGTTCCTCGAATAAGGGGGATCGACGTATCGTAATTTTACAGATTATAGTTCCGCGAATATGATTAATAATCGGGCGTGAAAAGCGTATGCGTGAAAAGACACGGAGCTGCCCGTATCTTACAAAATGATCGCGCATTGAATAGCACGTTCCACGGTACATTTACTTTCAATCGAAAAGTCGCGCTAATCGGTCGACCGTTTGGTGTACGATATAAAGCCTAGCCGAAGGAAATCGCAGCAAGAAGTTCGTTAAATGTGGAGTAATGTCTATGATGAAACGAAACACGGTTATATGCATCGCGACGGAAAATGATACATTCTTTGGTGTATATATCTGTCAATCAACGGCTCAGTGAGAATTACGACATTAATGCTTGTCACTTGTTTCTACCACACCACGAAGATATGTACACTATTGTACACGCCTGAATAGAGAGTTATTTAACGTGGTTCGCCATTCTTCTATGGCAAGAAACATTCCTCGAAGACGGACGTTCTACCATAAAACTTGAATCTAAGAAAGGATTTATGCTTGCTGGTAATTGTACTACATCGTTGTCTAGATCGTACTCCCGATTTGTTATTCGCTCAAGGTCGATGAACTACTCAAAGAAATCGTAAATTTTGTGTAAATCGTTCAATTCAAGTCATCTATTTATGACACGCATGACTCTTTTCTTGTTTTTTCTTCAATTCATTTTACTGACGTTACATTGTGACCGCTTTAAAAATTTGTTAGGCTACATTGAGTTTCCTCGTTGGTTCTTCTGTACTGAAGTAATAAATTTTACAGGACAGTGCCTTCCCTCTTCGAGATCGCAACGCTGATTTAACAATTAGCTGATTTCCAACCGAAGGGAAAAAAATTATTTCATAATGTGCCAGACTTTCACGGTGATAAAAACTCGTCGCGATGATAAAGCTAGTGCTAGAGTATATGGCTAAATTTAAGAGAAAGTGTTAATTAATTTACGAGCTAGGGGATATGTATTCGAGGAAAAACTTATCTTATATAGTATCGATCAATGAAAAGAATCTTAAATTAAAGAAAAATCACATTTATTGCCGCTATAAAACATTGGAATAACTTTTTTCCTCTAGTTTCAACTGCTTCGTCTATTTATATCAAGCAGACTTCACATCGGTAATCTTAGTCAGTTACAACGAATAAAAATGGTCAAATGTGAACCAGTCTTCCACCCACAAATCGTTCAAAGCAACCAAACCGGTACCCCATGAAAATCAATAAACTGACTAATAAGCTCTAAGAATTTTACTTGTCCAATTACAGGAACGTACTACGTAATTGAAACGATTGAATTGCAAAGGAGACATTATGGTTAAAAGGAAAAGGAGCAAGACAAAATGTGAAATGTGAAATTCATCTGAACTGTGAGTCAATCACGTGGATCGGTTCTCTTTACTCCAACTACGACGACGAAGAACCAAACGAATTGAATTATTTTCAACGTTATTCCATCGAGCGTGTCAAGTGCCAATTGGCATCGATTCGCAGAGTAACGTGATCGCGGGTTACCTTTCGATTTCCGTGGAAAATATCGACGATGGCTACGCGAGATCGTTGAAATGTCGCGAAGAATGTTTCGGAAGCAGGTTCTGGCAAGGTATTGAAATGCACCGCATGTCCGATCTAAATCACTTTTCACTGGCACGCTTCGCTCAGTCTATGCAAGCTGCTTTCCTCCGACGTTGCTTTCCTTTTCGGAGAGAAAAGCAACGGTCTGGATAAGCCACGACATGTTTATCATTTTCCTTCACTTCCGGCGTTCTTCTTTAATTATCCGTTCCTCGGTTTTGTTTCTGTTTGTTTCGCTTTATGGCTCCTTTCGCTGATCTCTTTTTCCTAGTCTAATGCTCGGAAACTTTACTTAGCTACGATATCAGGTGGCGTGAAAGAAAAATTGAAAATTTTCTGATAAGATCTTTTACATTTTTTTGGTGAAAGTGTTTGAAAAGATATTTTTTTATGACAAATAGGATAAGCGTGGGAAAGATTAACCTTCAATGAATATATTTTATATATATTTTTGTTCGTGGTTTTCATCTTTAATAGCAAATTTCAAGAATATTCTTCGTATCCTTGGATTTAAATAACTTCTTGATATGTCATTTGTCAATTAAATCCTTCAGGAACTGTGGTGATCAACTTTATTGTTTGAAACGTAGAGGAACTCTTTTTTCTTAATTTACCTCAGATTTCAATATAAACAGGTTATTCGCTTTTGGAGAATTGAATATCAATCACTTATTTATGTAATGAAATTAAATAATTAATAAGATCGGGCGTTGATCAATTCGGTTTCTAAGAAGATCAATTATGAATGTGAATACACATGTAGATATGATACGCTTGTCAATCAGTTCCAACACAGGGAAAATCGAGGTATAGGAGTAACATCAGAACATAACCGTTTTTCAACGGTGGTTTCATTTACGTTGTAGGCCAGTAATTTCACGGAACACTAAGATCGGTAATCGATTCTCGATAAGACGGAACAGGTTTTCAGTGGATTAGATTTCGTCAGGAGGCACAAAATGTCACTTCCTCCATACATCATTCGATAATTACTACTGTTCCTTTTTCTCCTTCTCTCTGAAGGACCCAGGATGAACACGCTACTCCGTTGAAGTTCCTTGACGTAATAAATCCTTTTGATACGGCTCAAGTACCAATGACCAGCTTTTACGAGCTTTCGCTACGATCATTGCCCTGTGTTGGTGTCGCGTGTGCGATCTTTATGGCAATGAATAATTAAATAGTGTTCACCGTAAAACTAGTTGAGTTAACCCTATCATAGAGCCAAGGAAAAAAAAGCGACTAATGTATGAATAAATAATGACATCATTCGAATACTAGTATTACTTTTATGGGAAATTATTAATATGCAATATTATATAATGTTAGTATATTGCCATTCTCTTGGATCAATAACATCTTTTCTTAGGAATCGTCTTTTTTTTATATATCATTTTATTTCTGTCAATGATAAATGATTACATTTACGTTTGCAAAGATTAAAACTTAAGACATAACTGACATTGATTTATTTTTATTTACTCCTAGTTCACCTGTTGCGGTTAAAAAGTTCGTCTTTTTTCAGCAAATTAATTTTCTCTGTACCTTTTTGTTCCAAACAATCATAACAGTTATTCATAGATTTTTCACAATTGGCAGCAATAACGGATATTGAATGGTAAAAACGTGCTGGAGGTCAAAGGATTAATGAAACCACCACTTTGGATAAGTGGATTGAGACAGAATCAAGAATTCAGCATTCCTAGCTCTGTTTCCTGAACGAGACGGTAAAGATATCATTCGTAGTTAAAAAATTAGTCGACGATCGTTAGGTATTCGATCTTACGTTCCTACAAATTAAAATTACTATCCATTAAAGCGGATCGAAACATATTTTCAAAAAAAGTGGAAAGGAGAAATCGAAGACCGGCGAACCAGCCGCGAAGTGAATATTTTTACCCGACCCAAGAGTACCGGTAAATATGCGTACCACTTGAATAAATCTCGACAGCCGTCGCGTTATTCGACCGCTTTCGAAACGCTGGGTTAGATACGCTGACTTAACGCGTTCGCTAATCCGAGGATTTTTCACCGACCAATAAATAGTACCTGTCCATCGATATTTATAGGTGTATCGAGTAGGATTGGGGACAAACCTATTCCACCTGGTCCCTGGGTCTTGGTAACCAAGTTGAAGTTTCCACAATCCTGGACTGTGGTCTCATAGAAACTACAACGATGCTTGTAGATGATAGTTGCCAAGTAGAATCTCCGATAGATCGTTCCATATTGCACCAAAGTGATCTTCTGGGTATATCCAAGCTGTAAACTGCTATCGCGAAAACACGCAAATTACGATAAGGAACGGCAGAGTCGGGGACGTGTAACATGTGTCCGTGCGAGGAAGCTTCTAAAAGAACGCGAAACCTAGCTGGAGCGTAGACAAGCTGGCCGGCCCCTCCACGTGCGCCTACCACTATCAGAATCAGCCAGACAGGCCGATAGACGGTAGAAATGGGGGACGTAGAAGGGCACCCAAGAAAGCCAACGTTAGTTTGTCGCGATCTTGGTTTCGAAGTAAGGAAACCCCACCTAAAACCCCTTCACCTTCATCAAGTGGAGCTGGGAGTCTAACCGGGGGGAGAACTTGGACGTCACTTTTCCAGGTCTCTAAGCTCATTATTAGCGGCGCCTTCCAAACATCCGTAGGTATTACCACCTACCCGGGTATTGCTACTACCTACCACCTACTAACCGACACTTTCTGCCACCTCTCCGACCGATCCCTCACGTCTCGATCTGAAAAGGAGGTGAATGCGCGCGAGAGTGTATCATTGGACAAGGAATTGGGGCAGGAGCCAATAGTAAGGAGCGCGAGGTGGAGCGATAGGTTTTAAATAGATGTACAAAGAGTACACACTGGATTGCCACTAGTCGGATAAGATACCGATACACGCGTGTCTCCGCGGGATTTCGGGACTAAATACGTGGCCGCGCCGGGTCCCTCGACGTCGTCGTCGCCGTGGTGGTAGTTTCGCTTCCTTGGGGATATCGGGCGAACGGTGTGAAACCCGACGAGAGAGAAGTGACAGTTGAGATAGAGCGGCAAGCACAAAGAACGTCTCAGTCGGCGCTGAGCCATTGCCTCAGCAAGTCTCACCAGGAGATCTAGTTCGAGAAAGTTTTGACCGATTACCAACCATGAGATTCTCCAGTGGCTACGCGATATTCGTCCTCGTGACGATTTTTGCGTACACGCGGATCTCGTTCGCCATACGTGTCACACAAACCTCCGGTAGGAAGAACGGTGAGTCATTTTCTTGCTCTTCTACTCTCCTCTTCGTTCTTTTTGCGTCTTCTCAGAGCTTGCCTCTCTATCATTATCTACCTGCACCGTTGCTTCTTCCTTCTTCTTCTTCCTTTTTCGTCTTTCTTCTTCTTTTCCTTCTCCCTTCATCTTTCCTCTTCTTGCTCTTCTCACCAGTACACGTTTACATTTCCTTCCTCGGTTGCCTGCCCCGGTATCCTCGTCCTTCTCGATTCAAGGTCTTTGACCTTCCCTTGTTTCTTTCCTCACTCCGTTTTCTTCTTCTATAGCGATTCCTCTGCTAATATCCCCCTCCCCCGTTCGATCTTCGGCCTTCTTCCTGCTTTTTTTGCTTCTCCCGCTACACGCTGGGACCGTTTTCCTCTGCGCGTTCCCTGCGTTTCATTCAATCGAGTCCCGCCAGTACGTGAATTTTCGCGCGTCGATCTGACAGGCAGTCGCGAGTGAAGTGTACTCAAACTGTGCGACAAAATGTACATGGGAGAACAGTGCAGAATACTGTGATGTGTTACGAGATTGTACTTCGTTGAGGAAACGTGACATCGCTATGGTATACAACAACGAGATGCATCGAGACGATCATGTTTTCTTACGTACCTTACAGGTCTTTTCAATTTTTATCCAACTAATACCCTCATAAATGTCACAGTAAATGTCAGACGAGATTCTTATCTGTCGTGATTCTCAATCGACTTAGCAAACCGTGTTAGTAACTGGTGCTTTTTTTCTCGAATCAACGGAACGTTGTTGTTCGATTCGTGTATAATTGAATCAGAGGTATGATTGTTAATAGATTGATTTGGTTCTGTACAACATGCTTCTTCATCAGCTGAAAATTGAATAGAGTAAAAGGCTAATTTGAATCCCATTACATCGTCCATTAGATTTCTCTAAATTTCCTATTTTCTAACATTTCCGAAAATAGTGAGTGGTATACGCGCCTGTCACTAATGAACCCACATGTTTTAATGTTTTACATTAGCATATCAAATTTTCGATGTCTTGATACCGCGAGTGATAGTTCATGAGGAAAGCGACGAGCAAAAAGAGCGAGAAAGAAACCGATTACCAGTAGTCGATCGATTATAAAGTAGAAAAAACCAAGAGAGAGACAGAGAAATAGTGTGCGTGTTATGTGAAATTGCACCGTTACATCGCAAGCAAACTGCAACTACCACACAGTGTCTCGCAAAGGGGTCGTTCAAGGAATTAAGTTATTATGTCCATCTTGTATCCGATTGATACTGGATAAATACTATTACGGTAATTCTTGTTTTTTTTTTTCGCGGGGCTTGTTTTGTATCTTTGGCATTCATCAACATTTTCCGTAGTCTCCATCGTTATTCGTCGTCCGCCGACTGTGTAAACTTTCGATTACGAGTATAAATTCGATCTAGAGTATTCGACCGAGTTGAGTTCGTGCGCGCGCGAGCTCCAGTCAGCTGACGAACTTTTAATGAGGGGAACGGAGGCTCAAGACTAACCGACTCGCAAAACACGGCAAACGTTACACGATCGCCACCTATATGGAAGTAATTGCTATAATTATACCAAGCGCGACTAATCGCAATACATGTAGCAATTATTTCTCCAATTTCTGACGGTCATGCGATCTTCCGAACGACATCCAGCGCCAGTGATCTCCATTAGCGTCATCTAATTGAAAGTCAAAGTTGATAACTGCTTTTGTTGGATTTAAACAAAATATAACTACGTGATTATGAAATCGTGAAGTATAAATAGTGAAATATAATTAATCAGAGGTTAATTTGTACCTCGCTTTATGAAAAATTCATAGAACTCGACGATGCATCGATCATATCTCGTGCTCTGACAGAATGACAAGACGTTGAGAATTATTAACATAGTTAATGTTTTACTGTGTAAGCGTTTTTCTTAAATGGTGATTTTTAACGCTAGAATATCTTTGATTTTAATCGCAATAATGACGCCTGAACAATTGAATTGATGTTTCAATAAGGCGATTCTGTAATCAAATACACACGTGTATCGTTGAAATTTAAATGTCGTTATGCAATGCATGTAGATTGCAGGAAAATAGAGTTCGACGTAATTCGATTTTACGAATCTCTGCGAGATTTGTTTCATGAGTGGAGCGTGTTCGACATTTGCATACAACA
This sequence comes from Bombus huntii, assembly GCF_024542735.1. Taxonomy (NCBI): domain Eukaryota; kingdom Metazoa; phylum Arthropoda; class Insecta; order Hymenoptera; family Apidae; genus Bombus; species Bombus huntii. The sequence goes on along the minus strand of NC_066248.1, from coordinate 12,498,500 downwards.
ACCAATTGTTTCGGGTGAATTAAACTTTCCAGCCTGAATTCATTAACCAGATTTTCTCCTGAAGTATGCGACCGCACCAAATTCAGAAATTATAGAACTATTACGAACATTACCACACGTACGATTGACCGTTCCTTATCCGACCTGTGAACATGAAGTCACGTTGTTCTCTAGCAATCTAGTGAGTGTAAGAATCTAACATTTTTTCATTTATCCAAAATTATCGATCAATTAACGCTAAAAATCTGTGTAGGTATTTACGTGATACGAATGATAATCGATGAAACGTAAGGAACTCGGTGTTCATTAGCAAATTAACGTTATCGTGTTTCCTCCAGCAGATCTAATGGTCCTACAAACTTTTTCTCCCATTTTCTTTTTCTCTATCGTAACCCATTCAGTCGTTAGCATTGCTATTATAGTTTTATTAGGAAGCAGATGGCACAGCGCCAGTGCATATAACAGTTTATCGCGAACTGGTTGAACATGTTGTTCACCTACATATAGCGACGTTCACTGATTCTTCGTACACGCGTACGCGCTATCGTGATCGTGATCGTTTTCCGCTGAAATTCTCGAAACGGACGTAAAAATTACTCTGTCAGGTACTCAAACCTTGCTCGTCATTGTCTCTTATTCAGGTCCACGAGGAACCAGCGTTTCTGTTTCTATCCTTTACTTCCTCTTTACCTCTCCCTCTTATTCCATTCTCCACTTCCACCCAGCCAGTCTCGCGTCCTTAACGGTTCAAACGGGAAAACGCACGGCGTGTTCCGTGAATGAAACACGTCGGTGGTCTTGACATATCTTAGGAGAATCTGATCAATCCTCGTTCCTTGAGAACCGGTCTAATGAATGAACTATGTTTAAATAAGACGTTTAATTTAGAAAATTGAATAGAATGGTTGTATAGATATCTGTTTGGAAGGCTTGAACAAGATTAAAAATTTGGAAAAATGGAAGTTAGGGTAATACAGGATCGTTTGAGTCTTCAGTATCTTTATACGATTTGGTAGATTAATTCTTCAATTCTTTTTGTTATAAATAGGTTGTAGATTTCTATGCATTTACGACGAATTTGAAGACGCAAAAATAACCAGAATGAACGGAATGTACAAAAGTATATACATTTTTATATTTTATATATTAGTTATAGAATTCATTAAGTGAAAGAAATCGTCGCTTTACTATCATTACTTTGCATAAATTTTTGCAGCCCAACTATTTAGATTAAATTAGGTCAATGATCAGTAGACTCCGGACGTTTATGTAAATTCATGTCTTTATGAACGTAAATGAAAGAAGATTCTAACTAGAAAGTTGTACACCTTATTAGGTGTTAGCCATTTTTACTTTACGTTCTTCGAATACATTTACATATGCCATATCTACACTCTGTACATTACTGTTTATTTCAATTTTCTATAAATGTTAAAATAGCCGTATTTTACTAATCAATATAAATTCCGATCAGTCAGCTAATATTGAATCACTTAGTCTTCGGAAAGAGAGATGCTGTTCAAATTCGTTGAATCATGTCTTACAACCTTCCATTCCACATAAAATTCTCGAAAGTTTGAAACGTCTGAGAAACGGTTAGTTAGGCAAATATGCAAATACAAAATTGAAGACTGAACGTGTCACGATATTTTGCTGGAAATAAAAAAAGAACATAAACAAAATGCCTCCCGGCGCAAAAAATCTGAGGTACAATCTGCATGTATGTGATATACACTTGTAACAATATCTATACTGTCCGACATATTGTTAACAGGATGTCATCAGATGTTATGAATATATCCAAATTGAAATCTCCTCCTCAATAAAAATTTCGATTTATTTTTATTAGTATACGCAAAAATTAAATTATCTTCAAAACCCACATAGAATAAATAGACATTTATTATAACTAGCAGATCTTTATACGTTTCTAGGAAGTTTAAAAATGTAAAATTGCACAAAATACATATAATATGAAAAAATATATGAAATATCCGTTTTCTATAATACTTGACAGATATTTTCATAAAAATGTATAATTTAATTATAACACTCAATATATATAAGCATAATATAATATTATAATATAATTATAACATTAATATGTGTGTATGTGTATTTTTCGCAAAAAGTTTAATGCAATCAAAACGATCAGAGAAACTCGAAGAAAGCGCGCGTTTCTTTGTCGGAAACGAAAAACGGGCGGATGGACAACAAAGAAAATACGAAAAGAAACGGATGTGATAGAAACAGCAGTTGGTCGATCGACTTTTGGCGTGTCTCCGATCGTTTCCTGCTGTTCGATGGGTTCTTGTTATGTAGGTTGAATTGTTCGTGTTCGTGGCGAACAATTTGTTGCACTGGCGTGTATGTCTCGGATCGCAATCACCGGTGAAACCAGCAACATCGAGCGCCGCGGGTACGTCACGCGTGCGTTCCGTGCGATCTTCTGTTAAGAAAATTGATTCTAATGGATTCGAAATTGCACCTGTTCTATCTCGTGCGCGGCAAGTTTCAAACGAGAGATTGATTTTACAGTTCTTTACCGCTCGTGAACGTTTGATCTGATTGATAGGATAATTGACGATTGACGATCGTTTGTTTTTCTCATCACTTGTCAGATCATTACACAGCTATGGAATACTTAGTAATGTTTCGAATGACGAGTTCGATTGAATTAATATTGTATAGACGTTTTTCAACTCGGTTGGTATAACCCCTAAGTGCAGAAGACTGTATCTTTGTCGTTAACACGGCTAATTTTATATATTTTCCCCTTCGAGACTGTCAGCTTTTAATAGTAATAATACGATAGTGGAGACTACAGTATATTCAAATTTGGAAAGAAATGGATTAAATGCAATTTTCAAGTTACCATATTTTCATTTCACTTGTATTTCACTACTATGTATATTTCAGTAGAATAGGTCTCGTTCTATACTTATAATGTGCCTCGATAGTATAGGTTCCAATGATAGGACATATTGTTCAGTTGGAGTCTAGTTTCGAACTAGACACATAAATCTATCGACGAATATATGTTACAGTCTTATTTATACGGGGCTACGCCGAATAACATGTAAAAGCGAGTACGTGATTCCTTGTGGGAAAATAAGGAAAGTATATGTAATATAATTTTTTCATTCCCCGCTTAGTTTTCGAGGAAATCGAGGGAATCGAGTATTTATCAAGTACATGATCAATTCCGGACTGAACAGAAGTAAATAACTGAAAGGTAGTTGCTCTACGTACGAAAATAAATCAAAATCGTAGAATCAAGTTTTTTCACAAGGTGGTTTGTTTCCGAGGAAAAAACGCAAGGTAAACATGTTTACTCTATTTTCCTGAAAACAAAGTCTTAAAGGGAAAAATTTTATTCTGCATTTCTTTCGCGTGTAGGATGATTTTCTGTCGATTATTCAGTCCTGTCCAGTCTAGAATTGGACATGTTCAAGTATACCTTAAAAAATGCTAACTCGATTTTCTCGAAAATTAACCCAGGAATGAAAAAATTGTATTCTGTATTTCATCCTTATTCTTTCACAAGGAATCACATCATGCCCGGTTTTATATGTTATTCGGCTGGACCCTGTATTTATTTGTTTAGGTTTTTTATAGTTCAAAATACTCAAACTTTGAAATGTCTAAAATTCTCTAGATGTAGTAATGAAATAAAAATGTAGACTTCTCTTATCCTTAGAGACGAGTGGTCCATAATTATGGTCAGTAGAAAGCCCGAATTTGCTCGCTGAGTTCATTCGGTACTCGACCCTTTGGTCCTCTCGTTTGCTAAACGACTGATCCCATTAATCGACCTATGAAACTTGATGATTCCTTTCGTCTACAAAAATTAGCTTTACATAATCACTGACGCCCACGATTTAGGCCTCTCTATAGAGGTCCTCGATTGCGTACGCAAGTTAATGTTTGACGTAAGAGGAAAACCAATCGACGAGGTGCAGTCCTAAAAATTATGAAATTTGGAAGAGCCAATAAACAAGTCGATCAAATCGGGACGATTCGAACCCCATTTCTTTCTGACAGCACCGTAAGCAGCGAGCGAATTCGGTTCGCTAACATTGTTAACGTTGAAAATGTAGGGAACCTGTCATGTTTGAGGAACGGCCGTTACTAACGCAACGATACAATGGGTCATTTATCGCGGAGCAATTCGCCTCACGAGCGCCGTACTTTGTTTTAACGATTCCCTTAGGGATCCATTCATTTCTCAATGCAGCCACGCGACGCGAGGAATTTCAATCGATTGAAACAATTACACTGAAATTATAATCGATCGAAACAAACCAAATTCGATTCAACCGACTTCGAACTAGAAGAATTTTTATGCAAGCCATCGTGGAACATTTTTCTTTCTGCTTTGTTTCTTTTTTTTTTCTTTTTCGCACCAACTCTCACTCGATTATTCGCGGTCCCGTTCATTTCGAGCAATAACAGTAAATTTATTAGCCCTCGGGGCGAATCTCTTCCTGACTATTGCTCAACTTGAATCGCGCTTACACGTAGTCTTTCATAGTTTACCGCAAAATCACCGGAGGCAAGTCGGACGAGCCACTCATACAACGTTCACGAGGCCATAAAATCCTCGATCAAAATCACGGAGGCTTGCGCCTCTCTTTGATTCGTTCTATTAATTACACATCATTCGTACCAGTTCGTTTTTAGATTTCGTGATCGTGAAAGCGAACGAAGAAACGAAAAGGCTTTATCGACGAGGAATTGGTTTCATTGAGAGAAGAAAGGGATCGCCCCGGGAATATGAGTAACGGTTTTTGGGAGAAAGTTCCACCAACGATCACTCTTTTATGTTGATCTCAAATTTCTTACACAACGAAGCGTCACAGAGATCGAGGTTCCGCGCGAGTGGTTGATTTCACCCTATCTGCAAAATATACCGTGGTTAAGACTATCGATGACTTCCATACACCGCGTCTATAATCTCTGGTCAGTGATTCGATATGAACACCACACAAAGCTGTCAATATTTTTTTAAATAAAACTGAGACTCGTGCGATTTCTAAACGAAGTTCATTAATTTTGTACTTCAATGGCATTTAAATCGAATGAATTACCTGGCCAGGGGAATACGACTTTTTTTTAAATATGATGTAATTATAAATTAGATAAATTATCTAAATTAAACAATTCGTATATATATACAACCGTCTATGTATTTAATAATAATTCTAATCACCAGGAATAATTCATTTTTTATAACTATTATACGTGCATAGGACATATTATAGAGAAATGCGGTACCTATACGTTGTCCTAAACGTAATTTAGAATTCGTAAGTTTAATTGGTTGCGCTAATGAATACCAATCGTTCGCGCAAGCAACCATCGATCTTTTGCTCTGGACGAGAACTTTCGATTACAGTTAATTGCGACTTTTCTTGGTAATCCTACCAACTTTTTCAACATTTTTCAGTAATTTCACTGGTATTTCCTTAATTGTCGCAAGTTAATTGCTTTAGATGTAACGTATCTCGTAAATAAAGCTGTCATACGATGTAAAAATTGATTTCCAATTCACGAGAAATTCTTGTCTCTAAATTAGACTAGTGGGAATAAATTTGTGGTATTTTGCTTGATACACAGCGGGAACGATTGACAAATATCCGATGATTAACAGTGCGTAAAAATTATTTGCCAGGCACTTTCTTGTCGTTAGAAACCATCGGTGAAATCTTCGATCACGGTGACCCCACGCTCTTTTGCCTCTATCTGTACCGAGTTTCCATCGTATGACAAACAATTTACGATAAAAGGTGGTTTTACTTCTGACATTCTTCTTTTTAGTGGTTTATAATGGAATTTTTGCGTGTCACCCATTTCAGGGCATTATTTGCCAGCGATTGAAATAGGAGTGAAAAATGATAGGAACGCGTCTTTACCCTGTCTTAAGTATGGTTTAATTTCAGGAAAAGCAGTCCCTAAGAAAAGTGAGTAGTACACATAGCGAAACGATGTTTCTTATAAATGTGTCAGGAATTTCAAAGCTTTTTCAGGTTCAGATCAATTTATGAAAGGACACTAGAGAATTTTTTCCAATTTGCCAAATTCTTAAAATTTTCGTAGCAAATTCACAAATATTTGGGCATGTAACTAATTAGGATAGAAGTCCATTTATCGAAGCGAAATTTTAGTTAATGTCCGATTAACTGACTTTGTCGAATAAATTTACTGATCTCCTTTTACTTGATACGAAAAATCACAAGTAATAAAATGAAATCCAATAGATTAATTCGTAATTGAATGTAGAATAATCAGATACTTTTGGAAATGAAGAATCAAGCTTCGACTGTAATCCCTTTTATCATACTATATTTATTGTTTCAATTTACACAATCAAGAAAAAAGAAAGAAAGCATTCAATGAAAAAATACAAATTTACATAATCATTATTCCAACATAAGGGTAACAATATAAATTTCTTGAATAATTATTTCAACAAGAAATCACGCAGATAACGGTAAGAATGGTTAATCTCGTATTACATAAACTCCACTTAAATGAACCGTTTGCCCTTCATGACGTTGAAATAAATGTAATTCTACCGTACAATCATCCCCTATAATAGGACCCCATATAACATCACGAATGTTTTCACGCCCATTATAACACACGTCTATATTTCAAGCCTGTAATTACCGGTTTCCACAAAACGCACGAGATCCAGATCAAGGTCCCAGATCAATCCAGTAATCGCGTCGATTATCGGTTCCCCTTAACACGGTCAAAGATATAAAAACCGCGAAACGGTTACGTTAATTGTGCTCATGCTACGTGTTACTCGTCTAGTTGTCCCATTCCTAACCGGTATCGAATTCCGTTTCAGTGAGGTGTAAAAGGTAGGAAAGACCTGAGAAAGAAAAGTACTTCCCGTCTGGATCGATGCAATAAATACAGGTAATAAAGGCACGTTGGATATGTCCACATATCCGGCCTAACGAGTGTTTTGCCACCGAACCTAAGGGCTGTTAGCGACGACTTTAACTAGAGCGTCAAAGTCTGCATTTAGGAATTCGCCAATCATCAATCATTCCCCATTCGTCACGGAGCCGCGTAACTTTCCTTCAAAGCTGTTTTCTGGCCTCTACCGTTTCGACATACATCCGTGAAAGTGTTTTCACGAAAAACATCAGACGTTCTTCACTTCAATTAGACCGTCGATTAAAATTGTCCGATTCGTCGAATCGAAGTTTAATAAAAAAAAAATTTTCATTCGATCCGTATGAAAAAGCACGCGAGAAGGAAGGAAACTGATCGCGCGAAGCAAGATCGAAGTTTCACTACTTTTTTAGTTTTAAACTACTACCGATTATTTTGATTAACGTAAGAAACTGATAAGCTGAGATTGGCCTCAGGTAGAAAGAAGAAATAGAAGTTTCTTTGGAATAGTGAGGCAGGTTGAAGAAGTGCAGGTGACTATCCTTATATATAACAACACCGTGAGAAAACAACTTTGATTATTCTTCCTGTTCTAGCTGATATGCAAAACAGGTAGATCAAGAACATTAATGACGTCAAAATAGAACGCTGAAAGAAAATGAATGCAATTTGCATTGCAGGTTAGATACTATAGTGTCGGATTTGAATTATGATCGAGAACTGGACTGGTGGGATGTCTGTAAAACTCTCCGGTCTACAATTACACAGTTATCATTCTGATCAAAAATCTGTACAAGTTAATTGCAGTCTTTCCACGATCGTTGATAACTTCTCTAATCTCTCTAATCTTTCGAATCTTCATTCTATTTTTATAAATATCAGTGATAGGGTTACCATATCCACGATCGCGTCTGTCTTCTTATGGGAAAGTCCACTTATTTTACACAGATTTGGTTTTATTATTGGTCAATGGTTACGAATATGGTTGTCAGGTTACGATCGAATGTACGAAGCATCATGTACTGCTGCACGTCTCTGTTACCGATTTCTCTATAGGCTCTACAATATATAGACTCTACATTACGCTACCTGCTGTCAGAAGATCGCCTTGTACCCGAGTTCATTCGTGCCAAAAGCGAAAGGTTCGACCGTAATAGAAGCAAACGCCAAGTCTCATATAAGCTGGCAAAGGAATAACTCTCCATTGATTTCAACGTGGGAAAAGGTTACGACGTTTGATCGAACCGTCGCGTCGCCATGACTAATTTAGTGTCGTGTCGCAGCGTTCAAAGAGCGCTGCCTTGAATCGGTCCGTACTGTTTCTCTGACATCTCGTCTTTTCTACAGAACGTCATATTTAGCGCTACTTTATCGATAGCGTTCGTCTTTTATGGAATCAGCTAATGAGTCGTTGAAAGTGTTAAATGGCAATAATCTTCCCGATTGAAATGAGAATAGTTTCATCGTGGCGAAAATGGGAAGCAACTTGTGGAAGTTTGGTCTTGGTGAGTAGTTATAAATATTGATGGACGAATCGTTTAAAAAGGAGGATCGTAAATGTAAGTGACGCGGAGGATAAGAATTACGAGACTTTATTGTATTACAAAGTTCAGGCGAATTAGGTTTCTTCATGTTTCATTGATGAGAAATGCAGATTATCCTACCTGCTTCATTACGTTCGTACATGAGCGCATATAGTTGCAGAAGATTCGGAACAATAACTGTATAAATAGATCCGTGTGAAAGTACATATCGTAAGAACATTAAAAGGCAGAACCTACGAAACTGACTATGAACGACGATCTTCTAAAAGGTGTGATTATGATACTCATCTCAGCAAAATACCAAAAAGGAAAGATTTATCTCTGAGGTCACCTATATAAAAACACTAATTCACGATGAATTATAATTACATATTCGTATTTACAATTCATTATTCATATTTACCTGACAATCCTAAAAAAAGATGTTATAAAGATGCAGTTCTCAGGAAAATACCAACGAAGAAAAAGTTAGAGTTACCGATGATTTCCTCTATACGTTGAGGCAACGATCTAAGAATTCGAATGTTCCGATCCCAGATTGTGAATCATGTTTCATTAGCCAGAGGCGTTAACAGCCACGTTCTACTCATCTACACATGTAACTTAAGATTTTCTAAAACGCGGCGATTCGTTTCCCGCTTGCTAATTAACAGTTAACCAGACCGACGGCAAAACTCTGGGAATACTATGATCCACGTTGCCACAAGAGTGGATACTTACCTCACTTCCTGCATTTAATGGGATACCAGTTGGCAGTTGCCCCACTCGAGCCACAATATAAAATAACCATGCGATTCATGCATGTTCATAGAGAGAAGGAGTTGTGGTACAGTGGGTCACGCGTCGCGACATGCCTTTATTTTTGCTAACCAAGCCAGCCTACATCCTAACATGGGCCTCGTTGCGTCACTTTACTACGGCTCCACGCGATCGCGATGAAATAGTAGAATCGTTTTATTGTGAACGGGCAGCCTACCACGAGGCAGATTTGATTTAATCGTCGTGACGTGATTCCCGTCTTTACCATTGCAGACTTCTTTCTGCGAAAGGATCAGTTGTTACGTCACGAGAATTATAAATTCAAATAATTATTGATGTACTGAAGATCTTCACACAGCATTTACGGGAAATTTGACAATGCAAGAATTACGCTAAATATGGAAAAATGTATATAAAGTATCCAAAGTGTAGCATTCGTTATGATATAAGTTCTATCTTTTTTATAATACTTCTAAAACTGTCAAGTTGCATTAACATCTGCAGTGTAATTATTTCTACTAAAAGCACCGAATCTAACAAAATGCTGAATTTTTGCTTTTGGTATTGTAGAGTCTGCAGCAAGAAAGAAATAGCTGCTTCATTTCAATCGTTTTTATTGAGATAGAAAAAAGGTGTAAATTTCATATTAGAAAATGTAGAAGTTTAGTGCTATGAATATTACTACACTATAAGTCTTTAGCACGTCTGAGAAAGTGATTTGATTTCGATTGATTCTGAGTTCGTTTATTCAAATTAATGAAAATTCGACTTGCCTCCTTACTGCAGCAACTCTTTCAACCGCAAAAAATATTTGTACTATATTAGTAAAGTTAATGTTGATTTTTACATGAAACATGATTACGCATACTTTTACCACAAGTACTTCAAAATTCAATGTAAAAACATTTCCCAATTGAAATCAGCAATTTTTTTGTCATTCTTACACGCCATATTTAAACATAAGATATGATACACGTTAATACTTTTATTATTAAATCGGTTAGTTTGTTTTGCCTAGCACGCTAGAAATTCCACGCATCGGTAAACCGAGAAAGTAACATGACCCATGGATCGTTTAACAAAATTTATCAAGCCGTCTGCGAACGTGAGAAAGACGGTTTCTTCCGGAACGAAAAAGAAAAACGTGTAAGAATTAAAACACTCGAAGGGAAAAGCGTTTCCTTTGTTGGCCGAATCCGCTTGGCGAAAATATTACGCCATTTCGCGGCCGTTTCACGCGACAACATTAGATAACGCGCTCTGTTGACAAAAAGGCTGACAGTTTTGACTAATTACCGGCTAACAAAGGCAACCGAGCTGGACAAAAGTACGGGATGCGTAACATTTCGTGTTTCTCGGTTCCATGACGACTATCTTCTTGCCACGGTTGTGTGCGTTTTTTTCTACATAAAATGCATGCTTGCTGTAATATCGTGTAGTCAATCAGCCGTTTATTCGACACGCTTGGACGACATTCTAATAAGCAAAACCAAATGTGAAACATTCGCACCACTACATCGACGATGCGGTTAGAAAACCGTTCGTTCTGGAATCTGAAAAAAAAACAAATGCTCACTCGCTCTACTTGTCAAATAACTTTAATCACGACGTTCAATATACGGCATCGTGTTGGTGAGATTAGAAAATTTTACTTACTAATTTTCTTCCACGCCTTCATTCATCGTATCTGAAATTGCTTACTGATATGTTATTCGCGTTGTCCAGATCTCGTTTCGATAAGAGTATAAGTTTAATACGTATAATAGAAATATATAGAATAATTAGTATAGAAATTATATATCCGTGGAGTCGAAAGCTACACCAACGGTGGCGGAAAATTTAAGGAAAAGAGATTCATGTGCGTTCTATTTGTCATCAAAAGCGGAGTATCTAGAACGTGCATTTTCCAATATATGTATACATAATTCTATCGTCTAAATCTCCCTGCTTATCTGAATTAATATTATTAGTGAAATCCTACAAGCTTTCGAGTTATAAGTTATCAACTCCATATAACAAATGCCCTTGTGTAATAACAAGTATGATAATTAAACAAATGAAGTTTCAAGAGTCAATTTCTCCTCATACTGCATTTATTTAATTTTATTTACAAAAATATGGACTGATTATAAAGACAGATATATTGTAGTAATTGTTGAAATTGAAAACCATATTCAAGTAAATATTCCGACAATACAAATAACGATGAACTGAATAAACAATTGACTATTGATATCGGTCGATTAGCGGTGTAGGTTCGCAATTTCGTCACATCCTGTGCCATTTGCAATGACTACGGGGAACGGAAGAAAGAGATTGAAAGAAAGAAAGCAAAACGGAGAAAAAGGAGACGAAATCGAGTTAGGTGAGCCTATTGTCCGTGGTATAGCACCTACATCGTTCGAAGGAGTGGGAAGTTAGCTTTGTAGGCATAAGGAACGGCACACGAGAGTGTGTAAAACGTGGAGACAGCGTGACGAGATCGGGAAAGTGGCGACCCGACGTCCTCGATCCTTGCTAAGGTTTATCCGGCATCCACCACACCCTTCTCACGCGTCGAATGGTATCTAGATTTCGATATGTCAAAGTGCATGCCTCATTGCGTTTCTCGCGCTTCTGTGCACACGTTTCTAACCATCAATAGCTTCCTGAATGCGCTTCCTCGACCGCGATGCTGTAACCGCCTGATCGGGATTTCTTATTTCGTTTGCGGGGAACTCGAAAGTTCAGCCTAGGCTATCGAGTAAAAGTGTTGTTGCGGTCAGTTGGAAGCTACGCTCCTATATCTTTGTATGGTTCTTTGGTTCTGATATTGGCATCGTTGTAAATATTGGTTGTTAGATCACGCTGTGAATTTTTAACGTTTTATTTATTCCTTTCTATGTTACATAAGACAGCATTCTACAATTATGTCGCTTTTCTTCATTAAAACCTTCTATCTAGTCCCTTTTCATTTGTTGAGATATCATACGTGTATCTCAGAAGTATCACGGCAGAAAATAATTTAATCTTGTGCTACGAGAATATCAGAACCGTGAAAGGATTCCAAGGGTTGCAAGTGGAAAATTATAAAAGTAATATTTTATTAAGTAATATTCGAATATTCTCTAGAGGCCACTCATTTTATCAGCATTATGTGTTTGGTAAACAATTTTTGTCTAAGTCTCTAAATAGTCAAATGAACGTTCTGGCTAACCTAATAATTAAGGGGAGCAATATAGATGGTTAATAATTAATCGAAAATAATTTCCCCACGGGGTAAAAAGATATTCGATCTTAAAAGTGTTATAGATCATTAGTTAATTAGAATATCGATGCTGAAAGATTGAATTATATATTAGGTCGACTGAAAAGTTTCTTTCGTTTTATAAAGAAATAATGGGTGCACAACATTTTCCGTTTTATATTAATCTATCGAATTGCATATGATCCATTTTGTTTCATCAAAATAAAGATCACAACGTTTGACAGATTAGGTTTCATGTTTGTATAAAGATGCATCGTTGTAAAAGACGTGTCTGTAAAAGAAAGACACTTTTCGGACAACCTAATATAATTAGTATTTCTTAGTAGAAAATTGTAATAAATAGTACATGTTATTGCGTTCGCCTATAGAGTTCGATCACATGTTCATTTATTTTAATTAATTTAGTAAGCTCTCGATGGAAAAATTTAAAGAAAATTAAAAAAAAAATTTTTTTATTGTATATTTTCAACTTCTTTTTTCGCGTAGAATCACCCCCTTTCCGCTTGTACCACCAGTTACCAACCACCCTGTATATATATATATACACACCATGTATCAACTTAATCGTTTGTTTGATATATGCAAGATATTACAGTTTAATAACGTTAACATTGCGACTAAAATCAATTAAATTTTCTTTCACGGAGAAAGACGTGGATAATTCTTGAAAGAGGAAGACTAATTGAACGGGTACCCATTAGCTGTGTAGGTTTTCACAGAAAAGAGAGATTTATTGCTTTGTAGCATAGATAACGAGTCTATTCACTACCGAAAAACGTTAGCCTAATTATAACAATGTTACACACGCACCACTTCACAGAGGTACAACGCTTCCGATGTCACACAATTACATCTACTAGGTGTTTAACTTTCTCCAACGATCTAAGAAATTTGACCAATGAAATTAACGGGCGACAGAGAAGAAACTGAAGTAAGAACGAAATACGACACCAAGGAGACACTTAGTAGGTGCTTGTTCACTTTCTTATTTTTAATCTCTACCCACGTATTACTGAATTTCCACGCGCGTTTCGCTAAATATAATGCAAGAATCGGCCGCCAATCAACGTAATTGACACAACATTACAAATTGTTGACGTCAGAAATCGTGAATTTCTACCACATATACAACTACGTTTCGTTAAAACAAAGTTCACGATAGAATCGCGGAAGATATTAACATAACGTGTTAATTAATATACACCCTCAAAGTGAAAATAGATTTGTCACATGCGGCGCAATGCATAAGCGCAAAGAAACACGCGTGTTTCCCTCGAAGCATTGAGAGATCGCGAGAAGTTTGTGTTTGAATAGCTTCATCCTATTCCGCGTGTCCCAGTTTATTCAGATTAAAACGCACACGTGTTTACACGTGAGAACACACGACAATTTCTTTGCACTTTTGCGACGCGTTCAATCCTTCGCGCGATTTTATTCTTAATATTATAATCGTCAACGAGGATGTCTTACGATACACCAACGTCTTCGCTATGCATGGAGCTTCGTATATGTACGACGCGATTGCATCGGTGATATCAATGAAATCATAATTACAGCAATGATCGTATTAGCCAACAGCATGTTTATTACGCATCCAACGCTTTCCAAGGAAATAACTACGTCGTTTCGTTGAAATTTGCAATGTGCACTTACTTACATGTATTCCTATATTGTAAAGTGTTTCGAGATAAGTATTACAGTTGGACTAATAATAGAAGAACACAGAGGCATATATGATAAGTCACGTTTCCCTTTATTAAGCGTTTAAAATCTCGTTGTATGTGTATCTCAGTTGTATTTGTATGTTGTGCATTATGGTTATCTTATATGGATACAATCTTTAAATTGAATATATCGTCTAAAGATCTTATGTTATTGCCTTATCGTCTAAAGATCTTATGTTAAGGGATATGTGTTTTTATTACTCTCTTGAATATTTAAAAAATATGGATTGTCAGGACATTTGTTCTATCATTGGTTTGTCGGAAAAAGTCTTAAACTTATCACCTACATATTTTCAGAATACTCATCTCTGGATCAAACAGATTGCTCCCCTTCTTAATCTTGTGCTAAAATATTTTACTTTGATCAGAAAATAGCACTCAAATCAATGAAAATGGACTTACCATGTCTTTCTTCTGTTGCGTTGAATTACATAGTCATATAGAAACCCAAGCATTACCAGAAACTTTGTTCAAATATAAAATAAGTATTTCATACAAATATCAAATATAAAATATCTTTAAAGCAAATAAGGAAATGCATAAAAAAGTCTGATTTTAACAAAAATTCGCGAACTCTATTAACAAACCACCACTTCTTCTTCCAACAAATAACTTATGCCAGAATTTCTTCAATCCCTTTCTCGGATTACTCTGCGTGACAACAGTCACCGCTAGGAAATCACTGGCGTGTGAAACACGTTCGGTTTCACGACGACTTGTATTACACTAGCGGATCTTGTATCTGCGGTTGAACGGCAGACGACGTTGATTATTGTCTATATCCCTGACCCGATGTGATAGGTTGGAACGTAACATGTTCGCAACGTAATAAATCCATAACGTACGAGATGCATGAGACATAAGGCGAAAAACTTTCTCGATCGGAATTTCCAGCGGAAATTCAATTTTTCCCCTTTCGATGATTTGCATATTCAATAGTCAACAACATTCTCTTAGTCACGGGAAGAATGAGAGTCAGCTCCTTTTGCCATCACGATGATTCAATTTAGCAGATGTGCGATTGTCATTTATAACGGGAAATAATATGTCTTGAAAAATTCGAAGAAATGCAATTATCGCAAATACAGTCGATATGAAAGATTACTATTGACAAAGATCGATGGTCAGCCCGTGTAGTACTGAGAATTACTCGATAATTCTTTTTTCTTCTTCTTTTTCCCTTTAGTAAACCACATAAATGGTAATCAGTTTCGAATTAGAGAGAAATTGATGAATGAATGGGTAATTTAATTGATTACATCCGTCGTTCGAGAAGTTTTAGAAGATATTCATAGTGGATTTAGTGTCATCCTGGATTTTAAACGAGACAACCTGTCAAAAATAATTAGATACCTATCTAAAATTTGGAAAGTTGAGTGTTCCGGAATTTCCGTAGATGGATTTGTATTCGAGATAAAATCAATCAGCGCCTGATTGGAAGAAATTTTGTAGAAGATAAAAGAAAGGAAAGGATGATAGAAATGTGAAAGATGTACTTCCTGTTCTATTGGTGAACTTGTCAGCGAAGTACCTCGAATAAGATAGCACCAAGATTTCGATGTTGAAATCGACGACAAGACGTAGGAATAAAATCTCTTAGAAAGTTCTGCAATGACAAGTACAAAAGACGCTGAAGTAGAAAACATCTAATTGAAATGCTTCCAGACCCATAACAATTTAATTTGATTAAGCTGTAAACGTGTCAGTTTCAACGAAAAAACAAGACCTCGAGTCAGAAAACGAATCCTGCGTTGCACAATTATTTTCCTGTATTTAATTTACGTCGAAAGTGTGAAATCGCAATCCACTGTATCCACCAGCAATTAAGATATAAAACTTGTACTAAAAAGTTAAAAATTGATGATATGTGAAAAGGTGTACAATGCAACGAAAAGAGAAACTTTATCCGTGCACATACTTTACAATGAATTAGTTAAATTCTCCCCCTCTCTTAAAAATCCTAAAATTTATTATTATAAATATGATCCATGAGAAATTATGAATTAATCATTCTAATCACGAATTCTAGTGTAAATTAACACCAAAGTAACTATATGCATACTGACTATTCATCTTTGACAGTAGATTGAGTATCGTTATGATCGGACACTTTTCGTTCGATGGTCGCGTGCAGCTCAATTGCTCGAAAGTGAGAAGTTCTGGACCAGTGAAAGTCGCGTTTCAGTGGGCGTGAAAATTGTCACTTAAACGAATAGTGTGTCGTGTCCTTTATTTATCGTCGTAAAATACCGCCTTGTAGCTCGTGCGGTTACTAATCATTGTTTTCAGTTATTGCTGTTGCCCTCGTTGTACCATAGCGAATACAGCGATACAACCGTGACTCGAAGCTGTTATCCACTGGCGATAGAGCGAAGAAATTTACCGTCGATTAAACGGCGAAATTGAACGAGATAGAAGGCGATATCCCCCGTGAAAAGAAAGCGGTATAACAATAAACCAAAGGTTACGCAAATCCACGGCTATGTGCTCTATTTACGGAATACAGTGTTCTAACAAAATTTTCTATCCATTCGATATAATTGGAGTCACGTGGTGAACGAAAGAGTATAGATTTATATACAGTAGAACTTTACTTATTAGAACGAACATTTATTTAATGTTATTTAATTGCACTTTTACCGATTCAATCTATTTATCTGAATGTAAATTTCTATTAAGCGAACGAAAAGTAACTGATAATTTGGAAACTTGGTGAATTTTCTATTATATGAACTATCTATCTTGCAGTAATACGAACCTTCCGAAACCAGACCTTTCAGACAGAATCGAAAAGAATTCAACATCACGAGCGTAAAATACTTGGATTAACTATTTTATCCTAACTTTCGTTCGAACTTCATTTACTCGGGCAACAGTGCAATGTTTTCGCGCGAAATATTCCGCGGCCTTGGCAACCTTTTTCCACCACCGCGTGGAACTCGATCGATAATATTTATGAGCTGGAATTATACGAAATTATGTTTGTTCGCGGTTTTATTCGCACGGGATCGACAGGAAATCGTGTGGTGGGGAATGCAATTAATTGGTGGATGTTTTTTCTTTAAGCCTACACAAAACGAAGGGACTTTCGGAATTTTTGACATTAGTATTATGTTCTGCCAAGGCAACAAATAATGAATTTAATTATGGCCACGGTTTTAAAGTTACACAGAAATATGAATGTTGTTGTACTATTTGTGCTACTCAGAAACATAATTACTCTTAATTTGTTCTTAATTCGTTTTATTGATTAATTTCATAAGGGAAAGTATGTCGAATATTGCAATTTTTACAAAAATTGAAATTGATTCAATTATTCAAAGCAATCGCAGAATGATAATTGTTTTAATTAATTCTACCATAAGTTTCCCACATAATTTCAAGATGAATTCCTACGTCAGAAATATTTGACGAAGAAGCTAGAAGATGCAAAGTGAAACTTGTTCTATCTAGTGGAATTACACTCTAGTTCCTGGATGCGAACACTTTTTTTCCATTGACGACGCGATCTCCTCTTCCGCACATGAATATGCGAGGAGAAAGTCATCCTTCGGCATATCGAACCTAAATGCACGAAACATCGCGACAGATGATAATATTAGGTTCAGGGGATGATACTCGACACGAAATACGCTGTAAATCGACGTCGTACCGATTCCTCGCTTCCTGCTTAATTTATCGCATCCGCTCGTTTTTGTCGTCGTCGAGATTATGAATGCATGTTCAGTCACTTTGTATATAGATAAATTATTTCCTATAGCATCGGTTAATCTTGTTACGTGAATCGGTGACGTGAATATTGACGAGAGTATACAGTTGAATAATAGAGACGATTATTTGTGAAATACTGTTGGGAGTCTCCGTCCTTCTTACATAGAACTGTGATAAAATTTTGCTTTTGTTTGTAGAAAGTGTCTTTTTTATTTTAAATTCTGTTTTAAAACTCTATTTAATTTTTAACTATTCCATTATTTTTGTATAATTATTAGATATCGTTATTGATTGAAGAGCATTTATTAATTCGTGTTTAGGAATATGAAGTAATTGATAATATAAATTAAAATAAAATTATAGTAAGTATAAAAAATTTTCTCTTTCTAATATATTCTCTGTGATTTGAATTATACGAACAGTTTTATAGGTTCACTAAATATTCCTCCGTAAGTTTTTCACGAGTTCGAGCAGTCCGATGCTGCAGTCCGGTAACAGCGAGCTAGGTTAGCTCCTAGTCATGCCTTTTACTTTCAACTTGCTTCAAGTACACGAAACGTAATCAAATTCCAGTTACGTACGCTTCTAATTCGCAAACTTTCATGCCAGTCATGTGTTCGCTTGCTCACTGGACAAGATGCCCTATATATTCTATTGCCTTCTGTGTTTGCTCCATTTCTCTATATCAGATACACGTATTCTATTCTATCATAGAACGTGTGTCTATAATTATCGATTTGCGTTTCGTTCATTGATCAAATGTCAAGTTTACATGCGACACGCTTTGTATATCATCATGGTCGACGAATTAAAATAACATTAATTCAAGAGAAAATTAAGAGAATTAGTACGCATGTCACGTATTTTTTGATGAGTCGCACGCTCTGCTGATGATCAAAGAACACAAAAATTTTGACCAGTTATAATACGTGGTTAGCATTATAGAAATTTTTTGGTGCGTGTCTATCTTAAGCTGATGAAAGTTGTTGAATTTTCGTCTGATTTCGTTTTCAGTCACGTGTCTCTGATGTAAACTTCCACTTGCAACCGTGTAATCTGTGCCATATTTTACGCAGAACGGTCAGATAGTGGAACACCGAAAATGTGTCTCTGTTAAGGTCGAGTAATATTTAATACCTCTGGAAATCTTTTCCCTTGGTATGCCGCTAAGAGCATTGCGACACGAGCGAAAGGTGAAAACAAAATGAAAGAAATATACTCAAAAATATAAGAGCCAGGGGCCATTATTAATTAAGGAACTTTTTAGAAAAAGGGCTCATAAGACAAGATGAAAAATCGAGCCTATTCTAGGTATTGGAAGTTTCAGTTTTTTAACATTAGCTATGTTTGGATTGGTGATTATTAGATTGTGGATCTTTATGCATTTGTGCGAACGTTGAAGATGCAACAGTACGTATGCATATAACATAGGAGAATATATGAAATATGAATTTGCACGAATACCTATTACAATGGCTACTAAAGACCTTTGTTCGTTTTGTTCATTTACAAAATAAATAAAAATTGGAGAAAGATACCCATGTCTCCTCTACATATACTTGCCATCGATCTGTAGTTCATGTTTTCAAAAACCTCTTCAATTCAAAGATTATTGACAATTTTCTTCTCCATAGTTGTAACGTTAGAAACGTTTATCTCTGCCAAGAATTGCATCGATCGTTCATTCATCATCCATTAGAGTTCAATTAAGAAAGCACGGGGTCTACCACCTAGCGTTCCAGTGCAAGGTATGACCTAGAAACGACTGTTCGCAAGAAGTCAGGTAAATCGGCGCAAATTGATTCAAATGTCTGCAATTGAGCCGCATTACGTTTTCATCGGTGGGAACGCTCGGAGGGACGAGTTGTCTCTGTGTTTAATTCCCCTCGAGCAGACAGGAACGTAGCTGCAAAAGTAGTGGCAGAACAACTCTTGAGATTACAATGAGAATTTACTGACTTCATTAACGATAAAAGTACCGTTAAAGGTCAGTAAACGTTGAGGCGAGGAGGGCTAGGTCACTGCAGTCACATAAAGGTTAAAACTTATATAACACGATATATATACAGATACACGAGGAGGACTAAGGGAAACGAACTCACGTTGCGTTTCGTGAACTGTCTCTAAAGAACGCACAAAAGGCCTTTCACGTGGCCTCGATCCTTGTATCTGCACGGAAGAACTTCGAGTGAAAACTCGTTCGTTTCGGTGATCAAAGCGTCCACGAACCTTCCTTCCGCTTTTGCGAACAATTAGCTCGTTCTATTCACCAGTAACATACTCGACACCGAGAAGGGGATCGAATTGTTTGCACTTCTCTGTCATTGTTCTTCGTCTGAAACGTGCGATAAAATCTCTTTGTAGTATTTGCAGGGTTTGCAGCAAAGTGTTAGCACTGAAACTATCAAGACATTCACAAAGATAAATTGGTAATTTTGCAATACAAATTATATATGCATATAGAATGGTTTTGATATTTGTATTTGTTTGAAGAATTTTACTACGAGTCTTCAACTTTTTATGAAAACATAGTCTTTTTTTAATTCAAATGTAAATTTATTAGTAGTTCATCCTCAAATGAAAGATTTTGTCACGTGTGTCACTTTTCTTCTAAGTTTCCCAATTAATTTGTTAATCGAGCTGTTCTTTAAGTAATACATCATTTATATAGCCACGGGATTAAAAGCTAATAAAGTTAATCTTTTATATTGAGTTTAAACCTTGTGAATCATATGATATAATTCACTTTTAACAAAAACGAAACGATACGTAAAAGCCAGGAAAATTAAAGAAATTAAAGAAATTATTATATTGAAGGAATTGGAATCCAAGTGATAGATAAACTTATATTCCCAAGTTAAAAGATTGATAAAAGACTTCCATTGGCCAAGTAAGAAGTAGGTTTAAATAAAAGAATCATTAAGAAAGAACGTTTGTTTTTATTGCGCGTACTATTCCCGATATAGTTTCCATAAAGGTCTGAAAATTAGTTAAGCGTACGTTGGGAAAACAGCGCGGTCACGAAGAAACAGAAAAAGTGGAACAAAACAACGATTCGTTTTCCCTCCTTGTTCCACCGATTAACGATTCATTAGTTAACTAATCATCGATGTTCCACTGGATTTTCAGTAATCGAATCCCATGTGTACCATCTAATTGAAATTATCGACGTGTAAATAATTCACGAGAGTCGCAATCCCCGTGGACGCTCCGTTAGCATCGATTAATTACACGAACTCCCTAGGAACCAACGAAAAATCCCTGGTCGTCGGCGCGACAGTTAATTATAGCGCGTTACCCCTGAATTTGGACCAACGAGCTGTTTTCAATTAACCGTGTGTGTCTCGATTGCAACGCGTAGCGTCCATTCCACGCATCAAAAGTTCGCCTGCTTTCATTTGGTCGAGAATAAATTACTTCTCGACGTGGGTTCATTAACCATACGAAACTCTAGTTGCTTAATTAAGTTGATTACCAAACAATTCGCCGTACTTGGACGCATCTCTTTAAAAAGATAGCAACCTTTTTTCTTCTAGGTCTTTTATTTCTTTTTTATCTTCCTCGACGCCCACGCCAAGCTCGTTTATGCACCGCTGTTGAATTCGAATGACATTGAATCGTTGGCGTCGAAGCAAGTCCGAGGTTCTTGTACCGGTCTCGAAAAGAGATTCGAAGGCGAACAACGCCAGGGCAGAGAATCCATTAAAGCGGGTATTAAGCAAGAGGGACCCGGTCTTCGACCGAAGTCCGTCGTGCACTTGACATTGGTGAAACCAGTAGGCCATGATTCGTGCATACACAAAACTAGTTCGACCGCTTTTCTGCCGGTCGTTGACTGTCGAATGCCATCTTTTATCGGCAAATGAGCCTCGATGTCGTTGGCCAAGGTCAATGGTGAGGATCGAACCACTGTCGACTCGATTCATCGCTTACAGCCAGTTGCTATTTCGCGTGTAACATAATACACACGGATAAAACACGATACCTACCGACATCGGAACGCAATAGATATCTGTAACGCTATATCCTGTAAGATTGGGTGCTGTCAGTAGAAAATAGTTCAGAGTATAGTGAGAAACTAGACCGATTGTGCTAAAAACTCGGTGGTTAAGTAAAAGAAAGAAGATGCAAACTTGAAACTAATCTGATTGCGGTCGAGGCTCGGGATCATTAGGTAGACCAAAAGAAGTGCAAATTGTAATATTGATACCCAATTTTTGGAGTATAATAAGAAACTAATCCGATCATGGTCAAGGTTTGGCATCGTTAAGTATACGAAAAAAAAGTGACAATTTTTACGAATGTTTCAAGTTCGAGAGGATGTCCGTATCTTATTAATAGCGATGCTTGAGATTAATGACTGGCATGTGAGAGAAATGTGCTTCTGACAGTTGTATGATCGCAAATTCGATTAGTCATAAGATAATTTCCATCGCGCTTAGATTCCAATATGTTTCTCAACAGACCACCATAAGACTTTATTAAGTTTCATTAAGCAAATTTATAATACTCGAAAAGATCGAAGAGAAAATTAATGTCAGAATATAAAAAGCATCGTTATTGCCACTCATAAACGAAGACTAATTGGGTAATATGGGTTTGTTGTAAATCAATGTAACGATCGATCGACTTCATTACAGAGATCGAAAGCACAAATCTACTCGAAGTCGTCAGAGTTGGTATTTAGATTATATATCGAAAATAAGACTCTTAACGTTAAATGAAATATTTATTGCCAATCAAATAAGCAGAAAAGGTAACTTGCAATTTCTATATATTATTAACATAATCATGACAGTTGTATCTCATTATAGTGATAATGAAATTTCAAATTGTTTCATATAACATATATAATACAATTATATATATACATAAAAGTTTTCTATAATAAATGATACACTTGGATGCATCGAAAAAATGTGGTAAGCTACTGTAATAGTGAAAATATAGTAGATATACGTAGATCGCCGGATCGCTCTCCATTTCCGTGGCGACTGTCCCACGATCGCTACTTTGAAACTGTGTCACGCTTTCTGCATCACTACTCGGCCAATAAGCAGCCAATCAAACGCGAACGAAACCGATCTCAGACTGATTCGTTCCCGTGCAAGTCGATCGTGACAACAGTACCTGGCCTTCCGCTTTTATCAACGTCGATAGAACTTGATCGAAGCCTTCTGGCAAGGAATCGAAGGTGATTTGGTAGATGACAGTCGTAAAGGAATCGACGATCGCTGCGATTACGGGCTAGAAAAAAATCGAATGGACTGTTACGGTACTTACTTTCAGCAACTCTGTCGTTGAGCTAATCGAACGACGAGGTTACGTGCTCGTTATGAAAGCGTAATTGAATATTCCTTCCGGCTAACAGATTTGTAATACTATGTAGTAAAAGTATCAATCTTATTCATTTTGATGTTACATCCCGATCCATCCCGAGATTTAATCTTATCGCGTTTGTTTTACCGTGAAACCAGTAAAACGCGTGCGCCTCTTTTTGTTTTACTTAATTAAGTGAAATTCTTAGTATGTCGTTCGATGGTATTTCTCTCGTTAGGTTCTTCAAGGTAAGGTTATCAGAGTGAACGTGTTTTACGGTGGAAAGAAACTCAATTCAAGAATCAAGTGATTCCTGATCTCCCTTGGGTATGCAGCCAGTCGCTTTTTCATGGGGAGACGATGAAAAGATAGGAACGCGCCTCGTTAAGAAAACGATGTCAAGCTTGTACCTTTTACGTATTGCATTTCACCAGCAGCACGTGGATTCATATCGACTTCACGTTGTTGAACATTTTGCAATACCATCTTCAAATTGGAACTTCTCTTTCTTAAATTGTCCAATTATACTACAATAAAACTTCGTTTACAAGAACTTGTGGCATAAATAGTTCCCATAATTAGAATTCGTATAATGAGAATTCTCACATTCTCCCTACTATTTACGACTTTTCGTTCATAAGTAGCGCTTAGCGTTCAAAGCAAAAGTTCCTTTAATCGGATATTAAGTAAAATTTTGTCAAAAAAAAAGAAAAAAAAATGGAGTCCATATAGACGGAATTCTACAATATTTCTTAAGCCTACTTTTCAAATCAGGAAGATAAAAAGGAAGAAATTATATAAATAAAATCTGTATGGTTCATGGATGTAGAATAAGAATTCCCACGAAGGATCGATTCCTTTCGCCAAGTCGGTGGCCTGTCACTCTTCCATTTTTCTGTCGCGTTTCCCCACCCGCGAAATTGTGCAAGTAACACTCAATTTCCAATAGTAAACTGAAAGTCGATAAAAAGGAATAGTGTTCGTGATGTAATGTCTTTCTTCTGCCGTGCGGTTTCACCAGAACAAATGGTCGTAAGCGATGTTTGCTGTTTTTCAAACGGTTATCAAGGTTCGTGTTGTGAGAAATCGCGACCGAACGGAAACTGGATTTCCGATTCTAATTGACGAGAAAGCTTTATCCCCTTGTGCACTACTTTTTCCCGTGGGACAGCTGCCAACAATATATCAACCTAATTTCGCGAATTCACATCCTGCAAGCTCAAAAAAATAATTTGACATTAAATCTGCGAGATTTTTCATTTATTCCGATGCATAATTGCACCGATTCGTGTGCAATGCTCTTCTTGCTGGATTTCTTGTTATTTCTTTCTACTTGTCGAAAATAAACTAGTTACAGGAATTGAAGCTGCTTCAAAAGAAAATATAACTAACCCGCACTCGTGTACCACGTGTAATATTCGACGAGATCAGAATTTAGAACACTTATGATCTAAAGTGTGATGTAAGGCGATGTTTTATTCGATGTATTCGCGTTTAAATTGCGGAACGGTCGTTTGACGCATACTTCAAAAGTGATACGTTTAATTTAATCGTATTTTCTAACGAGTTCCAAGCGTATCGCAAGCGATTAGCGCCTATGAAAGCGTAGAAGTGCCACTTTGGTTTCGTAATACGTAAACTATGTAGGTTGTATGCACTTATGGAAATTTAAAAAATACAGAAACATAAATAGGGAAACTACAAAAAATAAAGTAATTAATTTATACTATTTTGGCCTTCTAATTAAGTCTTGGATTTCTTATTAAATTCGTTTAAATACAAATTTATTGAAACATCCGCAGTCTGATAATAACTCAATTATCAAAACGATCACTGCGCGATAACCACCGATAAATTAAAACTGTTTAAGCAACTAGTTTAAGCAACTAATGATTCGATTACACTTGAAGACTGTATTCTACCGTTTTGACAAGGAACTATTAACCAAATACCTCACAATGGCATAATTTTTCAAGTTGCACGACGTTTGTATTTGGATATTCGTCAGGATCAATTACACCATTTCTTTGTTCATTTCCTGACTGACGTGACTCTTTGTCCCGTCAAAACATTTGCACGAAGAGATCCGTACGTTCTATTAAATAATCCGCTGGCACAATGTAACCTTTGCCACGGAAATCACGAAATCTCATGAACCTCCCGCCTCATCTTTGCATAACATCGGCGGGATGAACGATGCCATGACATCAGAAGAATCATTCCGGCGTGGTGGACGACATGTCGAGGGGTTGTGTACATGTATTTCGTAGGCAGCAATCATGATTCATGTATTCCTGCAAGCGGTATCCTGGCGAAAATAAACCGCGAGTCATCAACCGGCTGTCTGTCTCGCTAAGAAACGAACGGATGGAAATAAAAGTGCGAACGAGAGGAACGAGTAGGCTCTCTAGACGAGATGCAAACCTAGACGCGAGTGCGTGCATCTTCTATCATACATTATTTTTTCCAACGTAATTGTCTTGTATCGACGCTGACAAAACGCTTCGAGTAGTCTTTCGTTTTACGTTGTTAGCGGACTGCGGATATTTATGAGAATTTGAATTTTTACGAATGTAACGAAATGAAAATAGAATCTAGACAGAAACTTGTTTCACTCACTAAATATCGTAATTATCGTTCTAAAATCCCTCGCAGCCATTCAGAGGTTCCTAAATATTCATGTTCGAAGTTTGCAACTTAATAGATTCTGATGTCTGAAGCTTCCTGGATGCAATGCTTTGGACTTTGAAAAAATTCTGAAATTAATGCATTTTGAAATTCCACAGTCGTCGATCTTTCAATCGGCCTTCGTTAATCAAATATTATAGATATTTAGTGAAATAGTCGAGCGCAGTCGGGAATAAATTTCATTTACAATAATGTCTCTTTTTAACCAGCTCCTTTCATTACCCTTCCCTTTTCTTCAGAAATAAATATTTTACTTTAAACGTTCTATTGTATATTTCGTATTTTATATAATTTTCCACAAATGCATCAACATTCGTACTGCATAATAACTATTATAGAATGTTGTTTCGATAATCTCTGGAAACTTTATTGCATTCGTTACGTAAAAAATTAGATCGGTATCTGAAGTAATTTTCGAATAACTCCGCCAAGCAATCAAAACTAATTTCCACTAGGTATATCTGATAAAGTGAAATGCAGTTACCGATCACTATCATAGTCGATATTACGGATGTGAAACTTACCTCGAAAATAATAGATTTATAAAGCCATATGTACTATGTAAAGTGTAATTAAGTCTGAATGGGGTTCTAATAAACGTTTTCACGGCAGAATAAGGTCCAAAAGCGTTTTACCGAGACACCTACTTGAATAATCGCCCAGAAAATTACAAAGATAAAACGACAAACTTTTGATTAGCCGAGAAATTGTTTATACCAATTCGCGTATCCTGGAGAAAAACGAAAGGAAACACATAAAATGTTCATCGTAAAAGTTGAATTATGTCTTCGTACATAACTCGCGGAGACAGTACGAACGACTATAAGGAAAAGTATTTGGAAAACATAACAGAGTTCAGATTTTATGACTCCGACATTTACAGCCTCATTAAAAGGGGCGCGTTCTGTGAAAGAGCCAATTTGGCATCACGTAAAAACCATCGACTTTCGCCGCGTAATTAATAATTAAATTATTAAACGTTTAGAACTAAAAGAAAGAAACAGATATCCTTCAACTCGAGAAGACTTATTTTCAATCTAGGAAATGCAGATACTATTTGATCGTTTTAAACAACCCTCTGTCCAAAGTGATTAAGGATAAACAAAAATATGCATCGCCTATTAACTATAGAAGTACTCAGACGAAAGGACAGAAGGTGCTTCAATAGGAAGGATCAATTTTCACTCACTAGAAAGATTGGAACCTTTCTGATCGTTTTAAGCAAATTCTTTGCGTGCAGTGATTAAGGATGTACAAAAATATACATCATTATAAAAGTATCCATTATAAAAGTACTGAAATGAAAGGATAGGGTGTATCTCAATGTACAGGATCAATTTCCATCCACTAGAAAGTGTAGAACCGTTTTGATCGTTTTGAACCAATCTCCACGCGAAATGATTGAGAATGAGAAAATACGAACAAAAATATACGTCACCCATTACAGAAGTAATCGGACACGTGGGAGGAGCTATAATTTCACGGAACATTTCTCGACGAAAGTACATACACATTTTGTTTCGTCTCTGTGAGCTGCCGGTCTGAGTATAATACCTGTGGGGAATCAAGGAAAGCGAAGCATTGGACGTTAGTAGGGCGATTTTAATGATAGAATCGGCCGTGAAATTTCATGGCGAGCTCGTGCACGCGTACTTCCGGTGTCTCATCGCCTGAGATCGTAAGCCTTTCACTTGCGTCAGCCGCTCCACCGAGTCATTAATTTGACCAGGCTGCGATTGCCTCGTTTATACGGTGAATTTATCGCCGGTGTACACAACGAAATCGTTTAAACCCGTGTACGTTTGATCACAGAGGGGACGTCTCTCCGGGAAACGGCACGTCGTATAAACACGCGGAAACGGATCCCAGAAATGGCCAGTTATACGCCTCGTTAAAATATCTGCAATCTTATTTTGAAAATGTTTGAAATATATCTTGTTTGAAATATACAACTGTCAAGAGTTGTTTGCTTTGGAGCGATCTGCAGGCGACGCCTTGACAAACAAAAGCATAAAAAACAGATGATAGATGACGAAGGCCATTCATCTCGCGTCAAACGTTAGGAAGCAAATGAACAAAACGACTTAATAACCTCGGACAAGAAACGGTGGCTTTTATTAAACCAACGCCATGCAATGGTGCCGCGCGAAACAACAATCACGTTGACGCATAAATCATGCAGATGATAGGTTTGATGAAAGCAAGAGAAAAGTGAGACATAAAAGACGGCCGCGTTCAATTGTACACGGCAATCTATGTAGACGTAATTCCGATGACTAGAAAGCTTTCGTTCGGAGTGAACTGTTATTACATTCATTAGCGCAATCGAAACGGTGTTTATGCGGCGCCGACGTTACGAACGAACGCGATGCAACACTCGCTGAACCTTCCCTTCACCTTCTGACGCTCTCCTGCCGTTTGCACAATACCTAGCTTTTGCACAACTCGAGGAACGCTTGTCGAGCGTGTTCCGTAAGATGAGACGAGGACAAGGACAAGGCCAAGTTCATTCGCGGATCATCACGCTTTCTATCTTAGCTTGTATTTCAAGCTATACACAGCATCCTTTAATCTCCTCTTTTTCACGCTAATATCTATGACATTCACGTGCACTGGAATATATATACGATATTCTTATTTCTTTATTTATTGTGCTGGTAAAAAGTATCGTTAGTTGAGTTCTCGAAGGGCATTGCTTGGAAAAGAGCAAGGAATGTTAATGAGATAAATGCAGTAGCTTTTTGCAGCGTGATAATTAGGATAGAGTTTTTAATCTGTTTCCATCTATAGATATCGAGGAAATAGTTGGACATGATTGTTTGATCTATTCGTGAACAAATGTAAAAACGTCGAAATGTAAACGGGTCAAGGTATATGGAACAATCGGGCGAGTAATCGATGGTTCAATAGTTGGAATAATTTCATTCCAATAATGGAACGGTGTATTATAATAATAGATGATCGTTATTATCTAATAGTCTCGAAGGATAGTGAGGTAATTTTTTACAATGTCAAGACACGAAAGTGTCTTTGTGTAATATAAACAGTCTGACATTTTGATTACTCGATCGTCGACAGTAAGAACGAGGACGCGAAACTACGATCAAGGCGCAACATTAAGCCTCGAATCAATAGCATTCCGTTACGATCTCACTTTGTTTGAACTTTACCTTTTGTTTGAACTTTAGAGCGATGAGCCTTTGTGACCATGTAGTCTCGTGACTACAAATATCATGCGAATATCGCCGAATAACGGTCCGCCTACGAAACGAATCTTATGCACAGTTAGTCACTTCTTCGTCGATTATTCTGCGGTTCAAAATAATCGTGTTAGAAAAAAGCATCTGAGAGCATTTCATTAACGTTTTATTTACAAAGAAATAAAAAATATTGGTAGATTACACAACAGGAACAATAATTCAATCATCTAACTGTGCGGGAAATAATTATCGCGATCATTAACGATACGTAATAAAACGAAACCGTAATATCCTCACGCAACACGCTAAATTCTGCTCTCACTTCCTTACGCGCTTGCAAATCTAGCCGCGAATACGATATATTATCGAACGACCGTTGCACGTTGCGATACTCACATTTATCACAATTATTTATAAACACCGTGAATAAACTGCGCTTGATAAAGGTAGTCAGATCTGTCTGTAAATTTTTTTATTTTAATTTTACTTTTCTATTTTTATTGTTTGCAATATTATATTTATAGTAGAACTCCATTTATATAAACTTGTCGGGAAGCAACTAGTTTATATAATCCAGATAACTGGATTCGACAGACAGCAGTTCATTTTATCAGGCATTAATTAAAGCTTTATTCAAATAAATGTAGTTCATATAAATGTATATAACGTATAATGTACAATAATATTGTAATTACAAATAATGTAACGTTTAATATTAATAAAATAATATAACGACGTGAAACTATATAACATTCACTATAAATCTCGAAAGAACAGTTTAATGTCTCGTTAGATCTACCCGAGCAGTATGGAACGAACGACCATCCGTCCGATAATTTAATTAAAGGTTAGACACCGAACAGTTCGTTTTGCGCGCATCAACGTTCCCCTGTTTATTCAAGTACGACGCCAAAGTTCAATCGCATACCAAAGGAAAGGACAAACTTTGACTCGTGACACGATCGACGTCGAAGGCTTGACATTTAAGCGTTGCCAACGGTCCCGTTTTATTTCCTTTGTCCCAGTTCGACGTCCTGTTGTTTCGAACTATCCTTTCGAGCGTGTGAAACGGATCGATCGCCTATAAGAATACTGAATCAGAACAAAGAGCACGCGCAAATTACAACAGTTTAAAAGCAACGTATACTATTCGAGAGTTTCGTATCATGAAATCTACGTGAGACGATGAAATTAACACGTTTTCAACTGGTAATTTTATGGTAATGGTAAACTAGAAATCCTACATTCGCAAGTTTCTACAATTAAAAGAACGTACTATTATTAATTCATATAAATGAAAGGAATTTTTCTTTCGTAAAATTTTTTTCCATTTCAATTCCTCTGAATATTTATCTCATTTTTCATCAATCCATTAATCAAACTATTAGTTTCAATGGAGTCGATCAATTGGCTTATTACATCGTACAGTAATCGTGAAACTCGTCGTTAATGTAATGAAACATGGAAGACGGCATTGTATAACCGATGAATTACAGCATAAGTATGGCGTAACTGGAAAGATTTTCTAAATTAAGATGTTAAGGCGACGTGGGAGGTTTTGACGTATACTAAATTAACTACTCCTTAAATAGAGGTTAATAAGACAGCACAGGTGTGAAATATACTTCATTGTGCACGTTATTAACCTGACATGTTCGATAAAAGAAATGAAAGTGAAAGATTTAAGAAAACACATTTCGAAGCACGGCTTTCTTGTTAATTTCTCGGCTGCTCTGATCGAAATTCGGCGTTCAAACCCCAGTTTAATTTATTTACTTCTTAACCCTTGTTAACCTTAATCGAATACCGCTTGTTCACACCAATCCTTCAAAAGATGTCTTAATTTTAAATCTCTTTAATTGCTTCCAATTCGTTGATTCGCGTCAGCTTGACAACCGACGTGTTCATTTATGTACGGAACGCCTCAATTCATGTCTTGTAGAGGCAAATTACGAATTTGAATATCTCTCATGATCTGTTCAGATTACCATTTTCTAAGCCTTGTTCAGACCAGTTAAATTACTTTATTAATGTAAATCTGTTATTTACTAAACTGAAATTATCCTTTCAAATTTTAATATCCTGGTTTTCATTAGCCAAATCACTTGACTTTTATAAACATAAATTTCAAATCCAGTTACTTCAAACTAATGTGAAGGAGTCTTAAAATAAATTATTAACAATTTCTCCATCAATCCAGTTTTCACACAAACGTATCCTTATTTTTTAAGCAAGCCTTTTTGTACCAGGTTTTACATTTAATTTTCATAGTATCAAATTATTATCGCTACACGAAAGAACTATCAAATCATACGAAACTTCATTCACTTTGGCCTTATTAAATAATATATTAAATGCCATAATAAATACAATAGTGCGCCAATACCTTTTTAGCCACTACAAGTGACCTAAAACCCTTCCAAAACATCGTTTCTTTCGTCATTTCATTTGACTCAGTTCTATCTTTCTTTCACAATGGTCCATCTTCCCTTCCGTAACCGTACTCTTACCTTGACTAACAACAAAACTAGCATTTTCCCAACGAAGGACTGAAGGAATTGCTGGACACATTACACATTCGTATTGTTCTTTCCTCCCATGACGTACAAACTGGACTGTCACGACCATTGCTTTATCGCCGTGTCATCATAAAAGGCATTCGCGTGACAGGGTTTCTAGTCAGCCGACGTAGGTGGACTCTCTAACCCCGGTCTGCGAGTTCGACCATAGACATGCGGCTGGTATATTATGTAAACCGCGTTTCCTTACGAGTTCCATCTTACATAAACCTATGAAAATTGCGTAATAGAATACAATCCACGAGACGTCAGATGATGACACATCGAACTGGAGATCCGTCATTACAGGTGGCGTGCGAAATACAGTGAAAGTCTGCCGTCAGGGCGGCATCGCAGCCACAATGTTGTTTTGACAAATTTGTTCGACCGTTTCTAACGATAAGTGCAAGTCGTTTAAAGACCAATTGAAACACGGCGTAGCGCAGGTGACTTTGACGTTTTCTTAACGCATCCCGTGCCTTCACGCAGGACCAGTTTTCACGTATTTCAAAATCCGAATCACAGAAATCATTAAATGCGTGAATTTATTCACGCTTTCTATTCTTACCACTTGTAAACGTTCTCGTATATTATTTGTCTTTACCGAGTTTACATCGCCTTTAGCACAGAACAGTAGCCACACAATGCTCGGGCGATAATCTCGTGGCATTAGATATAAAACGATATTTCGCGAAATTACAATATTTCGACGATTACCTGGAGATTCGTAGCTTATAAGTTATCCGAGGATATCGTAATCTGACAAGTTATCGCAGATCCTGTTAATTTCGTGTTTCACGTTTTTCGTCCCATTATCTTGTTGCTAATGGCTTCCCAGCTGCGCAACAATGTGACAAATCGTGTTCTTCCGGACGAATGATAAATCAGGGAACAAATGCAAAACTTTCTACATTGGACTGTGCTGAAATTGAGAGTTTTACCGACCCTCTAACAACAGTAAATTTTAATCTACATTCTTTTCTTACCTACTCAGTTAGGTAATCGAATGGTTTACGAAATTGCTACGAGAATTGTAGAAGAGCGAAAAACCAGCTTCACTTATGCTCTTATCTATTTTATAGACCTTTTTTTTCATTAACGAGAACTCATTGCGAGTCCAAGTATCGATTACTAAAATGCCGTTGCGACAGAATTCCTTTTCAAGCGAATCGTGCTTTGTTTTATCAACCATTCGTTTAGTACCAATCGGTAACAAGTAATTTGCTGGTAGCGCGAACGAAGCTCAAGAAAACCCCGTGGAATGCAATAATTATCGAACATTATATATGTATATATATTATAAATTTCAATTTTTTCATCGACAGAATCCATCAATTCAGATAGCTTAGAAGCATTAGAAAGAAGAAGAAATTGTGATCCTTCAGAGAAATTTCTCCAGCAATCGCATCGCTGCAAACTTTTACGCGGAAACGTTGCAAAACGGATTGATCGAACAGCGATTTGCATATACTTTCGAAGAAATGTCAGGCGTGAATGTATCTAGATGCGGGAAATGATCAAAATAACACGAAGTTCGTAGTGTGGCCTAATGGATGATAATTTACGTTCAAATTTATATTTGCCTTCTTGATTTGTGGAAGATGGTTCGTTCGGTAACAACAGTTTTCATAGTCACGCTTACTTAACGTATTGAGAAAAATAATCGAGATAGTGTAGTTCCGTACTTCTTTCCGCTGCATTATTTTCTGTCTTCTTCGTGGAATATTCAAAGAGCGTGGTTGCCATCGTGTTCACCACGAAAGCTATGGTACAGTTTAGACAAATGGTAGCTTTCAAGCTTATACGCGAAGTTCAAAGCTTTGTAGATGTACCGCGGCTGTCTGGGAAAAAAATTCGCATACCAAGCGAGCGGCATAATTCATCCGCAAAGAATTTTTACGTCACGATGTCTGTTCGGTGTAGGGTCGTAAATAATGCACGCCTATGCCAGTTGCGGACGAGGCCGACCGCCTGGCGTGCGACCGGATAGAACGCTGAATTACAATACTATAAACCTTTAAGAATAGTTGCGTAGGATCGTTAAATATCCAAAAACAGTTCTTGTGTCAATTCGGTGCTCAGTCTTGTTCCCATAGAAAAGTACAGGTAAATAATAGTGTCAATCGTGCATGGAGAATTTGATTAATTAGTCTATTAGGTTATAACGTTTCTCGTACCAGTTCTAAGTTTTACACAATGAAGGTCATTATTAAGAAATAGGAAAACGCTTCTACTGAGAAATTTATTAATTACACTATTACGCCACACGGTTTTGATATTGCTTATGAGTCTTAAACAGCGGAAGACGTTTTGAAATAAAACGTAACATTTTTTCATAGAAAATTCATATGATCTTAATACAGATCGATTAAAACATCTGAGAACTAACACATGTTTTGACGATTACTTATGAGATGATATGATAATTTTTTTAATGACAAATAGTAGGAAACTATTTATCTCTTAGAGAAACAGTATTTGATACAGTTCTAAGAATAAAGAATTTCTTCCTTGTCAGATAAAATAAGTACGTATGAATGTATATCGAACTTTCGAATTTTTCCAGTGTTCAATTGATGTATATTGTATGTATACTTAATCGACGCTGTTTTATCGATGAATATTTATCTTTCTCTACTTTCCATCAATGTCATTCTTCACAATTGTACACTCGTTACATGAGTAACACCAGATTTTCCAGTTTCATTGGAAGTCCCACGCGACATCGACGGTTTTACCGCGGCAATGAACAAATACGGTGAGGCAAGTGTACCGCGTGATTTTTATTCATCGAACGTTACCCTAGATCAACATTCTACGAGAGCTTTGAAGCCGCGGCGAGTGCTACGCAATCCGAAATTCCTTCAGATCCTTTTTTAATGTTCTCGTGCTCACGATTTTTTTCACGTGGCAAAACCGGTTTGTAAAGCACTGTCTAGCTCGGCAATGATTTTTAACCGAAACTATGATATTCATAGAAGTTCCAAATTATCTCCGTTAGAATTCTGTTCATTTCGATTTCAGACAGCAACGGATTATACGCGAAAAAATTGCTCAAGATTGAGTTTCCTTTTGTAAAAGAACCAGGAAAAACAATGTTACAAACGTTAACAAAAATTTTGCAAAAGGAAACTGATTTTCCCATGAATATTTCATAGAAACCAACAAGTAATGCAATCGAAATAAAATCAGAATTGCTTGAGGTATTGAAACGAAATCCGAGATAATAACAGAAAAATAAATTACGAATACGGTGTTCTATAATTGGGTATCCGAGTGGCCGCGGGCCGTGGCATCTATGTTGTGAAAACCGCTCGCGAAAGTCACTCGAGCGTCGCGATAATTAAAGGGAAAATATAGCACGAAGCGTGCTGCTAATGTGACCATCAAATTAATCGTGGTTCGCTCGCGCGTTACTCTCATCCTGGGCCGCACACCTCGTGGTTATAACTCGACCTGTAGCCGTTATAATTAATGTGTTAATCGTTCTTTGTACCTGCTATTAATTATCCTATTGACTAATAATGCAATTTCGGGGACGGTGAATTTTTTTCTTTCTCAACGTTTGTCACGATCGAAGCAACGAGGACAGGCTTATTAGTTGCACAACAAAATCATCTATTCGCTATCTTCGTCGAGGGTCAAGATAAAGATAATTCAACGATAACGTCTACCTTGACTCGCGAGAGTTTGCGTCTGTACCCAAGAACAATTTCTCTCGTAAATCGCCTTCTCTCGCATACTTTTGTAGCATTGAACCGACAAGCACGCCCGAGATAAATGATCGTTTTTAGGACTGTGAATGTGCATTAGGAGCCGGTAGCGCGTTTTAATCGGGGCTATTTTTCCTTATAAATCGAGGAGTAACTTTTACACGTACCACGTGAAACGATACAAGAGAACCTTTCGAATTTTTTGCAAGTCTCGTTGCTTTCTTCGTGCCACGCTTGTTTCATCTATCGTCATAATGGTAGCGTTGAAACAATATTAGGCGCCGTATTGCACGTGTATAGTATGTCGCATCACCATCGTCGTAACTGTTATAGTTATGGAATGCTGTAGCGTTGAAACATGTATTTACCTGTTATAAATAGCAATAGATTGTATCGTTTACCCGCTGTTAATTATCTACATCTGCTGTATTGTACCTTATACTCGTTCTGCTACAATATTTTTCACCTGCGCGTTATTATATCGCGAAAACCTCGAAGAAAAGCACCTTCCAGTTTACCTGTCGATCGTTTTCTTAGTCTTCTTGCTGGCAGCTTCTCTCTTCGTGTTGAGTTCTACGTTTATTCGAAACCTTTAAATCACCTTTGGTCATATCCTGTAAAACCAGTTTTCTTAATTTTAAATTAAATAGGACACTGTTGTTTTAATCGTACCATTTATGTAATTTATTAGATATAGCGAATTAAATGTTAATTTAAATTCAGATATTTTAACTTTCAAATTCAAATTCTAAAATTTACATTTTTTAATTTTAAACGACTAATTACAGATGTGATCGCCGATCAGACGCCAGCATCTTCTTTCTGGACTCCAACTATTAAGACAGGCAATATCTTTACCGATGATAGCGCCGACTTTTTCCCCTCGAGTCATGGCTTGGTGCAGACCCATCCGACCGGTAACGTATTTAGAAGTGGTTTCGGCGGAATCGACAATCTTGGTAGTCGGGGGGTGACTGTCAGGCCACCAAGGACGAGACCCCTTGACTATAGCGAACGCGCCACGGCTGAATTACGACGAAATCCGGCGCTTTCCTCGCCGGACGAGTGTGCCAGAGCTTGTCGCGAAAATGAACCTCCGAGGATATGCTACTATCACTTCACTCTTGAGTACTATACTGTACTTGGAGCGTGAGTATCATCTTTCAGAATCTTTAGCCAAGAACAAAATTCATGAATATAAAATTCTTTCTTAACATCTTAGCTGCGATAGGAAAACAGAAATGAGAATAATAAAGAAACAAATCTGCATTTAAATTCTCAAACTTTTTAATTCACTT
The DNA here is from genome assembly GCF_024542735.1 of Bombus huntii. Lineage (NCBI taxonomy): Eukaryota > Metazoa > Arthropoda > Insecta > Hymenoptera > Apidae > Bombus > Bombus huntii. The sequence goes on along the minus strand of NC_066248.1, from coordinate 12,461,827 downwards.
TCAAATTTTTAGTCTATTAGACACTCAAACTTCAAATTGAGACATTTAAATTTCCAAACTCAAATTTATGCAATTTTAATATTTTTTCATAATTTATAGGGCATGCCAAATTTGCACTCCCAACGCAACTAACGTCGTTTGGAGCGACTGCCAGTGCGTTTTAGCAGATGGCGTGGAACGAGGTATTTTAACAGCGAATAGAATGGTTCCGGGACCAAGCATTCAAGTCTGTCAGGGTGACAAAGTCGTGATTGACGTGGAAAATCACATCGAAGGTATGGAAGTTACCATTCACTGGCACGGTGTATGGCAAAGAGGAAGCCAATATTACGATGGTGTACCGTTTGTAACGCAATGTCCTATTCAGGAGGGTAGCACATTCAGGTAACTATAAACCAATTTTGTTTCTTCATTTCGCTTTTCTTTCCAAACATTTCGCTTTTCTTTTCATACATTTATCACGTGCTTGTGTACGCATAGGTACCAATGGTTAGCTGGGAACGAAGGTACGCATTTCTGGCATGCTCACACAGGATTACAGAAAATAGACGGTCTCTACGGAAGTATCGTAATACGTCAACCACCAAGCAAAGACCCTAACAGCAACCTTTACGACTACGATCTCACTACCCACGTTGTCCTCCTTAGCGACTGGTTCCACGAGAACGCGGCCGAGCGTTTCCCTGGTCGTCTTGCAGTTAACACCGGTCAAGCGCCTGAAAGCGTATTGATCAACGGGAAAGGGCAATTCAGGGTACAAATCGTCAAATTTATCCTCGTTATGTTATGTCTTGTTTTTCCATCTTCGAAAAATATTTACGATACCTATAAATTAAGTCGTAATCATATATGTCCTTACTTCGTTCACTTTTCCTTTCTCTCTGAGTCTGTTTCTAATTGTCTGGACATCCTAATAAAAATTTCTTCACCCAGAATTGGAACCTTATTCACGTATAAATTTTTCATCATTTTGGTGAATCTTATTTCATCAGTCTCAATTTCAGTGTCTCAACTATTCGCAAGAATTATTCATAACTACATAATCTTTTATACTGTGTTTCCTTCTCCTCATATTTTTTAATGATCACTTCCTTACCCAAAATAGGATCTTGACTAATATATAAATGTATAATTAGTCTAGTGACTTCATATTTCAATGTTTATATCGTGTAGAAAAATTATTTACCACTGCACATACCCTCTTACTTACTTACTTTACTTTCTTTTACTTCTCTTTTAAATCTTAATAAATCTTGTCGCCCAAAATAGGAACCTCATTAGCATATAAATTTCCAATCACCCCAATGACGGAATACCATAGTCACCGCATCTAAAATCTCTCATTCCTCTACTAGATTTTAATAAATCTCGTCACTCAAAACACGACCTCCATCAGCATATAAATTTTCAATCATCCCCATGATCTCATATTTCAGTCTGTAAACTGACTGAAAAAATCCTGAAACTCTGATGAAGCCCCATACAAACGACGTGAGACATTCTAGAACCCGTTTCTGTCCGCAGGATCCCAACACCGGTTTCATGACGAATACACCCTTAGAGGTGTTCACTATAACTCCCGGCCGTCGTTATCGTTTCCGACTGATCAATTCCTTTGGATCGGTCTGTCCATCTCAGATCACGTTCGAAGGTCACTCCCTTACCGTGATCGCGACCGACGGAGAAGCAGTCCAGCCAGCCACGGTGGACACGATCATCTCATTCTCCGGTAAAAATCCTCTAACCTCGATTACTCGATTTTATATACCCTCCGAGATCAGAGGGAAAGCGCATTCGCTTTTATTTTCCTAGACTTTAATTGAGGTACGGTTGTGAAAGTGAAGTATCTACTTGCATGATTTACAGGCGAACGATACGACTTCGTAATAAATGCGGATCAACCGGTCGGCGCGTATTGGATTCAAGTTCGTTCGCTCGGCGAATGCGGTATTCCGCGTGCTCAACAGCTAGCCATATTACGATACGCTCGTGGTCCTTACCAACCGACTACTACGGCACCAACTTACGATTTTGGTCTCCCGCAAGGTGTTGTAAGTATCACAAATGTCATTACTTTAAATAAAGAGCCATACTTTGAGTAGAAGTAGTTCCTTTAATTGCAGGAATTTAACTAAAGTAAATGTTAAGCAAACAAACCAAATTAGTGCAATAAAGTACTTCTTCTAGACAGGTAATGGGAACAGCCTTGTTTCTATGAGTGGAAAGGATCCAAAAAGATTCAATAAAATAAAATAATTTTTAGAATTTTGTCATTAATATCTATAGGCAATTGATGGAATGAAGAATATGTCTTAGGAAATTTAAAATAAAGCAAGAAACTAATCTGTCAATGATCTATATGTATCGTTTATACTTATCAGCTACGGTCAACTATAGATAACACAAAAATCGAAGAACTTTCTATCTTACCAGTAGTAGATAAAGAGACTCGATATTTCCTGATTACCAAACCACTTATTTGCAGGTACTGAATCCTCTGGACGCGATTTGCAATCGTCAACGAGATGATGCGATTTGCGTGAGCCAGCTGAAGAATGCTCGTCAAATTGATCAAGGAATTCTTCAACAACGTCCAGATGTGAAAATATTCTTGCCATTCCGCTTCCTCTTCTACAGGCCAGAAGAAGTCTTCCAGCCTCAAACGTATAATCGATTCTTGGGTAAGCGGCCTTACGGACGATTTCAAAATCGCACTAGGTTCCTTTCTTAAAGGATGGCTTCTTTTTCCTTTGATCTGTCGCAAGAATTCATTACCATCGAATCCATTAAGATGGAATTCAAACCAAGCCGTTTATCATTCCGCGTTTGTACTTTTCACAGTCGCCCCGACCGGAGATCATGTAATCTCTCTCGTCGATGAAATCTCGTTCACATTTCCGCCGGCGCCTCCGCTTTCGCAAATCGATGATATCCCGCCCGAACAGTTTTGCAACGGTGACAACAGGCCTGCTGACTGCGGCGCTAACTGCATGTGCACCCATCAGGTTGATATCCCGCACAACGCGGTCGTCGAAGTGGTTCTCGTAGATGAAGGTACGATCTTTTTCTAAAAAAAGAACTTTGGAAACATATGAAGATCATAGAACAAAAACGTGATGAGTCATATTTTTCATTTTATCAAGGCAATATCCTTTTATTAAATTTTATCTACATATTTTCATCATTCTCTTATTTTTCATAAAATTTCATAAATTTATATATATTATTAATACTTCAATTTCATACTAAGATGCTTTCCTTTACCAATCAGGTAACGTGAAATTTAGAAAATCAAGAAAAGCGGACTAACCATGTTTCTCTTATGTAGTCTTCATATACAATACATACATATACACACTAGCATTGTCTTAACTCGCTGGGATTTTATTTCGTTAGCTAGTCCATCGGTTTGTGAAGTTAATTTCGTAGAGTAATAATAAGTAAGGTCAGACATTCGTAACTCTCTCGTGTTCGATGAAGACGGAATACACTTGGGATTTTCTAAAGATGTATAAAGTCTTAGAAATATTAAGTTCTAGAAATAAAACCCGTGGCTTTTTGATGTTGTATTGCTGTAAATCAAATTCCAAGTGCATATACCCCTTACAAATCTGGATATATAGAAAGTAATTCTATGGTATGATTAATTTTTCTACAGTTCAGCAACCCAATCTGTCGCATCCTTTCCACCTACACGGTTACGCTTTCAATGTAATTGGTATCGGTCGCTCCCCGGACAAAAACGTGAAGAAGATCAATCTGAAACACGCGTTGGATCTCGATAAAAGGGGTCTTCTCAATCGACAGTTCAATTTGCCACCTGCCAAGGACACTATAGCTGTTCCAAACAACGGCTACGTCATTTTCCGCTTCCGCGCAGACAATCCTGGTGAGCGAAACTGCGCAACGCGATTACACGTTTATAATTGAAATCATTGCGATCATTCAACGTCATTTCTCCTTTTCAGGATACTGGCTGTTCCATTGTCACTTCTTATTCCACATCCTTATCGGAATGAATTTAATTCTACACGTTGGAACACATGCCGATCTTCCACCAGTGCCGCCGAATTTCCCAAGATGCGGAGATCACCTACCGCCCATAACACCGCCATCGTTATTAGACTCATTTCACTGATCCATCCTAAGGAAAGTGAGAAATTAGAGGCGGTCCAAAGCATACACGATATTTTTAGCGTATTCCTGTAAAGTAGTCAGTATGCTGTAGCGAATCTATTTCGTAAATTTTCCTCTCGTTGGATCGTTCGTCAGAGAACGCTCTACGCGAGAAACAAAAAAAATGGAGGAACAGAGCGAGCGAAAGAGTGTATAAGAGAGAAAGAGAGAGAGAGGGAGGGAGAGAGAGAAAGAGTCAGAGTGAAAGAAGAGAGTAAAAGAGACTCATGGTCTTCGAAAATACGAGGTTCATGAATCAAACGATAGGAGAACAGGCGGAAAGAGAATTCTTAATCAGGCACACCAACAGACATCCCTTTTGCTGCCGCAATGGCGATCGTTCCCAAAAGACGGTAACGAATCCACTCGCTGGCAACAGCCAATATTTATTATGTCCTAGATGCTTTACTTTGCCACTTTATGCGAATCAACGCCCCATTTCAATTACGTGACAAGAAAGAAACGCGTCAAGAAAGAACGACGCCGGTGATCTATACACCGGTACTCGAGAGTATCCTCAGCCGGTTGCCGAAAGGAAATCGTGAAAAGTTACTAACATTTGTAACTGTGTACATAATGTAGAAATAATTGTGTTACATTTTAACAAGACATTAACGTGGGAGTTGTTTGGGATAAAATGGCGCGCGGAGGAATCTTTGCGAAAACAATGCGCACGGCGTGGAAACCTTTCACCATGAGATGATCGATCAGCGATCATTAGAGTAACGCTGTATAAGGATATTCGATCCGTTTCATTTGAATGAGCGTAGACCACTAGCTTGAGCGAAATGGCCCGATACACGAGCGACGAAACGCTTCGCTGGATCGAGTGCAGGTTCCTAAAGTGGCCTTTTTAGTTAGGAAGGAAAATTCGTGCCCATAACTGGCGCATGTGGCTTTCGTTCTTGTCCTTGTCAGCATTTCAAGTAGTGCAGTTAGGGTATATACATACTGGAGGAAAGGTAACTTTAGCGTATCACCTAATATGTGGAGAATTAAAAGAAATGAGAAAAAGATACAAAAAATATTCGTAGATAATTAGTGTCAAAGAAGATGGTTGGAATGTCGAAGAAATTTCTCGACGTAGCCGCGGATGTATCGGTATTTCCGTTCACCTTTTACGAAATACACGCACCAGGCTGCATCGTTACTTGCCTTCCTCTTTTTGTTCTAGAAATTAACGATTTACGATACTATTCATTATTTATTTTGCTCAGCATGAAATTTCGACTTAATCTCGGGTACGTTCGATTCCTCGCTGAGCTTAACACAGCGGGCGAACCATTTCATTGGTCATTTGCGAACATTGAATCCTTGAATCAATACTCGATCAACTATAATGTATATTCAGGCTATACTTGTTCTTATAGTACTTAACCATTTTTCGAATGACAGTCGATATTTTATCGTTAAATAAGCAAACATTAGCACGTAGACAGATTTGCTGTCGCTGATTTATACATACCTATATATTTCTACACTTATTCATGGTGCTTCCATTTTTCCTTCTACTATTTTTTTGTTTTATTCTATCACGATATTAGAGAATTCATGTTAAAACAACTACTCGCAACTCACAATTACAAGGCTTGATACCGTTGAGAGCGATCACGACTCAGTGCTAACTGCATCCTCGCGAGTCGCGCACGACAAACACACGTGCACCACGTCACGATACTCGCCGTTTTGTAGATAATATTCTTCTATTTCACTTCGCTAAATACACTCAACAAAACCGTTAAAACACGAAATACTCGATCGTGGCGATACTTAATCACTGACGGATTAACATGGTGTACGTCGTCTATACGGATATGTATTTTATGACGTCGCTTTTTAGCGATGATAGCACGTTTGTTTCGTAGAAGAGAGTGTCTCTGACGTTGCACGGCCCGCTATGGAACCCCTGTGATTTATTTCACGTAATTTATGGTGAAGAAGCTCAACCTTTCTAACAGGAAAGAAATAACAACCAGAGGTACTCTCTTTGGTATTGTTAAAGATAAAACACGTACGCTAATCTTCGTTTTCAGAATTTTTTCTGCGAGACCATTTATTTTTATTGGCCTGCCTTGAATTTCTCAGGGCAACGTTCTTTTACACGTGTTCGATAAGGGCAAGTTTTCGAGAACGAAGAACTGTCATTAGTCAGACGTTCAATCACTATTTATTTATGAAAAATTTTGTTTCTCTACACGAGTTTCGTGTTGACAAAGGATATTGAAATATTGCATGTTATTTCTGTTATGAATTAATTTTCTTCCCCTTTTAACTTATTTATACACTTTTGATGGTGGATCTATAACGTACAAATACACTTTTATAAGATCAACTAGCAGAGATTGTCACTGAATGTACAGAGAAGTGTCACTAAAAACGTACTGTGTGCTTAACCAAAATGTTCAATGACAAAATTACAAAAAGTCGAACATTTCTAATAATAATTTATGCAACGAAAATTTCTGACAGATTCAGCGGTTATTGTCCACATGAAGAGATGAGTTTTCGTGTTTTTTGTACAGGTAGTATTTAAGCGAGTAATTCGCGTATATGCCGTTATCAAGTGAAGATGTACATTTAATAATAAATTTTTTTTTAAAAGCTCGACTATCTTTTTACTTTGGTCGATGAAAATCTCATAATCCCATTGCATGGTCTATAAAAGATCATTTCATTCTTTTATCACTATGCTACGTGATAAGATGCTGACCTAACTTTCTTAAAAACCGAGGACAACGACCATGCATGAAACTAGAATACTGTTATCGTTAACGTTAACAAGTTCCGCGTTAAATGAAGTTGCAAAAGTAGCGGTACTCAGATTCAGTCAATTAAGCCAGAGGAGAACAGCACGCTTAACCCGGATATGTGATCTCTTCCGAATAACTAACGGCGTCACATTCAATGAAAGGAACATTCAAGAGGTCTCGTTTCGAAATGTATTAGTTCGTAACTTGGTTAAACGTGATATTTAAACATTTTCAATAACATTTTTCGTTATTGGTGTTTAATTATATTTTATTAGACGTTTATTAAAAAACTGCAGATTTTTATGCACTTATAGGAAATTTGGAGACGTAAAAGTACAGAAAGATATATAAAATATTGAAAATAGAATGTTCATTGTAATATGTATTTAGTAGGTGAAACAAATATCTATTTATATTCCATTTCTTTGCGTTTATTTAAAGATAAATCTGCAGAAATTTGTCGGAATTTTATGCATTTATGAGAAATTTGAGGATATAAAGATACACAGAATGCAGGCAATAAACAAAAATATATGAAATATCCAAAGTAGAATATTCATTATAACAATACTTAATAGGTAAAATTTAGTAGTGCTTGGGTTTACAAAAGCACGAATCTGCATAAATGTCCGTAACCTATTTATTATTTATATATTAGTTATCATTTATAAATCTGAAACTTTAGATATGTTAACTGCAGTTTACCATAATGCAGTATCGTATTCGTCCCCCATGAAGTAGGTATTTAGTATGACAAAGCGAATAATGTACGTGCGTATTTACGTGACTAGATGTATTCATGAACGACTGGTATGCAACACACCCCAACAACCGGTGTCGCATATTTTTACTGATAATACCATCTTACGAGAACACGTACAGATTTAATTACAGAATAACTGCATCTATAATATTTCAAAACGTTTGATTTTCTTTGTAAAGTAGGTAAGTCACGCGATCCACGTTTCACTCCAGCGTTCATTCACTTGTGCATCGTCTGCTTGATAGAAAGGGAATTTATCATACTTATGCATCCATTGAATTCGAAACGTTACTCTCTATGAAAACGAAATCTTATTCGTGGAATAAATTTTAGCATCGTTCGAAAATTGCAGATTTGAATGGGTCCAGGTAGAATAAACGTTTCCAGAAACTTTTTCTACATTTTTACTGTATTTAAAAAGGCATATACTTGTAACTCGTTGAACATGGAATGTTTCATTGAGCTGTAACAATAAAAATTCGTGTCAACGAAAAAACGAAGTGACTCTCTAAGTCTATTTCTTGTTCCATTGTCTAGAATTCGTAGATTTTCTTGCTTCTTTCTTTGTACAAAATGCAAAATTTATTTTGTTGTCCGCGACAGATTAATTTTCAAGTTACTACATTCTTTGTTCCAGCTACTTTCCAGAATTCGTAGATTTTTTTTTCTTTTCTTTATACAAAATACAAATTTTGTTCATGATGATAATACCTCTAGTTGAACGGTGCGAGAACCATACATGCGCACGAAAGAACGTTCCTACGCGTCGCTAGGACAAAGGATGATGTTTCTGATTAATGAATTTATGTACAAAAGCGTTCGTGTAATTCCATCTTAATTAAGTAGATATTACGCAACATAGTAAAAAAGAATGCTAAATACCTATATTTATGACTATCATATGATACATATACGATCTAGTTGAAGAACCTTCTCTCGTACAGAGATACTAAAAGTAAATGGAACGGATTGCCATATCTCGATATACCTACGAATGAAATGTGTTATTTCATTGTAGAATCCGCGTACAAATTAATATTTGATCTTTCTCAAGTTTCCTGCCTTTTTGAGAAAACGGGAGTACGAGTCAGACGATAGTTGAATATTAATACAAAAATACTCTTTGAAGGCAGGAATTGCGAACTAAGTGTATCATATATTAGTAGTAACTATTGAGGACGTATCAAGCTATACGTAAGTCAATCCTTAACGCGAAAAAAATTCCCAAACAGTGTAAGTGTTCATTACTGTTCTTTGTTAAGAATATAATCAAGCATATTATTGCAACGCGTCTGTATGCTTTTGTTTCGAGTCAAGGATCAACCATTGTCTATTATCTCGATATTCGTGTAGTTTGTCTTTGAACAGTGTGAGCAATGACTCTATCAAATCTAGATACCCGTTACGCGTGGTTGCGTTGTTATAGAAGAGCTTCAATTATGTTCGAAATATTAATCAAAATGATAGTTTGTTCTATCCATCTTTTCTTTTTTCGTTATATATGTAAGTTTGATGAATATTATTTTCCAGAATAGTGCGAACCGATGTTCGACGGCGGCCCTCTGTGATGGTGATGATGCTTTTGACCTGGTCCGGAATATCTGCTTCCTGGCCTTGAATGGACTATGGCGTAGTGATCGCTGTTCGTCGATATCGACCTGGTTGAATTCATCGTCGATCCTCCGGAAGCATATCCTTGCTTCCCGTTTAAGGAGTACCTAAACACAGGCAATGATTCAGTCGAGTGTTCGATCGTTGCTAAAAATAATCTTGATGACAATGCGTTGATAAATCAAACACGTAGACGATTAGTCACTTTGAATATAATAATTAAAGGCCATAATATTTTTTAAATATGACGTACGAAGTAGCATCAAGTTTCACGAGCAATACTAAATTGACTAAAATATGTTTGAAAAGAAAGAAGTATTTTTTCTTCGCTATGTATTTCATATGCTCGTTTAGCTCACGCGAGCAATATTCATTATTTCCCTTCAACAAGCTAGCAATCGATCCAAAGAATTCACTACCGTGTTTCAATCAATTCGAAGCACGCAAATTCCTCGAATCCTCCTTTTCTAAACATCTCAATTACACTCCGCACTAAAAGAGAATCTCTTTCGCCTTCGGGCTAATTACAAGTTCCGTGGAATTTCAAGGAATCTTTCGTCTTCGTGTTCTTATGATCTGAAACGTCGTTCCAATGAGAAATAAAATCGAACCTCGAGCCGTATTGGGAGCCATGCCAGCTACGATACGGATCGTAGTCCTCGATAATCGATGGCTCTTTCTCGATAATGTCCGTCCTGGTGCAGCTGCAGGTCATCGCGGAGCAGAGGAATATATTGATTATCAGCATGATGAGGAACAGAATGCCAAGAGCTACTGCCAGCCACAGCAGCCATAACGGGTGAACGCTGCCATCCTCGTACAATGTCTGAACGGCTATGAAACAAGTACCGCGTTAACAACTATAAGAAACCTCTCCTGTGGAAAATTGAGAACAGAGAATCTCGTCGAAATGGAGAACCTGCTGCGTGGTGGCTAATTAATTCAACTCCGGAGGTAGGAGTTCAAGTAGGAGGTATGAGTATAATCACGCGGTGTTATCCACGGAGTAAGCAGGAAGCGATGGTATAGTATGAAAAGTATGGCGTGATATTTACATGGCGTTTGACCAGGGTCAAGAACGAACACGCTCGTGCCGGCTAGGAGCACTCCTTCCTCGCCGCTCACGCTTTGCCCATTAATTAAGGACGCTCCCTTTATATCTTCCTCGTTATCGCCTTCGCAAACGGGGATACCGCAGCTTCCTGGTGGAAAAGAAGATAAACCGTTTTACGTTTCACCTGTTATCTATTACGACGCATTATTTACCGTTCGACACTCGCTCGACCACCGCGAGGAAAGCGTTCTGAAATCTCTTCTTGCAAAGTAGGAAGCGTAATCGAACGAACCTAGACGCGATACGACTATGGTTGTCGGTGTCCGTTCGAATAACGCGTTTACTAAACGTCCAAAGAAAGTTTCGAGGGTATATGTTAATTGCCGAACCGAGTTGAACGGCACGCTGTAACCCAGATCGAAGCAGGCCGTAATCGGAAATCATTCAGCGAATCAGTTTACCTCTGCACACGGCGATGTCACATTGAAAATGCACCTGCGGACTGTCAGGGAACCGGAACATCGAGAACAATGTCGCATCCGCCAGGCCAGTGTTTCGATCGTAGATGAATTTCGTCATGACCCGAGCCTTTACGGGACACCTTTGTCATGGAAAATGAACGTTACGCAACTGGTTATGATCGTGATCACAGCCGTGACAGCTTGAATCGCGTAAAATTCATATCGGGATTATGTAACTCTGTTGGAATTATCATTGATCCGTTCGACAAAAGTAATCGACAGTTTTACGTAACTATTATAGATTAGATTTCCACAAACTTTATAGGTACACGAACGATTTTGATAAATGAATTCGTCCTAGAGGACGAACAAATGAAGATAAACGGGGTGGATGTAAAACGTACCCTTTATCGTCGATCAGTTGTACGCTGCTGTTTCGTTTGTTGAACGCAAAACAGGACTTTACTTTGATTCCGTACATTCCTGCAAACGAGAAAGATCGATGAGAACGCGTGAACGCGGCCGCGCGTTCACGCGCTACGCGTGCTCGTTAATTCCAATTAAACGTAGGGAGTGAAACAGAGTAAGAGTTGCTGTGTACGAACCATCTGGTCGCGAGATCTCCGCACGCAAAGTGTAGTTGTGACCATAAATAGCCTCTTGCACTTTGTGGCCTCCGTCCAAAAGGCGCAAAGATACTAGCGAGGTCTCGTTTCTGAGCAAAGAAATTAACGTGTCGTGTTAGGATATTAAAGTCTTTCTGTGTAGCAATCCACTCTCGTGGATTGCTGGCGATTCCACCGAGATACAGGATAATATTAATAAACTGTGATATGTACTTGGCGTTTTTGAATCCAGCTTTTCCGCACGTGATCACGTAAAATTTATCGTCCGCCAGCTCTAACGTCTTGTGTATCCTTACCGCGATAGGAATGGACCGTTCCTCGGTGTCCTGCAAGAATTACAACGGGATTAAGGGAAATTTGTTGCGAGCGCGTTTAATGAAGGACGACGTTTTCCACCAAACGAATAGAGTCTCTTGATGTTATCGGCCGAAGTAATAAGAGTTGAACGCGGTGTTCTATTCTGATATTTCTGTGATATCGTTTCGCAAGCATAGTTATACAGAATGTTTCGTAATATCTGAAGATCAAGAACGAATTTAAAATGCGACAGTAAATTGAGCATTTGCCTTATCTGACCTTACTTTTCGATTTTAAAGCATTTGTTTCAACAAGTACATCTTTTCACATTGAGAAGTGGTATCAGTATGTGTTTGAGGTTTAATCATAGAAATGGAAAAGATCGCTTACGTTGTTTACCAAAACGCCACAATAATCCGGGGAGCCTTTAGGCGCGAGAAGATTAATGGCGAGCGTGGCGTGTGTAGAGCCGTTTCCGGGCGCCATACATTGCGGCGTCCGAAAATCTCTGGCATGAATAGCTCCCACGAAACTTTGATTCAGGTTCACTCGTATCGTCATGTGGCCGGCTTTACATGTTGCTGTAACCGTCGGTTGAAACTCCGTGTCCAATAATTGTCCGGTGACCTGCGATTGAACAAGAATTACATTGACTTTTGACAGCAAACAGCCTGATCGAGTGAGACTTTGATAACGAATTCAACTACTGTAGATGGTTACTAAAGTTGTTTGTTTGTTACGGTAGTTTTTTCGATGAACGCTAAGCGATATCTAGGTCAGCCAGGGGCCATACTAATCGACTCCATATATTGGAAGGTAAAGAAGAACGATGGTACCACAAATATTATTTTTTGAAATTTATGTTCAAATTGAGAATTATTTTCTGCATATAGTAATCAATCTTTGGTTTTTTTAGAGTTGAATACTTATCATGTATGAATTTAATGAATTAAGAAAAAGAAACGTAATTGATTAGTTTAGTTTCTAAGAGATTCACTTGCAACTAGAATATAACAGTACAAAGATATTCTCTACTCTGTTGCAAAGATAGGCAGTGAAAACGAATATCAAAATATATATTCATCGGGATGGTCGATTTTCAATCTGAAGGAAGACACGCTGGTAAAGCTCGTTTCTCCACTTTCGTTTTCCAACATTTGCGTATAGTACAGATATATCGACAGCTGAAGATTGCAACAGTTGGATCATGAGAATCGCAGTTGTAAAAGATACAAAAAAATGAACCAAGACACAATTAATATTAACATACCAGGCTAATTAGTCTGCCAGCTTTAATTATACTCAGTTAATTGCCCCTTGCCCTTTAAAGATCGCATACCAGGCCTCAAGCGTCCACCGTTCGTCTCGTGGTTATAAATTATTTAATTAATTACAATCAGACAAGGGGAAGAATTCTCGTGACCATGGCGAATTATGTGCCGGATACCCCTATAGAAAACGATCGAAATTCACGAGTTTTTGCTCGGCCATGCATACCCATCGAAGCTCTTGAGTCATAACGAAAGATCGGTGATATTTTCTCGTGCCAATCGCTAACTTAATGCCCAAGTAAACTTGGACCGGTCTGGGCGGCAGCTATCGACCCACGCTAACTTTCAATTTCATGTGGCCTCACCACGTTCTTGCCACGGTATATGGTAGACATGTATACATATAAGTACGTCCAGAAGTGCCAGACGGATATACGCCAACAATAAAATAGAACCGAGCTAGAGACGAGCGAAAGAGATGCCACCGCGACAAGCATCGAGTCTCTTGGAAGCGAGACAAAGGTCTGGAACGTAGGCGGTTGCAAGGCCAACGGTCCTAAATGCTTCAGTGGCCTCTCTCCGCGGAGAAAGAGAGAAAGATCAGAGACGTGTTGGGTTACAGAAAAGGATTCCTCCTCTTCGCGAACGGCTAATCGATTATGAGAACACGACATGGTAACGTATACGCGCGTCCTTGCGTTTTACTGATTGCTCCTTTTTCGGTCTCTGTTCTGCATGCTTATGGTATCCCTATCTCGTTCGCCGTCTATATTCTATTATCCTTAGAATACCAAAACTCAGACCGCCTTTGTCTTCCTTTCGACACTGACGAATGACATCCTTCCGAATTTCTTTTTATGCCAACTTCTTTCGTTCGGAACGATTAGTTCCATTGGTTAACGCGATCCTCGTGGATCGTTCGTTTTTTCGTAATATACCTTGGCTAAGTTAGCTGTGATCTTAGACTTGTTATTTCGTTATAGTCAGTTATACGTTTAGCCTACTTATCTATTTGCCAGTCGTATTGCAAACAACAACGAATTCATTTTCTCGAGACTTGCGATTGCAGGAGAAGGGAATGCGTTAATTATAGGCTGATTGCGAGTATACGGTTGAGACCCGAGGCTTTACGTAATCGATACGGTAGCTCCAATTAACGAATACTTCAAGAAGAGGCCGGCAGGAGAAGAAACGAGACCAGAGGTCCTCGAGGCTTCGAATGTGAGACGAGCTCCAATGAAGGACACGGCTCTACCATTGCATCGTTATAAGAAACGCAGAGGTCTTTTCTAATTTCTACGATCGTAAGGAGAATCACGATATGTGCGTAATTACTATGATTCACGATCATTGGGCGGGTCGTAAATGCACGCAACATTTGATATTACACGAAATCTTTTATACATCTCCTCTGGTGGATTCACGCGAAACTATGGTCGCGTGCTAGACGTTAATTGAAGTCGACATTGTAGTGAGCATAGCTTTCTTCCTGCGTTGGAGACGTAAAAAACGTGTGCTCACGCCATGGAACACGCCCCCCTTCCCCATTTGATGTCTAAGGTGACGCAATCAATTGCTGAACACTGTGCCTTGTCCAGGTAGCGGAGAGACGAGAATAGTGGGCAGAAGAAAATGAGGGTGACATCACGGAACCGGCTGCTTATATAAACGAAAGTTAACGCGATCCGAGCTAGCGCGCTGGTTAGATAACATCTAGAACGTGTCGGGTTGTTGGCGAATTTTGCGTGGGACACGAGGAACACGGGCTGGAAGCGGCGTTCGAACGGATCAACGATCGATGTAACTCGCTAACGAGCGATTTTACTCGTCCACGGGGAAAGCAACAATTAGCCGGCGCGGACGCGCGACGGCCGGTCACGAAATAGAATAATTCATGTACAAGGAACCGTGGCGGGCAAGTGGCCACTTAGTAATTCGCTACGATAGAATGCACGCTATCGACAATCAAAACCCCGGTCGATAAATCAATGAATTTTTTCGGCTTCGTCTATATAGGCGAAACTGTGTAACAACATCTTCATAGAGGTGTGTGTGTGCACGAGAGCGCGCGCGCGCGGTGTGCTCGCGCGAGCGCGAATTTTACGCGTGGATAGCGGCAATGTATCAAGATTTAATCCGACCGCCTTGTGGCCGCAATGTTTCAACACATTCCGATAGTACACACCCATGGGGCAAGTATGCGAGCCGCAGGAACGAGGGCGGAATAGTATCGACTGTGAAGCGGCGACTATTTTTTCCGAATCGAATGAAATATATTGGCGGACTTATCGAAACGTCGGACATACGCGAACCTTCGCTTCGCCGTATCGCTTTTATTAAATACGTGAATAGGTATAGGGTTTCGAGTACACACCGCCGCTAAACCGTGAAACTTCTGCTTGTTCGAGATAAAGGGGTTTCGAAAGAAAGTTTTACTGTTCTCTTTGGATGGCCGTAGTTTATCAGGATTTCCGATTCTTTTTATCGTTTCTTCGGGAGGAGTAGGAGATACGTATTGCACATTTCGATCCAAGTTCGTAGAAGTAGCCGGAGGATAGGCCGGGGTGTTGTTTAAAACTTTTCAAATTCTTCCTTTTTTGGTCACAGTGGATACTTACTTGTATCTATCGAAAAATAGACAGTTTATATGCAGTGACTCACGAAAATATTTGAATATGTATCATCAAACGAGACAGAGAGAGCAAAAGCAGACTAATTATAAATCGTATTCTTTCTTAACGTAATGTATCATTAATTTTGTCCTAAAAACTTTATTCCAATAAGCTATATGAATCATACAAACATGAAATAATTTGGTTTGTTCAAATCAAACCCTTCGTCAGGTAGCATAACGAAAACAGTTACTGTAGTGAATATTTTCTACTCACATCCATTTTATACAATGAATTACTCAATCTGTTGAATATCGTGGTTCGCTTTTATTCTCAATGTCTCATTACGTATGTACAGGTAGGTCTTTATTGTGTTCAGTGTGTTCAAGTATATTTGTGAGTCACTGTATCTGGAATTCGCATAATAGGAATTCAGTGATTCTCTTTACTACCTACGATTTTTTATTTGTACTAAAAACATTAAATGTACAATTAATTGGATTCAATTGACAGTAATTCATTTAATCAAGCACCGATTAAAATTTCATACCAGTAAATGGAGTCCTTCCGTTCTGAAAACGATGATGATCGCTATAAAACTGTCGTTCGTTCGTAGAAATAAATACCGTACATAGAACAGAGATGATCTTTTTTGATTCACTGGCAAGTCTTCCAAGCGGAAAGTTATAACGAAGCTCTGGAAAAATACTAAATGTGCGCGGAACAGCACGTGGTACGGCCGAGTAATTGAAAAATACGAGGAAGTCACGTCTCCGTGGAACAATGCTGCTGTGTCACACTCGCAAACTGTAATATACTACAGGCGTTTACAATGCCACCGGTCTTCCTGAGGAAGCAAGTTTCAAGAAACAACTTGCAGTAATTGTTTACATGCCTCCCGACCTTCTTTCACGTTCGATGTACCATTGTTTTTTCGTGAAAACACTCTCTGTCTCTCAATATGTTCGCCAACGCACAGGAACCTGAACTTGAAAAGGAAATATATCAGTTTCTCACTCATTGCCTGCATTCTTTAAACGTTCGAAAGTATAGAGCGTTTCAAAGATGCACGATTGAGAACTTATACAAAAAAGAGGTACACATTAGCGTGCTAAAATATGCATATAATGCCTTAAAATATCAGTGTGTCGAAAGTAGAGTCGTGATTTTAATGAACTGGTTATTAATTAATTTTGTCTGTACCATCGACAGCATAACAAGAACAATAATGAGAAATGCATTGTGAAAGTTTATTTTTTATAGAGCGCTGAATTAATTAGTAGAGAATTCGAACACCTTTTTTGTAAATAAAGAGCGATCTCACAAGTTGATTTCACTTAGAAAGAAAATCCGTGGTATCTATGAAGTGTCTGTTAAGAATCTTTCCCTAACTGCTCGAGTTTATAGCTATGATTCCAAATGATTCTTTATTTACATGGTCGATTAAACCCGAAAAACACATACTTCCGATTAACATACAGTTGGGCCGTGTTCGAAGCATAAATTATATCATTACGAAGAAATACGTCCATGAAGGTAACGTGGCGATCATGCAACACCTTCGAACGATAAAATTACGTACAAAGCAGACTACCAGACATTAATATAACAATTACGACGTTATCAGATGTATCGTTCCTTTTTGTTCCTTTTCTTTACGATTATTACAGGCAGAGCTCTAAGGCGTTTGTCAATGTGAACTGCTTGCACGTACGCTGGATACATGCAACGTAGAAAGCGCATTCTTTGGCCAGAGGGCTCGAGCCAGCTCTCGAATTATCTTGCGAGGAAAAAGGAAGAAGGAGACAGCCGAAACGTATGTTATTGACCCTGCCTTCTTCAGGTTCTTTCGTCTAACCGTCTGTGTCGTCGATTTTCTCTCCTTTCTTTCTTTCTTTTCTTTTTCCCTTTCTTCCTGTTCTTTTCCTTTTCTCCTTTTTTTTCACGTCCACCGAAACCCAAGCCAGCGGCATTTTCGCCAGAAATGGCGCTCACCATTTCGTCGTACAATTTGCGATCCGATCGTTTGGCAAGTTTTATGCCTGGACGTTTAACGGCACATTGTTTAACACACACATTGTTTAATAATGACCGTTTACACGGAAGCATTCAGGGAAAACGGTTATGTCGAACGGTACGCAACCAGACAAATGACTTCCGAGAAGGAAGATCCTCGAAGAAATTTCTAAGAGGGGGACTCGGTGAAACTTCGATTTCCTTCTCATCGATAAAGAACCATTCGCCATCAGTAAATATTTATATATATATACATTGGTTTTATAGCCTCTTTGTCGTAAATCAACATAAGATGTAGTTTTGATTGATTGGTCTAAGAGAACAGACATATTTGTCGTTCTTTCAAAATACACGGTACATTGTTCAAAGTAAGTTCGATTTTTGAGAATTACGAAATTATTGGGTTCAAAACTTAGGTTTGGTTACCGTGATTGTGAAATTATCGAATGAAGCCTGAAATGTAGAAAACTATGTACAATTATCCATCTTACCGTAAATATTCGTACATATATTGTTGTTAAAATTATCTTGTAACTAACTTGAACTACTAGACAAGCCAACTACAAACTATAAGATTATTTAATATAAAAGTGGCATCGCTTTATCATATACTAATAGTATTTCAAATGTTGAACATTTGCCCATACTATTTTCCAAATTGTTCCCATTTTACAAAAAGAAACGTCATAACCCAACGCAATCTTCGCTGAAAACGATGAATTAAAACCCGCATCGCAAGGAACTCACCTCATAAAAAGGCCTCAATGGCCACGATTGGCTTAATTGTTTGTAATATTTAAGGACTGGGAGGAGCCTCGCGAAAGCTACAAGACACTTTGTAAGAGATGAAACTCGCTTTCGTCCGTTCAATATTTCGACTCGGAAATTATCAGATTAATCATCGTCGGAAGTAATTGTAAATTTAAGTTTCGCGGTATCTGATCGGGCGGGCGCGTCATCTCCTCCCACTTTTACGGGAGCGCGATCCTCTCGAAACCCGAAAGCGTGTAAGTGAAAGCAGAGTGTGCACCGGGCCCTGGCACGCTGTCTGTTAAATTTACGCATGGTAGAAACGGTTCGAAAGAAAAGCCGGGACACGTGAAAGTGTGCGATCCGCAGAAGATTCCGCTCTGTGTACAAGCGAGCGTTCGACTCGCGGGAGAGCTCCCGCATTCCGTTCTATTATGTTCCGCGTCGTTCACGAGACAATGCGCTCAAAGAGAGCCTCCGTGATTTTCTTCTAAAACATCAAGTGAAAGCATATTTGATGCACTCGACGCAATTAGTGGAACGATGAAAGGAACGTGGTGTACGCGCGTAATATATTGAGTTACCTTCGTTAGACCTTGTAAATTTGAACACGAGCACTGCCGATGGATATCGAGTTAATTCGATAGAGAAACATATATGTACTTTTATAGCCAGCATGATCGGTTGCATTGGTAGTTAGGAACGATACAATCGTTTCAATAAGCGTTCCTCTAATCAGTTTGCTTGTGGCAGAAAAACAGCCCATAAAGCTCGCTCTGTTGAAACCGAACGATGTCTATATGATCCTCGTATTATTACCACTTGCAATTTTAACGATGGAAAATATTGATTTCACCCCTTCGTTCTCGACAATACGTATAGGATATCGGTCACGTTTTTATGAAATTTGTATAGTATACCATGAAACGTTAGACGTTAAATTTGTATAGTGGCTAATGGTATTCCGTTATTTTACTCTTTTGTCGTGCGTCATTGTGTTTCAAGCGATCGATTCTGTCGTCTTAAGTTACGTAAATCTTCGCGTCAAGGAATCCGCTTTCTTTCTGAAAAGTAACCGATTACGCCTTGTGCAAATAACGCGGAGATGAGATTCGCAACGAGTTTGTTTCTTATCGTATATATTACGGACTAATAGAAATGCACACGCACGGTCATGAATACATTCACACGTATGTCCGCGTATCGTAGGTTTAATAACCGCAAGAGATCGCGCGAACGCATTTATGTGTACATATGTGTGGTACTATACGTCGGTGTTGGCTAATGGTCAGTGTATGGATGTATACTATACGCTTTCTGCATGCGTGTTATTGAATGGCGAAAGTGAATTGCGTGAAATTATTACGATTATACAAAACGCGCGTGGCGCGAGAGTAACGTTGCTTATTACCTTCACCACCTGCGTCGATAAATAGATAAACGATAAGTTTCAATAATGTTAAGGTGTTTGAACGGGTGGATGCCGATGCTGTTCCCTACAACATCTACGATGTTACCTATCTGGGTGAATTTTTACCATAATGATTTTTTATCGTAATACGAACAAAGGAACTATGGCGCCAGTTTAATATAATAGACACGTATATGCAAACGCATATACTACGTGATCGTTTATACAGCAGATTTGTAGGAAGAAAGAATACTCAAATGTATATGGCAAAATAAGATGGTGAATTTAATCAAAATGAATTTTGAAATTGGAAGTGAATATAAGTTAACGATGAATTAATCATCAGAAGCAGTGTTTACTACCTAACACATCGTAGATTTAAATTACCCATTGAAAGATAGAAATAATATATTTTGCTATTTACTGTATGTCTGTATATATCTGTATATATCTGCATATATTTAATATTATATTTTATAATATCATCCCTTGCATTAACGTCAGAAGTCTTTTCATTTAACCAGGAAGTTTTTCTTAATGTAAATCAAAATTCACAAATTAAAATATCTAAGAACAATAAGCTCATGAGGTACCAAAATATTTCCAACAATTTTAAAAATTACAAACGTCAATTTAATTATTGCGTATAGTATATTTAAAAATCAGTTCGATAGTGCCATAGTATGCTATTATGCAAAGTTATTATAATATAAAGAAGCAAGTGTCCGAGTACTTTTGAACGATGAAGCATCACGCGAAATACAAATTCTGTATAATCATATGGAATTTAATCGATGAGGTCGATGTTAATATCGTAGTCCAGTTATCGCTGTTTTTAATTGAACTGTTAAAACCTGAATGAGGAACGTACGTACGGTGCAATTAATAAATCTTACAGCGGCGGCGGTCGATGTAATTTCTCGTAGAGCGAGCAGCTCTTCTTTAATAATCGCGGGCACACATGGAAGAAATTAAAATGAACGATACATGGCGAATAAAGCCCAGAGAACCTCGGTACCTCGACAGCCTTTTCTACGCGGTTTTAATTAATCTCTGACACGATTGCAAATTTCGTAGACTTACGCTCGGAACCAGGTATGCTTATTAATAAATTGTTGTATCAACGGCGGATCGTTTATCGCGGCTGACTGTATGGTTGCTTAATCTTCAACGATAACTCATTAGACAGATTGAAAGAGAATCATCTTTTTGTGTCTGGGTAAAGAAAATCGGATACTTTCCGACGTCGCGCCGTTAAGCCTGCGTCGAATATAAAACCACTGAAATGAAAATAACGTATGTTTCCACAGCTTCTATCGGAATTCCAAGAAAGGGAGCCTCTCTCTCTTTCGTTGTGATTAATTCTACATCGAGTTTAAGCAGTTCGTGCAAGCATAATAAAAGCATAGCAATTAATACATATTTCATCTTCACGTGCAACTTCTGCTACTCTGTCGCTAGCCACTCATCAAGCCGATTAAATTATTAAAATATCATGATATTGTTGCAATTAGTTCCAGTTTTCTTATCAGAATCTAAAATGGCTAGAAATTGCTAGATTCTTATCTATCATCATTAATTTTATATTCATTTCAAATCAAATTATTCAAATACATAGTCAGAATAAAAGAAATGATTTAAAAAGGATGTTATTTATGATTGATCATAATTATAAAATATTTTTTCTACAACTTCGTTGGCGTGTTTGCAACTTGGAATCTGAATATGAATTGCGTGCTGCCTTGGACGTTCCTCTCAGAGCCGCATTCCGATTAATAAACGGGATCGAGCGTTTCTCGTCGTCTTGAGAGAGAAACATTACGAAGGAAAGGGTTCGTCGAAGAGCAAGACAGAGTCGCAGCCAGTGGCCAGACGGAAAAGTATGACGAAAAGTGAAAGCGACGAAATTTAAAAGCAAAAAGGCAAAACTACGCTCGATTTTATGACCGGTTGAGGTCACTGGTCCAGCTATCGTATCGTGGCGAAATCGATGCTCCCGTGGCTTCGAAAGCCTTGACTTCCAGACAGGAGCGCTGTACATAAATCTTTCGAAATTGTTCTTAAGAAGTTAAATGCACTATTTCATTAACCACTCGATTTCGAGTTGTTATATTTATTTTGTTGTTTATTTGTAAATTAACTAGTTTACTTCTAAACGACCGTCCTTTAGCTTTTAGGTATACTTCACAAGAACATGTTTTAAAAGCTTCGAATTTACGATATCTTTCGAAATGTATAGCAGTATACTGAATAATTTAAGTAACTATGGACACAAGATTGCAAATGTCTATGTAAATTCATACGTCCACCTACATTAAAGGAAGATTGAGATCTATTTTATCTACCACATGCTATAACAAGTATTTTATATGTTCTTCTATGAAGTGGTTACAAGAAATATTTGCACGTATCCTTATTATGCAGTGAAGCATATTTTTAGCAAATTCCACATTTCATTCTGAATTACTTCTTCCAATCACTGTATTTAATATGTCACTGTACATTTTTTCATAAACCTGTAATAAATACACATAAACATTCACATCTAATTATCAAAAATCTACTTTCATGAATTTTCATTTAAAATTGCCAAGTATAGAAAAGAATATGTTCCATCAATTTCATGGATATCTTTTTGACGTGTAGAATTTTCTACTACAACGTAATTAAATTACTATATTGCACATAAGGACAGTACCCAAACATTCGAAGGAACAAGCGTACAAAGCTGGATGAAAACGTTTCAATAATTTCGCACAACACGGATAATGTGTGTGTATGACAACGGGACGGAGTAATATCTGCTCCGATACTATTTTCTTAACTGTGCCGTTTATCTTTCGCGAAACGGTATCATTACGTTTGCGAACGTCAACACACGGCGCGCGTTTATTGTTCCAGCAGAACAACGATTCCGTACGCGGCGAATACTGGCGTATTTTACGGTACCCAACGAACGATTCGATTGCAAAGGGTGACGCCACGTGAAAGGAAATACGAAATAAAGAAGGTATCGAAACTCGATGGGACACAGAATTTACGGGAGATCCGACGTAGCGATACGTTTCCGACGATTGTCCTTCGGAACGTCGACTCATAAGCCGATGAGCTAACCGATGGATAATGGCGTCGAACAGGAGAACGAGAACAGCAAGAATCCGATGAAGAAGGAAGTGCATAGCTGGAGGAACGGGACATTAAAACAGCGGCGTGATTTCATGCGGCAGTCTGGGCCGTTCTACCTCGTTTCCCAGAAAACGATGAAGAATTCAGAGCCCAGGTGAATTCGATTTCGAGTCGAACGGTAGAACCGAGGGAATTCGAGGGGTACGATTCGTGGTTTTACAGGTTGCTTCAAAGCTAACTTGGTTGTCACTGAAATGAAAATTGCAGTATCTATGATTAAACAAGGGTGGATCATGGCAAATATGCGTATAAAAGTTGGCTGTTTATACTAATATAAATGACCTGTAAGAGAATACGCGTTTTAGTCAGTTATGATGCATTTGATTCTTCACACTTTCTTCGCATATCTAACAGATACGTTTATATTACTCGCAGAAACCAGTTGGTACGAGGAATCGTATAATCTTCGAATAAACATTTCTATGATATCTATTCGATAACTATAGATTGAGGATCATTACTACTCGTATCTTTCAAAAGTTTACAACTCCTTTTCTCAAATACTCTCTACGTTCGTCTTTCCTCTCAATCTGTATCCCTTTTCTCTGATTTTCAATCGTATAATCTTTCAAACAGACGTTTCCACGATATCTACCGCCTATGAATTAAGCATCATTATTCGTATTATATCCTCCAAAACTTTACAATTCCACCTCTGAAACGCTCTGTACGTTCGCCTTTCTTCTTCCTCCGTATCCCTTTTCTCCCCTTGGTACCACATTGGGTTCCGTGGACCGGAGCCCATAGGTAGTTTAAACACTTGACATGGTTCGATCCATGGAGCAGTCATATAGGTTTGCCCACGGCAGTCGGCAAATCAGCCACGTCAGTGGAGATCGTGATTTATATCCGTAGTTCTCCCGAGGGCGACGCCAGGACGAAATCGACGGAGAGGTACGTTCTTCACGCTTCGTGTGCAGTACCCCGGGTTCTCTTTGTGTTCGACGTGTACGTGCACAGACCGTCCGCTGGCAACACATCTCGCCGCGTACGAAATGGCATTGTCGTAAAGATGTAAGCGTCCGTGAATCCTATCTGGAAGTCGAGGAAGCACCGGTGAAACCACGAACCAAGAGAATCGAACTTTTGTGGCAGTGTTCCTCCGGTTGGGAACGAGCGAGTCTTCTCCACCGACGGTGGTAATATTAAATATGCGGTTTTTCATCCGAGGATTTAACGATCTAGCATTTTTATCGCTATATAAAATGACGAAGAAATAACTACTGATCCTATTACAAGAGAGTCGGTATTAGAAAATGGTAAAAGTTGCTGGGTGCCGTTAAAATTGTTTGGTAATTGAGAAGTTGGAATGGTAAACGATTTATTAATTTATTCGAGCTTTTAAGAGTATCGCTATGATAAATCCTAATTACGCCGTGATTGAAAGAGATGGAAATGTAAAATACAAATAAATAAATTTACCCAATCCAATACACTTTATTTATACTTCCTTGAAATTTCTGAATGTGATAAACGCTGAAAGTTCATAGCTTGTAAGTAACGGATAATGTAACTTATCAAATTAAAAAAAATGCGTTTTCTTGTATCTGTTTGAAGCTTTTGCTTCTGGTATCTACTTCGTTTACCATTGCAGTTCCTCATATTTGGAATGATATCGTTATCTATTCAGTAGTCGAGGCATTAATTACACGACTATTTCCTCGTGTTTGTCCAACGATTTGCACGATGGTAATAGAAGGTGTGACTAGGTGGATCGCCTTTAATTACGACGCTTCCCGAGAAATATTTTAACGAGGTATTAACGCTTTGCTGGCCTTGCGGCGTAGGAGGAAGACGAATACTCGGTGCGGTGCTTATTTGTCAGCATCGCTGGCATTAAGAAAACGAGAATGAGGATGAAGAAAGAATTAATTGCGGCGTAGCCGAGAATATTCAGAGCTCGAAGCTCCTTTGTCTTGGGCTTTGCCACCCAAGAAGCATAACAAAAGATATGGTGCACATCTTGTTAAAAATCTGCAAATCTTTGTTCTAATGAAATGATAATATCAGGAGAAGATGGTGCAAGTGACGATATACTTAAGTTGAGAGAATTGTAGATAAGATTTAGTATGAACACAGTACTGTGGTACATAGTTATAAAAGTTTAGAAACCCATAGTCTCTAAATAAATATGGATGTCATGTATTATTTCATGCTCGTGTTTTTGGGAAAAAGCGCACTTGCATTTCGTCTGAACTGATCAAACTTGGAGAACAATAGTCTCGAGATTTATTTACTTCAGAAATAACGTCGCTCAGAAAATCACACACGTAATGTCTCTTAATTTCTAATAAGGATAAATCCGTAAGACACCCATTATCATTGAGCTTTGAATTTACATATATTGATAGGAAATTTCAATGTGCAAAAAAAGATATGTTCATGGCACTCCATGTTATCTTTTCACGATTATAATTTTGATCGCGATGATTCATCAATAAATGAATTTCGCGCATTATACGCATTAAATGATATATGAAGAATTATGAGCGACAGCATTGTTTAAACATATTCACTTTCATTGCCGTTTAGTAATATCTCGATAGGCGGGAAAATAATGAAGCCGGGAATAGCGGTGAAATCGCGTATTGTACGTAGTACGATGCATAGTATGCACGCCGTGGCTGGAACGCGTCATCATTAGCACCGTTTCCGTTCGCTCTGATACACAGCGCAGCTCGTAACGTTGAAACGATGCGTGATTCCCAGCGGCCAGATCATTCTAGAATTTACCAATGCAAATCGATGAAAAAACGACGCCTCGCAGCGTTAACGCTGTATCTTTCCATAGCCTCGAACATCTGCATTCCTATGTAAAAGAACTTCGTACCAGTCTGTTCGAAAGTGCAGTGATGCCAGAGAAAAAGACCAGACTGGCATGATGGTTATAAACTGTTCGGCCATATTTGGTCCAGCTATCTGAGTGCCACAACATTTTTAAAGCGTAATAGCGTAATTAATCAAGATTGTACAAATTTCATTTCTTCAACTGGATTTAGGTAATCAGAGTGTGTTGCAGGTGATGCAAACTCATACATATTTGATTTGACTAATTCGAACATTAATTCTACTTCAGATGTGATCCTCATTAATTTGAACGAAATTTAGTAAAGTAATAATGTTGAATAATTTATAAGAATCTGTAACTACTTTGGACTTGTTTGTAGTCAATCAGTTATGAGAAAATGAAATGATTCAACAAAAATTCTATAACATGGCTCATATGTCTATACTAATAACATTTGACATAATTGTTCAAAAATTTGAAACCTTATTATCGTCATTCTCACTTCGGTCACACTTCTTGTCAGTCATGTAGAATAACTTATTATCACATCATCATTCTTCAATAATTCAAATTCTTCCAAATTCCAAACATGCTTTTCTCGTAACTAGTTGAACATCTGACAATTAGAATTACAGTTACACTTATTCCAAACACATAGAACTTCTCCTTAGTTATTCTTGAACTAAATTCATATAAATCCGTGGAACCCGTATTCGAAATAGCCCTACCTCAATAAGTCCAACTTAACGAAGAACCGTGTCATGTAATCAACCAGGAGAACCGAGAAATATCCTAGTTACAAAACCTCCAATCTCCATAGATATCTCACTGTTATCATAATAAAGAAAGTATTTTATATGC
The DNA here is from genome assembly GCF_024542735.1 of Bombus huntii. Classification (NCBI taxonomy): domain Eukaryota; kingdom Metazoa; phylum Arthropoda; class Insecta; order Hymenoptera; family Apidae; genus Bombus; species Bombus huntii. The sequence goes on along the minus strand of NC_066248.1, from coordinate 12,435,194 downwards.
AACGTTGGAACATGTTTCTGTCGTCTAAAATCGGACAATACGCGTTATACTTCCGTGTCGCCGGTCGTGTGTACGTGTTTGATCTTCGATGTAGATATAACGTATGATATACCAGCTGCGAGTAGTTATAGCCAGCCATGCGTTGGGTGGATCGTCGATATTCTCCCGGCGCTCGTAACCCTCTCGTACCCGTTCTCGTACCTTTCGCAATCTCGAACGAAAGACATATTATCGCGGCCGAACGTAGGCCGCTCCTGTGGCGTAGGCAGAGACGCTATCTGGTCCGTGCTCGTTCTCCCAAAATGGACACGCCAATGAGAGGAAAAGTATGCAACAACAGAGGTTCTGTCCGTTTTTGTACAAGATTCTGTATATGGCAGTGCACTTACACTGCAGCAAAACGAAAAAAATCCTTCGACATTTGCTCGTTCTTTACCCATCCTCCTACCCGACCAGCGAATTCGTTCAAAGAGACCCAAGTAAGAGCACGAATTCGTTGAAAATCTTGTCGATTGATCGACCGTAAGTAATATGTACCATGTAAGAATTAATTGTGCGTTGCATCATGCCTTCGGTGAACCATGGAACATTTCCGAAGAAACCATTCCGATATTATTGCATCTAGTTAAGATTTGATATTCTAATTCGTCAAACTGCTCTTGTAACCAGCATGATCAAGCTAACCGATTAGAATATTATTTTCAATAACATGTCTACGTATTTATTGTTACATCTATACATTCACATACTATCATAGTTACGAATCCGTCGGTTTGATTTAACTTTTAAACTTCATTTCAAAAGGAGACGCAGTACGAAACCAATACGAAAATATAATCCTTAAGTCCAAGGTCTTAGACGAAGTCCAACGTGTCAAAAATGGATAGAATGTCATCGTTGGAGCATTGTAGTTGTGATCCGACTGTGATTTTTGATCACAGTTTGTGGACTTATAAACGGCTGAATTTACGAACCCGCACGGTTGTCTGCTCGACGAAAAATGTCCGACGTAAGAGGATTACAAAGGTGGAATAAACGCGAGGGATGCCGTCACGTTTTAAATTCTGTCGATTGCCACAGAAGGAACGATGCTGAGTGTACATGCGTGATCGTGGATTTCACAGAGCGCCCCGTGGAATTCTCGCGGAAAGTGAGAATTCCTCTGCTCGTTGAGAAATAAGATAGGTATATGAGAAGCATAAGATTTTCTGTGCGAGACTGTCGCTCTCGAGGACGCGCAATGGTATGTCGCGCACACGGATGAGTGCAAGGATGAAGGAATGGATTTTTCTTTCGACGCGGCGATGTCTAGTTTGCGTTGCGTCATTTCAACGTGATTGAATATTTAACTAAGAGGATCGCGCTCTTTTTCTACCGTATGTAGTCATACCAGTAGTGACACACATCTGTTACTCTGAGCCATGAAAAGAGTTGGTACTATGTAACTCACTAAAAAAAGATTTGTTCACGAAAACTACATGTTAAACTTTAATGTGTATTTTATTGTACTATGCAGGAAAACAAATTTATTTATATTTTCATCTCATAAAAATTTCTGATATAATCCAGGTTTTGCAGTTACTGCCAGTATGCAAGTGCTTTCATGTTCATTCCGCTGCAATGAAAATTAGCGTTAATTTTACTAAAAGCACCTGCACGATTTTAATAGAAACAAAAATCTGAAATTTTGCTGATTTGTGCAAAAATTTACAGTTAATAAAATTAAACAGCAAACTTAGTATTCACAGTGTTTTTACATCCGGAAATTCTCGTAATCGGATCATAATTCGACCATACAAAAATTATTCCATAGGGTTAATCGGATCATAATTCGACCATACAAGAATTATTCCATAAGGTATGTTACCATTAGCTAGAATTACATGATGCGCGTTGAAACATCTGTTGAATAAAATGTGGAATTATCAAGCAACGTTAGCGCGATTTTATGATTATCCTTGTTTATTGCGTTCTATTCTTCGAGACGGTAGCGTGCGACTCGCAATCGCGCGTACACGCGCAAGGAGCATAGCGAAACTGGCGCAAAATAATTGCTCAACGAACCCAAACTTGTCACCTCGGCGTGTCACAGATCGAGTCCGTACGTTCTATATCGCGGTGATATGGTAAGGTAACTCATAAATATTAATAAAGCGGCGTTGTGTAAATTGATCAGCGCGAGGCCGTACGCTTTAATAAGGCCACCTACTATTACGAATGATCGGTAATGCCCTCGATTGACAAGCATCGCAGAGAAATGAGAAGAGCCTTAAAGTTCTTGGCAAGTTCGATACAAGCGTTTGCAATTAATTCGCCGATACTCAGCTCGACAGCCGGCGAACGCCATTAAAATTCCCTGCGAGCTTGCGCAACTTGCTTTCGAATCTCTTGTGTGGCGAAGCTTTCCAGAGTATATCGCCGATTTCGATAACATTCGCTGTGTATCCCCCCGATGCGGTTTCTCGCCGCTGACACGAACGTAATTGTGCGTACGTAAAAAGACGACGTTCGATTCACGGAGAGGGTCCCAAGAGTAAGGTCTATTTATACGCGCGGGATTCGAACCAAAGCCAAGTTGTATCTACGATTTACGTCGTAGATAACCCCGTATGAGGCAAGGCCAGTTTCCTGTTAAATAGATTTTTTAATTAAGTAAAAGTTCGGTCCGCGAGGAGTGGTATACGGCCGAGCGGCTGTGTGCATCATTGTTTCTCACTGCCCACTTAAACGGTACGTGTTTGCACGATACATACCGGGTGTTCGTTGCATCGGGCGTTATGTACGCGTTATGAACCAGTCCAGACAAATATCTAGTCACCCTGAGATTATGATATTTCTTATAGAAGCAACTTACGCTTCTGCATTATCCATAATGGAAAGTTCGCTTATGAATAGCTTAAGATTTCCTTTATATCAAGGTACCTCTAAAAAGAATCATTTTCTTAGGAGAAGAGATGAATAATGCTAATGTTTTTCATATTCACCCAGTATTTACATTCCATTGGTACGAGCTTTAAACATGTTTCTATATCTCCTATTCAATTCACGCATAAATACACACCGTTCGTTTGTTCGCTCTTTTATCCAGCACACGTAATTGTGCAATTCACGCATTCGATGCCCGTCCCATCGATACACGCACACGCGTGGCCGCGTTCGTGGTAGCCCGCATTCTTGCTGGTCATAGGCAGATCCAGAGGATCCGCGGCATTTCGACGCACGATATATTTCGACTGGAACGAGACACAGAGAACCGTGCCATCCAACGATGCAGCCCTCCCGCTGGACATGCATTCCTGTATCGCGTTCTCGCAGAAACCAACGAAGCTGGCCATGCTCCAGCCGGTCTATCTGAATTTTTCTCGGCGAGGGAGCGCAACGCTCTTACCGAAACAATGTGGAAAGGCTACGTTTGCGGCCGTTAGCGTACCTACTTGCCGATAGATTACTGTATCATATCGTATTGCGTGGTGAGCACGCGAATGCCTAAGCAATCTGCTTTTTTCATGAACGGTTTCGTGATACTACTTTCGAGTACCGTTCAATCCTTGTGGATCCTTGAAGTTTTTCCTAATTCTCCTAATGAGATGATAGACGAAGATTTTAGTAAATTATTGGAATCGTTAGATAACGACCGATTTATGACTGCAGCTTATTGTACATTTATCTAATTTGTTTAACGGTTAAACGTCAGTGACACCGATTTAGAAGCGACGGGAGTGTATTTGCGCGAGATGAATGAGTCAGCTGGAGACTCGGCACTCGATCGCGGCGATTTATCGTCGGCGAATGTGCGTTTATATGTATCTCGCGTTATCCCAGCAAGATAAAGAACAGTCATCTTCCATTTCGATTCCACTTCTATTTTCCCGCGATTCTGTTTGTCCAACGACGATTGCGTACCGCTGATCTTAACTCGTGTCGATACACAGATGAATAAACGACAGTGATACAGGTAACAGAGCAACTGCATCAAGCCTGCATTCCGGCGGGTATAATGTACTTCTCGATGGGGACATTGAGAAAAAGGTCCACAAAAGTTTAATTAATACTTAATTCATAAAAGTTGTTTAAAGTAATCGGATATTGAGGTCTTATCTATCCAAGAAACCAATCGTAATATGATTGGGGTAAAAAATCATTAAGATTCAAACGAAATTATCTCCAAACATCCGCATCTATGGAGAGATTCCTTCGGCTATCGATTAATAATGTATCGTAACATAAAAGTATTTTGCAAATAAAAATTATTTCAATAAAAACAGCTACGAATATTTCGTGAAGTACTTCATTTATTGACAATATAAAAGAAATCGTTGCAAAATGTGTTGTACGTAGAACTTCGTGACTGGACATTGCCAAACTTACCTGGCCGACGCGAAGCGCCACCAGAACCAAGAACAGTATCGACACAAGCGCACTGGTGAACGCGTGAAAATTGGTCCTTCTCACTGGCATTTTGGCAGAGTGCGTGCCACACTGAACGACCGACTGCGAAACGTGTCACGTTCTTGCCAAGGCTCTCTTAAGGCCAATCTCACGTCACATTTTCGTTATTTGCCGAGAACAATCTCATCGTATCGCGCGCGTTCAGCGAATGATGGGACGGTTTCGAGGCGACCACGCGGTTTTTGCTTTTCCGTAACGACGAACCGAGGAAACGTGGCGATCGTGAGCACGCCCGTATCGTGATCTCGTGGATGATGTCTCGAAAACTCGATGGTTCGTTCAAGAGAACTGGAAGCGAATGTTATACTGGCGCAATAATGACTGTTCCTCCTGAACTGCCCCCAGGGACGCTCAGGTGTTCAGCGTTTTTGGTGGGGATAGATCGTGCCGCAGCGGCCATTCCCTTTTCATCCGATATTGTATGCGATCCACGCATTCATGTCTCCGAATCCGGCAATGAGCTTTGTATATTTCTCATGGTTGCTGCGCGAGGTCAGCACTGTGCACGCCGCACATGACTCGCGTAGAAAATCTCTTTATCGACGTGCCTGGGAAATTCGAGAACGTTCTCATATGGTTTCGAAACTCTTTTCTACTAGATGGTGACCTTAATTTGCAAAAGGTGACCTTTCATTTTTTTCACAGATTGGAAAATGTTTCTTTTTATGTTAATTATATTTGATTGTTAATGTCGATGTAAAAGAAAATAGAATTTGGAATTTTCCATTGAATATATTGAATATTTTTAAAGAGACGCTCGGTTTAAATTGTCAGATGTGAATATTGATTTCGGAAAACGATTCATCTGCTTTAACACTTAAATTTCGGAAAGTCTAAGCCCCATGCCTGAAAAATGAAATATTTTGGTTTTTAAACATTTGAATTAGACGTTTATTATTTTGCCTGATTATATGTACGAAAATTTGAATGCAATAATTGGCAATAATCGAACAATTACGTCCAAGAAACGATTCCATAGATATTGATTGAACGAAGATTGTAGGAATCACAGAACTGTCGATAGTCGTGACGCTGGTAAGGGTATTGTCGTAGCACCTCTTAAGTTTATCACAATGCGGATGAAGGTGAATATCGAAGACAATACGATGCTTATGGAATCATTCATCGATGATGTAAAAACCATCTAAGATAATGATGCATCGTTACCTTTACGCACAGATAATTTTTTTATTACGTTTTTCCAATCCATCCAACAATTGTACATAAATATATACAAGATGTAACGATATTATTAGATTGCGTATGTTTGTGCAATTTCATATTATTATAAACGTAAGTACAAGAATGGAAGTACTTACGTTTATAAATGAATACAGTTAATGACATGATGTACAGAATAAATTACTAAATATATGTAGACACTTGTAGCGATAAGTGGATGAAAAGTATTCATTTAAACGCGGTAATAAAAAGTTAAAGCTATGAGGATAAAAGTTTTACTGGGGCTATTTTTCTTATGTGTTAACGCGAAGCCACCTACTCAAGCCGAGTGGCTTAATTGGTCTCTCGGGAAACTTGAAGGCATGAAAAAGGAATAAAATTTTCATTCAAAGAGAAGCCAGTGCTAATTCATATTTTCTTACGTAACAAGACGAGACGTTATATCTAAAGCGTACTGAAAATGTAATCTTAATAAAAATCCAGACGTTTTTGTTTCCTTTGAAGGTTTTTACTTCGGAAAAATGTTTGTGACCCACTTCCCCACAGAAAAAACAGCTCTAATGTCGACTTCCCTACGCGAAGAGAAGAAAAAGGGGGAAAAAGAAAACGGGAGAGAAGAAAAGAACCGTCTTCTCGCGTTGAATACTACCTCTGTCTATAGTAACACGCAAAAGGGCAGACACTGTTGCGAATATATCAATTTTATTGCGTCCGCGTGAACGTAAACCAGAGCTGCCGCACTGAATGCTATAAACAATGAAATTTTATTCCAAAAGAAGAATCCGTTTCCGCACTTTACCTACACGAGTCCGCACGCCTAACTAACACAGCCCCAAACAATAGAAATTCTATCTCTCGAAAGATTTCAAAGTACGATCTCCATAGGCACAAAAGCTCCGTAAGTGCAACGCCGAGGAATCATGAATAACTGGGTCGCTGCATTAATTCTTTTATGCAGCTTGAGCTTGTGAAACGCAGAGCCGGTCGAGTGAACAGAAGCGATAGAACCGGGAAATCAACATCTCGCCGGCACGCTATCTATAATCATTAAGATATCAGGAAAGAGAACGTCGCAGATACAAAAATAAAGTACAGAAATAATATTGTCGGATTTGCTCCCGAGTTATATCTCATCCCCTGCTTTGATTTCATTTCACATGCAGACGCTTTAGAGGTTCGTCATAAGTTTTAAAAACAAGCTTCGATCGTGTAGAGTTGCGCAACCCGGGACACGAAATAGTATCGCAATGGTTCGATATAGACACAACCACGTTTTACCAATGCGTAACCTGACATTTCATCTTCAGACGACCAGCAGGTGGGGCGTGTTTGATGTGCATCGAACAACATCATCCTATACAAACACGAGAGAGAACCAAGCCTGGGCATATCGGGAAACCAGGGGCTCGTCCAGTTTCCCCCTAGTCGTTAGCTCGCGACACGCTGGAGGGGATGATAAGAAGAACGCAAGCGCGAACCTATCGACCAGCTAACCCTCCGGGTAACACCCTTGCGATCCTCAGCCGAAGCTCACTGCTTCTCCGGCGAACTAGTGGGTAGTACACGCACGCGACACAGGTGAGTACCAGCTTCTCAAATTTTGCCTTCTAAGTGTAATCTAACAGAGAATGTTTGGGATAAAATCGACGTCTAAAATAATTCTTCTAACCGAAAGATTGGCCGAAGAACAAGTGAATCAGTTTATAAATTTGTTTTCTATTGATAATGATATTTTCTTTGTTTGGTAGTTCAGTGTTTGGTATCGTAGTCGGATCGGTTTTTGGCTAGGTCGTACTTCTTTCGCGGGGTACTCGCAACGGTCATTGGGGGGTTGAAAGGAATAAGAAATTGATTTTTAGGTAGAGAATATTTTTGAGGTTTCTTTGTCATATTAGTAAGTAAATAAGGTTTCAAATAGATAGTTGATATCGCGTTTTTTCGCTGTTGAATAGAGTTTTTCGAAGTTGATAGAGTTATTTATATTTTAATCATATAATAATAAAGATTTATGTGAAATAGGTAGGCGTGGCAAGCAAGAAATATTTTAATTCGAAAATAATAGTGATTGATAATTGGTTTTGCGTTTTAACACTAAACCTACCAGTGCTGATTAAATTGATCGTTTTCAAACTTCTACACAAATTTAACCATATTTGAACGTTATCATATTGCTTCATAATTTCCGACTTTTCCTAAAACGTGCATACAATATATTTTTCGGTATTTACTTCTAGTTTGCTTTTTTCTTTTCTTAGAAAAAATTGTATTCTGTCCTGCCTACCGCGGACGGTCAGTTTAACTGACCGATAAAATATTTTAATTACTCTCAAAATAAATACAATCAGTACAAAGGAAGAGCTATCTCAAAGTCAGATGACAAACAAAATCAGTAATAACAAATAATAATAACTGTTACGCCCGTAATCTTGTCATAAATCATAATTCATCCCTAGATCAAGATGGTCACCAGGTATCAAAACATATCAACTCAGGCCTATAATAATCCTAAGGAAGCGCCATAAAATTTAGCATCTTTTACGGTCAATTGTTACAAACATTTTAAAAGTCGAAAAGTTTCTTAGGGTTGTTGCTCATTCTGATAAAACACGGGTAAAGCGGAGTTTTCCAATGTTCAACGGTCAATTCCACCCTCGAACAACCGTTGGTGGAGAACGGCCAGCACCCATCAATATTTTCGTATAAATATTGCCGTCACAGATTCTTACTTGCTATCGTCCTTCCGACCAGTATACGTCTTAGTTAGTTAGTGAATCAGTCGACATCTAAACTTGTTATCTCTAAATCTCAGACGGAAAGCATCTCAGGGCGTTTTGTGTAAAGTTGTTATAAAAGAAAAAGTAAAGCATATATAATAACGGACATAGAAGAAGACTGTTCAGTGTGCGATGAACAAGAAACTTCAGCAACTGAAAACAGGATGGAAACACATGAAAAACTATTTACGACCGATTCAGAGTTTAATATTATAAATAAGCGTTCACGTCCAGGGCAAAGAGGAAAGAAACTATTATTGACAGAAGAGAATGAGACTGATGTAGAAAACCAACGTATCACAACGGGCCTGATGGAACAGTTTGGAAAGAAATAGATGCAAGTCCCAAACCTGGCGGACATCAGTTGATAATATTTTTAGGGATATGCTAAACGGCATATAATGAAAGGACAAGTAAAGTATAAGAGATCATATAATAAAATGTACGGAAGAAGAAACATTTAGAGCACTGGGACAAAACTAGATGCATTTATTGCTCTGCTATATGCCCGCGGTGCATATCAGGCAAAGAATTTAGATGTCTCACATTTGTGGAATAAAATTTGGTGACCTGCATTTTTTCAAAAACAATGAGCAGGAATGACTTTACTGAAATTATGAGGTTTATACGATTTGATAAGAAGAGCGAAAGAAGCCAACATTTAGGAACCAATAAATTTGCAATGGTACCTACAGTATGGGACTCATTTATAGAGAATTCACAAAATTGTTATCAACCTGGTGCATACATTACTTTTGTATAAAGAATCGCGGGAAAAAACCATATAATGTAACTATCAACAAGTTCAGATTCATTACTACAAAAAACTTGTCTAGTAAAAAGTTGTAAAGATTACAAAACTACGAAAATTTGTTCAAAATGCAGGAAATATGCATGCGGCAAATGTACATTTGATAATAAGATAATCTGTAAAAAATGCAGTGAAGTTGAATAAGATATATCTTTATATAAATAAAAGTGTAACTTTATTTAAGTCTAGAATTGAAATTAAACAAAAGTAAATTTGGACGAAATTTTATGAAAGTTCACCATTTTATATACATTCAGTTATAAATTAACCATTATCTAATTTAAATCATAAAAACTATTACTTCTTTAATCATCGGTCATTTTGACCGGGCACGGTACAAATAGATATACACGAAGTGTCGATAGGTTTAGTGTTAAGTATGTTATTAGTCGAGACTCGTATTCATTTTAATTTTACGCGGGAGCCTATAAACGCAACGGTACTATGTTGATCGAAGAGTTTCTACGAGATAACAATTTATAGTGTGCATAAAGTAAAGTGACGGTATGTTGCGCGTTATTTTCACGTGACGTTTCGATTCTGTGATCTCTACTTTTTTCCACCAATTAGATTCTTCCAATTCTTCGATACCAAAACACATTCTTTCGCGCGCCGCTCGTTACAAAGAAGTTTTTATTGAAATGTTTGATTTCTGATGTACGAAATCACCATTTAAATACGTATATTTAATAATGATAAACATAAACGGTTTTTGTAAAAAGAATTGAATAAAAAAGAATCTAGTTGAAGTTACGCGTTGTTTTACGTTTAAAAAACGTTAAGTGATTGCATTAAATACAATACTACGCCCCTTAGCACAAAGAATAAAGAGCATTAGTCACCAGAATAAACGTGGTGTAAATACAAATACAAATAATTACACAATTACTCAAAATTAAATATTCCATGGTAAGTATTTGTTCATTTTTTTCAACTCTTACGACAGATGCACGTTTCTATATGCGCAGCTTTGAGCGGTCAATGCGCCTGCCCTTTCCTAACGCCTAGGGATTTCCATCATCGATTATTACTAGAGTCTAAGCTAAAGCCCCTAGAAATAATATGATCAGCGTAGATCCGTGAAAATACAAGTGCGTACAAATACAAATCCAACGTAGCTATTCCCATGTTTCGCATGCCGATTAATTAAGCAAATTATGTCTAATACATTGGAAAGAAAGTTTACCCTAACACTTAATTAAATATACGGTATATCCGAATACGTTCTGTACACAGTAAATGTTTGAACGATGGGGTGCGCCAAGAAATTTATTGATTTAAAACGTTTTATCACTTTATCCCTCGTGACAATCGGCTACGCAGTACTGTCAACAATTTGGAAAATTGTTACTCCACCTATCTATATTAAAATTAGGAATAGTTGTCAAGATCTGCTAATTGATCAGTATGACGTTTAGTACATTCTAAACATAAAAATAAATAAAGTGAATCTCCCAAGTTAGATAAGCTGTCACGAGTTAATAAGATCGAGGAAAAGAAGATATATCTAAAAACACGTGGAAATTAGAAGGAAGACCGAATTTCGTGGGAGTTCATTTAAAATTCAATTACGTCTAGAATCTCTGACATTAATTGAATGCAGACAGTTCGCCAAGTTGTCGCATGCAACTGCGAACTTTGTTAGTTTAAAGTTTCGAGTTACTCTGATTAGAAAATGCTTTCACGGGGAAAGCGACTAGCTGGAAGTTTCGGCTTTAAAGAAATCACGAAGCTTCTCTCGACATTCAGTGAAAAGTTTCCACTTTTCAATTCTTTCTTTGCTGCTGCTACTTTACGGTCACGAAATAGCGTGTCGCGTTCAACGAGTAACACCAGCGAATAATTCCGAAGAATTTCAACGAGACGCCACTTTTATCGTAGAAACAAATTGATGGCCCACCATTTCCTGGTAGCCTTGGTAAAAATTGTACGAGGCAATACAACGTTATCAGGCGTTTCTATCGCGGTCCGATATCGAAGCTAAAATCATGCTTCCTATCGGAGAAAGCAAAACACGGTCCGCGTAAAAAAGTTCTTCAACATGTAAAGTCACGCAGCGTCGGTATCGATCAGCGGAATATCAAGCTCCACTTTTACTGTGCTAAATTTCTGTGAGGGTCTCCATCTCGCACACTCTGAGTGTTCGCGTGGACGTTTTTATCACGGACCTCGCACGAGCACTCGTTGTTCCTTACTAAGAACATAGAGGTTTAATTATAGCGATACTTCAGTATAAAAAAGGAGAGTAAAAAAAGAATGTATCTCCTCTTTTTTTAAACCGGTTGCCAGATATTTCCATGGCTTTCAACAATCTATACCCGTAACTCGTTCTTTTAAATATGCCAGTCACTTTCGAAGAAGATTTTAAAAACTTGAATGACACTCTTGTCCTGACATAATGTGTATACTATAGTAACACTATACCTCGGACATTTACGTAATCAACGCGTCATAATCCCCTACATGTATGAGAAGTGCTTAAGTAGTTGGAGGAATTTTATATTAATCCAACAGTATTCCATCAATGGACATTCATTCAATATTACAAACCAGAAACCATTCTAACCTTCTCTAATCATCGCGTACCATTCCATTTGCAGATTTCAACTTGGATTGTTTAGTTTCTCCTTCCTCACCTCTCTTATTTCATCCTTTCCTTTTGGATTACCTTACGTTGAAGTGTTATTCCACAACTTGGGAAAAAAAGGGCACAACAAAGAGACGAATCGGTAGTGAACGTCGTCGAGCGAGCCACAAAGCCCAAGACACAAAATCTCCGCCTCCGCCTCCCGTTCCTAAGCCGCTCGAAGAACACGAAGATCGTCGCATACGGTGACCATCCGACCACCAAAAGCCACCGGAATTCTGCGGTTTTGGTCAGGAGGACGAGGTCGGTGTTAAACCAGCAAGATTACCGGCCGCGGCGGTTGCGCCAAATACTGTGGTACAGCCCCTTCACCCGGCAACATTTCATTCTCCAGCTTTCGACAGTCCTTCACTTCCAATGTTAACTACCTGAAACGGAGGTGAGTGCCTGTCTCTTTCTGTGTCCAACAGCGCGATGCCTATTCTGTTGTCTCTTTGCATGCTCGATAACACTTGGCCGATGGAATTTCAACACTTTCCCTTCTGACCGTCTCGAGAGATTCGAGGAATTCGGAAGCGAGATGCTTCGGATATCTTCAGATTTCTATTTGTTCGTTCAATAGCTTCAAGCCTTGTTTGTTGAGTGATTAATACTAAAAGTACTAGTCATTAGCAAGCCGGTAAAAGTTAATTCCCCGCCTAACGACTGGAAATACTCGGAGGTTTTTATACTCGAAAGAATGACAAGTGCTGTTATATGAATTATTTAAAATAATTAACTCAAGATAATAAATTCGAAATTTTTTGGCTATTGCTTTTAATATATAAAAAAAGTATAATTGAAGGTCCCACGAGAAGGAATCTAGTATTAAATCATCGTCAAACATCGTTTAGATTGAAAGGTCACTGAGCTTCTTTTTAGAACATTATGATAGATTAACGTCCCTGTCAACAATGAAAACTGTAACTTTGTTTCTCGTAGTTGAGAACGTCCAGATACGTTCATAACAGTACATGCCAGTACATGGAAATGTATAAAGCAACTCGAAACAAAGAGTCCGGGTCGTTGTACGATAGATGCTTGCAGAAGAGTACATTTGTCGCAGCCTTTTCATTGAACCTGAAGACAGAGTCTTATAATAGAAGCCTAAAATAATGAACGACCATCTTGATAGAAAGCTTAGTTGAATGGTCTTCTATATGTATATATTCCGAATGGTGATATGTCGTATAATATCTCGGCGAATAAATTGCTCGTTCAATTAACCCTGGGACGACTATCTGATTTATCCATTGAACTATAATTAACAGCCGGTATTCGAGTTCCACGAGACCCAAGCGATGGGCCGATAATTCCAACTACATCATAACGGCTATTATTTAATTATAGCACAATTAAGCGTAAATTAATACCGCAAAAAGAAGTGGAGTAAAATACCACGCAAGCATCTCGGTGTTTCTTCATGTTTTATAAATCTCGATGTATGTATGCATGCAAATTATCCAAGAAAGTGCTTTTGGCATCGTGCAAAATCAGCCTAAGGCTCGACGTTTTCCATCTTGGTATTAGACGAGTGATTTAAAAGCTCTAAGAACAACTTTTTGTGTTAATTACAGCCACCGCTTCGTATCATTTAAACCCGTAACGATATTACGCTAAATATTTCAAATTATTTCAAGCTTACCACGCATTCCATGTCTTCGTTACAATTTATTGTCCAACCAAGCAAAACGTCGCTATCGGGTATCTGTCATCCGATTGTCTCGTCGTCAGGGGGAAGTCGTCTCTACCTGTACCTTGCAAAGCACGAGCGATCGTCGAGCCGTATTTCACGCAAGACACCGCAAGACGAGACATGTCCACTACTAAAAGACACCATCCGACTACCAGCTACGCGCATCAGAACCAAATATGTCATCACATCCCGTGTCACGCATGCAAACCAGCAATCAGCAATCGTCCATCATCGCCGGCGCGCCATCTATGCCATTTATACCCCGAGCACCTCTGGCTGTTCGATGTGTGCATTATAAACTAAGCCGTGTGATCTGCCAAAAAGCAACCAAGCAAAATAAAAAAATGCAAAAAGCGTGAAATCACTGGACGATCGGACCGATTGCCACTATCACGACCACGACCATAGTTTGTCTTCCAGGTTCTCGTCAGGGGATTTGAGCTCGGAGCTCGACGATGAACCAAGCACAGACTCCGGGCTGGCCTCCATGGCCAGGGATTCGTCCCAATCGTATCAAGCGGTACCGGATCGGCCATTGCAGTCTCAGCCGACTCCTGTTCCACCGGCTAACCAGCCACCGGTACCTGGAGCACCGCCGTCTGGACCACCTCAACCCGTTGGCGGCGATCTAAGTCTCAACCTGAGACCCGGATCGAGAACCACCAGCGCTCCTTCCTCGCCGGCCAAGACCCGGGAAAGTTTACTCCAGAGGGTTCAAAGTTTGACCGGAGCTGCTCGCGACCAGGTACACTTCATCTTCTTTTTAAATAATTAGAAAAACTTAGTACAGAAAAGTTAAGCTGGGGTACGAATTTTTAATCCTTATCACTAAGTTATGAATATTTATACATTTATTAAGGAAATTAAAAGCTACAAAAATACACAGAATCCACATGCATAATAGACGAAAATATATAGTACACGTTATATTTAGACGGAACAAATGTCCGGGGCAAGATTCTATTTCTTAATTATAAATATAAATTTGTATAAACATCCACAGTTTATTTATTACCCTACTGCTGACAATTAGGGTAGAACCCTGGCTTATATTTGATAGCATTGCAATTGATCGGAGTGATAAAGGTTAAATTATATAATAATGAACGAAAGAAAGATATACATGTATATTTGATCTGTTTTATATTAGACTCTTTTTATCATATTAGTAACAGCCATCCGTTCTGACAGATATATTACGTCTATTCGTATCTCCTGTCAAATATAATGTCGTTTTCTAAAATTACAGTGTTTTTCGTACCATTTGCCTTTTAAGTCTCCTTTGGTTTATCACTGTACGAGAGAAATATATGACTAAGCATGATTACTTCCGTGAATGAGTTCCATCTTCAAGTCCAATTCCAAGGTGTACACACAGTGTGTAACATATAAATGGTTACTCATTCTCAAACAGTCAGATTACATAGAAATGTAATCGTAGAAACGTGCGGTGCAAAACCTTCGATAGAACGACGTTAGCCAGATTTCAAGCTAAAATTGCGTTCTTGCATGTTCAACGCGTTATCTGGTCTTTCTAATGCTTTCGAAGAAATACGCAAGCATTTGCGTGCACGAAATCCCATTAATCTCTTCAGTATTCATTATCCCATTATACCATTTGGAGCGTTTGGATCTGTTAAGACGTAGCCCTATATGTAGAAGAAAAATTCTTTCTTTTTTTGCGTGTAAATTGTGGGAATGCAGTAGTGTAACTAATTGTCTAAATCTTCTTTACAAACAGGGTGCATCGATTCTAGGAGCGGCGGTGTCAGGTACAACTAGAGGGCCATCTTACAACAAAGATCGGTGTTTCACCCTGCTAGTCATCGATGACCAGAATACCGACTGGAGCAAATACTTCCGGGGTCGTAGGCTTCACGGTGATTACGAGATCCGTGTAGAACAGGCTGAATTTAGGGAATTGTCGTTAACTGCGAGCGAGACTGGTACTATTGTGTCCATGGCGGTTTATCGTAACGGAACCAAAGTCATCCGGTAATTATTATTAATTATAATTATATGTTATCTTTCAATTTACGTATCTCTCTCACTTAAATTTATCTATATATATGTCGGGTTCACATTATGATTAGGGTTAGGGGCGTGAAACGAATCTTCATTTGGATTACACATTGTTGTTATGCAATAGAGATGTTGACTAGTGCAAATATCATTAGTGCAGAATTTGACAAGTAATCGTGGTAATTAGATACTCGAGATGCTAATGACAATGATCCTAGGTTCAATAACGAATCCGCGGTCAACGGGATAACAAAATGCGCTTTCTTCCAAAACCCAAGTTGCACTCAACTTGCTTGTCTACGGTACAGATATTACTGAACTACCTCTTTGTTAAAACGTGGAATATCCACCGAGCGTAAAGACGCTATGTAACTCGCTAATGAGACCTCACGAGAGAATGACTTTCCGTCACGAGAGGTAGACTATGATGGGGTGTATCTAAGGACACGAGATCATCGAATTTGTCGAGAAAGGTCTTCGTTCGGAAAGTGAGGGAAACGGACGTTCCTGTTAATTGGTTAGTTTCCATGTTGGTGATTAGAGAAGGATGCTAGCCGCCCTTGAGAGAAAATTACTAGCGGGAAGCATCGTTCGTGAGAAAAATAGATTTCCCCTATCTTCCCGTAGTTGGAACAAAGACTGTTTGCCTGTTTGAAGGACTTCAGTTAACTAAATCTTAAGATTTGTAACGGGTCCGTTACAAGAAACCGTTGGAATGTTTACTGTCGAGTGCCGCTACAACTATTTCTTTTAAGGAGAGCTATAGAATTACTCCAGCTCTATGTTAGGTAAGAACATTCATCCCGTGACCGCGGCTACGTTCAGCGACTTGTTGTCGCTTCGAGTCAAGCTCATTATCACAAATCTCGAACAATTATATTCGAGTTAAGTTATAGAGGCTAAAATATTGGGGATTTTCCGAAGAATTCCAAAGGAAGGCCCCGGTGTCCTTTCATCTCCGACATATATATAATATATATTTTTTTTTTGAGAAATTTAAAGGTGCAAAAATGCATAGAACGTGTTGAATATGTAAAAATGCATAAAATATCGGAAGTATAGAATTCACTATAATATTTAGTAGAGGAAACCAATCATGAAAATATGAATTTACATAAACATCCGCAGTCTATTTGTTATATGTATATTATATCATAATATTTATTTATTTATATGTATATGTACGTATTCTACTTATTTTAATCAATATGTATTGTTTATTTTCACTGCGAAAGTAAAACAGACAAATTCTGTCGACAGATCTTTCAAACCTGATTTCGTCCTGATACGACAGAACCTAAAGGACGCCGGAGAAGACAACAAGAACCTTCTTCTCGGTTTAATGTACGGCGGTGTCCCGAGCATTAACAATCTCACGGCAATTTACAACTTTCAGGTATGAACTTTGCGTGAGCTAACGACCACATTGAAGATACTTCGAATAAAGGAAACGATTAAGAACTTTAACAATTTCGCATGAAAATGGATTTCTTAATCGTGCTTCTTTTTTCAGGATAAACCATGGGTGTTCGCACACCTATTGGGACTTCAACGTCGTTTAGGAAAAGACAACTTCCCCTTGATCGAGCAAACTTACTATCCCAACCATCGTGAAATGGTAAGTTATAGAATATAATTAAAATAAGGTAACTACTTAGGTCTGTATATAGAACGAACGAATATGAGTTTCTCATTTATTTCCCATCGTTTAAGTATTATAATACTTTACAAAAGTTATCAAATGAAAGAACTAAGACTAAGAACATACATCGTCTCGTGTTACGTTCTCAAGCTAGGAAATGCCGGCTAACTTCCGTCACGTCGCGCGTTTTTTAGTGTTTTGTACTAAAGTCCTACCCATGTGCAGGGTTTTTGTTTCTTGTCACTCTTATCGAGAAACAATACGTGATTACGTTTAGATACATAGTTGATAGGTTAGAGTACCTAACTTGATTGTAACATTTCTAACACAACGCTTAGCATCTTTGTGCTACCCTCCGAATAATGAGACAACATGATCGTTAAAAGGAAACTTGAATTTTTTTTTCGTAAGAAATTATATTCCTTAAACATTGTTTTTTAATACTATAAAATATCTCTTTTTCTTTTATTTATTCATTTATTTTTTTTTAACTGACTCGATTGTAACTTAGTTTCAAATATTCAGAGACCTGTACAAGATTTTGCTAAAAATTAAATACGTGTTAACAGTTTCTTATATAGAAGAAATAAAAGAAGAAGAAACTACGTACAACGAAATGAAATGAGAATAATTTAAAAATGTATAATATACATCAATAGCCTAATATATACAACTAAAAAGATGGCCAATCATCTATATCTGCTATTTCAGATTTCACGAAATTCAGTCGATTCATATTGCGAGTCAACGTTAGTCTACGATTCAATTAAACGAAATAAGGTTAACAGCGATGATTAACGGTAGAAGAGGAAAATTTCAATCTGAATCGATACGAACAAAGTTTTTTATCGATTATTCTTCTTAACGCGGATTAATTAAACGTTGAATATATTTAACGACGTTTATTATTCGGTTTGTGAAAGAAGTCAACGATCTCAGAATAAATATTACCGACGACCGATTAAAGAAAAGATGAAAATAGAATATCAATTATTACAAACGCGATGAAATAGACATCGAAACATCAAGGAAGTAATTTATCATGAAAATGCAAGCAGTTTCAAGAGTTCGACGGTTTATATTATACCCCTGAATAACAGCTTCCCCTCAGCTAGCTGTGTACGATTTTCCCCAATCGATTCCCTGCTTCGTGTATTTAATCAGCGTACAACTTTTGTACTCGTCGATATATCACTACCCGATTAATACTTCTAATGGAACGCAACAATAAATAGAGCATGACACGATACAGAAATGAAAAAATTACATTGCGAATTAATGCTATCTCGACCATTTGACTTGGAAAATTTCTTGAATATTTAATTATTACAAATATTTCTTCTTTGAAGATACCACATTGGGTACACAGTTCGCTACAACACACGTTATAAGATAGCATTAATTTGTCAACATGTTTACATGGTACAGCGCCAATTTGCTGCATATTGGAACGCTCATTGCACACGAAGTAACATTATTCTCGTGGGGATTCTGCGAAATTTCACAAATACGTTCGTAAATCGAGGCATGCTACGTGACTTGGCACGAGCAACGTCGATTTTTCGCCAGCGTGATCGATTTTCTCGTTCCACCGTAGAACTTTCGCATGCATCGAAATAGAAAGATTTAAGGTTCTCGCGCCCTCTGTTGCTCGCGTTTCTGTTGATACTCCTTGATGCAGTTCTTATAAGGAACCGACGGGACCCAAGAGCATCCAGCTGGTCCTGGCATGCAAACGCCATAATCCCTCTGGCACTCTTCCGGACCAGGTTTGCTCTCCCATAGACATTCTTTGCCATCCGTGCCTTCTAGAGCGGCACCCTTGGTCCACCAAGGTGTGTAATAGATCTGCAATTCATGAAACGAGCAGAGTATAATTGAAAGAAAACAGTGGAATTCTTGGTCAATAAGGATTCGATATTATGGCCGATTGGTTAAAATTGATCGTAGCTGAGATGAGAATTCGGTCACATGCAACTGTCTGTGTCGTCTTGCACTATTGAACTAATCATTATTAGCGAAATTTTACAAGTCACAAGTTATAAGAGATGGAAAAGGAACTCTATAAGTACAATTTGCAATGTGTTAATTTACTAACGTTAATAGTTGGTAAATTACTGTAAAAAAGATCTCAAATGATTGATTTTACATCGTTAGTCGATTGATAGAATTTTAAATATTTTTCAGTATTAAAATTAGGATTTTTGCATATTTAGGAAAGTAATCGACAGAAAAATGTGTCATGAAAGCTTCATATTTGTACAAATAAAAATTTCTCACTTACGTTACACGGGCAACCGTAACGATACAAATGCCTGAAACCTTTTCGTTGTCTGCTCGTCACAGAACGCCAGGCCATCTTTATACCACACAACGATATGTTCGCCTTTTCACCATCATAAGTTTTGCCGCTAACAACGTAAGTTTCTCCAACTTCAAGGTCCACTCCACATAAAACTTCGGACGATGCGGTCCATAAAATATTTTTCTTCAGGACGGTGTACGATGTCTTGTTGTTTACCTGTAATTAAAAAACAATCAGGTGTAGATTACGATACAAAACTGATAAGTAAAAATAGTGCAACTGCCATACGAACCTTGAAGATTTTATTGATTTTCACGCTATAGGCGATTTCATGCTCGTTCATGTTCATCATCTTCTTCACTCTTACAAGAACGACTATCATAGAGGAGAGAAAAAGCATGTTTATAAAGTAACAGAAGAGATCGTATTTTTCTAGCAAATTTCATGCAAATTCTTACCGAAATCTGAATTGCAAAATAGTATTTGAGGGTGACTGCTCATGCAGCTACACGCCGCGACCCTCTGCAATGGAGCCAGCGACAGCGCTATGAGCAGAATGTACATCCAAAACCTCAATTGCCACATCTGGAAACAGAAGAATCGATTCAATTACATGGTGAAAGTGAAAAGTAGTTTCTGGATGTTTTATTGGTGGCAATAAAAAAAGATGCATTAAATCTTATCAAGTATCATTGGAATTAGATTAAATGTTTATCAAAGATAAGAGTGAAAGGTAGAAATGATACGATAAGAGGCAAGGTAATGAAACGATCTTGAATCGAAGACGTGTAACCATTGTAAGAAGATAATGAGACTTCTGAGAAATGCTTGTGCTCTCAGACAAGATCCATTTATCTCCGAAATCTGATTACATGTATCCGAACGATCCGAGACAGTTGTCACCTGTCGGATACGGCGTAACGTATAACTCTATTCGACGAACGAGAAACTGACTGACTAAGTCATGAGAATGCGTGTCTCGTTTTTGATGCAACAAACGAAGCATCGCGTCGAGGTGAATCATGACTGTTCCTAAACGACTAATCTGAATTTGCTATTGCTCCATCTAAATCTGGTATCTCGGCAGCCCACCTGCAAACCTCGTTAATGCAAATTTATTCAATCCTTGCAGAGCTGTAACGTGTGGTTAAATTGATGTGCGAATTCTGCGAAACTGACGATCAACAATTGTTAACACGAGGTCTTGAATAAGCTGCCACTGACCTCAAACACGAAACTATCCGAGCAGAGAATAGTTGACAAAACTTGTTTAAATGGACTCCTGAGTCACGCATAGTGACTAAATCTTTTTAAATCAATGAAAATACTCGAAAATAGTGTTACGAGTAGAAACATCAATCATGGAGAACAATGTTATAAATTCATTCATAACACCGAGTATAATGGGGAAGAATCACCTTTGGACCGACAATAAACGTTACGGAAGCGCTGCAATTCGGCCTAGTTTATCGACATCAGCTGGGCCAGATCTAAACATAGACGTAAAATGGAAACCGAAGTCCAACACGGACCAGAAACGCTGTGAGCCGTTTCAAAGATCGTATTGACGATACGTTTCCTTGGACTGCGAGAATAGACCGGTGGACAGCTTAGAATCTAGGCATTCCTAACGGAACCGACTGGCTGCTGCAAAACTTTCTTCGGTAACTATACTGTGATTATGTGCATCGATAAATTCCAAATGAATTGTTGGTATTTACACACACACGTGCGAGCGCGCATGCGCACGCACACACACACTATACTACTTTTATAACTAAGTTTTAACTAGTTAACTAATACTTTATACTATAACGGAGAACTTAAAGAATATTAATGCTTTATGCCAGAAATCTTGAACTACTTTTTCAATTTCCAATAAAAGTTTCTAATCAGAAATAGATCCAACGAACGAATTAACAAAATATTTCTTATGTTAATGTAACAAATCAAAGGAGAAAATGGGGTGAGACATATACGCCCTCTATATATGTGTTCTATGAGGACTGATAGGGTAAATCACGGTAAAAATGAGATATTTTTTAAACGTAGATATAACTATTAACAAAACATGGAATTGGAATACGAATACGCACATAAATAATCATAGCAATTCAGATACTGAAAATAGTTGTGCGTAGTAAACAAGACAAGACAGCAATGGTACACAAAGTAATTTTCCGATGCCATAAAGATTTCTTTCCGTAATGCTCATCCATTTGTTAGAGAACTCACATCTCTCACTAGTAACGCATACAAATTTTGATCAAGAAATTTTATTTACAAAACGAACGATAATGCACGAAAGCATGTAGTAGGCTCGGCCTATAAATAGTAAAATCGTGAAACATATTTGTTTCAGTAGGAGCAAAGAGGTTAAGACACGAACACGAAAACGATTTCGGTGAACTATATCGCCATCGAACTTCAACGGAATGTACTGAACGTGCACAGATCGTTAGCGTGCTCAGGCAGTCACGATATTCAACCCTGTATCGATACATCATGCTCGAAAATATACGTTTACGAAGCGTAACACACAGTGTTACTTCAAAGCGCAAAGTACATTTATAGTAAATGACAGACAAATTCGTAGGTGTTCTCGTTGGAATCGTTTAACACGCTTTCCAATAGCACTCATGCACTATCATTGAACATTTCGTGTGATAAGCTTTCGTTACGCAATGGTTTTAAAAAATTTATTGGTTAGTTGACAACGAGTTAGCCATTTCAGGCGGAATGAATGTTAATAGCAAAGGCAATTTGAGTGAATTGAACCACGTTACGCTAACGTCAAGAGCCACTTGCTCAACTGTGTTCTCTCCGGCTTGCAAATTTGATTTTATTTGCGTTTCCAGTCTTATTTCGTGGTTTTATCACTGCCGTCGAGGGAGTTGAGTATTATAGTGCCACTAACAAGAAACAATTTTATGTTTAAAGATCATAAAGCTCTGTCTGATTATTGTAATTACGTACGGAATATAGCGTGTCCCAGAGTTATGAGTTCGAACTCGAGTGGATAACGAACAATTTGCAGTAGCCGTGACTGGAAACTTTCTACATAACGCGGATGAAAAATTCTATTTGATATACTGTGGTTAAGAATAAACATAAATTTAACTCGCTAGACTTCATTCTGGATGGCATTCTATAGGTGCCTGCAAACTCACTAATTCAAATGTCCTCAGAATTCATATTTTTATTTTACACATTTGTGCACACCATGTACATTTGTGCATCTCCAAATTTCCCATAAATGCAAACAAATTCGCAATCTGATAGTTACTTTCGAAAAATGTAATACTTTATTGTAACAAAATTTCCTTTCTAAGGACGAAATTTAAATTTAACGTTATTAATTAAACTTCCATCGATTGAATTCACTTATCTGAACATGAACGCATATCGATCAAAGAAAAAATCATAGATAGTCGGAATAATTATTTAATTCCAATTACCCGAATAGTCTGCCGTGCAACAAGTTCAAATAAATGGTGTTTCACCGTTGTTATAAATTCTGCCAACTATTGAAGTTTACATTTCCAATTGGCGGACATGCGTTCATGCAATTATCAGGAAAATGAATGTAACCGATCGAGCGCAAAGTGTATCGAAATAGTTAATTGCGTGCAAGAATTTCAACGGAGCCACAGTTCGTAGCACCCACACCCAAATGATGACACCGATACTCTCACGCAGCATTCATCCGATGCACTTCATGCATCATCACGCAAAACGAATTGATTGGCTGATGTCATATAGGCAGCTACGTACTTGCATTATTTTTATTTCCATCGGCAATAATAAACATACGCGAATGGATCGTTCGACCCACACCTCGTGACGCATCGACATGACGACCTATTGCGCACCCAAACATTATTCGTCAAACGCATCACGATTTACACCAAAAGTACGAGTATTTGAACACTTATCATAGAAATCTTTCATGTCCATATTGTATATGTTATATAAAACGTTTTGAAATTTCATTAGCACCGTAAGAAGACACGACTGTCATAATTATATTGGTCAATTTTGAAACTCTGAAAATATATATACTATATAGAAACTAGAAAGATATTTATTGCATAGGTATATGTATATATGTATTTAGTAAAAAATTAGTATACACCATGCATAGCTTTCTCAACTGTATAATAAGTGTCAAAGTTCATTATACT
The DNA here is from genome assembly GCF_024542735.1 of Bombus huntii. NCBI lineage: Eukaryota > Metazoa > Arthropoda > Insecta > Hymenoptera > Apidae > Bombus > Bombus huntii. The sequence continues at coordinate 12,411,503 of NC_066248.1, read as the reverse complement.
GAATATCGAGGTTTATTAATATAACGGGTAATTGACTTCAAATAATTTTATGTCCAAAATATGTCGTAGTTTCTATAGATATTTTCAGATTTACTTCAAACATTACAAATACGATTGCGATAGTCATATCTCATAATAGTGTTAATGAGATTTCAAAATGTTTTATATAACACGCAGAAGTTGTCTACAACTGCTTAAATATTTTCGTGAGCCTGTGTATTTCGTCTGAAATTTAGTTATTACGCGGCTTTGTTTATGCAGTTGATCATATAATTATTTCCCAATCGAATTGTGCTAGTTTGGTGTTAGGTTTGCAACCCGGTGTGAAGTGAGTATTACCCGATATGCTGAGGACGGATTCGATTTCGTCCTGCTCTAGTTCGAGCGAGTTTTGTTTCTACGCGCTAAGTTGTGGTCATGGTTGCATTCAGAAGCAAAATAACTGTTTGAAGATTTGTGGACTCGTTTCAAGTTACGAAAATTTCTTGGTTAACCTTTAGTTGAAGAGATAAAATTAAGAATCTTATTTCGTTTCGAACTTCCTGAAAATCATACTTTGGTTGTAAAGTATCGAAACTTACGGTAGATCCGTTGGGATTTTTTTTTCGTGGAGAATTAAGACGTTCGAGGCTCAATTCGCTAAAACCAACGGAGTGACATAAAAATGTTCGTTTTACGAAGATCGAATGCAACCAAAGGTGAACAGTATTACCATTTCGTGTTAGCAGAACGAGCGATCCGACTGGCGTACGATGTACGAAGTAATTTACGATCGATAATTCTGGCCTGAAGATTTGTGATTGCACGGATGTAAATAAGTGCGCAAGGCTACGCCAATTAACCTTAAACTCCGAATAAGTTTATACACGGCGTAGCGCTGTTGAACGTAAATGAGCGTCAGGCCACGCATACTCGCTACAACTCATACTTATGGTAATCTAAAACGAGCATACATATAAGTGCAATAATATAACTCCTCCGCATTTTTCTCGAGTCTAGTACAAGCGCAAGGCTAAACGTTGTGATAATTCACGCGCATCGTTGCTACGAACGACAGATTATCCAAAAAAATCTGTAATGGTCCGAAATTGGCAGGAATGCATGGTACAAATACCAATCAACTACACGGACAGAATTATTAAGACAAGTAATATTTTAATACCTTCGATATTTGAATATTGTCTCGCGCGATATCTAAACAGTTTAAAATTGTAAACAAAACAAAAACAATTGTTAAAAAAACAGATGTTTAGCTCCAAAATGAAATATACTTAGACAAGTTTAGTAACGTGGGCTGGTTTGACAACGGACTGAATATTTAAATTGTTTCCCTTATGAAGTAGGAAGGTTTTCGCCTGGTTTACGTTTACAAAACCACGATGAACTACAACATTCGACTCTCATGACCACTCTTACGGCTCTTCGATGATGAAACATCCGACGGATCAACTAAGTTACATAATAGTCCTATACGAGTTAATATCTATTGATTCAGCATTTCCTTATCGGGAGCATTAAAATCACACTCGTCCCGCCTGCACGTGACTTTACGTAACTTTACCGGTGCGTTCAAATACGTGCCGATTTATATCGGGTACATCAGCGAAAGGATTGCCTCGTGCCCGGTCCGGTCGTAACGTTTATCGCTTTCGTATATCTTCATTAAGACGGGAACATCGGAACGATGCTGTGCGTGATGATGTCGAACGACCATGTTTAGATGGTGCACGCTTTAAAAGGTCATCTCGACGCAGAATTCCACGAGTCACCGTGGCAAAACGACTTGAAAATGAACGCGATGCGTTGTGGTGATTCAAAGGGATCAAAGCGCGTCATAATAACGTGTCGAGTGCACTTCTCGTGATTGTAACGACGTTAACACGTTTACCAGATCTTTTCTTACCTACATACGTGTGTCTACTTTCTCCGATCTCGCGTTTTCATTTGCGGCGTATCGTTGCAACTTACAGACTCCCTGCTACTCGAGTTGCTCGCGGAGATCGTTATTCCCCGTCGCGTCGAACCAATTAATTTACGTTCCGTTTCCGTCCTATTCACGAGCGTGAACTTGAGCTGATTTTCTTACCAATAAATATCACGCGAACATGACTCTGCGAATAAAAAATTTGTTTCGCTTTTGAAATCAATGCAGTTTAAGCCGAACGCAACTTGAATTATGAACAATTGAATGTTTAAAGTTCGAAGAATAGTTTGAGAAATATTGCGTTTGCAGAGAAATGATTTCGATGTTTGATCATAGTAAGAAAATCAGTTTCAAATGTTTCATGTTTATCATGGTTTACAATAAAAAATTGTGTTCTATATTTATAAAATATCATAAGGTATAAAAATGAGTATAGATCGAGCAGTTTCTATAGTTAGACGTAGAACACAACAAAGTCTCTTCTTGGTCAATTATATTATGTAAATTTAGAAAAAGTAACAACATTGTATTAGTCTTTCTCGTCCTCACTATACTCCAGACGGCACTGTCAGATTATCATCGTTTTAGGTCATTACAAAATTATTTCAATGAAATGACGATAGTACCTACTAAGAAACTTCCAAAATGATGACGCAATCGTATAAAAATTACACCAAACAGAACGGTCAAATAAATTAACATCATACTAAGTTGATTTACTGCTACATCCTCAAAATCGACATTACTTCTTCATCTACCTGACATTATACGATGAACCGGAAGTAATATTACACACGATAGTACAAAAGAGCATCTAGGAAGAATTTCTTTCAAAACAAGGAAGACAATCGCGGCAGTAATTGAATACTGACTTGCATCAGGCATTCTTGCAATTGTTTACAAGATACAGTGGGCGGATTTACGCGACCATTAGAACGCGTTCTCAGCAAGTTCTTGAAGTTTTATATTACGTTACAGCTGACAGCAGCGGCAGCGACAGCAGCTCGTATCAAATATACCGGGGCGTGCACCGGCTCACTAGTTCCAAGCGTGAAAATGTTCATCGTCTTACGAGTTTACAGGACTCCGATCTCACGAACAGGAGAAATATATCGTGTAAACTATTATCCAAGCAGCCAGATGATAATATTGTGCTTAACTCAACGAGTATATTTCCACCGAGTGGTTCAAATGTTGAAACTTTTATCAGAAACGGAAGAGGCGTGGAATATAAAACCCGTTCGATTAACATTTTGCCACGGTAACAAGATTGAAAATTAGCGATGACATAAAATCATAAATACGTCTATAAATCGTGAAGGTTTATCGAAGCGTATATTGAGATATTTGAGACGCTATTTGGCTTTTAACATAAATTATGCTTTATAAAACGCTTTCTCATTGACTTAAGATTAAGTGAGAAGGAATAATTGTTTACGGATCGAATGAACGATTGTTCTTTTGATTATCAAGACTCGCAATTAATTATTGCTCGCTTCAAGAATAAACGGATTGCATATCGTTCGAACGAGTTCCAACGTTATGCTTAGATTTAACGAACTCCCGATTTCGAAGTAGCACATACATTAAGCCAAGAACAATTGTTCTCGTTATCGTTACCAGAAGTCGTTTCGCTGGATTAGAATTCTTGGAAATCTTTCTGAAAATACGCTCGGTCTATTTTTAAATTTCAAGGATAAGAAAAGGTTAGTTTCCACGTTTCTGGGTAACTTCGCGGGTATTTGCAAATTCAATAAACAAAAAATTGAGATAGATACCATGTAAGAAATGCAGAGACTCGTTTCTTCTTTAATTAAACGTAAGCATACAGTGTTAAACATTTCTTGATGCTCCAAAAAATTGCAGAAATATATTCGAACATAAATTTTTGTGGTCGTCGATTTTCGAGATACGAGATTGCCTCGTTGATGTTGAATGGAATTTATAACGAACTGCACCTCATTAAAAGTTAATAACAACCCTTTAGTGGCGAAGAGACAGGCTCCTGTAGGGAATCAGCTAAATCGATGCGACGTAGAGAAGAAAGTTATAAAAATAAATTGGCGAGCATTTTTCAGTAAACGACGTATTGTACATTTTAATGGTAATCACAATGTACTTTATTGAAGAACCATCATTTTCATCAGTATCTACTTATGTATTCATTAATTCAGCGTTACGTTAACACGCGGGAAATATGATGCCCAAAATTTTCTCTCAATGAATTGACTGGCCTTTTCATCTCGGCCTGGATAAATCGATTACTCGCTTTCGTCGCGTCATCGACCATGAATACCGGTTTAATCGCTACACACCAGACAAGTTATATATATAAATTTCATATGTAAAATTTCAATTTTTAATCACCCTCGAATTCTATTCTATTTCTGAATATATCGTTTTTTACAGAATGTATAAAATTTCATTAATTAAACATAAATAATCCTAAACATTTCGTGTTTGCTTGAAGTAGTATGTCACAGTTAGTAGTCACAGTAATGTCAGTAATAAGAGCAGCAAATCAGAGCGATGTAATTTCTGCGCACACTTAACAAGAGTTGGAAGACTCAACGTTTATGTAGATAGCAATTAGCATCTCTCACAATCGGGCAAGCTAAGTGCTGTACAGAGGCTTTCAAACACGTCGTTTGAAGTTCATCGCTGTGTTTGCTAACAGTGCATGTAATTAATGCGCAAGAAATGACGTCTCGCATTGACGTGCACTTGCGTAATTTCATGCGAACGATGTGAATTGAATTGCATGAAAAACATTGCCAAGAATTCTTAGCGGATTTGCAAAAATATTTTTGTTCAGAAATATCATGAAATATTTAAAGAAAAGTTGAACGATTCTTGAAACGTCCTTCCCCCAAGACGATGTTCCCTTGGTTCAAATATTCGTTATGTTTATCATAATTCCGGAATGTGACATCAGTTGAAAAGCCATGCAAATCTGGAAACATATTGCGTAAACGAAATAGATGTGTATGTACATATAAAGCATTGTATTCGCATGTTGCTTTAGCGACTTATCTTTTACTTTCTATTCTTATTTATCTAAGAAGATATATAAAAAGTGCATAATAAATAACAAAAAAGGGCTCATAACAAAAATGACCTTTGTGCAGGTTTGTTTTTCTTCAGAGAAACAAAAAAATACTCTGACATCTTTAATTTTTCTTCTATATGTTCAAACTGTTTGAAAAAAACATTTATCATATTACACAATTGTTATCAATGTATTTGTACTTATTGTAGATGGTTTAGTTCATTTCTTTTTTTTTTTTTTTTTTTTGGTTGTAAGACAGAATATAATCTTCTGAATACTATATTACATGTATTATCATCTAAATGGGCGGAAAACTTGACAGGAGCTGTTTTGGCTAATTTGTCCCTCAATTTCCACGTTTAATTACTAAATGAAAAATATTTTGTATAGCATCGATCGTATAGCAAACAATCGATCTATATTCTTAATTCCACGTTTAAAAGTGATCTAAGTATCGAATAATGCGAACACAGAGCAACATTTTGTTACAATCTAGATAAAAATACACTGAAGTAACGTCCAACGTCTGGCCATGCGTCGAGTAATAAGATAAATCTGCAGTTTTCCTCAGAAACAGTCGAATCATTTACGTTCTAAATCCGCGACTGCAAGTGCAGATGCGATGCAGACAAGTATTAATTATACGATTGATCAATCACCGGCAAATGAATGGTTGGATGACGACCGCCACGATGTCACGAAGCGCGCGTGATTTCGAATCATCGCCGCGCGAGAGATAAATCGACGATGGTACCGATCGCTGATTTACATTTTCCGAGCCATTTGCCGCAAACAGCGTTCGATTAATGAAAACAATTTAATAAATGGCCACTCGATCCTGAGACACGCAGTACTACCGCGAACACTGTGCTATAGCAAGTGTTGCAAATTGATAATTGCACCGAGGCTAATAACAGAGCAGCATCACGCGTGCCGCGAAATGCGCACGAACACAATATGTCACGAGGATAATCAACGTATAAATACACATCGCTTATCGTCATTATCTGACATTCATCTAAAGAGCAACTAGTTTTCACCTGAGGCGGTTCATCTTCGATGAAAGTTCATGACTCAACCGGTGCACTGGCAGAAATTAAACATTTTAAAACAAGCTTATACATCGAGCTAAGGCTCCGAAATATTGCAGTATTTCGATACCAGCCATTTGTAATTATTTTATGGATTTTTGTTTCCCTATCTTATTTGTGTACGTGTGTAAGTACAAAAATGGATAAGTTCGAGAGAAGAAAACGATTAGTGATTCTAAGAATTTTCTCGTTCACCGTATCATGCGTGGATAACGTTGATTGAAAGTAAATATTGCTATCTTTTACGCTACTACACCGCATATGTAATATTCGTGATGTGTATTTAAGCGATAATCCGTAGAAATCGTTAAGAAGTAAAACGAAGAAAACGAAAAAGATATACATTAGCTTTCGTAAGATGGGAAAAATAAATCGACGTGAAAGTCGACAGTTATCGCTTGCGGATGTCTATCGCTTCTGTCATGTTAACCTTTGCTAGTTTACACGTGACCGTCTATTAAATTGAACTGGATGAACTCACTCTAGTTTCCACGGAATGTCGAAGCTTTACTTGTCCGCTTCTAATACAATCCTAACCTACCGACATTTCACTCGATTTAAAAATCTCACATCTCCAAATTCACTAGATCACCCAAAGGAAGAAAGACGAACAAAATATGAATTTTTAAAACAATTTGATTTCTAAAAAAAATTCACCGCGATTCAATTATCAATCATGAATAGACTGCGGATATTTATGTAGAAACAAATTTTCGTGATCACGACTGAATAAACGATATTTCTTTCGCTTAATAAATATTATAACGAATATTCTACTTCGGAAATTTTATATCGCATCTTTAAATTTTTCACAAACGTATAAAAATCTGCAGCCTAATCGTGGATATCAAATTTTCACAATTCACAATTCGTCCCCAGAATTTCGCGAACGTCGAATCGAGTAAAAAAGGAACGAACCTCTAGAATCGAACGTTTCCAAAAATAAAAATTCGCGTGACGATGGCGAAACGGAGCAGCAGCCAGGTAGAGGCTTCTAAGACGCCCGTCAAAGCAGGACTGCCCCAGTTCCATCGTATTACCGCTATTATATTCCGCGGCAGCATCCGTACATGCGTGTACGCATGAGCTCTGAGCTCGTGTACACTTGCCAGCTCACTCACTCGCTTGTTCGTCAACGCGAATATACTGTCGCGACGTGCAGAAGCTACGAAGCCGAGCCGAAAGAAGGAACGCGAGACTATCCGAACAGCGATTAATCATAAATTTGGACGTTACGTCATGTCGTGACCAACGATACGTAGTCGGAAGTGCAACCGACTAGCCGACGATTACGTCGATTCTTCTCAGTAAAAACGATGGATCGGTGTTGCCGTCGATCTTGCAGATTTTAATATAAACCCGTTTCACTTATTATTTCTGTTTGCTTGTTATTATTTATGACCATGTCACTGTCATCTACGAATTGGGACGTATTATTAGAATGAAACAACTGTGAAATTGATAGATCGTTAGATTTGAATTTCTTAAAAGCCACACTGATCATCTCTAGTCGTCACGTTAGTGTAACAAGTTACGACTACAAATATGGATTTTTACAATCGTTTATGCTATCCCTAATTCGTTTCTTTTTTATGATGTTAAATACTGATTATATAGCTGAGTAATAAGATTAAGAACTTTGTAAGAAGTGGAGCTGATCAATTTGGCTTATTTACGAGATGATTTTGGAATTAAAGAAGAAATTTGATAACTTGGGAAAGCGTATAGCAAGATTTGTGAGTCAGTTAGTGATATCTGGTACCACATAAATCACGATTCTTGTATCTAATATTAAAACGAAACCATGACATAATAAGTATATTGAATATGTGCATATCTCTGATATTTGTATTATATTTAAGCGGAACAATGGAAATCAACATTGTATTGGTTCATATATTTATCGCTGCTGATAAGTATGTAGTCTGAGCTTATTTAAAAGATTAAAATTTTATAGACGCACATGTAAATACGTTATCAACGTGTCGCGCAATTTTGGGTGTTTTGTCAATCAACTCCGTCAAAATTTCGTCAAAACGAGTTGCAAAAAGACGATAACGAACTGAATGATATTATACACTGAATAATACGCACAGAAAAAAGTATTACGAATTCCTCGATACGAGATTCCAGATACATATATCTTCGTACTTGTGCCGAGATTTTGCATCAAATTCGATATTCTTAACAGTGAAAACGGAGATAGCGATATGCCTTTTAATTACATTTCGATATCGATGCCACTGCTCGGGACGATAGCACGATTAATCATGTATTTGAACATCGTGTCGTGTTGCTCGTTTACTGTGCACAAACACATAGGTACGTATACTGAAGAATTTACTACATTTGACACATACGTAAGTACTTTGTTATGAACGATACCAGAGGGAGTACGGATTTAAAATGAAAGACAAAAAAAGAATTGACGAGACCTGGCATGGTTTCAAACTCGAATGGCAATTCATCTCTCTACGGTTTTGCACAACTGCTCCACGATACCCGCTATTATTAATCCAATGCGTAACATTGCAATTTCGTTACGTTCAGCGCAATTTTTCTCCAACCACGTGGAAGCTCGTGAATCAAGTTCCTGCTCTTCGTTCGAAAGCTAATAAACAAAATTCCCACGGGAAACATGTGTAAGACATTAGATACGATCATGACGAATCAGTCTGTTTTTGTAACCATCCGGGATTCGACTTTGTTGAATTGTTAAAACTGATCTCAATACCGTTAACGTTCCAATTTCCCGCGGAGGTTTGATCAGCGGGCAAATTGACAGGTCGAAACGTTTTATTATGGTAATCGAGGGAATTAGGGTAATCACCGATGCAACGGGGAAAGTCACGGCGATAAAAGTATCCAACGCTGCTCTCGTGGTGTTCGCGTCATGAATGCGTATCTATATTTACAGTGTGACTCAGTGTAAATAACGAAGGAACTAAAGCGATACTGGTGGTCGACAATTTGCGCCTCGTTAAATCGGCCGCTATTGCGACCCGATAACAATCCGCCAGTCTTCATTTACCGATCGAAATAAAAACGTAATCGCGCCGATTCACCGTAATGCACGCACGAGCTGCATTAATTCGAAGATTCGTAAGCGTAGAATAATGCACGTCTCGTACGCTTTGGAAGTCTCTATGTATGATTCAGCATCGATCCTGGAGGATTACGTTAAGATGCAATTTCGTGGACGACTGTCGGGAAGAGAAACGAGAGGGCGGAACGATTGTCAAGTACATTTAGGACGGTCTACGACAGATGTACAAGACAGCCAGGCCTTGGGTGCGATCGTTATTGATAGTAAACGGAATTTTATCGCTTCCACAAAACACATGTTTGTAGAATAAAGAAGAAGCATGTTCATGGAAGTGTTCGCATTTGTGAAAATAATCGTTGGCAAAGAAAACGTCTGGCTATAAATTGCCAAGAGGAAGTCGTCGCAAGTTGCATACAACCGGTTGGGGAAGCAGAGAGGAAACAGAATCAACGATCAATTTGCGAGAAAAATCTGGCCTTAGCATTGCCACGAAATTGCGTGCGGGCATGTTTCGTGCACGGTTTAATAGCGATAACCGTGCTCTGCCGTGTATGTAAATTGCGGTTGGTGAACAATGAAGTGTAATTTCGTAGTCAGAGCGCAACTGGGAAATTTGACGTGATTCGATTCTAAAAACGCCAGGTCTCTTTCGAAACGGTCCGGTTGATAGGACGTAGCTGATAGAGAGCTTTTACCTTGTAAACAATGGTACAGATTAGGCTATTAGCGACACTTTCTATTTTGTGAAACTTTTACTATATCATTATGCAAATTCGATTGTTACGGATAAAACGTTGAAAATTATAGTAATAACGAATCACTCACGGTATAGAATGAAGAAAATGATCGACCTCGGGCGATAGCGCGTAGATGGGTACGCGATATATTTATCAGAGTGTTTGGATTTAGTAAATTACTGGACCAAAAATATAGGGCAGCTAACGACACAGAAATAAATGGGCAGCTATTTTCACGCGCATCGAAGAAATAAAAGTGTTTCAAAACAGCCCGTGGGTCACAAACCGCTGACACGGATTGTCTGTATCTATTTTTAACCAGACAGGGAAAAAATAGAGCCGCTGACTGACGAATAGCTCTATCTTTGGTGCGAATCTACCGCGAAGAATTACAACGATGTACTTATCTGCGTGCCAACGAGAAACATTCTAATCCTTTTATTTACCGAACGAACGACACATTGTTCTTCTTGTTGGAATTAAATACATACGTTTCTATATAGATTAGACGACTGTATCTTTATAGTTTTCAACTTTTAACTCCGATATTCCAAGGAATGATGCGTTGAAAGTTAATTGCAATAGGATTATGCGATTCTGCGTAAAATTGTTTCTTATTAAACAATATCAATACCACAAAAGTGAATGTACATAGGCGTATCAAAGCAACCAATATATTTTAGACCTCGAGAATTGCCTACCCACTGACGACAACTCATGAAAATAACAGATGAAATCACAGCCGATTATTATCAAGCGTGCACTTTGAATTGCCAGCTCGAAGCGTGGGTAGAGGAGAAAAATGTAGACTTCCTTTGACGCGGGTACACCATTTGCATGGCATGATTTCACGGAACATCTGTCAAAAAGGGAGCCGCGGATCGCGTCTCCTCCTTCGCCCCGTGAAAGGAGCCGCGCGACTCCGATACTGGCTACAAAATATCGCGTGCTACATGTGAAGAATGTATTCGGGAGAGTTACATGTTTGCCTATAACGGGTAATTAATTCTCCCTACGGATTTACCAGGCATCGGGCTCGGTTAGAATTTCAGAAAATCGAATTTATCACTGAAAGTTCACGTGGCTCGCGTTATATACGAATAGTAAATCTGCGTATGTCGTTGGAGCTGTCGTGAACTAACTCAAGAACGAATAGACTAGAGAGAAATAGAGAGAGATGAGGGGGGGGGGGGATAAGGGATGTGAAAAATAAGTTGAATACACGAAGCAACGACGGGACGTCGCGTTTAACGAATGGCTCTAATTACTAAAACGCTTTCCCATCCTAGAAAACATCTCGTTCCCCGAAGCGTCGTTGCAAAAGCGTTCTATACACGCGGTTCGCCGCAATACTCCTCTTTCGCGTCGATGAATGAGATTGCTGGCCGCTGAGTCACTCTGCTCGTAGTAGCAGCGTTAGCTGGCCCGCGAAAGAACGCGGCAGACGTCAGAGAACAGAGAGAGAGAGAAAGAGAGAGAAAGGGAGAGCTGACTACCTCTAAGTATCACTCGTAATAGTCGTAATACGTGGCTGAAATTTTTAAAAAGACCCGCTGATTGATCGTGCACGACGCACGAAGGCTTTCTGCGTATGTACACGAACTTGTCGATCGCTAACTTATGGCGATCGATGCCAAGGACTGACTCAACGGCAGCGATCCGCCTGCACTTCAAAGCAGCCCGCTTTCTGCTGAAAATTCATTCCTTCTGCCAACCGATTCCGTACTTTCCGCGAACCACGACCGCAAAACATCGCGCTCACCAGACACTGAGGTGGGAATGCAAAGTTGTACGAGGAATTGTTTCCATCGATACTACGAAGCCACTTGTAATTTGATTACTCAGTACTAAAGAATGTCGAACAAACAGTTTGTTTAAAGAATACCTTTCGCCAAAGAAACCGCGAAACGTGTACCTGATTTCATATTCATACGGAATTCGCTGTACGAGAATTTCACACGACTCTGGAATACCAAGATAGTAGAAACGCGACTGGGAAACATCGTGATACTATTATAGAAACGTAGAAACACAGTGATTCAAGCTGCTAGGATCTCAATCAATTTTTGTTACAAAGGCTTAAGGAAATGAACGTTTCGTTGGTTGAAACTTACGAATATACCTTTAGAAACGAATGCAGCACGTGCAAGGGTTGTCGTACTCCTTCATTACCGCAGCTTAATGCTTCAGCCGCGCGTAATGCGATCGGTTCTTCGTGCCAACGAATAATAGCGAGGGTTAATTAAAGCTCGCGCGCTCGATTATGTGTGCCACGTAATCTTATACGCGTTTACGAGTGAATCCTCCTGAGCGCGTGCAGAGACTCGCGAAGAAGATTAAGACGAAGAAGAGAAAAGGAAAAGGTAAAAAAAAAGAATGCTAACCGCGGGCAGAAAGTGCATGACTAGACTGACCATATATTTGTGATGATGTAACGGGAGAAACCGCAAAGACCACACCCCGACGATACCGCAGCCACGTGCTGTTTCGTAAGCTACCGACTTTTAGGCAAGGCCATTGCGATGCTGCTTGCTCCCCATAACATGTTTTTGGCCATTCCATGGCGTACATCCTGGACATTACCTTGAGATGCGGCAAGTAAGATTCGTGGTCTGTGATTCATGTCGGTATTTTCGGAATTATGTATTAAATGTATTTTTATGGTTATGTAGTGTTAGATGTTTAATGTGGGGCAAACTGTACAATCACTTTTTTAAGATATCCATGACTTTCATCCTGGCTATTACCTTGACATGCGGTTAATAAGATGCAAGTGTTCTGCAAATTATGTATTAAATGAATTTTTCTGACGAATGCTTAATGTAGTTTAAATTATAGAAATTATTCGAGTTCGCGGAGTAACTACGTTACCATTAATCTGCATTCTCTGTATTAAGGACCGCTGGTCTGTCGAAGGTTCTTGAACCGCAAGCGAAGTAATCACTGCGTGAGAAATATAGCACCGTGCGATGTTTCCGGGTGGACAAGAAGAGTAAGTTTGTGGTCTCGGCAGTTTCACGAGTCCGTTGAACGTTGTTGCTCGTTAGTACAAACAGCAAGACTGTGTCTCGCGTCTTGGAACAGTACAATTGGGAGCAACTACGTTCACACAGAGTGACAATTTTAATTGATCGAGAGAACACAATCGAAAACAGTGACAAATAATGCCGCATTCCATTAATTTGGCTGACCTTCGACTCAATAATGTCACGTTTTGATAAAGGAAAAGAAAAAAGAAATATATATCAGGGAAGGACAGGTATCGCGAATTCCACGGAAATTATTAATTTATTATTGGCGCCAGAGACATGTATTGGAAATAGCCAAGGACGGAGGAACGTCGTTAATCACCAACATAGCTCGCGTGCATTCGCGTAGTCGAAAGTGCACAGGACCGGTTCGAATGAGGTCGTGAAATAATACCAGAACTACGAAAATAACGGATGCAAAACGTTGTTAATTCGTGCGACGTAAGAATATAAATATAAATATTACCAAACGCGCGGTAACAGGCGCCGGATAAAGAACGCCTCTCGTGCACACTGTAATCAGGATCGCGGGACGGACATAAAGCAGCGCTATAGGCATAAATAACAAGAAAATTGCCAATAACTCCGAGACGTACGTTTGAGTCTGTGGTGCGTTTGATCTCGGAATAGTTCAGGATTTATCGACCAGATTCCCAGATTACGCTATCTCCAGTTGCCATGAAAGAATAGAAAAGAAGAAGAAAAAATCCGGAAGAAGAGGAAGAAGAAGAAGAAGAAGAAGAAGAATGGATCGCGAACTCCCGTGGCGTTATCGAAACGCAACACTGTACACAGGCACTGTGTCCCCCTATCCTCTGTACATCGTTGAACGGCGCGCGTGCGATCATGAAAACGGGCTGCTATAAATATTCGATTCGCTGCTCTAATCTGTTGGCGGACGAGGTATACCAGGTCTACCAAGTCTACAGAGAGCCGTCGCTTATTCTTCGAATGGAAATAAAACGCGTGTAGAGCATAGGTAGACACAGTGGACGGGTGACCATGCGAATACGCGGGCCTAATACACGTTTCTGAAGAAACGTACGTAGATAGCTAGGTATACATAAGCGGAGACCGGCTGGTTGGCGCCACTCGGTCCTCTCATAGCGTATCGGAGAAACGCGTAATAAACGTAATATCGTACACGCCGATATGACCCGTGCATTACGTTCTCTTATGAGAGTCGAATCGGGGGATTATATCTTCCTCTTCCAATCTTCCTTAATCGGCGTATCACAATACTACGTCGCAACGTGAGGAGGTCAGAAAGGATTTATAACACATCCCAGGCTAGTCATCCCTGTTTGTACTTCAGGGAAGTCGCTTTAGTCTAATGAACAGCGACCACGATCATTCTCGATCGTTCCACGAAATTGTTCCTGGACACGAAGAAAGTGCATGTAGGAGATTTGCAATTAAAACTTTAATTGACGATATCGTAAGAAATATTGAGTATTTTGTCCTATGATGGAATATTTTTGAGAACAGAGTGACGAAATCTATCAGTGTGAAACGTTTCACCTCAATTCAAAACTCGAAGGTCTCATTGTAGGTTCAGAGTATTGTAGTTGTAATTTGAAAATAAACTGGTATCGCTATCAAGTTAAAGAGTCTTTTTCTTGTACAGAAAGTATTTAGATTTTGTAGATGGAAATAGTAAATTGCACTTGATTAAACTAATAATTTTTTCGGTTAAATTAAGTAGTTTCTTTAGTGTGAAATAACATAAAATTCTTCATATAATTGCGTGATACCTCCTTCTGAATGGAGAAATGCTTTCAGAATTCCCTTACAAGTTTTACGAGCAAATTGATAAAGAGGATAAGAGAGATAAGAATGAGAAACTTTGATTACGGTTACGTGAAGCATATCTTCAGACTCCATTCAAACAGAATACCGTATTCAATTGTCACTATAATAACTTTGTTTCCAATGATGTTTGTTTGGAAGCGTATATAAACGGTTCATGCGAAAGGTTCAATCATTAACTCGACGCCACAAAGCGGCGCCGGCAGGTACATTCCTCCGTACGAGAGGTACAATATAGTCAACTCGAAGTTCATGTCCTCATATTTTCTGTCGTCCGCTTTATCGAAATCGATTCCTCGACAGCATACCGAATCCGATTACATGGATATCGGTTTCGCCAATTGAACATCGAACGAAGCTTCTCTTGAGCTTTACAATATGCGATCTTTCTTTGACTTTCCGATCAAGCGTGGAACATATAATCCACAGTTAACAACCGGTTAAGTAAGATCGTCAAATTTTGATATTTAATAATGTCGTCGGACGTTTAGTACCTATCTAACGTTAATGTATTGTATTTAATGAGGTGTGCTCCACACGCTGAAAATGATAAATTGGACAAGCTAACGAGCAAATGGTTGTTCACCGCCCTATATCGAATCGATGAAAAGGTGGATTGAAAGTTTGTTCTCAAGAAATACCTACACAGCCATGAATATGAAATTCCTTTTAAACACATATTGGAAATACTAACATGTGTCAAATTGAAATTAATTCAATTTCCTCACCTTCACCTTGTTGGCAGTAATTGACAACAGATTATTAGAATTTCGTTAGCATAAATTGAGGAACTTTTGAAATTATTCTTCGCTACGTATTACCCTAATAATTTGTATTATTTTGTTTATCGCGAAATATTGAAACTATAATGTATTTTAGCAAATAAGTAATGTAGACTTCTTAATAGTAACTTTAAATACGTCTCAATTTACAGTTAATTAATTCTCGTTCGCTGGGTAAATAACTTCTTACATTTCTATTATCACAAAGGTATTCGTCGTTATCGATATCGGCAAAGCGAAGAGGAAAAGAAGGCGATCATAGACATTACTGGACACGATAGGTCGAACCTCGACTAATTAGTATCATGAATTATTCATATCGTGAGCTGTCGTTTAAAGAACATAACGATGACAGAATATAACGAGATGCGAGGGTTTTATTTGCGTGTAGTAGCGAGAAATAGCAGGTATTAGGATCTTCTTTCGAAAAACGCTGGGTACACGAATACCAGGAACATAGTAGATGTTGCTGGATAGAATTAACATAATGAAACGATCGTAAAAGTCTACGTCTCTGTTATTTTCACGATTCGCGTGGATTCTCGCGTTTCAACCATGGCATTCGTGGCTGGAATGTCTGTCTTCGCATAAGGTTCATATGACACGGTCTTAGAGCTAGCATAAACGATCCTCTACCGTGCTCATGTTGTCTGGTTTAGACTTATCGTTTTATTTATACAACTAGCGCTGCAAAATTCGCAGTATTTAACAACAATGCCTTGAAACAACGCATAATTTCTACGTTTTTATCTAAACATCGGTAAATTCGCTGCCAGAAACGCGTAAAACGTAGACTCGATTGTCTAGAACACATTAGTCTATTCGATTGAATACACTTTGATTAGAAAAGAGAGCCTCAGAGAACGCGGTTCTGCGTTTTCTCGGTGCACGATTAGCGAAGTTTATTTTGGCTCGCGAGCGAGTATGATGTCATCGTTTTGATTGCTACTACGATTAAGCGACAAATGTATAACTTAAGGCCAAATGGAGTCAAAGTGCAGCCACTTTTAGTAGCGAATGTTATTCTCGTATCTACTAATCTTCGAACGCTTTACTAGAAAGTTTTATTGACATAAAATCTATCTACGGATCATATGGAACAGTAAATTGTCTGAATGATAGATAAATAACAGAAAGTCGTAAATATGTCGATAATATATCGATTGATAAATAAGAAGCGAGTAGAGAGAAGTACGTTAGAGACACAAAGGTATATAATTAAAGACACGATCAGTACAGGAACACGAAACCGCTTTCAGGTACAACGTGAAAATCGTACATGCGGTGCACAGATACCTTTCTTCGTGACCCCGCGTAGATCCTTCCGCTTCGGCTTTCCTCGTAAAGTTTACTTGCACTCTACCTTTCTCTCCGTTATTCTCCTTGACCTCAAAGACGCGCAATCATTCTTCGAAACTGCGAATGGTTGTACCAGAGTCCGTCGACGGGTCGACGCAGCCGGTAGATCTTTCAGAAGCGACTGCCTCTCCGTGAGCCGGCGAGTTCCGCGTGATTCGATTCGCGTGCACCACGTTTTTCTCCTTCGTTTGCGGAAACTACGATAGAACTGATAATCGAACGAACACGAATCGTACTTAACGATGAGTGGAAGCTTTCCCGCAACCGTGTTATAAATAAACGATCTCGAGTTCGCCAACTATATCAGCCGATACACCATCGACCGTAAACGAGGACCGACTGGATTTTCACGTGTGTTTATCGATCGGCGCACACGTATACGTCCAACAAGAGCGGACCGTTCGCGCGCGAGCTTCGAAAAGCAATGCAAGCGCGAACGACACGGGAGCCTCTCGTTCCTTCCTACGTTCTTACGTCGATCTCGCTGCTGTTTCTGTCTCCCTTCCGATCCACTCCTCCTCTCTCTCTCTCTTTTTCTCCTACCCTGCTATCCTCCTCACTCCCGTTCAATCATACCTGTCCTCCGTCTCTGTCCCCATTTCTGACTTTTACCATTCTCTCTCGCTCTATACCGTGCTCTTCTGCTCTCTCTTCCTCTCGGAGAACTTTGCTCGTTCCAGCGTGCTACGCTCTTTTTCTCTCTTTCGAACTCGATCATCTTTTTTCATACCTCTCCCCCCCCCCTCCCCCTCATTTCTTTCGTTTATCCCTCTTGTTTTCTCGTTACCTTCCTCGTCTACTTTCCTCGTGTCCTTGCTCGCTCTTCTGTTCTTCCTTCTTCATCTTCCGCAGCTTCTTACCTATATCTTCGTCATGCATTTTCATTATCGTTCTCCTCCTGTCCCGATCCTCAACTTCTCCTACCATTGGAGTTTTCCCCCTTCCAACGCTCTCATCCCCCACTTTGTCGGTATACCTTGCTCGCTTTGCGTCTCCTGCCGGCCACCCACAGTCCTCTTTCTCTTTCTCTCGTCTTCTCTCTCCGTTTAACCGATGCTTCGTCTTCCTCTCTTTCTCTCTCTCTTATTTCGAACTTCGTCGATCTACTTACATTTTTCTTGGCCAATCGCCCTCCTCTTCCCACAACACGACCTTAAGCTTCGCTACGTGCCTTCCTTGTTCGCCAAAACGCGCTCGCGGGGGTTCCACTCATCACCGTTTGATCCACGATTACTGTCATTCAATACGTCCGCCGGCCTTTTTTATAGTTCCCTTCACGAAACACGAGCCGGGAAGGGCCAGAAACATATTTTGTCTTTGAAACGCCCGCAAACGTAGAACAGATCGGTTCTATTAGCATTCAAAGAGCCCTACCATAGCCTACTCGGTAAACAGAGACTGGTAATATATGTCCATAATGTTTATTCGCTTGATAAACGGTAATTCACATAAATTCGATAGCTTGTGGTTTCTTCTTTGAGTCTGATGATGCTTTCTAGACGAGATTAGCTACACACATTTGTACACATTATATAAACTTCGTGGCTGGAATGTTGGATAGCGGGAGGAATGCAGATTTGATTGGTTTATACTAATAGGATCTTTTTTCGTTACATGATTTAAAAAAAACACGGCGTGCGTATTCTTTCTTTATTGAACAAAATGGTAGTTGATCAAAATTCATAGAACTCTATTTCTAATTTTTCAGTAATCAGCATTTCTAAAGATACATTGAAATGTTTAAAATAAAATTATACACTAATTAAATTGTGAGATATTAGATAAGATATTTTAATGAAAGCGGAATTTGATTTTTTACGTTTCTAAATTTAAAATATGGGCAGAAGTCGATGATGGTGCAGAACGATTAGAAAATCGGACAAACGTTATCGAAAGTGGGTGTGACTCGTCAAATAACCTTGGATGGATTATCACCGAAAATTTCGCAGCAGATATAAACGTTGGTTTCGCGGACATGAACGGCGCATTATTTTTAGTGCGTTCAAGTACGACGAACAAAATCGAAGGCGACACCCCTGTGTATGTCTGCCCTCGGAGTCCTCGACAGTCCCCTCGAGCACGATAAATGATTTATCTCCGTGTCCCTCGCCGTTGATCCCCGTCGTTGGTGTTCGTGCCACGGGGGAACGGACACGCGTCCAGCGGTGCTCAGAAAGTCACTTTTGCGACACCCACGTGCCGACATAAACACGTGGATACGATACGATTTGAGCACTGTCCATCGGAGAATCAGCGCAGCCAGCCTGTGGTGGCCGGACGTACGCCCATGAGACGATTCGTTCAACAACCACTTCCTTTTTCCACGTCGCTTTTAAACAGCTCCGTCATTTAGTTTCCTGAATTGCCATGCGCTTTGTGACTATTAAATGTTTCACAAACTAATTTCATAGGGAATTAACGATCGATTAACATTTGTACCATTTATTTCCACAAATACCCTCATATGCCCACGAAACAGAAAGTAGAGAAAATTGATAAAATTATATAAGATAAGCATCGATCAAATGCTTTGGTATTATTTCAAAATTATTTCAAAAAAGTTGTAACGTCGAGTTATTTAACTTTGGCCTGAGAACAGCTCATTTCTTAATTTTATTCTACGTCGCGAGTAAAAGCATAAGCTGAACAAGTTTTATATCGTGAAATTTGCAAGGAGGAATTCTGAGGAAGGTAGAAAATATTGAACGATCAACTGAAATTTTAAAGTCTGAAAGAGAGAACGCAGTAGATTTGAAAAGAAATAAACTTTGTGTCTATTAAACATACAAAGAATTTCATGGGAAATGATATATATCGAAGAATCGATTGACATTCCTCAAGTTGTCCCAAGTTCTGAGAAAAACTGGACGAAGGAGATTAAGGTTCAATTTAAGTGGAGTTATCCACTTAAGCTCGGCTGGCTTCGATTTGTTTCTTTTAACGAGGAATTCCTTGGTTATCTGCGCTAACGGGATAACCAGGAGAGGGAGTTCACATTTTATGTCGCCTTCACCCTTTTTTCCTAACTCGATTACCATGGAATCGGGTGAAGATCGTAAGCTTCGAGTGAATCTTAATTACTAGGAACGAAACCGGTACGTATGGTTTGCAAACTTCCGACGACCTTACGTTTCAAAGAAATTATTTCAACGTCGAATGAAATACTCATCTCATATCACGCATATTTTTAGCATGCTCCGGTTCGCGTAAGAAAAATAAATCTCGAGAGGATATGTTTCACGATCCTGGAAGATCGTTCCAAACGAATCGACTGACGGATGCAACGAATACGCAGCATCATCGTTTAATAATCTCTTGCGACCCACGCGAATATCGTAGACTGTTTAATCAACCGCCTGTATATCGGCTGACTTTGATCTTCATCCATAGATGTCGGTTAATGTATTCGATTATTGAAGACTAGCCCGAGATATTGCTGTAGGCGTCCCTTCGGACTGGTTTCCGTCGATTAGAGCGGAATGCAGAATACGCGTGCATTGTTAATCGATTCTCCACGCAGAAGTCTCGATACCACGTTGAAAATGCATCCGAGAAGCATCGAATATATTCAGAATTACAGAACGTTTGCAGTTCAACGTTTGAAGAGTTGTAGTTATGCTACAAGTCGTTTGGTGACGCAGTCGAAGCCAATCGATTCGCGATCGAACACCATGTACCCATTAATTCTTTCTCTTTTTGAACGTTGATCGTCTTTGCAGGTGAGTGCATCTCGTTATCCGGTTGTGGTGAAACTCGGGCACGCCCACGGTGGAGTGGGAAAAGCCCGTGCCGAGACGAATCAAGAGTTTCTAGATCTCGCCTCTTTGGCTGCTTTGGCGAACACTTATTGCACGTCGGAACCGTACGTCGACACCAAATACGACGTTCACGTGCAGAAAATAGGCAATAACTACAAGGCGTTCATGTGAGTGCCGCGAAATGTCTGCCAGATCGATCCCGTGATCTGTCGTTGCAAATGTTACCGAGTAGCTTGTCAATGGGTACTACGGTTTCCCCGCTGTACAAAAATGGAAATTAGAACGCGTAGCTTAACTCTCGGCTGGTAAGGTGAAACGTAAGTTATGTAACGACCAGCGCCGGGATCGTTTCAAATCCATCTATTTTTTTCACATTTTACGTGACTGAATATGTAAGCATATTTATGGTAATACGCATTGTATGACTCACAGAACAATACAGGATCCTGCACATTGTCATTCGATTCTCGAAGCAGGATCAAGAAGTTGTCATGTTACACCTTTCTAAATATATCTTTTTGAACGATCGAAACTTTAATCCATCCGCCTTCTATCAGTCGAGGGTTAACCAACTAGACAATTGCGACAAGAATAGCAACGTATTTAATTAACAACCACGATCATCGACGTTCCTCTCAGGCGGAAGAGCATAAGCGGAAACTGGAAGTCTAACACCGGTTCGGCGATGTTGGAGCAATTAGCCGTGAGCGAAAGACATCGCACCTGGGTTGATCACGTGGCCCAATTATTCGGTGGATTGGATATCTGTGCGATCGAGCTGTTAGTCGGGAAGGATGGTCGAGAATACATAATCGAGGTGAATGATAGCGCGCTGTCGTTAATGGGAGACTCACAAGAGGAAGACCGTCGTCACATTGCAGACCTCGTCACCGCGAAAATGCAGGTAAAAAGTGATACGAAATTTAATATACTTAGACTAAATTAATTAGTATGTAAATGTTATAATCAGACTGCGGGTTTGTATATATTTATAGAACATTTTAAAGTGCAAAATTGCACAAAATGCACATAGTATGAAAAAAATATACAAAATATCTAAAATAGAGTACTTTCTGTAATAATTGGTAAAACAATTTTCTATAGAGATTCTATTTTCTTAATTGTATTTTCAAAAATATTAATTTACATAAAAATTCATGGTCTAATTATAATAAATACAATAATGTACCAATACCACTTTTAGTCACTATAAATTATAAAAATTAATAAGTCGACAAATTTTTATCACATGATGCATTACTTTCTCCAATATCTAGGCATGCTGTCGACCTCCAAGCGTGTTGACGAAAACGACATCCAGAGGATCGATGTCTGGCTCCAGTCAGGCAACGAGTCCTGTAGAAGATCGCACTGTGCCACCAACAGCTCCGCTAGGATCGCATGGAAGCATGGGGTCCATGGCTAGCATAGGAAGCTTAGGTTCCATGGGCTCCACGACAGCAATGGCGGGTGATGTAACTAGTTCTGACAGCCACCATCAATTGCAACGACGCGATTCTCAAGGTTCGTAAGAACTATGGATTCGGTTTACAATTATTGAAATATAATTAAATCAAGGATAACTAAAATATCGAAATATTTATTTATTTATCTGCAGCATCGCAATCGAGTACAGTGAGCAGCGCTCCATCGGTTGGTCGACGCCAAGAAGATGTTCCAACATCGAGAGTACCTTTCCACAGACAAGGCAGCCAATCCCAGAGCGAAGACACCGAAGACACCATGAAGAACCTTCGGAAAACGTTTGCAGGAATCTTTGGAGACATGTAAATTTTTCGAACGAAAGTGTACTGGAGCAAAGGAGATCATTTTAGGATTATCATCAAATTTAAGTTAGTGAACAAAAAGTATTTAAAATGTAAATGAGTTAGTTAATATTTTGAACGAAAGATCGTATTTTTTTATATAGCTTCTTCATTATCAGTGATGTATAGGAATAATTTTGCAATTATAGGATTTTTGTTAAACAGTTGGAAGATGTATTTAAATTAATTTGTCGAATATGAAAATGTACTGGAAAGGAATATATAATATAGTCGATATATTTGTAGATCATCAAGCTCATCTAAATGACGCTCGCGTCCCACACTGGACGCCATATAACAATGTAAATTTTGCTAACGGTCCACGGCGATGTGTATAAACATAAACATAACTTAACTTTTCGTTTTTTATCAGTTCAATAATTCATCCGTTTCTTGCCATTCGATTACGTTGAGCGAAAGAAAATATCGTTGGAAATTTATTCTTCTAGAATTCTTGCTAATCGCGTTGCTATTACTCTGTACTTGATTATTAATCGATATCGCGTATTCAACGCATCGGTTGCTATTCAAATATTAACTACGTATTTTCGATAAAGGGAGGGTAAGTAAAAATTAATGGGGGATTTAAAGAAAGAGTCGTGGTCGTTTATGTATATTAAAAAGTAAAAAAATAAAAAAATCGTAATGTAGATTCTATGTATTCGATGTATTCAGCATTTACATAGTGGCTAGGGAAAATTCTCTCAGGTTAAAATAGTAAAAGAATGAATACTTTTCCAAGTGTCCAGTTATGTTTCGTTACCATCGACGTATCCGTTCTGCATACTCGTCTCGTTTACGGGGAACGCCGCCACTTGGTTTTTCGATTCCAACAGGCAACAGTACCATAGGCCCCTGTCATCTCCTCATCCGACTTTACTTCAGGCGTCCACTTTTTAGGCTTAACTTTCGATTATAGCATTGTCTAAAGGCGAGGGAACGGGAATGATGCGGAATGAAAAGAACGAGAAAGCTGGAGAGAGGAAAAAATGGAAGATGAGTTATAAATTTAAATGGCTGATGGAAGTCCTGCAGTAAAATACATATTTGTAAAATTATTAAAAAGTATTTGTAAGCCGACGTCATTCAAAATGATTGAGGAAAACAAAAAAAGAGGAGATTCGGGCATTATACTGAACATTTGGCTAGAGAAGACTTCGGATCGATCGCCCGGCACTCAATGCCGGGCCAATGGAAGAACAAGATCGACCAGTCTGTATCTTAAGCGCACAAATAGTCATTAGGATTTCGAGACACGGGCAGTACTTTGACATCGTGCATGTGAACAACGCAAACGTTTGGTCTAATAAACGGGACTTATGGTGAGGGAGAAATGAAAAAAATTCTTCTGCAGAGTCGCCGGTTCTTGAACAATGATATGTTTCGGCCTGCAAAAAGTGTAATTCCTCGGCCGGCGACCTTTCGATTTGGATTATTCAAAATTCATTGTCTCGAATAGTATTGAGCATCTCGATGTTGAAAACTGTCCTGCATTCCGATAACGAACTATTTCTTTTTCCTAAATTTTCACGCATTTGTAGGTCATTTGTAAAGGAAAAAAGGAACTTGCGCAAGGCGATTTGGTACGCTTGCTGAAAATTCATGAAAAAAGAGATGTTCGTTGCTCCGTAGGCTTTAAGAACAATTACCGATGAAATCAAAATGTAATAAACGGGTTCGTGAACTAGGAACGGGAAGCGAAAGGGAAGCGGCCGCTAGTTGCCGCGAGAATGATTAAAAAAAAAACATGGGCATTCAGTAAATCGCGATTCTTTGCGATCGTGCAAAAAATCCGAAGCACACCAAGCAACCTTTTGATGATCTGCAAATATAATCGTGTTTGCTTGCCTGAGTTAACTTGATTCAACTGAAGCTCCTTTGATTCAGTACCCGCTGGAGAAGGATCTGGATTTGCGAAGTAAAAGCCAATCGACGAAAGCGAGAAGAGAGAACGAAATGTCTTTGTCCAAATTTTTCTTTTTTTTATTATTTAATTTGTACTTTACAATTTGTCCAGCTGGACATACGGTAAATTTTTCTAGCTTTATTGCTAAATAACATGTGGATGGCTATCCCCAGCGGGATACCATCTTCGAGTTTGTCTATTTTATTCCTTTAGTGAGGTCAGTGGAGTGTTTTCTCTTTAGTCTTCTTTTTATGAAAGTTTTGCTCGCTTCAGCAGCTAGCTGGTTTGGATATGTTGCCGTTCTTTCCTTGTATTTTTTTGCGTACCTGCCGATTTCTTCTTTAACTGTTGGTATTTTTAAGTCTTTGCGTATATCCTCGTTTCTGACATACCATGGGGAGTTGACTATTGTTCTGAGTATCTTCGATTCTAGCGACTCTAGTTTATTTATGTGGCTCATTGCTGCTGTTCCCCATAGTGGTATTCCGTACGACCAAATTGGTTTCATTATCGTTTTGTAAATTTTTAGTTTATTTTCCATGCTGAGTTTAGAGTTTCGACTAGTTAGGCAGTATGTTGCTTCCATGTAAGTTGTGTGTCTAAGTGGAGTCCTAGGTATTTGACTTGCCTTGTTCGTGTTATGTACGTGCCATTCAATTGGATATTTGGTGGTTTCCGTTTTCCTAGTGTAAATGTAATATGGTTACCATTGTTGGGGTTTGCTTTTATTTGTTTATCTTGTATCCATTTTTCTATTTTTGTGATATGCTCTTGTAGTAACGTGACTGCTGTTTCTGGATTAGTGTGCCTGACTAGTACAGCCGTGTCGTCTGCGAATATCAGTATTTTGCTGTTGATAGTTATTGGTACGTTGGCCGTGTATAGTGTGTATAATATTGGTTCTAAGACGCTTCCTTGCAGTACCCCTGCGTTGATGTCTTTAACTTCAGAATATGCGTCCTTTATTTTTACTACAATTGTCCAAATGATCTCAATTTACCTTAGCGTAAGAGCTAATAAAGGCATTACGACGAAAGATAGACCTCGTGGTGTCAGCTTTGAAAAGAACTATAATAAGTTCGTCCGTTTAATATTCTGTTCTAATTTAATTTCACATTTCGATTATGTGACTTTTGTCAAAGAGGCACTTAGGAAAATTAATTTTACTTAAACCTACGTTAGTTGCAAGAATATCAAGAGATCCCGGGGCACCCCTGTTGAGCGTCAGGCTAGCCATCGTGGAGTTTTAGTCGGTAAGTCCGACACTGCCCCGCCGCTTCCCAGAAGAGGCGAGGTGTCCATGACGATTTCCTCACGTATAAGAAAGAAAAGTGTAGTTTGTTCCGTTTCATAGCGTTTCAAATATAGTCCCAGGACATCCCTGACGTTTTTGTCGATAAATCTGACACTGCCCCACCGTTTCACGGAAGAGCGGCGGGGTATCTATGACTATTTCCTCGCGTATAAAAAAGAAAATGCTGCAAGAATATAAGGAGGTCCCAGTGCACCGCTGGTGAGCGTCAGGCAGGCCACCGTGAAGCTTTAGTCGGTAAGTCCGACACTACCCTGCCGCTTCCCAGAAGAACGGCGAGGTGTCCATGACGATTTCCTCACATATAAAGAAAAAAGTGTAGTTTGTTCCGTTACATAACGTTTCGAATATAGCCCCGGGACACCCCTAGCGTTTTTGTCGATAAATCTGACACTGCCCCAATGCTGCACGGAAGAGTGGCGGGGTGTCTATGACTATTCCCTCACGTATAAAAAAAGAAGTTGCAAGAATATAGTAGAGGAACGCATAGGATCGTAAAAGGAATGTATTGCCTCTTCTCGTTCTGATTTATTGTCTCCTATTATCAACACATTGCTTTATCGAATTTAGGAATATCAAGTAAATGAACGCAAAGACGTGAACTTGATCAATTCTCTATTGCACGACTAATTGATCGATATTCCTGTGTGTGTATATAGATGTAAATTAATGCATTAGTCATTTGTTAGAAGATACATGGTACACGAATTTAAACGATTACAAACGGTTACATAGTGTTACAAACGGTTACATAGCGTCACAAACGGTTACATAGTATTACAAACGGTTACATAGTGTCACAAACGGTTACGAATTAATTTCCAAGTAATAGACGTCCAATGGTTTGGTTTTTGAAGTGCCTTGAATACTTAAGTGCCCTTCTTGTCACGTTTCTTGCCCATTCGAAGTAGTCGAAGCGCGTGTCAACGTGCACTTTTTACTATGCACTTAACCATGAGAATCTCTCTGTTGTTTGTACTTTTTATACACTAAACGCGTGCATCGTTTTACCTTTTCGCATGATCATCTCTAACGAGCTGCTTATTGATTCATCAGGCACCTCGATACCGTGGATAAGTGCAGGTACACCGTCCAAAGTATGATCAACAGCGAACGAAGACGTTGGTATCACTCGAAACGTCAATCGATCGAACAAGCGAACCTATTATCGTTCGTCAATATTCGCGGTAGCTCGATACTACGACTTTACTCTTTTTCATTCCTCAGCGTTCGCGATTTAGTGCATTTAGATTTACGTTCTTTCACGCTTAATTCTTATTTAAAAATTATTCATCATTACGATAGGCAATGACACGTAGAGAAAGAAAATAGTCTTAAAGAGTGTTTAGAGTGAAAGAACAGTGAGAGAATAGAGCAGAAGCTTCTGGAATTAATGTTATAAAAGGCTGTCTAATTTCGCGACTTAATTCAAAAACTCGCTCGTACGTACGATCTAAGTAAAATCAGACTTGCAATAGATATCGCGAGAAATAGATTATCGGACCTACCAACATTGGAAAAAATAGTACTTTAAGGGATAACTAAATAAGAACATGTAACAAACAAAAAATCCTGGACAATCTTCGCTGCTGAAAAAGTTGTAGTTGCCCGATAAAGTACAAAAATTATTCTCGAAGAACGAAAGCTGCTGCTGAGACTGGCTTTCAGAGCTGACGCCACGACGCATGAGGAGAAGCGAAACGCGAAAGCTTGATAGATTCGTTAAGATGGATGCATTCGATGCGATACGGAATCTGTACTGATACGTAGACGCGGTTAAAGATAACGAATATCTCAGGGGTGCAAGTCTAAGCACAAGGTAGGATAGAAAAAGATGAGATAGAAGAGACAGTTGGGTTCAAGTGTTGTTGCTGCCTAGACGAATTAACGGCATTGACTTTGATACCTACGACGACTAGTCACTTAGCAAGCACGCTTCTTCGGAAAAATCGCAGCGATTATCCATTTAAGGATAGAACTTGTGGAATCGGATCCGCAAAACGATCATCTACATTTGTAACTATTTGAAAGAACTTCTTTATGCAACGTTACAGTGTTTTGTACAGATGTGTTAATCGCATATTTGTCGATTTAACGTCAATTCTTACAAGCATATCAATCATTTCGTTGACATTGACAATATTTGCTTGAAACAAGTTAATGTTTAATTTAGTTTTAATCGTTTAGACTTTTAAATTTACAGATATAATTTGAAAATAATTAATTATTCGTTAAAATCGAATAGATGATCAAATCAAACAGAACACCAAACAGAACACAGAAATCACATTGTTAGGCATTTCACGCTGCTTGATCTTATAAGAATCTTCGATCGACGACATTGTAATTTGTTCTAGTGCCCGTGTGATGTAGTGAGCAGCACTGTTACGACATCTTCCCATTAGTTTTAAACGTGTTGATGTGTCCACACTGCGTTTGATTTCGTCGCAGCCACATGTCAGCGTAATTTGGCAGGCTAATAGATTCTTTATTCCATACGAAGACTCGCTTCGCTTCGTAAATTCGAGTCTAGTTTAAAAAAAAAGCACAGTGCTTTTTCGCGCCGAATTTTCGTCATTCAATCTGTTTCCTTTTTGGCGGAAGTAATAATATTACTGCTAGGCTAATCTTACTTAGGATCCTTGCATCACTGTAATACCGTTGTTGGTTAAGATTTACCATTCTTAGAAATACTTTTAAGGTCGTGGAACTAATTTAGATGTCTTGGATAACGACATCGTATAAGGTAAGCTCCAACAGAAAAATAATTAAAAATAAAAAAAAAAAAACGGAAAAAAAGAAAACGAGAAGACAGGCCAGGCTCGATGATAACGCAGCAGTAGTGTAATTTTGTGTTACTATCGTTGTTTCGTAGCTTTTTTCATGGTGCTTGAATCACCGTAAGATCATGTGGCGAAGCTTCCAAATGCATTCGATCGAATAGCCTAGAGTTACACTATAGAATATGGCAAGTGACAATTCTAATCATCTCGCCGAGTATCGAAAAATATCGAGCATTCGACGCAAAAAATCGGGGCCAAATCCTGTCGTGCGCCAGTCGAATTAGCGATCTTAGCTCATGGCATTTGCTGTCAATTTAGTGCCTCGTTACTTTCCCTTCTTTTAGCAATTTTCTTTCTAGTAACTTCGAGTTCAAATCATGTCGCAATATTCGTGTCTATATAAGATCACTTATGCCTATATTAATAAATTCCTTCGGTCGCGAATCGAACAGAAAGTTACGCCACGATCGAATCGTTCCTTTTCCTTACTCGACTTGAATGATGCGTTCGCGAACACCAATAATTTTCTTCCACTTTCTTTGTTCCTTATCGATACTTCTCGGCTCGTGAAACGAAACACCAAAACACTATACGAGACTAATTACAACGAATATATGGAAGGGGTGAATATTATCAAGCAACTTTCTCATAGGAGTAGAATCTGGCTGGCTAGACGATATTTCCGGATTTCGCCTCGATCAACGCGAACGCTCGTCCTTCTAATTATGATTAATCAATGTCTATGTGTAACGAAACTTAAGGTAATAATAATAGTGTTAACAATAACAATCGTTAAGGTGAGATTATCATAGTAGGCTAGTTAAGAATACGGTAGGCTCTATATGTAACCGTATGTTACCTCCTTGATTTCAATGAGTGCTAGTCACATGTATTATTCCCGGGGCACTCCTATTAAGCATTAGGTAGGTCACGGTGTGGTTTTAGTCGGTAAGTCCGACACTATCCTACTGCTTTCCAAAAGAGCGGCAAGGTGTCCATGACTATTTCCTCACGTATAAAAAAAAGAAAAAAACGTTGCAAGAATATAAGGAGATCCCGGGGCACCCCTGTTGAGCGTCAGGTGAGCCACCGTGGAGTTTTAATCGGTAAGTTCGACACTACTCCGCCGCTTCCCAGAAGAGCGGCGAGGTGTCCATGACTATTTCCTCACGTATAAAAAAATGTCACATGTATTATAATTACTTAACACTCGTATTCTCAACACATGAATATATAAACACGACATATTATATATACACATAACATTATAACATAAACAACATAACATTCTATGTCTATTATTCTAGGAATGTATTAAACGACGTTGTAAAGTGTAAGGGTGCTTCAGGTCTAATTAATTGTAAATCGATCGGAATGCTATTGTAACCCGAAAAGAAAAGCGAATACAGTTACGGAAGAAAAAAAGAAGAAAAAGAATAAAAATGGAACGTTCTCGTGCGACTAGCGCTACATTTCGTTCGGGAAATGGACCGGTGTCTCTTATCGTCGATTAATTTATACCAAATCTTCGACTAGAGTCACCGTAGCACAGAACGTACCTTTGTTATGCCGATATTCGATATCAATTGTATGACAATATAAGGTATCACGAGTAGAGTAACGCGCCACGAGCGTTCACCCTTCTCGAACGAGACAAATGTGAGAGAGTAGCAAGTTAGTACCTATTAATCTCGATGTTCCCTTTCGTGGCGCGCGTATCCTAGATGCGTCGCGAAATCATTTGGAACATTCCTCTGAAACAGCGCGCGATCCAACTATCGAGATTTTTGCAATTCATTCGTTGATTATTTCATTAAAGAATCATCGCTTTACTGAACGATCGATCTCGATCGTTGGATCGCGCGTACTGTTCGCGGTCGCCCCGTCGTCGATCGCATTTGCTCGCTTATTTTTCTCCCGTGCTCATAGTCAAGGCCGCTTAATATTGATGACGGGTGTTTTAAGCGTGTGATTATAAGATATCAAGTGGACAACGAATCATCGCGGTCGAGTGGGCAGCGATCACGACGCGGCGTCTCGCCGAGATGATCGCTCGAATTGAACACGATTATTACGAGTTCTCCGATCGTACGACCATTTATTACCTTTATCTAACCGCCAAGTATAAGAGAAGAAGGAAAGAAGGAATGTTTAAAGATTAAAAATGCGAGTAAAATGCGAGTTCTATCTGTCATCGTTTTAGCTGTTAAGGATTCATCATCAAAGTAAATGGGGGTAGTTCTAATCCAAGTAAGCGTACCACGTAAGCGCAGCACATTGAAAAAATACGGGAAAAAATAACAAGTAGTACAATGTATAGGTTTGTGTATAGATACTCGAGGACATATGTAAAGAGGTATCGGTCTTGGGGCACACGTCGAGCGCTCGTTACCGATCCCTTCCCATTGGTTCAACGTTGAAAGGTATTTACGGACGAAAGCCTAACAAGATCGTTCCTCTAAGCTTCTTGAGATACCACGGAAACGTTTTCGACCGTTTTCTATTCACTATCTGCGAGTAATCGAAGTGCAACGGCCCTTTTCACCGAGGGATCTCATGATAACCTGGGGTGGTCGATAGGTAACGAGCACGCCGTTTCATGGAACATCAAGAGAGTCTTCCTCGCGATGGCAAACGACACTCGACGCTCGGTGATCATTTTATGGCCTTAATCAAATTTTCATTAGGGGTCAAGTGTCTTCGTAATCGCGACATCGCGTTTGTCGCGATAAAACGAAAAAAATGTCTATGACGACGACACGAATGGCCAACGCATACCAAACGGAGTACGAAAAGTACTGGTGAATATTGTATTAAATTCAGTGTATTTTGCGAACTTCGTTTGCGATATCGATGGGCCGATGTTTTGTGCTAACTTCGTGTAAAATTTCGATCGACGCTTTAACGTGCCCCACGACTCTTATCGACGACTGATTCGATTGATCTGGAAAGATTTTATACCGATTCTGCGTCGTTCTTTTTTGCGCGTTTCTTCACACGAAACCGCTGAAAGAGTTTTGATACATGACGCAATTGTGGAAAATTTTTCAACGAATGAAGCACCGAATAGAGGAATTTTTCAAGAAGCAAAGTTACATATGACTGAATAAGAATGAATTAAAGGGGCCACGTGAGGAAGAATAAACTGTCGCGTGTTTCTGATTATTGTGATCATTTCTGACTATACTGGTCTCATGTCATACTATCAAACATGAAATATCTTTATGGTGTCTCCGTAAGACGATCGACGTGGCCTGTTAACAAACGAATATGGACATACGTTACAGAGTTTCTTCAACTAAAATCGTGTATTCATCCATTGCATACCAACAGAAAATGAAAAATATTGCCATATTGGACTGTGAAACGTTGTCAAAAACATTTTCGAAGTCGTCATATGGTTGTTAAGACATTGTATTAAAAGTATTAAAAACTCTTATATATATGTTGAAGTTATAATTACTTCTATGATGGTCATACCAAGCAGCGTAATGGATGAATGACATGCGCTTAAAAATTATAAGATGTCGTAATTACTTCCGAGGTCGAGTAACACAGAGTGACTTTCAGGCCCTGATTATTAAATCCTAAATGAAGCTGTAACGAAAACAAACGTTAGTGAAAACAAGTACGTGAATGATAAAACCCAGTTGTCGCGATCGTATGAGAAGAAGAACGACTTTCGATTCTGTGCTAGATTTCGGGACACCGTGTAATTCTGCGTAGCTCGACTAGGTTCTCGTTGAAATACGATTACTGCGATACGTCAAGCTAAACTGTAACAATAAAAACAAAATAAAATATTATACTTCTGACTGCCGTCAATCTCACAACCTCATCACCAACTAATTTTGAAATATTTTTTAAATATAAAAATTATCAAAATAATTTCTAGATATAAAGACTTGAAATATCAAATTATACTTTCTTAAATATCAAATACGATTTAATTTTTAGCGCCTTTCAATGCACAAGCTTCACATTTTTTAAATTTATTGGATACATTATATAGTACACCATCGATATGAAACTACGATTTACTTTACAAAAGATACTGTGATTTAAACAAATTGAAAAAAATTATCGTTAAAGAGGATGTGCAAAAAAATTAAACTATGCTTTTATCCAGTTCCGTATTGAGCGAGCAATTACGGTACATGCCACCACGGGCCTGGTTGTCGCTGAAACAAGTATTTCGTGGATAATAAGAGGTGGGCACGGTGTGAATCGTCGGTGCGTACCATCCGTAATCCATCGACGTGCTCCTGTAACAAGGATGCGGAGGCGGACTCTCGTCCTGTCGGTATCCTTTGAACACTCCTGGAAAAACGACTTCTATCGGATAAACTTGTACTTTACCCCTAAATAGATGAATGCAGTGTAACGTCTCTGTTTCGTTGTATTAATATATTTTCCAATACTTTACATAAATCATCGTTAACAAGCATATCCTATATAACTAAAAATTTGTCAAACGACGTTTCGGATACAGATTCGCGTTTCCATATCGAAGCAACACTGTTCACTCTGTAAACCGTATTTTAATGAACTTGAGACTCGATCTCTGTGCACTCGTAGGGCAGCTGATACTCGACGTTGCTGCATTGAAATCGTCCTTGCACTTTGGAAACATTATCAATAGTCGTCCCGGCTATCTTGAAACCTGGGTCGGTGGTAACATTCTTCATCTTGACGAAAGCGGACATGTCCACAAAACGCAGTTCGTTGCTGTTCAAGAACAGAAGCAACAAATTATCCAATCCATCGAAAGCGTCCCCCTTCAGCATGATAATTTGATTTCCGTTGAGCCAAAGAGAATTTAAGTTTTTCAGATGTCGGAAAATTCCTCCAGACACATTTTTCAATCGATTCCGTCCCAAATCTAGTTCGTTGATTTCACCAAGACCACGAAAAACCTCGGGTTGCAGGGACGAAATTTTGTTTCTCGACAGATAGAGGAGATCGATGTGAGGCAGTCCATTAAACGCTCCAATAGGTACCTCCGTGATACCGTTACAATCCAACGCTAAGGTTTCCAGGTGTCGCAGTCCTCTGAATATGTTTCTCTTCAAGGCAATATTGTTATTTGTGGCGTACAATTCACGAAGATCGGTGAGACCCTTCCACATTCCAGGTCGAAACGCAGTAATATTATTGTTATCCAGCAGCAACGTTTCTAGACTGTGCAATTTGGCAAAGGCACCGTCTTCTATCTCGGTTATACTGTTATTCTTCAGATCCAAATACGTCAGTTGGTCCAAACCAGAGAAATAGTGTCTAAAAATTGTAGACAAGTGGTTGTCACGAATGTACAAGGCGGACGAGTTGCTGACTTCGAGAAAAGCGTCCTTGGCTATGTCGATGATCCCAAGACCCTCCAGGTGTAATTCTATGTCCTCGATCGTCTGCACCGCGTTGACATCCTCGAACGCGACACTGTATAACACGCTGTTGGCCAGACAAACGTAAAGATGGTTATAAACTTGGCAGTCGATTTCCTCCGCGCGAACGTCTTGAGTGGTGACCGATAAGAGAAGATAAACGAGCAAGAGGAAGCACATGGTGTGCTCAGATGCTGGATACGCACTGAACGCGTGGAAGAGCAGAGTTTCGATGTGCAGCCAAGGGAACAAACCGACGGTTACCGTTCGACAGATACGATTGGACAAATATATCAGCCATACCGTGTACAGTATAACTCGACGATGAAGTTCAGTTCCGCAGAAATTGGATGTTTTATTCATTTTAAACACACGCCCCGCGGTTGCCCACTTTAACAGTGGCTCTGTGTCCGCGGATGATACGGTTACATAGCAACGTTTCATCTTGAAATTCAATTTTATTGAAATCAACGTTTGCACATCGATCCAAAGTAGCTGTTTCTTCGTAGCTGATATTCAAATTCATAATTTCCACGAAGTTAGAGAGATAAGGACCCTTCGCGGGAACCCTGCCTGCATTTTTATCGATGCAACGTTATGTGTTCGGTTTGCGTATATGAAAACTGTTCTTTGTCGCTGTTCTGGAAACATGGCTGGGATTTCAAAGGACACATTTATTCGCCGTCTCCCGCAATCTCGTGATCCGAGGTTTCGCGTCGGGCAAGTTATTTTCCTGTAGGATCGTTTCGCATTGTTCGAGACACCGAGAAAGACGACGCTATAGAATTTTGAATCTAGCGTTCACAGTGTTACGCCGATGTTTCACGAAATGAATATTCGAACCAGAGACGAACGTGTTCTTATTTTAAACAGATGATTTACAAATGAAAATGTTAAAGCGACGTTTTTAATATCCGAGAGCGTCAGATACACGCTTCACTCTTATGGCAAAAGAAACGTATCTGAGAAACATGGACGTTCACAAGTGAACTTGAGCGTAGATATATGTATTTCGACACGCTTCAAATCATCTTTTTTCTTTTATCGCGAAACGAAGTTAATCTCTTAAACGGAAAATACATGAAGTGACGGAATCGCGTATATTTTAAGCAAGACGTATCTTGTGAAAGGTTCCTGTGACATGTGCAAAAATGTCTGTATTACCGATAAGCTTCGACGAACGTACCGATCGTCAACACTGACTTATTAATAGCAGAACGTTATCGTTTTAGTACGAAGAACTTCTTGTCGTGTAGTCTACCACGAAATGAGATGTTTTCATGACACGCGAAATCAATCTCCAAACCAATTCAACGAACTTCATAAAACGTTTGAGAGAAACATTTTCGTTCAAAAGAATAAAATAAGATTAAAAATATCGATTGATGTGTGGAGAACCGATCTGGCCGTACAATTAAGACTATGTCACTTGTTAAATATGAAAAACGTCACGTTAATAAATTATACAGACTTACGTGGGTACATAAATCGTGTTGGAAGATTACAGGTTCGATAAATGTCATCGGTGCGTGGACCGAAAGAAATTTCCTCTCCCTCCGCATCCTTCTTTTTTTCTTTGCATATGCACGGCGTTTTGATCATTTTCGGATTACGAGCGGCTCAATCAATTCGTAAACGTATCATAATGCTCCCGAACAGCAAAACATAATCTTCATAGAACACAGTGAAAATACGCTGCAATTTCTGCTGCGACATTGACCATAAATGTTTCGTTTCTATGGTGACTCTATCTTGTACGCGACATTGGTATCGATCAAACGGGCATCGATTTACGTTGCTCGGTCAACTTCTCGGTCATATTCGTTTCAAAATAAAAATTAAAAACCTTAGAATATAAGTGACAAATTCTGACAGTTCGAAATTAAAAGATTTAGATTTAGAAATTTAAATTTAAAATTTCGAAATAAGGAACAAGAATTCACAAAAGTTAGATTTAATGTTAAAAAGTTCAATCTTCATTTAAATTCAAATAAAAATTCAATATTGAAATTCAGAATCAAAAAATTTGAATGTGAAATTAAATTATTCGTCCGTCGCTGAAGATATATAATTCTGGTTTCTATGTCCGATAAACGTTATTTCCAATCAAATGGGCATTAAAGTGAAGGGTTCATTGAAACTTTTTGTTCATCGAGCACTGTCGTTTTAATTTCTTACTCCATAAGGAATATTTTATGCTTATCTGCACTCATGAGCACAGAAACGGGGTCCGCTTCTTCGATGAGCAGTTTTTTGTTAGGAAAAGGGTTATTGAACCGACCAGGTGAACGACTACTGCACACCCAGCAAGCATTTAAAATTCTAGCTGAGTATGCAGTACATTACATCGACCGCGTTATCAGCAACAGCCGATAACAGTAGCGGTTTCGATGACCGCCTTGAAATCACACTTCCCCTTATTGAGAATCTAAGCAAAACAAACAGAGCGTTATGTAATTAATTGTATAGTAAAAATCATTCCTTGTTAACAATCTTACGCAATCTATGAAGAAAGGAAGTATGACTGGAGAAAAAAGTAATACAAATTTTAATCTTTATTTTTCATTCAAATATTAACCATTTTATGAGAACAATATTTGTTTGGGAAGAAAAGGAAATATTGCCAGTATTTACTAGCGTAAATTTACTAGTGTGATTAACATACAAAGAGATCTTTGCGTTTTCGTTGGACTCATGGCAATTATAAATAACGACAGCTGTTTCGTTTGTTGTGTACACCACCTCTGTCAACTAGTTGGTCGACGACGTAAGTGGAGGTATGGACTTAATGAAACGATTATCATCGCCGCCACTTCCAGTTGCGGTCTGGCCACCAGAAGCGAATTACTGGCCTCGCGATAAGGGTTACGACGCGTAGAGAATGCAATAAAACAGTCTCGAAAAATATTCGTCGACGCCAAGACGCGGAAGCTGTTAAAAAGACAGAAAATGTTACGAATAAAAGCTGCTAGTAATAAGAGTAAATTACAGATTAAAATCACGACAAGCAAACATAATAGTAATCTTAAATGTATAAACATCGTCTTTAAAAGTTCTGAAGTGAATATGTGTACTGTGATGACAAGTGAAAAGTGAAATAAAATTTCTCTTAGAAATAGACACCCGATGACTCTAATTTAGTATTATAAATATCCTGCGCGACATTTGAAACTCATTCTCGCGGAAGTATGAAACGTGTGACATTTAAATGTGCCATAAATTTTCTATATTGGTATTTTCATACGTGTGTGCATTAAGTCGCCGCCTTCGTTAAACGAATTCTAGACAAAGACCAAGACAACGCATAATATATTTAATTTATTATTTCGAACTACGATCTGATGGTATTCGTATGGAATTGTTTGTAAATATCATTCCGCAATTTACAGCACCTATTCCATCGACGGCGATAGTCGCTTCCATTTTATAAACACAAATGAAAACGTGTGCGTTTCGAACGTTTCTTCAGCCTTGATTTTTCCTAATCGCGGTGGAAGCAATTACGAGTGCGCGTGTATTAAAAATGATAAATGTTAGATAATTTCAATTGTAAGAAGGTCATTCATTATCTACATCCTCATGCCAATGTCAAAGAAGTATTGTCCTGCAATTTATTCGT
Source organism: Bombus huntii (assembly GCF_024542735.1). Lineage (NCBI taxonomy): Eukaryota > Metazoa > Arthropoda > Insecta > Hymenoptera > Apidae > Bombus > Bombus huntii. The sequence goes on along the minus strand of NC_066248.1, from coordinate 12,374,092 downwards.
TCATTTAACTACACTTGGTCAATTTTTATTATATCTTCATATGCGCCACTTTGTGTACATTCAATTGTGGTTGCTGGTAATTTATTTCAAGCATTCCCGGCAATTAGCAGACACAAAGAATAGAAATTTATATCTAACTTGTCATTCATATCTCTTCGCATTTCACTTGATTCTCTTAACAGTAACAAGTTTAGCAGTAAAACAAATAAAGTTCTATAGGTCAACTTTACAAATTATAATTATATTCTATTGGATTTAAACCTTTATTGTTTTAAACCTTTATCGTTTATTTGCCATTTGTTACAAGTAACAATAAATAAATAATTTAGTCTTAAATTGTTAATACCACTAGTTATTAAAGCATTGTGTGAAAGGTCCTGCTAACGAACTTTCGCATTGAAGTTGCCTAGCATTGTGTATTTACAACTTGAAACGAGAGTAATAACCAAGAGAATGAGAAACTAACATTCTGTCACGTTGACGCGCGCGAATTCCGTTTGAATGTGAAATGTTTTCCTGGCAAGTCAGACGTAAACGTATTCTCAATGCTCTCGCTGAACAATATTACTGACATTTCATAAATAATCAACTCTATTGTCAAAAGAGGTGAAACGATCGTAAGCACGATGTTTCTTAAACCTCGTACCACCCACAAGAAGTTCCAGTGAGCTCGAATGACTATACTAATAAGTATAATAGCTTAACAGTCACGTTGATGAACCATGAGCTGTAACGTGATGCCTCTGAAGAAGTACGCGGAAATTAGTTACCGCGTGAAATGTGTGGCCGTGGAAAATGAGCGCGTGTTTGGTGACGTGTACGTCACACAACAAACACGAAATTTGCTGTATTGCGCAGATGGATATCAGTTTCCCTCGTTGTATAACAGAAGCAGACGCAATCTGATTCAGAAATCATGGGAAGGTCCGGATTTCATGGAATTGAATCGGAAAAAGCCGATCAGAAGGGCTAGTTGCATGCCGACCAAAGTGGAGAGAACAAATTTGAAGAGGTCGAAATCTTTGGGTGACACGTGGGACGTAATCGAAACTGATTGCAAAAATGCTAACAATTCGAAAGATGAAAATTACATTTGCAAGCCAAAGGTAGGCTTATAGAAAAATATTAATCCTTGCTCGGCGTAGGTTAGATTATAGATAGGTTGCTGTTACCAATATCGAGTATTTTATTCTATAGGGATAAAGCGAAGAGAACAAGAAAAAGCTTTGTATTCACGTTTTATATCGCGTAAAAAATAAAATTATTCTTGTTGTTTAACAGTATTTTCGTAGGACTACAAATATTTGATACTTTGAATATGAAATGTAAAACCTAATGAAAAATGTTTCGATGAAAAATAAAGGACGTGCTCTAATACTTTTTGTAGCCACTGTAGTTTGGTAAAATATAGTAAAAATACCACGTAAATGTAACTGAGGAAGTAATAGACGTAAAATATGTTTCTAAAAAATTTGGTTCTAAAATCCCCATACAATGCAAATAAGCATATTATTTCTTCCATTCAGACATATCCATCACCGTTACCGAATCCACCCGAGAACAAAAAAGGAACTGTGTCTTCGTTAGTTGATCAATTGTTGCTAGATATTTATGGATTGCCAGACGATGACAGAAGACGATCAGAAAGTGACTCGACAGCCTCATCCCTGAAGATACGTCCGCAACATCAGCACCTGCAGAAGGCGCGTTTACTCTGGAAAAGTAAGAGTAATTCAATAAGAGTTGGATATGTCGGAGGAAAGAATAGAGCGTTCGTGGGTGGTGGATAAACACGTTAGCTCGAGAACATTTATTGTAAAGCATATTTCTCCCAGAAGCACAGTAGCTACTCTTAAAAATAAAATTATGGAAGAGAAATGGTTGGATACGTTCCAGTGAAAAACACTTTATTAAAAGAAATACTAGCTTCTATTTTAAAATAAGAATGCTTTTGCTGCATCGCGTGAAAAATCGCAATTCTCAACTAAATTTTTCGCGTTAATCACGAATGTCGCTGATGAAGAGCACAGTGCCACTTCGTTTATGATATTTAAACGTAATTCAACGCATGAAGTTTGAAATGTGACCAGATTAGGCAAAGATACTTTGGCAGGAGCTGACGAGACAAGAGGTCGTAGAGACAAGACAGACAAGCGACCTCGTTGACTTCGAGGCACGAAGGTTCTTTGACTTGGAGTACTACTTTTTCCTCCTTCTTTTTCCTTCTTTTTTTCGAAGGAGAAGCACTTCTTTTATCTCTATACGCGATGCTGCTTCATTCTACCTCGTTGAACATACATAAGGAAATACAGAGGAGAGATTACACGTCTTGAGCTAAAACATCACAAAAAACGTAGAAATGATCAAATCGATATAAATCGATACATATATTTATTTCATAGAAACATTAGAAACGCATTAAAAGAAGCAATTATAAATAATTATAAATAAAGATAGAATATATATTTGACGGATCAATTTTATCTCCTGCTACGTGAAGAAATTAAATTACACGACATTTCATTAAATCTCTAAATTTGATCCGTGAAACGTGACAGTTATTCGAGATTCTTTTTAAGCATCTTACGTATTATAGACGATGAGTCGTTCCCTCAATTTTTACCATCTAAATTTTAACGCGAAAGTTAACATAATTTAACTTAGTTATCGAAAACTTTGACGAATTTGCGAGACGAACATGTTTCTGGAATGGCGAAAAGAAACAGTCGGAGGGAGTGCACGCTCATTTCATCGAAGTACGCGAGGAGCATAAGCGGAAGGGTTGGGAAACTTCAATCTTCGGACGCTGTGTACACAGGGTGAGCCCTTTCGGGCCGTTATCAAGATTGCAACGCGAATTCAAAGATTTCTCCAAGTGTCTCGCCTTTTATCCGCGTCAGAATATAAAACACGCGATCCCCAATTTCGAAATAACCCCGTGCAATTCAGAATATTGTACGTGCTCGTTACACTGTAACTCTCACGAGATTAAAAGTTTTTTTCCTGCTCGTTATGTAACGCATGTTGAATTCATTTCAGGTGAGCACGAGCTTCAAGTTTTAGTGCTGAATTTACGCGACCATATTAATCACACTGGTGAAATACTCATTCGGCAGTTGCGTCGTAAAGATCATCTCGTCACCAAATGTGAGAAACTATGCGCCATAATTACGGCTCACCTTCTGGCAGTCAGCCCAAAATGCGGTGAGTATATTTTCAGAATTTTTACAATCTTGTTGTTGGTTTTTTCGAACTTCAAGCATGACATACACGTACGCTTGTATTTCGGTATTCCTTCATTTAGTTTTAAGTTAAGCGATCGTATCGTTTCATGATTTACTCGCATGATATTTATAACCACTAAAATTGGCTTAGGGGAAAGAAGTAGCGTTTAAACAAACAGCAACGTTCTTCCAATGTCGACGATAATGTCGCCGGACAAACAATAGAGCTTCATATAATAGGAAAACACAGCTGTTCGCATGGAGTTGCTTCAAGCTCCGTATTTCCCTTTCTGACAATAAAACCGTCGCCGCACAAAAGCGATCTTCGTGTTTCGTCTCGACGCGAGAAACAACCGCGCGATTTATACCGCCTCTTCGTTAACCGCTGGCAACTTATTGTTTATCTTATCGTCGTTTTGCATTTATAAATATGGAAAACAGTTGGAACAGGAATTCGAACCGGTGTCCAGATCTGTGGCACAGATACGCAAATTATGTGCATTCTTAAGAAAGACACAAAGTTATATTTTACAAACTTACAAAATTATTCTCATTAAAAATTCTAACACAATATTAATTTTTTTGATACGAACTCCTATGTCTAATATCTCTAAATTATAAAGGAGGCCTTGGGTTCGATCGTCATCTATTTCAATTAAATTTGTCGCGTCAATAGTTCTATATACAATGATTAAAACATAAAATTAATCAAGTTCGACATTTCATTTTCATAGTATGAAATTTGTGTAGTCAAAAGGCGTCGTTGGATAATACGAAATATAATATACTGGAAATTAATTAATTAATAAGTAAATTCTATAATAAATATAACGGTATGCAAATACATTTTCTAGTCACTACTTTACTAAACAACTTTGAAAGTTCGTGTTTTACGCTGCGTCTGCTGCGCATGCCCGAGAATTCAAAGTTATCGTCCAACTATATGGATTTTTGCTAGCAATTTCAATTTCTCTATTCCCCGATTTTTTATAGAAACCTTGATCTCCTCACCATACTTGCAGAAAATGTGGAAAAAATAATACTTAGTATGTGCTGTTATGGAATGAAATTACGTTATTAACACGACCATGTTACTCTGTAACTTCATGTCCATTTTGGAGCAGGAAGGCATTGCTCTAAAATTGTTCACGCTTCAGAAAACGTATTATCGATACTTTTAATGTGTTATTATCATGGCGTATCGCGAAAAATATTACGCTGATGGTCGACTCATCCGGAAAACAAAGAGGGCCTTCTTTTTCACGTGGCACGACGCGCGCTCGGTGATCAATAATTAGACTTTGCCGCGCGTATCGTGCGCGACACGCATGCCCGGCGTGCGGTAAGTGCGGCTGAACCTCGCGGCATAGCGTCATTGATAAAGTTTTAATGATGTTGCGCCTGCGAACCGGAAATGCGGAACTTTCCTCGGTCTTCTCTTTAACTTTAGATCTGCATTTAGTGCGATGAACCCGATGCATCGCGCGAGCCGATGCACAACTAAACTGGCACGCTCCGACCACTAGGCAAACATTTCATATCTGTGTTTACCTCCAGTTTTGCATAGTTCGCTTATATCGTGTGATATTTTCACATAAGCAATTTTATGGTTGAGTTTTCACCACACGAACGAGTGGGGTCATACTGTTATACTTAAAGTCGAAGTGTACTTAAATATACATTGTAATGACATTAAAATTTAAAGGTCGTTTACTTGGCTTCACTTAATTTTTATTTTTTAGTAGTTAAACACCTATTTTAATATATGTCAATTATTTTTCTCGAATGTCGATGACATTGCGCATTCTTTTTATCGGTATTGTCGTGCCTATTATTGGAATCCCTTTTTTAGTACTTCTGCACTCCCTCTTTTTTTATTTCTCTTTTTAGATACTCTTGCACTGCAATTTTTACTGTAGGAATTTTTCTTTTCGATATCTTACGACGGATCTCCTGTATATTGTATATGTAGGTTTTTTTCTTATTTCTAAAATTTCTGACTTCTTGAAAACAATTCTGTAGTAGGATCATTTTTCTATATGCTCCTGTAAACTTCTCTAAGTCCTCATTTCATTTCAAGGAAGCTCCTACAGTAATAGATCATTTTCCATGATCGATTTTAAATGGATCACTATTGTTAGAAATAGTTACTGGAAAAGGATTCTTCAGACGTAGTCAGATATTCTGAAAGGATGATTTTGCACAAAGTGATCACTGACTGCCCACAGAGTGCACAATGTCCCGGGCAAGTACTCGATTAGTGGGTCGGTTCAACTTGACCCATAAAGGTCAGCTTCGATCTAGGTACACATAGAAATTGAAAAAGTAATGGATTCGAACAACTCTCGTGAAAAGTTCTGGGAGCCACACATCTTTCCATGAACCTTAGTGTGCGACATTTAATTTGGAAGAACATCGTCGACTAAGTGCTTCGTGGTACTTCCATACTTCGTAAAGATATATATAAATAGTAGGATCCTTATTGATTGCGGATCCTAACTTCACCTAATTTGCTTAAATGTAATTATCTATATTAAAAAGTTTAAAACTGCAACAATTCTTTAAAAAATATGCGAATGAAATGACTTTATATCTAATTGTTGATGTAATTGTTTCTTGTTTTCATTGTGTTTTAATCAATGAACACAAATAGTTAATTAATAAATGCATTTTTAAGGACATGCAATTATTTTCATTCTATATGCAATATCGATTTTTATATTTATATTATTCAATCTTATAATTTTCCTCCTTTAATTTTTGCATTTAACAGATTGTTATTTGAAATAGGAATATGATAGACATTTCAAATAATTTCATTTGGTGTTCAAAATAGGTTGTTTTAATATTATATGCAGTAAGTACGACGAGTACGGCGAGTAAATTATTTGGGATCTAGTCTAGGTAATCAAAAAATCCTAAATATTTTTCTGGAACGAGTTTGCACTTAACAGTTTGTAATTCTACATTATCGACTTACGAAGAATTAATCTCCTTCCTGTCATTTATCAATTTATTAGCGTTACGACCGTTCGCGGAGAGACGCGGTCGCGAGGAAAACGCGTCTGCGAGAGGCGTAAATTCTCGCTACGATTCGGTGAATCGACGCCGCGAAGTAGTCGTTCCCCTGTTTCGGTTAAGATAACAGAGGTGGTTAAATGAATATGACACAGTAGAGTAAGTTATATTTCACCGTTTATTCCAGCAACTTATAACGAAGGCAGTTACGCTGGTGCGTATGTACGAGATGAGTGAGTGACTGATCTACGGGTGTGTATACCCGGTGGAAGGATGTTGACCGTTCGAAGGATGTGAAATCAGTACTGTCTTGGGAGACGATGCTGTGTCGGAGGAAAGCTAAGGATGGGTGTGTCTAGCGCACGGGACCATCGGATTTGTTGGTGCCGATGTTAGTTAAGAGAGTGAGGGAAATAGGCTTCGTTGTTAATTGGTTAAACGAAGGGTGTTAACCGCCCCCGAGAGAAAGTGGTTAGTGGAGGAAAGTTGCAGCGTACGTGAGAAAAATTAACTTTCCCTTGTCCTTGGTAAACAATAGTCTTTAGAAATTCTTCGGAAATAGACGTTTGTTTGGTTTGAAGGACCTTTCTAGGAAATCTATGAGATTTATGGAAGGTACTTGAGGCTATTGAGGGTACGCAGTGAGTATCCGAAGACATCTGGTTGCCATCTTGCCCGCGGTGTGTGGCCTGGGCTAGGTAGAGTGTTACGCGACGTAACAATTAGTTTTTATTACCGATTTCACCGTTCCCTTCACTACGATCCTGGTCATGGTATTCGTTTTACTCAGGACAAGATGACACTTTCGTCGAACAATTTTTCATCCTTAACTCGAGAAACTTATCGACCTCGCACAATTTTTCAAACACAGCTTCTAAACTCTGTCCTTTGCCGGAGTGCTTCAATGGCTCAACCGAGCGTGCAAAATATTAAGTAACTGTTTCCAAGCCATTACCCCGATGTGCTTGCAAAAGCGGCAAAAACATGGTCTTGCGAAATGAGCGTATCTGCTGAATATATCCGCGCGGATTATGCGTTGATGATTGCATCGATTATCGTGATACCCCTGGCTCGCGTCACGCAGAAAATGCAATTTTTTTCACGTAAACTGTATACACCAGTTTAGTTTTTATATTTAATTCACAACAGCTCAACCTTTATCTTTTAACATGTTTTAAATATTAAATTCTAGCGTTAAATTATTCAAATATTTCGGATTATATTTTGATATAGATTACAATTCTATCATCTCGAATTTTAATCTACAATTTTATTTGGACGATTATATTCTATCACGAGTCATGTATTAAACTTTCCTTTTTGCAAATAAGAAAATAGAAAGCTCGTAAAAAATATTTCTTTCGGTTTCACTAAATAACTACACGCTAAAATTACTAACATTGGCTTGGAAGTATCATCCATTGGAACACGACCATGATGATCGACAGAAAGAATAACCCTGGAAGCTGAAAATAAGCGGTCAGACGAGACTCCAGCTGGATTGAAACGAATTGAATTGGGTCGAATTCGCGCGAAAAGGATCGCGTGTCTCAATCGAATATGGACTTGCAATGTAGCATTGTTGATACGGACAAAGGTAATTCTATCTACAAACGCTAAGCTCGTCTTTAATTCATGTTCGATCAGATTTTCCATGTACGAGATGGGAGTCCTGGAAACGCGATCGAAAGACGTCGATAACTTAAATTTTTCCATTTTCGTCGTTTCTTCCAGTTAGCTGTAAAAATGAATCGTATCGCTGATATCTTGACATTGTTGTTAATTATTTCCGACAGTTGTCAATGTCAACGATAATGCCTAATATTAATGATCATTTCTGATCGAAAGAAAACGAAACGATATACATAGTTCTTTCACATTTCTATTCTTTTATCAGAAGCAAATATTTACATGCGCATATTTCAGACTCTCAATATTTAACTACGGAATGAGTTATCATAAATTTGACTATAGAATGAATTTTGAAACTCCCAGAAACCTCGTTAAATTTGAATGATATGCAGGGTGGTTGTTAACTGGTGGTACAAGCGGAAAGGGAGTGATTCTACGCGAAAAAAGAAGTCGAAGATATAGAATAAAAATTTTTCGTTTGAGGGTTTGTTTTCGAGAAAATCGACTTTGAATTTTCGCTCGGTACGCGTGCGGTACGTTATAACGGATCTCACTGCAGATCGTTGTCTCGATGGAAAAATTTAAAAAAAAAGAAAAAAATTAAAAAATAAAATTTTTATTCTATATTTTCGACTTCTTTTTTCGCGTAGAATCACCCCCTTTCTGCTTATATCGCCAGTTACCAACCACTCTGTATAATACTTATAGGGGGAGAAAAATAGAATGGTTCATGATAAAGTAGATTATCAAGTTCATGCACAATATATGTACGTAAATACTAGTTCGTTAACTATGCGACAACGATTCGTATCAGTTAGAACACATCAGTTCACACGCTGGCAAGGTTATTAATAATGTAGAACGGAACACGAGCAATATAGCATTACAAAAATAACAGCTATTTTTCAGTTTTTATCTTGAGAGCTTTATTTTATACTCAAGAGGATCGTCGAGATAGACACTATATCCACGAATGTATCTGATGGCCTTAGTCTCTTCGTCGTGTTGCTACTGACTCTGACGACATTTCCGACTGACCCATAAAGGACCGAGTCGATAAGTTCATCGATCGAAGGAACATGGCTTTGTTGTGTACGCGGATTAAAATCGACTGCTGCACCGCGATATGACGTGGTGATAAAATCTCTTACTTCTACTATCGCGTACGCTATGGAAATACTCATTTATGACGGAACATTGCAATAAAAATAACTGAAAACTTAAAAACTACCTTCAAACGAACACAATAACGAGAAGCAACGTACAAAGATAACAAAAGTCATTGAAAAAACTGCAATAATTTCTCACGACGACAAGGGTAACTCTATTTAAGGATACCCATTTCCCTAACAAAAGAACTCTCAAGCAAAGTACAAGAAGAAGAAAAAGAAAGATAATGGAAGAGCTCCTCCAATTATTCAATCGCAGCACTCGTCCAACAACGAAGAGAAAGTGTGCCCCGAAGTATTCGTGGAAACGAAAAATAGCAGCAGGACAGAACGGGAATAATCGCGGCAACGTCGTCGAATAACCGAATTCGAGCTACCCCTACGGAGCGGTCACGGCGTTCCCGTTGGCCACGAAGACGTTGGCGCACGCGAGCACCCCCACAGATACAAATTCCTCACCAGTGGGGTGGTGCGGGGGCGCTAGCGCATGCGATCTAACGGGAGTGGCTTGATCGCTAAGGCTGCCACAGCGAACGGTTCGTGAAACGGCTTCAGTGTGCCTATTGCAGGGTTCCACGAGACAACTACCCCTCCCATACACGCCAGGCACCATAGTTATTTTCACGGCGGACGTACGCGCGCGCGCGCATCTCTGTGCTTCCGCCGGCGTAGTGGTCGTTAAGCTAACTCGACGTATTCGTCTACGACCACGTCGTTGTCGTCGTCCTGATTGTGTACTCTCGCTCAGTACAATTGTCCATAAAAAAGAAAGTTTGGTCTGAACCAAAAAGTGAAACATCACGTCGTGTGTATCGTCGTTACAGTGCGTCGTGTAAATTCCAACGATTTCTCTCTTTCCCTCTCTCTCTCTCTCTCTCTCTCTTGCTGTCTCTCTCTCTCTCACGTACACAAGAGGGTGAACCAGTACGCGTCAGTGTCGGAGGGGTGCACTACGGGGATGTGCTTCTGGTGAGTGTTCGAGGAACGTGTGTGCTCAGTGACACGAGGCCAGATGCGTAATACGACGTGCGGTTTTCCCGAGGACAAGCCGTCCACTTCACGTTCACGACGTTGATTCGCGCACTGACAATGGTAAGACGTCCCTGGAGCAGTCTCGCGGGGATGTGTTTTGGTAGCTTCCTTGACCGCGTCGAAGCACGTTGATTTATCGAACGACAATGATCGTTCTCGTATCTGTGCAGCTTCGAGTACACGCGAACACAGGACGAAGGGAAAGAGGACGTTGAAAGTTTCGTTAAGTTCTTTTGCTTCTCTTTGCTTGGAACGTTCTATTCGGTAGAGGAGGGGGGACATCCTTTTCCTTGGCCAAGAAATAAGTAGGCCTTCAAAGAGCGGAGAAATCGATGTGTATTCAACGGCTGAATAGGATTAGATAAACCAAAACGTTCGATACACCAGTTCGACCGATGTTAATGCCTCGTTTCAAGCTGCGATTCGCGGTGAACGTGTACGTGCTCGCGTTGATGTTGGTTCGTGCTTGTGTTCGTGTACGTGTTCGTGGGGTGCGTAGCAACCATATGCAGCCTTTTAAACCATTCTCTAAGTTTTTTCGGACGAATCTAGAAGATATTTAACAACCTTTTTAAATGACCTTTTGTTATTTTTATCGTTAACTCTGTAATACTTTGAGCATTATTAAAAATGTCTTCACTTTATGAAGAAATTTATATTGAAAATAGTTACGTGGTAAACTTGTTCTTTTTATTGCCAACGCAGTCTAAGAACAAACCGCTTTTATCTTCGACAGTGATATTCGAATCTGTTAACTTTTCATCGACGCCAAATGATTTATATTATACTAAAAATTTTCGTCCCATCGGAAGACCAGAGATTTCTAATGTATACGTTACGCTCCGTGCGTCACATGCTTTCCATTGAAACACTGATAACCAATCGATTTGTCCCAGTATCACCAACTTCTTCGTAGAATTGTGCGCGTGCATTACGTATCAGTGGTACGTCCGCATTAAACGCTTTGTAACAGGTGGTATACTTCATGTAGACGCGATTAACAAAAACCACGCTGGGAACGCGTTTTCGTTTGTCACCAGGATCCCGATTTAGAAAATTGCTCGTGCTTTCTAAAAATTAATGTTTTCAAGCTGAGCTTCCTGATTCCTTGATACGCTTTTAAGAAATTAATAATTCCTTCGTTGTTTTTAACAGTGGAGTAGCTATTTAAGTTCGTTTGTTCTCTACAATACCTAAGCTTTATGTATATCGACCATTTGAATAAGCAAAAGGCACATATGTTAATAATCGGCTCCTCTCGGTACATATATGGTTACCCATTATTTTATCAATACACATGCATATTCGTAACCGTAACTAAAGGAATTTCTTCGTTCGATTTTCATATATAGTACTCGAACGCTATCGTATACGATACGTGTGTGTTGGATAATAACGGCTAGTTGTTCTGCTCATAACTCACGGTGTATCAACTTTTCAAACTGGTCGACAACCATGACGTATCAGCGTCGACCGCAGCGTTATCGAGGAGAAACTTCCCTCGAGATCGAATGCGCGTAACGCCGACAAATGTTATTTTTAGAGAAGGTTTTGCGCGAGGTAAACGTTGCCATCGGGATTTCAGACACGTGATAAAAATGCATCTCGCACGACAGAAGGTTCGCAGAGCGCGACTAGCAAACATGATCCCGAGGAAATAAGCGGAAGGTCGACGGATCATGAATCACGAAAACGGCTGAAAGGCGGCTGCACTGCGTACAACAAGAGGCGGCTGAGGTGAAAGTGACGATGAAGAAGAAAGAGAGGCGTTCCTAATTGGAGAATGAGCGGATTTTTCAACTCCCTGAAAAACTTCGCGTCAGGAGCCGCGTACGCTGCCAGCTCTGCCTCGAAGTACGAAGAATTGGAAGGTGAACAAAACAATTTCAACGTCCGGTGCATGCGACTGTCTCTGTGTGCTCCGTTTCTCAGCAAATGGGAATCAACGTTTGGTTTCGTTTCGTTCGACTGTGCATGCGAATTTCAATTAACTTTCGCTTCGCGGCTTTACGTTTCAAAGCTCTGTTTTCGTTTCGGCTGAATCGCTTTTGCTTTGAAAACGAGATCACCGAATGCGATGTGATTTCATTTTTCGACTTGATTCGAAAGCGCCGTAATTACTGCTTGATTCGTTCGCCACTGATCGAAATAGGATTTTTAAATATAGATAGAGTCAGACTCTTGGGCTATTCTTTACGATCGACTATGGTAATATTTATTGTGTAACTTAAACGTTTGCCGAGATTGATACGATGCTTGCATTGGCAACTTCTTGGAACGGAGGAATGTAACTTTGTCTCCGTCGTTCTAAGAGTCAACAACGATGCTTTTGAAGGAGTCTTTACTCTTGTATTAGTAACGGGAAATATTATTTCGTTGTGTAAATTCGAATACTTTTTAATTGTGTACACAACAGAAATCTTAAGTTGCGCTTCGCTGATTATGAATTTCCTTCTAAGGCACATAAATTCCAAGGATGCAAAGTATGTACTCCCACGAACTACTAGAAATTCATGAAACGTTTGACGATTGAATAAGTTAGAATCGAGTTTCTCGAAAAGTTGATCACACGCATTGGCGTCGTACTTTATTTCAAGTCGAACGAGTCTCTATTAATGGACTTTTCGTTCAAACCAAATCCTACAGTTCAAAAGGAAATTCGGTTACATGTACTGGGTGATTCGAGTTACGGAATTTGCGGAATTTATCCTTGGGCAACAAAGGGATAATGGAAATCAGTTCACATTTGTATCCGTAATACATTCTGATAGACGAGTTATAGATTTTATATTTATCGGAGCGCGATTGTAAAATTTATAATGGAACATATGGCCATTTCAACTTGTTGACGCGAAATACATTTATTTAGTTAATGATTTCGTATTTAACTAAATTAGATTTCAATGTAAACATGTTCCTCTCATTTTAATTCGTAATAGGTTGAGGTGATATTTCGTACCTATACTTAAAAAGAAAAGAAAAATGTTTGTGTGAAACTGTAAAAGTAAGGAAACATTCATTTAGGGAGTAATTAAATATACGTTAAATAAATATACTATTATGTATTCATTAATATATTTATTAAAAAATAAATTTTCAAGTTCAAATTTCAAAAATTCAAAATTTTGAATTGAGGTTTTACAAAATCGAATGGATCAATCGTAAGAATATCAACGGAGTCGTCCACGCAGAGTGTGTCATGTATCCGATTTGAAGATTCACGACGGCTAATTAAATAATAGCATTAACGACGATAAAGCCGTCTGGCCGATAAATGTATTAATATGCTTCGAGGTTTCATGATGATCGAAGCATTCAATTCCGATTTAACTGTCCATCTTTCGTCGTTTGTTCTGCGCGTCGCCTTGTGTTAGATCTGACGTTTGATTGCAAAAGTTCGTAAACCAAGCTGAATGGGAGTTGACATTTCGATCGAATTACAGATATTAACGTTTCTGTTTGTTCAACGCAATTTATACAACTCGAGCAATTTAACGAGTGCCCGTGTCCTCTCTAACCTCGATCCTCTCGTTTTTCTTTTTGATCTTCAATGTTTAACAAGTTCCATATTCAGTTAGAGGATTGTTACTCGAATATCTTTGTATTTTTCTCTATATTTTTCGTTTCACTTTTTTTCAATTTCATTTTATTCATAGCAACGTCGAACTGCTGTTTGCACAAATTTCTTCATCAACCCCAGATATTTCTCGAGCATAAATTGAATTTACAGTCGAAGACACGAAGATGAGATTTAGCCTGACGCCGCAACCAGGAGAAAGTGGTTTTATACAATGGCTGGACGCGATGAAAATGGTTGCCAGGTTACCAGGAGGAATTCCGCCGGAATTTCGAAAGAAGGCGAGTATCAGACTAGATTCCAACATCTACCAGCTTATTGTCCTATAGAATGCATCCTCATTTCTCTCTATCCTCTTTTTTTCTAAATATTTCACAGTTGTGGCTGACACTGGCAGAACGTCATCTAGAGCAGCGCGGCGTAGATTGGAAGCAGGCTGAAAAGATCTGCTTCAACGAGTGGAGCAATCCTGACGATGAAGAGCTTGGTATACAAATCGTTAAAGTAAGGCTGCGGAACGTACATACTTTTTATAACAGTTGCTCATGTACATCGGTGTTCTTATGAACTTATTGCTCACCATCTCTGGCTGTCGTAATGACGAGAGCGACATGATTTTTCGAGAGCAATATCTAAATTTGAAATGCAAATATATATCTATGCCTTTTTATTTTTCTCCATGTATATATCGTTGTTTTTACATTTTTGATTGACTTACATTTTTTATTTGTTTTATCATTAACGAGTGCTATTAGGTACAAGCTTATTTAGATAGAGAGGAAGAAGTAATTTTCCGTTGCTTGTTAACTAATAGGACTTCAAACTGACTACTAATAAATACTTGTTCGTCGTTCGTTTACTGAATTATTCATTCGCCGTATAAATAGCTATTAATATTTTTTTATCTCTGTCGTCAAACAACGTTTCAAACCACGCACTTTAAATATTTCCCAACTTCCAAATAGCTTTCACTCTCCGTTACTTTTCCCACGTTTCAACCAAATACTTTCCAAATAATCTTCCTTTACAGAACGAAAACAGTCGAAACCAGTTTTCCATTCACGTTTCACGTGCCCACGAAAATTTGACACCACTGCTACGATTCCTTCCTTATATTCGCCCTCATTCTTCGTATAATTAAGCGCAATTAAATTTCGATCATCAATCACTTCGACGCCGAGCAATTAAGTGTCGCCAATGAGCCTTCCAATTAAACTCGCTTGCGACGAGAAAAACTGACCTTTAATGAATCTGGCCGAGTCACCAGCCAGCTCGTTTCATTTTCCTTCGGTTTCTATCGGAATCGTAATTCGTCCCGTTAGAGTTCCATAACTATAAAATCCTATATACACCGCCTGTTATAAATATTATCGCTATTGGAAAACTCTAACAAATTTTATTTTATTAAGTATTCCACATTATAAATATAATTATGAATGGTTCACGAAATAGTGACCAAATCAAACCTAACCCTGTTTGAACACTTGTACAAGCTATTTCTGAATATACTACGCAATATTGAAATTTGAAATTTCATTAGCACTGTAATACGACATTATTGTCGTGATTATATTGCTAAAATTTGCAACGAATCTGAACATGTGTATAAATCAGAAATGTATAGAAACGTCGAAGATCATGAAAATATTTGAATAGTCAATTATTCACGATTATGTTATATTAGTAAGTCATAATTTTAGAATTTTATAATATTGAAGCTTAGGTGATATTGCACGAACATGTACACCATTATACACACTGTATTTGAACGAACTTTTTAGGACCTACACAGAACGGGCTGCAGTCTGTTTTGCGGTGCAGCTGGCAGAGACAATCAAGCGGTGCTTCGTCGAGTTCTGCTTGGTTTTGCCCGATGGAACAAGTCCGTCGGCTATTGCCAGGGCCTGAACGTGTTGGCCGCCCTCGTTTTGCAAGTAATGGATCGCGCCGAGTCCGCCGCGGTGAAGGTGATGATCTACTTGATAGAGGGTGTCCTGCCCGAGGGTTACTTCGCGGACAATCTCCGTGGCCTGTCGGTCGACATGGCGGTATTTCGAGATCTCCTCCGGGGCAGACTGCCCAAGCTCTCGAAACATCTGGAGGCTCTGCAGAACGATGCTAAGGACAAGGCGACAGGTAACCAAACTGGTTGTGCAATCGTAACTCTCTGTTCAATTCAGTTGTAGGGACTGCGAGATCGGTCCCAGGGGCGTTGTACTGGCTTATCTTATTCGCGAAAAAACAACAAAAATTTGTTCAGGCAGCAGTTACGAGCCACCTCTGACGAATGTGTTCACGATGCAATGGTTCCTTACTCTTTTCTGTCACTGTTTGCCACAAGAGGCTGTCCTGCGCGTATGGGACCTCATATTTCTCGAAGGAGATGAGATATTGCTTAGAACCGCACTGGCCATCTGGGAAGGACTTTCCGAGTAAGTAGAATCGGATTGAATATCTATAATTCTATAGCTTCGTTTGTTCAGTTACATATAGAGTGATATTGTTCGGTTTCAGTCGTATTATGACGGTGACATCGGCGGACGAGTTTTATAGTATAATGGGAGTGCTGACAAGGGAGATGCTCGAGTTCACGGATACTAATAACCTCATAAAGGTTTGCCAGAACCCTTTATAGAATTATTGAAAGAATTATTAGATCGAATACGTGACGAATGATATAATTGTGTCACTTTGATAGAATATCGTTAGTATGGGATCTTTGCATGGTGTAACGGGGCTAAGAGAGAAACATAGATACAATATCACACCTTGGGCAAGAAAATTGAGCGACGACGAGGACAGCGACACGGAGGAGGATGAAAGGCTGGCCGTGGCTGCTGCGATGTTCAGTATGGCACAGCGATTGAAGAAAGGTACGAAATAAAAATACGTTAACATTGTAATCATTGTACCGTTAGGATATTAGCTGTGGTTGTTTCACATCGTAAAAACATGTTCGCAGATCGTATACCTCAAACGATTGGAGCGCTGCAGGCAATGGCACCCAGCAGCGACCGAGAACGGCTCGCTTTGGACATTACCACTTTGAAACAGCAGTACGCCAAGCTACGCGAACGTCAACGACAAGCGCATATTATACTTTCTGGTAATTACAGATTCTAATCATAGAATTAAATGTATTTTGCTAAGGTTTAAGGCACGATAAATCATCTCGTTTCCTCCATCGCTTTTGAGATGCGTGCTTGACATAAATGTTTCGCATATATTAAGGCATTTGACAGTAGAATAAGACCAATGGAAGTATGTCTGTTGCAAATTGAACGGCTACAAGAATGCATACGTTACTTTTTTTTCCTGGCGCAGCTGCATGTGCAAGGCAGACCATGGTACCACCTCCTACTTCTCAGGCCATGAATCATCTTTTAGTGGGCAAAAGTGCGCTCGTGAGTGGGAAGAATCGACCCCTGAGCCTACCTTCTGGTGCTGCAACGACGAAGATAAGACCTACGACGCTAAATCAAAACCGAAGGGACAGACAAGGCGTCACGCTTCACTGGAAAGACACCAAAAAACCGAAGCAGAAACCCTCGAATTTACCAGGTACAAATAACACGAACAATACTTATATACAATGGTTCTTATAAGATTTGTTTGCAGATAGCAGGTAAATTTCTGTTTCTTCTAATTCACCACTTGCTAGTTTTTAAATATATTATTTGACGAAATAGTTTACTTATCGATTAAAAGTAATGAAGCACCGATAAATGGTAATACAGGAAACTACAGATTGTATTCATATGTATCATCAGTTGGTAAACGATTCTTACCAACAGTTAGTTTGTATCTGCTTTACCTACGATAGAAAGGGAAGTATCCTTGAAATTAAATAACATGCTTTGCATTTACATCGCTGATTTAGCATGTATGTGTTAATTTAATATTATAATGAAACAACAAGAGGTCGATAAATAAAAATTATTATGAAACTTTAACTAAAAATATCTCGTCCTTTATGATAATCAAATTGTAGTCAAGTGTATATAATGGGCCAATGTACCTTCATGTACCTTTCAGAAACGGTGGAATGCAGCGTTGTAGCAATGCAATCCACGGAAGCTGAGCTGGCTTCTCCAAAGCGGAGTAACGGTGACAGTGATAGCGACAGCACATCGACGGAATTGTGCGACGAACCGGACCGTCTCAGTGACGTTGACAGCGAAGACCTGACGTCAGCATCCGAATCCTGTGTCGTCGGTACGGATGAGGAGAAAAACTCTCGAATCACCGGATCACCGATTCGCGAGAAGCCACTCGATCGTTCGTTTCTCGAGGAGAAGATAGAACCAATCAACGCCGAAGATTCGAAGGACTCGAAAAGCTCCGAGGAAAACCTTGGTGACATATCAATCGCTAAGATTACCGACCAAATAAGACGATTATCAGCAGAGGATGACAATAATTCCATGGTTCCTCAAAAATTTAGCGTGCAGAGCAAAGAATCACCGGAAGAACAATCGACGAAAGAATTGAAAAAAGAGAAATCCATATCAGATCTATCTATAGATTACACTTCCGATAGTAATATCATTAAAAAATCGTCATTGGACTTGAACGAGTACGATTATCTAGGTTTCAGTGGCAGTAAGATCAGTTCGAAAGAAGATGAAGTATTAGTGCACGAAAGGCATCGATCTAAACAGACAACAAACGAGATTGTAGATATACCTCGAGACGAAGTTGCGACAATCAAGAAAGACCAAACTGAAGACAAGATAACTACGACTATGAAACAGGATTCTTTAAACATATACTTGGATTATTCAGCATCCTTGGACAAGAAATACGATAGAATCAAAGATAAATCAAGCCTCGATGTAGAGATAGAAAATGAAATTAGATCCGACCGATATAAAACATCCTTCGATTTCTCTAGTAGAATATCTTTGGACTTGAAACCGTATGAAACTTCAAAAGTAGGAAGTTTAACCAGTGACACTGCAGACACAGTGAATACTGAAAGAACGCTTTATGGCAAGGCCTACGTTGGTCATCTTCCTATTTCACCTGTAACAGTTGATCAAAAATTAAGCAGAGTGACACCCAGTATACATACAACGCATAATACTACTGTATTAACTCGTGAAACGCCTGAAATTGTACATAAAACGTTAGAGAACACGTCATATAACGATAGAATACAGACGACTCAAACGAAAATTTATTCAGACCTAGTGAAGAGTCCTAAAACACCGGAAAGCAACAAATCATTCAGTTCAGGTGAAACCATGGGACCTGATTCGAAACCATCGAGTCTGACAGTTAGCCCAAGGACGCCGATTAGATCAGAATCTCGAGATTTCCCTATGGACAAATCCCTGTGTTCGTCAGTTAGCTCAGACTCGAAGACTTTGGTTCTTCATTCTGCAGATTCAGACAGTACGAGGGACAGCACGAAAACCGACGCGAAGAAAATGTATGAGATTTCCAATTCGGCGACACCTATCAGCATGGACTCGTTGCAGAAATCAGAAGCCAGCCCAAAACTAGTCGTGAGCAGCTCCAGTGAATCGTGTAGCCCGAGTAAATTAAAGTCTTCCGAGAGGTCGTTCAGTTCGGACCTGCAATCGCCAATAAGTGCCAACTCCATAAAGTATACCTCGAATTTCAGTAGACGGGGCCAAGATGACGTATCAGGCTCGCCAATGGACTTGAGCAGCGCTACCTCGCCGTTTTATCCGATCTCGAATCCGAATCAAAAAACTCCGACGTCCCCGTACAGTGCTTCTAGAAGAAGATCCAGTTTGGACAGCAACGAAACGTCACCTGAGCAGAAATCGACCAGTTCGAGGGAGTCGAACAAGTTTCTAGGTTATCAGTCGAAATTTGACTCCTCCATAAAGACGTCTGATATGAAAGATGTAGACGGTACAGCACGAAAAGGTGACACATTCGTCAGACCAGAGTTCATCACGAGGAATGAAGATTCGAGTATTAATTTGACGGATAGAAGAATCAATGTTAGTGATGTTAAGTATTATCAAACAACGAGTACGGATTACTATCGCAAGGATAAGGATATTTTTGATGACGGAGGGGATGATCCGTCATCGGAGAAAGACGTGGTACCTTCTTTGCCTCAGGAGAAGCTAGATAAACATTATTTGAACTATCGATATAGAGATAGATCGAAGTTGTTGGAAAGAAGTTCAAGCAGTTTGGACAGTAGAAGGTACGCTGATATGAAGTCATCGGCTTCCACCGATGAATTTTCAGCGTCGATCGCGCAGAAGAGATCCAGTGACATTTTAGAAGATATTAAACACTTGGAAGCGAAAGCAAACGATGGGTCGTCGGATAATGGGATGTTGACGAAGAAGAGCAGTTATATTTGGGAGGATATGAAGAATTTAGAAGCCAGGAGGCAAGATACCTTTAGTGATTCAGCGAGGAACTTTTCGAAACATCGTCTGGAGATACCGGATATAAATATAACCGGAGAAAGCAGAAAATCGTACGTAGTACATCCGAAGATCAATATCGACGAAAATAGCGACAGCATATTGAAGACTATGGCCTGTGGTAAGAGTAACGGCACAGATGATGGCAGGGAGTCGAAGTTGGGCGTGTGGACGAAGGTGAAGCCTCGTAAAAAGAGTGACAATGGGCGGAGGAACAGCGACAGGGCGTTGAAGATCATTCAAGAAAACTCCGCTATACTTCAGAAGATTCTTGCGTGTCAGGCAAAAAAGCGTCTGCCAGACCTGGAGGAGATATCGAAAGAAATTACCATTAGCCCTATAAACGAGGAGATTTCGAAGATCTTTAGTCCGATATTAGAGAAAATGGGATTAAACGAACACGAGATTAACGAGGAATTGGCGAGAATCAATTTCAAGGATTTCGACAACATGACCGCTACCAGTGTGTCCGAGTTTGATGCAAAGATTAACGAGGAATTATCGAAGCTTTCTCTGATCGACGAGACGGAGCAAATGGACCATTTCGACGTGGACGAGGTGATATCCCACGAATACTTGAACACGAGAGAAGCTCTAATAGATCGTAAGATAAACGAGGAATTGTCGAAATTATTGGCAAACTACGACGATCATTCTCCAGCTAGTATGGTGAGTTTGGACAAAGGACCATCCAGCCAGAATATTAGCGAGATCGAAGGACTGGATCTGTCCAGTATTTCAACTAACGTATTTTCCTATAAATCATCCAATGACTCCATTGACACGAGAAGCGACTTAGGCTCGACGCAGGAACCGTCCATTCCCGTTGACAAGTTTCCGAAATATACGGCATACGCCGTACCGAAGTATCACGTGGACGACTCATCACCTAAAAGTGACATAGACATCTACAGAGAATTGGAGAAACTCGATAAGATCTCTTCCGCACAGGTGTTACCAGATCCGACTTTGGAGCTTCCACAGAAGGAATTGTCCTCGATTCCGTACGTTCCAAATACGTCGCCCTTCAAGGATGTGTCACCATTGAGGTACACTTCCAAGCCGGCTCAATACGACACTTCACCCCTGAAGACTTCTTACGATCCCTACAAGACCTTCGACTTCAAGCCCAAGTTGTCACCTAAACACGTTTCCACTAATCCATTTGTGTCAGCTACGTATGAGAAACCTGTGGTGGATACCGCTTTCGAGTACATTAACCATAAACCAGAGATCTCGATCAATACGTATGATCTACATTTGAAGAGTCCAATGATGACGAAGGAATCGCTAGAGTTTCGTGTCAGATACGACGATGATCCAGTCAGAGAAGTTAACACCGATTACATGTCTCTCCAGCCAGAAAGTAGATCGATTACTACCCCGAGCAAGTCTCCTTATTTCAGCAATGGAAATACCGAACCGTTAACGCCTACGAAATATATTTCTAAGGAGGAAAGAATCTTGGATACTGGTGGTACCTCGTTTCTGAACTATCCCAGCGAATCTTCCGACCTTCTTCGTCGAAAATACGACGCTTTGTCTCCTAAGGAGTACACTCATACCAAGAGTACGACGGATTATGATAGACACTTAGGCACGTTACCTCCTATAGAACCTGGAACAGAGACAGGATCGTATTTACCGACGAGACACCGAGATTATCATTCTCTATCACCGAATCGTCAGTTTCCTGATCACTTTCCTTCTACTATCAATCATCACTACACCTCGAAACTTTCATCAGGTCTCTCTGACGAATCGAAACGACCGGTTTCTCATCCGGAATTCCCTGGCAAGATGAATGTTGGGAAATATGCAGAATTACCCGATAGAAGTTCCAGCAGTTACAAGAAATCATCTCTTAGCTTAGGTAACATAGGACACTCGAGTAAAGGAGCTGATAATAATTTCAACACTGTGACCAGTCCAAAAACGCAGTTCAGTCCCTTTCCCGTTAGAAACGCTCCTAGGAAGCCGAAAGAACTTACGCTGAAATTGGGCCTCTATTCGCCCAAAGGTTCTGATACAGGACAGTTAAAAAGGTCATAGTGTAGGACGATAAAAATTCTGCTTCTGGTTTATCGCGTTGATTTATCTGTTCTAAATGGTTGTTTGTTGTTGATTCTGCGAAATGTATCAGATGAATTGTCTTTGTTAAAGGAATGTTCGCATTGACAGTGACTACGATATTACCAAAATGGGCCTAACTTATCGTTTGTGGTGCCTGATGTTGCCAACAGCTGAAACTAATCGTTACCAGCGTAACACGTTATGTAAGTTTATGTGCGGATATCGATCGTAGAAATTGCGAAGTCTGCCTTCATCTGACACGAACGTACTATGATCACGACAAACGATTGTTTGTTCTAAGTTGGCGTTTCTTGTCTAATATTGTGTCGGTTATTAATACATTCCCTGTGGATTCTATTTGTGCAGATGCTTGGGAAATTTAAAGATACAAAAATGCATAGAATACACAGTATCCGTTATAATATTTGACGGATGTAACAAATCTCTGCTTAAGCATGCGTTCCTCTAACCATATTCATAAGAATATGGATTTATATAAAATTATCTACGACGGTGTATAGAGGGACGTGTCAGAAGAAGAGGCACAACTTCGAGGATATCGCTCAACGAAATGAACGTTGAACACGAGTTTCACGATTTATCGCATACTTACTCTTTAATGTTAATCATTAACTCGTTTCCTCAAACGTTTATAGTCTACGAACGTTGAGTAATTAAAAATCATTTTTTTTTCTACGAGCTCTGCTTCATACAGCTTAACACACAAAAATCTCTTCGATGTAAAAATACAAATAGAAGAAAAAATATAAGGTGAAGAGAAAAGAAGAGAAGCTTGTGAAAATAGCGTACAAATCCTTGGCGAAACGTACTCGTGCGATTTCTAATGCAATGCCTTCAATCTCCCTCCAATCACGCAGGAAAAACCTCGTTATCGCGTCTCGATTATTCACTAAATTTATGCTAAATAGTCTGTGGAAGCGCACGAAGCTTACTAGTGGAAGAAAGGGGAAAATAAAAGGAAAAAGGACGAGGGAAACGTTACAAAATGCCTTCCATTCCTTCGAACGCGATTCACTTTACTACGGTAATCTCGCATGCGATCGTAAATCATGACACTGATCGCGAGACCGTGGTAACGTGAAATTTCCTTTGAACAGATACGATATATAATACAACCACATAGATTGTATAAAATTATAGAAGTTGTTACGACGGAGCAGCGATATAGAGCTTAATTTATCCGTACGTTTCGCGCAAAACCTAGACGTGCAGTGGGCGTATCGTTTAAGTAAAGACCGAGTAAGTACCATTATTCGAGGCCAGAGACACAAAAGAGGCAGTAAGGCAGAAAAAACAAATTGTACATAACTACATAGACGTTAATTGTATATTATTAAACAAAAAGAGGTTGGGAAGGGAAAGAGAATGGGGTTGTGTGGAGCTTGAGAGTCGTTCTAAATCTTTTTATATAAAATAAAAGAAGTAGTATTTTTAGATGTTTCTAATATGAGATAAATCTTCGTATCGTCGCCGTCACTGAACGAGCTTAGCTGGCAATGAGCTACGCTTGTCGCGAGAACGATCGTTCTTTTTGCATATTCTTTGTTACCGGTACGACTGAAAAGGAGGCAATCCATTGTTTCAAATAAATTTAAATTTAAAATGGTCTACAAGTTTAAAGAAAAATCTTTCAATTGAATATTATTCAGTTACTTTTATAATATATATTATATATATACATATATATCTTTTAAAATATAATATCTTTTATATAATTATATATCTCCTATAGAGGATCGTAACGCGAACCTCTATAACACCTTCAATCGATATTTTATAAATACAGGTTTCATTCTATTGTAATTTGAACTGTCGTTCATGTCGATAATCAGAAATTTCAAAATTGCCACGAAGGTAATCTGACAGACAAGAAATAAAAGATCTAATCTCAGAATTCTGGAACATGCGTTAACGAAGTAACACCACGGAAAAAATATACATAGGCTGATAACATGCAATTTATTTTCATCGGCTTGCATAGCGATATAGATGACAGTCTGTCGACCATTACGTCCAATTTAATCATTGATGGCAGGTAGAATCGTCAATTCGCAATCTGACGCGTGCAGATTTTTATACTCAACAATCGAGTCGGAAGAAACATAAGCTCGACGGTTAACTAGAAGCAGAAGCGAAGATCGTTGATAAAATTTTCCGAAGTAGCTGGATGCGTTAATGTGCCTCTGCGATCAACCCGCGTCAAGTTTCGGCTAATTTACAACGACATGCCGAGAACTTGGACAAACAAAAAAAGAAAAAAAGAGAAAATATCTGCGCGTCAAGAAAACCAGAAATTCTTTTCGACGTCGTGTGACATCGGTTATAGTTCTTTTTATCTACGTCGATTACTCTAAGAAAAAAAAGTCACGCTTGTAGATAAAATTCTACGCGTATTATAAACTAGCTTCTAGATACAATTCGCTAATTTTATCGCGAAGAAGAGATAATTCTCGAGATAATTCACAGTTACCACGATCTACGAGAAAACATGTGAATCATGGCACGCGAAGCTTATGAGATAACTTTGCACTCGATTAAACGATGCATAAGAAGAAACCTTTTCTCCTGCGTAAAGAAATCGTAATCGTAAGTACGAATTAGCGTTGTCTACGATGTTACAACGTAATATTTTTCATGGCCAACGTGAACGAAGACGAGGAATCGCCGTCGTCATGTTCTTCCGCTGACGAGCAAACAAATCCAGTGAAACGAATCCGATGATCCGTTTCAGAAGCCTGTGAGGAATAGAAAGTATTCGTAAAAGGTGCTTTAGCGAGACATTTTGATGCGTTAGGGAAACAAACAAGAATAAAAACTATCTAGGACGTAGGTAGCTGGTAAGGAATCGATGATATAATATCGTTTGTTCGTTGTTTCTTGCGAATGGTCGTTTTCGAAGGGCGGAATATCGCGTGGTTCACGTTGATTCCCAGTATTCGGTTCGTAATAAATTCGGTTTACTTTATTTGTAACAACTTTCCGGATGTATCGTTGATCCGACAATATAACAGGCGTTCTCGATTCGTTTTCTAAGGTTACTTCTTAACGGCGGGAGCATTTTTTAACGTACATACACAAGTTAACACATGAAAATTATCGTAACAGACAGCGGTCAGAGCTTTTTCTACGCAGGTAATCGAAAGGGAAAAACGTAATCGGGAAGTGAAAAAATGAAGGGCGTGTTTTAAGCAGAATGTTGCCTTCGTGTGACGATCGTTGTGGAGAACGTGATTGTTACGAGAGGGCACACGAGTCCTATTAGAAAAAAAGTCATTTATAAAGAAATGTTATATTTACAAAAAAAAGGGTATGTATGATGTTGTTACGTGACGTTTTGTGAGACGTTGTTGTAAATATCTATCGGTACGAGAATCATGCCAGATATAAGACTGTATATTTGAAGAGCATAGAGATGTAAGTCGTTATGAATAAAAAATAAACGGAACAAATACATTGAGGAATACACTTTGTCCTGATGTTTCTTCGATTTTACGTGGAACCGGGATGAATTCCTAGTATTGAATAACATTCACGATATCCTTTAATAAAAATACCATTCCTAGAATTTTCCTCCATCAGAAAGGGAAACAATATTCTATTTTAACATGGAGCGTTTCGCTTCGCTCGCAAAGGGATATTAAAAGAAGAAAGAGGAAGAAAAAGAGAGAAAGAGAGAAAATAGAAGAAACGAGCAAGGGAAGGAAAATAAAATCTATCGTAGGAAATAGGTTGAAACTTATCGACTAAAAAGCTCTTGCCATACCTTTTTCCGCGAACAGTACCACCCCGATATCTTGCGCCAGAGTGGACATTTCATTTCGTTAACACGATTACGCGTATTCGTGCGCAGAGTATCGTGAACTCATTTTAATTGGGATTACGTTTCAATTAAAACTCTGTTCCCCATTAGGTGGTAGCGTTGAGTTTTGGAGAATAATTGATACGAACAACACGTTATCCGATTGCGAGGCCGGATAAAATATGCATGTTTACCAATCAAAAGGTGTCCAGTGTTATACACCTGCTCGTTCTCTCCTCCCTGGATAAATATGCGACTACTATGGGTTCTTTGGCTGGTAACGTGCGACCGTGTGCACGTATCTACGTACGTATGCGCCGTACGAGATGTATATAACTGGCAAACACTGATACCTTTGAGTCGGCCCGAATGAAATTTTAATGACGCACAAAATCGGAAACCTATTCGCCTTTCGCCAGTTCCCTGTTGTTTCGCGCGGTGGTTTTACACCGGCAACGCCCCGGGCGACCACGTTTTCATTCATAAATTAAAACGTATTCGCAACAATTACATCTCGCCCCGCTCCCCGTATGAATTAATCGAGCGAATTTTATCAAGCGCCCGCTGATTTTTATTTAACGTTTGTCCGATATTTGTTTCGGAATTCCTTTCATATTGAAATCCTCATCAGCCCGATTTTAAACGTTTTAACGTTTCCCTCAGGAATTTTTCTATTAACCACCAGGGTTTCGTCGCTCA
Source organism: Bombus huntii (assembly GCF_024542735.1). Classification (NCBI taxonomy): domain Eukaryota; kingdom Metazoa; phylum Arthropoda; class Insecta; order Hymenoptera; family Apidae; genus Bombus; species Bombus huntii. The sequence goes on along the minus strand of NC_066248.1, from coordinate 12,347,429 downwards.
AGGATCTGTTTTAATTTTCCCGAGTGCCTCAGCACATGGGCTTCTTTGAATTCGGATATGGAATTAAAATTAAAACTCGATATTACTCGATACGTTTCTGTCCATGTTATACAAATATATCGAATTGTAATAGCGTTAATACACTTCGCAGCGAGAATATTTTTTTTCTATATTTCACTCGATAATCGACGCTGATTTAAATGTTTTAAAAGTAGCAAGTGATATTAACGAATATTTTCGAATATTAACGAATTGAAACAAAACGATTCGCGTTATTACAAAAATTTGCGTACAAATAAAACTGCCGTCAGTGAGGCAACTAAAAGTGGGATCAACCGATTCATTTTATTTTTAGAAATTGTTTTAAACTCCTAGAAACTCAGAGATAATTTCGCTTCTGCATAAAACAAAGAAGCAATTTGCATTCTTCGGTTTTACGCGCCAACGTTACATCTTTCAATTCTTCGATTTTCCATTGGAAAACAGCGAAACCATGAAAGAAAGGATGGAAAATCGCCGAAAATACACACGTCGAGGGTTAAATGCGTCGAAATGAATCCGATTTCATGAAACATTTCTCTCTTATCTCTTCTTTTCACTATTTTGTCTTTTTTTTTTATCGAAATCATGATCGTTGCGGTGGCTTTGAGAATTTCAAGTCAACGCCAACGCAATGCACCGCTCCAAAGGATACAAAAGTTTAATAAATCCATTCATCGCGTTTAATATGAAGAGAGAAAAAGAGGCATACGTACCGGTGAGCTCGCTTATTGCCGACACAACATATTCAGCAATTTGTTCGATGAAATATCTGTTCTCGCAATTTATCCGTTTGGCAAAATGACAATTCGACAGTTCGTTCGTCCCGTGGACGGAGAACGTCGATTCGCCGATTGAACAACCGTCCTATCCGTGCTTCGATCCTTTCATTCAATATTTTTTTTCACTCCCGTAATAAATTCGTTTACCTTCCACCCCCGCGTTTTTTTCACGGTCTCGTTTGATTAACTGCGAGCGGATCACGTAATTTCCGGAAAAAATTCAGGAACTACCGACCGGCTCGTACATTTTTTTTTAGCCCAATCCATCCGTGACAAAAATAAAAAGAGAAGATGAGTCTGAAAATGGACGAACATCGTTACTTTTTTCTATGTCGATTGTTCCAATATCCACTTTTGTATCTCGCATTTTTTGATTGAAATATACGGCTGGTTAAGAAACCAACGGAAATATCTGGAAGGCAGAAACAAAGGAACTAGGCAACGAGAAGTAACGATAAAATGCAGGCACTAAATGTTAAGGAAACCGAGAGAAGAAAAGGTACGGTGACTAATCACGGGCATTTTTTCTACCAGCTGTGTTTAAAACAGCTTGACAAAAATTTCTTCCGACGCAGAATGCTTCGCGGAATAGCAGCAAATGTCCTCTTGAAACTTGCGATTTTCAATACTGCGAGTCTTGCTTCAACTCTAGTCCAATGTTGCGAGAAATTTCGCTCCGATTATTCTGTAATTCCGATCGAGCATCCTCAGAAGCGCACAAAGCTACAAAAAAAGAAAAAAGAAAAAAAGAGAGAGAAAGAAAGAGAAACGAGAAACGGCATCCGTTCGATCGTATGAATTTCCATCTTGCATTTCAACTCGAACTTCTGGACTGGTTATGGAAGCACCAGGAAAGTAATGGAAAAGGGACAACAAAGAACTCGGAGAATAAGAAACGATGATAAAGAAGAGACAGTAAATGATAAGAAAAACTAAAGTCCTAGAGCAGTACAAAGGGAAAGATGGAAGTAAGAGAGCGCACAAAAACCGGAAAAATGGAGAACAAAAACGAGAAACACAAAGCAAAGGTGGTTGGCCAGAGAAGCGAGTGCACAGAGTTGTGGTTACGCAGAGTAATATGCACCTATTCCGATATGGAAATGAGCATGACCGAAGGTGTGTATACACGAGAGCGCGCGAGCACACGGCAATCCGATCAGTAACATCCACTGCATCTGTAATGTCGCTCCAATAGCTCTGGTTCTCTTGCTTCTTGCCCTCATATCACGCCCACTGACAATACATCTTCGATAGCTCTGAATCTCGAGTTACACCCAAGAATCCCATCACGAAATCGGAATAATCGAAGAACGTGTGCTGTTTCTTGTCCCGCCGCTTCGTGATCTGAGAGTTAGATGGCGGTTGGTTCGAGGAGAAATATAACGTGTTACAAACTGTTTCCATAGTTTACACTCTACTCTGACGTATACGGATTTAATGGTAGTAATTTGAAAATTGCCGCGCTGGATTCTTCGTAGAAATTGACCGAGAATAAAAGATTTTTCGATTTTTTCCGTTATAACAACTTGAATGTTCGGCGAAATTGACCGACTGTTTGCCCCAACAGCGTTCATTCTTTCGACGACAAATCGAAGGAAATTACCGGATCGCTATAGCGGCACGGAATCGGCCAGTATGCATTGAAATTTCGACAATCCTGTAAAAATCGTTTTCAGAGAGGCGGCCAGAGAACTATGGAGGTCCGGAGAGCGCGATTGATCTGCATTGTAATGGGAAAATTTGAAAGTACCCGCGCACTTTGGAGCGCGCGCGAATTACCAAACCATTTTCGAGAAAATTCCCGAACAAAAAAAATGCGGTTGTATTCGAACATAGGGTACGTCGATCTGCATTTTAATACGAAAACACACGTCGATGGTAGAAGATAGAAACGTTGTAACGAGAAAGATAGAACGGTTTCACTTGCGCCGCGACGCACCGCGTAAAGTTGAGCGCAGTTTTAGAGAAATTCGCCCATCGAAATTCATACCTCGTCGCTCCGTTCTCCATGTAAATTTTATATTTTGAAATTAAGGATTTTTTTATTTTTCCAACGCAAGAATTTTCATTTTGCCACTGTGCTGCTGGCATTGAATTAAATAGAATGTATCATTAAATATGAAACGAGCATACTCGAATAATAACGGAATCGTTTTAAAAGCACTTTCGAAATAAATGATGGCTTTCCTTTCACTGTTTTATACGGTCGAGGAGGAAAAAAGAAAATAGAAGAATCTCGTGTTAACTCGTATATTTTCGCGTTGAAAAGGAAACGATGTACAATAGGTACGCGAAAGACAATGCAGCGAACGTTTATAATACGAGGGCGTTAAAGTTACAGGAATATCGATCAAAATCTGGAACGTGAAGTCCCATCCAGCCGGGATCTAGTCGTAATGAATTGATATTAAATTGATGGTAGCGAAGTATACGCGGCTGCGCGTGCACGTTACACAGGTCGCTCGTTGTCTAACTAGAATTATGCAATCAAATGACACAATGGTTCAACTATTATGTATCAGGCAAGCGACCAACTTGCCCGCAATGAATGCAACGGTGACAATACCAGACCTCGTCTCTTCCCCTGTCTGTTACAGCGTTGGCATGCTCGATATTGCCGAATTCTCGTGAATAATAATTGTCGTTGCGAAAGCAATCGCCGCAAACGTTGATCTTTAAAAATCATTTACCATTCGTGAATGTAAATTCTGGATTACAAATAGTACATTTTCAGACCATAAACAGATATTGGAAATAATCCAGAAAATTTTATGCAGATTGTCAGTTTCATTTCAAACGTGTTTGTCTTAACGCATAATGGTAGCCGTGGCCGATCGTCAGCGAGTATGTTCACTTAATACAAGCGACGCAGTTCGAGCGATGGAATAACGTGATTTCTTAACAAGTCTATTAAAATAACGGGAGACATTATTTTTCACTTCGTTATCGATTAAATTAACTAGTGGAAGTACTATGTTCGTTTTTTCCTCTGGCTGCGGCTTCCCTTCCGGTAAGAAAAGCCCAGGAGTGAAAAGGGATAGGTAGGAGGAGGACAGTAAAAGAAAAATAAAGGAAAAAAGTGGCGAAGAAGTACGAGGCACGTGTTCATGAGTAAAATCATGACTGTAATTATATACTTACCTTCTGTCTCGTAGTTACGATTCATTAAAAAATCGCCGGAATTTTTATGAATGTTCTGAACAAGATCCTCCCCTCTGTCGGCCTCTGTTAGGGTGTAACAGGGCGTGCGAGGGCCAAGAGAAAGTGTAATGGGATGTTTAAATTTGCTGAAGGTAATAATCGGGGGCTGACGGTTTTCAATTGAGATAAGAGCGGTGCCGGGGTACGCGCTCGCCTTTTGGCAAGAAACATTAGCATTGAAACATCGACGCGGAGCCTCCACTGATGCGGAAATGAACTTGCAACGCGGGAGAAAGGATAAAAAGTTGCGGGACGATACGCCGTCTGCGCGGCTTTTTTTCATCCGACAGAGTGAAATCGCCAACGCATCGCCATTATTGAAAGATGTAGAATCGTGTAACACAAGGAGGAGATGCCGGACGCGCCGCTTGAAAACTTTTCATTCGTTTGAATTACCAACTCGATGAATACGTGAAAAAAATGAGAGAGAAATAGAGTGAAAGAGGAAAATAGAAAAGAAGAGAGAGAAAGGGAAGCATGTACATTGCCCCTTTGCGTTGCGTGATCTCGGAAATGGCAAATGAGAACGGGGAAAAGAGATTATCATCGCGAAACGCTATCGCGTGCCTCGCGTCCCGAAAGGTAACTCTTTGAATCTGAGCTTGATTAGCGAAAAAACGTATTATACAAAACCAGAAATGCATACGTATTATCACGATTATAGATGACATATCGCGACGGTTGTTAGGAAAAGCAACACGGTTTCCGAATCGTGATACTATATGAGAACTGTAAACGAGAGAACATAAAAATTCACTTGGGAAAATTGTAATTTCTTTCGCGATAACGTAAGCGCATTTAATAAGAAACGATCATTTGTCTTCGGTCAGACACTTGAATCTTGGAACAGAACATTTTTCATTCTGGAATCAAGACATTGAAAAGGTGAACGCTCTGTTTCTAATCGTGTCATTTTGTTCGTCGGTCACTACACTTTAGCGGCTCACGTTTAACTTGTGTTCATAATTATTATTCGTATTATGCAAGATAATTGTCGCATCACCGACATAACTGTCTTATTATCCCTAACCGATTTCTTATTTGGAATCGTAGGAATGGTAATACGTTGTTGATCAGTGGCATCAAGGGTTAGCTGGAGGCGAACACCGAATATTTAATGTCGGTTTTTAGTGGTCGTTTCAGCGGCGTCTAATGGCGGTCGAGGAGAACTTCGCCATTATGTCTCCAAAATTCCTTCCTCCACCTGCCGACGATGATTACGCGTAGCCTGCTGCGTTCGTCAAGAACCATCAGACCAGCATACACGCTTCGGTAATAATGCAAATTTCCGTTTCGCCTGTCCAGCATTAATAAGGATCGGCGTGGCTCGATTAATTTAAGAGGTAGCCAGAGATTTCGAGAAATTTCGGGCCAATCATTGCTTGTATAATACGCAGCCTGGACGACGGGCAAGGTAGCGGTGTTACACGACAAACGATCGTGGCCTCGGATGAATTTTAATCGTGGTACCCTGCTGGAAAGCGAATGTGAATAGAAACGGACCGGATTTCCAGTGTTAATGGCGAGATAAGTGCGCCATAAGATTTAATCCACCCCGCATGAAATTGGAGCTGACATCGTAAAGTATCGCTTGCAGCTTTCGACCTCGCAAATTAATTTCTGAACTTACTCGTTCCTGGCTTATATTTCGGGTACCTAACGCCAAGTCGGGTCATACTGATTAGAAAGCCGTTAAAGTCTATCAAAATTATCATTTTACATTGGTACTCAATTATTTTGAAAATAGAATTAGTTTATTCCGCGAATAATGTCATCTTCTGTGTTATAAAAGTTCGCGTGTATTAGGCAAATCAAATCTTCTGTAGAGTTAATAAATACTTGTAATCTGAAGCATGAGATTACTTCTGCTTCAATCCTAAGAGGTACAATGGTATATATTTATTTTCCTCTCTTTCTTCTCTTCTTCCATATCTTTTCTTGTTCCTTCACTTTTTTCCCTGTTTTTTGTAGCTCAATTCCAAACGACGGACAAATTATATATTATAAAATATTTATAAAAAGGTTTCATCCGTATTTATTAAATCAACCATGATCTTTGCAGTTTTAATAATCAGATCGAAGATAACAGTCAAGAATGTCAAAACTACTTGCAGGGAAAAAATTCGAGATCGTCGAGGCAGGCATTCGATCGTTATCACGCAAATTTGCGACGTTTCCATCTCTGCGTGTACTTAATATTCGTCGGAAAAACGACGCGTTTCTTTACGGGAACTCCTTTCGGAGTATCCAGTCCGTTTCACCAGTGAACTCGGGTTCCAAAGTTCTTTCGAGCGAAATTGGCTTCGCTGACAAGTGGCCGGGCTGAAAGTGCCTGGGAACTATCCGAAAATTATACCTTAACCGGTCAAAGCGAACTTCCACCGACGATTCTTTCCACGGAGTACGGCCCCCGAAACCACTCAAACCTTAAAGGCAACGGCAGCCACTAGGACAAAAGGATTGGTACGAAACAGTTTCCGTCTCGCGTGGTGAAAGAATGAACTCGCACACCCGTCAAACGAAAGTACGAAGAGTCACGCGTGCATCACGCGTCTCTTTGTCGTGATTGCAAAGTTCCTCGTGGAAAACTTGTTCCAGTCCTGTCTCTCCCTGCTGAACTATTTGCTTGAAACATTTCTGGAAAGCATACCGGAGAAATCCTTTTATTTCGGCGAGACTGTCGCGGGATTACCTTCCTTTTTCTTTAGTTCATTGGATCGGTACAGGACACGGAGGGAATGACAGAGAGACAGAAAGAGAGAGAGAGAGAGACAGACAGAGAGAGAGACAGAGAGAGAGAGAGAGAGACAGAGAGACAGAGAGGGAGATAGACCTTGTGCTTCCTTCGAAGCCGACGGATTCAGAGTAATGTAATATCCGTTTCCGGACTCATGAAAATTATCTGGTGAATGGAAAGAACGCGGGAGCACGGTTTCATTATAGTTCTAAGGATTTGTTCAGTCTGAAAATATGCGCCATAACGACGAGACAAATGACCCTTACGTTAGACGTGCTTATTTATGAATATCAATTGTAGTTTTATATCTCTTAGTATACCTTTGAAACATTTAACTCGTCTAAATTAAACTAGAATGCGAACGTGGTATTGTCATTTTTGAAAATTTATATACGAAACGAAAATTAAGCAGATGCAACCACTCTGGGCAACATTTGTATGTGTTTGTCAGTGGTGCATTATGCGGTCTTTTATATTCACTGAAGTTTTTAACGATTAACATACCGAATATATCGTATAAAAGGAGACGAAACGGGGGAGGTGGTATAATAAGGAGGATTACTTCTTAGTTCAAAGCTGTCGAAACAATCGTATTCTGTATTATCTTTCACAAAGTTGGACTTACTAACTTACAAAATATGAAGCATATTAATGTGTAATAGTTACATATAAAATATTATAACTTTACAAATTATACAAGAATCAAGTAATTCGCGAATATATTACACATGGAGAACTTTTACGAATATATTGTGTCTGTTATATGAAACCTTTTGAAATTTCATTAGTACTACAACGTAATTCGACTATCATAATTATATTGGTAAAATTTGGAACCAATCTGGAAATGTATAATAGGAATTGCACGACATTTACCGTGCATATATGTTGTACATTTGCGCCTCTCTGAAGCTAAACTGATCAAACCCACAATTGATATTCAATTCTAAAAATAACAAATAACTTATTTTCATAAATTCGTTTGTGATAGAGAGATAATACAAACAATAGCAAATTGCAAGATAAATTTTAGAATCAATGCCCGTGATAATAATATGGCACTATTCTTTATTTTCCAATTTTGGAACTGGTCAACGTGACTTCTGAATGGCTCATACATCATTCCTATATGGAGTTACTGCGGATATAGTAACCTTAGTTACACGTTGTCCATACTCTTTCAAGAACGTAACGAGAATCTGGCCGTGGAAAGACACGCGCAACACGAACGAGCCACGATTCGCGAGCACAATGACACGATTTTAACCTGCGTGTCACGATGCCCGAAAGAAGGAAAGCCGGCGAAGTTTTGGACAGGGTTTTCAATACTCGAGCCACGCCACGGTTGATGGAATGAAATTCCATATCGAAAGTAACAAAAGAACGTCAACTCACCGGGCGAGATTCGTATTCACGAGCGTGTAAAGGAAGGTGGCCAAGAGGAGAAAGAAAACCACGCTCGTATGTGTTTCCTGCGGAAAGCGAGCAACCTGCGGATATATGTTCTCACGGAGGAAACTGGCAGCGCTTGGCTTCGGCGAATAAATTGCGTGTCGTTTTATTTACGTCTTCACGCAAACTGGATACAAAGGCGGACAAGAAGGAGCGCGCGTTGCAACTCTCGAATGCAGCGATGGTAAGGTAGCGGATGCAAACCGAAAGAAACGCTTCCACTCTCGCTCAAAGACACGCACGGACACTTTTACTTTTTTTTATTTTTCTGCGCGCCACCGTTCCTCCCGTTCCCGGCATTCATCTTCTGTTCAGCTCATTCAAACGACGCTGCCGCCACGGAAGCTCCTGGCAATTTACGTATTTAGATATCGTTGCGCGCAGATGCTCATGCTCCCGCGCCTTCTTTCCACCTGTTTACGACGCTTTGTAGGTATGCGTTTTAATGGATTCGCATGTTCTGTGAAGTTTCTTTTTTGATATAAAAACCAACATCTGGGCACGATCCATGCTTCACTGAACAATCATGATCAATCGATGATTTAGTTGGTTTTGTATATAGATTGAATAAAATGAGTACAGTGGTTACAATAACTATTTGTACTCTTACTTTCCAATGAAATCTTTTGTTTATTAGGTACTACACATTTCATTCTCACTTTATCTATTATATTTTTGTAGTGATATGAAAATGTGTAGGATACGAAATATAATATACTTAATCAATTTAATTAGACAATACACATTATAATGAATTCGTATGTTTCACGGAATTGTTTATCGGTCTAAGTACTAACATTATGACTTCTGTCTTAGTGAAAAATCGGAATTGTGTGTTCCCATCTATGAAATGTAATTGTTTAGTCGTTGATTTAATTGATCATGCGAATAGATGAAAGCAAAGAAGAATATAAATTACTAAGAAAGTATATTATTATATAACAAATATATATATATAAAGGTATTTTTTGACAGGATTTCAGAAATATATGGATCTCTAGTCCGTATACGAGAAAAGTATACATAGATAGGCTTCATTGACATTAACGCGCTCGCTGACACATAGCGCTGACGGAATAATGAATTTTCCTGACAACGCAGAAAACGTGTCGATAAATCCGACACTAACGACTTATCTGGCCGTGTCATGCACAGCGAACTGGTGATAGCCAAATGAGGTCAGAAATGGCGTTCCGTCAATCGCAGAATATGAAATTTATCGATGTTTCCTATCAGTCTTGCAGAAAATACGAAATCGTTTCGGTAAACATAAAGCGAGTCTGTACGAATTGTTTTTGTGACATTATCATGTAATGTATATACTATAAGCTATATGGCTGTCGTATTAACACGTGGCGAAATATTTGAATAAACTAGAATATCGCATGTAAATTTCATTTTTACGCTACTTTCCATATTGTATGCCAATCTGTTATGACACCATCTGCGTCTCTTTCATCGTAATAATTTATCGTGTTAACACCCCTCGAGTATTTCCCGCCCTTGATGGAAGTCGATGACATTTCAAAGGAACAACCATATAATCATCTTTATCACGCGAACTGGAAGAAAAGAAGATTGCGTGAATGCAAAGAAAACAGATGCATCCTGAAACGTTCTGATGTCTGATCAGATGTAACGTGGGCACGAGAAGCTTCTTTCACGGCTCAAAATGACTCCAATTTTGAATAAGTATAAATTTGTGAATGAAAATACCGAGATTTAGTTTTGACGAATTCAATGACCTGCAAAACATTTGTTTCATTTTTGTGAAAATCAAATTATATAATTCGTAAACATAAATATGCGAACTATAAGATATTATACATTGAAAGCTATATTCTTAATAATATTATTATAATAGTTTATATTACGGAGAAAATTAGAGTAAACAAGTTTTTATAGAACACTAGTTAGCACAAATGTAGAAGTGACAATACTTCTACGATTGTGATTACTATACAATTAGATTTTCGTGTATGCATGTGAAATTTGAAGATAGAAGCATACATAAAATTCATGTAATGAGAAAAAAAATACAAAATATCGATAGTGTGCGCGTTATAATATTTATCAAAAGAAAAAATCTCCCCTTAGACTTCTTCAGTTCTATTTCTTCAGTTGCATTTACAAAACTACGAATCTATTGGGTTGGCAACTAAGTGATTACGAATGTTGTCATTAAGTGGTATTGAAAAAATCCGCAGTCTCTTAGTTACCAACCCAATACATGGGGTCCTCAGTCCAGTAACTACAAAATAGTAAAAAATCTCGCATTTTGTCTTCGCATTCTGCCACTGAATGCAGTCCGGGTATCATAATGATAGATCTTGAGATCGACTCGAGGAGCGAATTACATTGTTACCCTCTTCCCATTGGCGTTGCTGGGCTTCCGGAGCGGTGACATGCGGACCGAAGACATCGACCACGCGAGCGTTCGAGTGTTCTCCGCGTCTCGCTATATTTAAACTCGGCGAGAACTGGCCGCGGCTCTTTTTACGCGTCAACGAGGTTGACGTATCTTTAGGACATTCTAGCAGAGACACTAATTTAAAGGCGTGTCGGCATTTGGAATGCATTGGTTCGAGCGCGACGTCATCATTAGAGAGTAGCTCGAGTCGTTCGCAGAGTCGTTGTCCAGGAGAGTACAAGAGAAACAGAGAGATGGAAGAAGGGACACATGGATTCCAGCCAGAGCTCGACGCGATGTCCTTCGCGTCTTCGACTGACACCCTGCGAGATACGGTGCTTATGTTAATGCGAAGGGAAACGTGTACCACGAGGGACGGGCAGGGACTGACACACAATGCGGCTCGCGCGGCAATATCTGTGCAGCCGAGAGCCATTAATAACGAACGAGACGAACTCAATGAATCACGGCCTCCGTGTTCCATTATAATGCAAATATTCGGCGCTGTTTAATGACGGAGTAACGCTATCTTTGGCGCACGTCGCTGGAATGTTAAGTGTACACGCCCTTTACGGGTGATCTTGACTTGTGTTACCGAAATGGCCACCTTGAGTTCACCGAGAATGCACAGTTTCTCGAATTGTTGATTCTAGCGTTTATTCTTCGGGAATGTATACATTTTTGGTCAATATCAACGATCGTCGATTAACGTTTCAGTGGTTGGGAATGCATACATGTAGCTAACGAAGATATTCTGATGCTTTTAGGAATTAGTTCATATATTTTAATAATATTCGTGTTTTGCTCACAGAAAACGACCATAGTGTTCACATACAGTGGCTATAAGAACAGTATCAAATTTTTGCAGTCATATGACAATGTTACTAAATGATACGAAATTTAATATATTTGGACCTAATTAGTTAGTGTGTAAATACTATGATGAGTGCAATGGTTGCCCAATATTTTTCGTATTCATTCAATCATTGTACACAATTATGAACGATAGTGTGCAATCATGAGATTTTCTAAAAAAAAAACAAAGGATATTTTTTAATGTTCAGGAGGATAGAAAAGGTTTTTTTATGGTAAGTACCAAATACTTTGATGAATCACATGTTTGAACACTGAGATAATAAGTGGCGTCTTCCTGTATTTTGGTGCGATATGCTAAATTAGCTATAATTTATATGTATGTAATTTATATTAGGTATATTAAATCAAAATTCTTGATATGTTAAATTGATAACGAGGTCGGAGTTATGTACCATGTAATGTGTACTGATAATTAAACATCGTTCGATTTCGAACTTGAATTGCAGGAAAATGTGAAAATAAAGTCTTCGTGCGTTCGACCTTTTGACCTATATTTGGAATACGCTATTAAATACATAAGAGCCCTTTTAACTGGAGTTTGCATCGTTGTTATATATAATGGTTCGTCATTAAAAATTTGACTAACAATTCAGGCGTTAAAAGTCCCATTTCGAATGTAACGTTGCAAGGTGCTCGAGGTAAAAGAGCGTTTTGTATTCTTCACCCGCTCGTTCTAAATGTGAACCATTCACGATTCGCTAACATTCAAATTACATTTTCCGAAAGTTGAATTCTCTTATGCAACTTGAGAAGAATAACACCCTCTCTATTTGCTCTATGAGTGGAAATTCCACTGAAGAGATCCGATCTAACAAAATTGTAACATTTTTTCTCCCATATGTAGTTGCTGTTCGTTCGAGAAGAAGGGGCGTTATTTCGTAAAGAAAATACCTTGGCATGTCCAGCGGAAGGATTTCAATTTTCTTGGGTAATCCTTTTGGGAGTATAATAATTTAAACGTTCCCTTTTGCATTTATTCGCGTGCATCCGGGGGAGGCCTGGCTATGTATTCTGTGTGCTTACCAATGCTCCTTGTTCAAAAGTTTCCAGCGCGTTTCAAAGGTGGATTAGGATCAGCATAAAATACGACAGAATGTCTCATATCGCGGATACCTCAGAGATCTGCTTCGTCTAGACGTTTACTTTGCACAGGTTACTACAAGATAAACCAAACTTTCCACGATGAGATAAGTTGGCGAAGAATTAATACAGCTATCTCTCCGGTGCAAATCGCTGCCAGCGAAACCGTGAATATTCCGTCGTGCTGATAATTATCGAAATTTTGTTCTCTTACACGGAGCTAGGCGATTCCCCGTCTCGGTCAGTAGTTTAGAAGTTAAGTAACGCCGTGTTAACTCGCGCTCGCCGGAAACATTGCGTGCCACTGTTTCGTTCCAATTCTCCATCGCTTCGAATCCAGTTCAACATGAACTTCGAACTTATTAATTCGCACGAAACAATTTGAAGGGGAATTTTCTTTCGACGCGCCGAATACAACCGACGAAATCCAATGAGCTAACTTTCGATTCTAATCGCCGGTACCTCGTAATCGGAATGAAATTGTTTGGCTAACGATCCAGAAACATATAACAGGAGTATACTTACTGAAACATTGACATTCTCAATAATATTCTGCATCTCGTATTATAACGGTCGATTATCGTGTGCATACATACTGGAAACTTTGGGCTAATTAACATGCATCAAGATAAACTGAAACACTTCAATTTGCATTAACAATGTTTGAAGATCCGCCCTATGCATGCATGAATTAACAAGAAATTACCGATTCGATGATAATTTTGCTAAAATTCGAGCACGAGTATGGAAACTTATGAAGATTTTCATAAATTATAAGTTAATTTTTGTGACAAATCCCCATATCATTGAAATTGTTAGTTACAATAGCTTTGCGTCTATTCAACTCAAACTAGCCGAATGTCAGGACGTCGAGGAACTCATGAATTTGCATGGACCAAACCAAATATAATCTTAGTGCACACAGATGGTTCTCTCTCGGGCAATAGGTGCTCTCCGCCCTGAGGATCCAGCTCATTCTCGCCGTTCATACGACGTCGTGGATAGGAAGTGCAGATTGCCCTGTTTAATTACTGGTGAGGGATAGACCAAGGACTTCGAGGGCAATCAGCTTGTTTGTATTTGCTTACAGATTTACGACGGTTCGGTTGGAAGTTAACTTCCGAATTTCACAAAGTCGCGCGTCAGCATCATGGTACTGTCGTCGAGTTGCATCAAATACACTCTTCCACCTAGACAATTTAATTAACCCAATTAAGGCTTTGATTCTTTAATGTAGCAAAATGTTACGCACCTGGCATAAACAGCATTCTGATTAAGAATCAGAGTGTATGAATGAATTGGAAATACATATGATTTATGGCTACAAATCGTCGAGTCATACCACAGCATAGAAAGTTAAAAATTACGATAGAAACTTAATCATCCCATATTAAATATTCGTATAATCTTCCTATGAAAGCAAAATATTCGATTTGATCTTGAATGTACAAAGGCAAAGAGTTTGAATGGCCTCTCCTCAAAAATAGTTTTCTGTTTGACCTTCACCTTCAAAGGTCAAATATTTGATTGGCCTCTCTGTGAAAACAAAACTTCTGGTTTGATTTTGAGCTTCGAAGGTCAAATGTGCATACATTTAGCTTTCTCTGCAAGAGTTTAGCTTGATCGTGAATTTCAATGGTCAAATATTTATTCACCTCAAACACGAAAATAATATTGTTCGTTAGCGTTTTATAGTAATAAGTGTGTTTCTTGGTGGTACCGTTCTTGATGGTCAGTTGATGTATTGTAATAGTTCTATAGCGTGGCTAATTGTTTGATAAGTAATGAATATGCAGTGATGTATATGAAGATGCTCAACCTAAAAATGGATCTGCGTAGTTATAGGGGATAATAGGCTTATTGTTAGTAAAATACTCAGTTACTCGTGAAGAGTAGAACGATGGTAATATAACGTTCCTTGAAGAAAGTTGTTATACACAATTATTTAGGTCGTATATACATATTACTGTAAGTGAAGGTGTACTAGTTTCTCTAATCTGATATAGTATACTGCTCCTGTTACAGTTGAACGAAGTTAATGTTGGGAGTAAGTGTAATTACTTAGTTGTTCGATGCAATTTTCGCAGACTTCATTGTTCTATAGTCTTCGATTTCGTCTTAACTTTTAATTATTCCCCATCATCATCAACAGCCACTAATTTTTTTTTTATCGTCATACTAGAAATTTATTTAATTCAAATAAAGGATCTAAAAATAAAAAAATGCTACTATAGATACTTGATTTCAAAATTAAATTTCTTCAATCTGCGTTCAAGGAGGGCAATTTCCGTGACTGGTATCTACATAATTCAGAAAACAAACGTTCAATAAGGTATAATGCAAATCAGGGCACGGGAAAGTAAGGCGATAAGGCACGTCAAATTAATCGACTTTTGTGTCGGATGGAGATCGATGAGCAGTTTTTCAACAGGAGATCCGCGTGGAATTGGTGGTTCCGATCTTTCATTCTGCGCGCTACATACGTGAGCCGGGTACGTAAATATAAATCGAGACGGGTCAGAAAACGAGGCAGAAATCTCTTTAGACTCTTCCTTTGCGTTCCAGGCACGCGATGACCTTCATCTTCATTAGTGCACTCCATTATGTGCACATAGCTTTTAATAAACTCGCGATACGAACAGCATGTTTCAATTCCGTCGACGCGACATTCATTTGATAATTTTCATGTTCCTTCTAGCTTACTTTGAAGGATTTAAATTAGCATAGATTGGAACAATCACAGGACGTATCAATTATTCTTATTACCAAGAAATGTCTTTTCATGTTTTTTTTATTATTGCTTCAAATAGTCGCGATTTTTAGCAATTACTTTATGTTGGAGTTCATAGAGTTGAGTTTATCGAGGTCATTGGCAGTTTTCGACCTATGAACCCAATAGAAGCATGGGAAGGGGGAAGTAGAGAGAAAAACAAATAATACATCAATCGAACTGCACGTATCGTACGGTCATATATTTCAATTATTTTTTTTATTCCTACACTTTGCATGTAAAGCTTTTTTAATTTTTAGTGCTTCAGTAATCCATCTTTTTGTACTATGTATTATATATTTTTATTTCATATCACTTTTTCTGTAATAGACTCGTTTATATACAAACAATTAAATCTAACAATTTATAGGTGTATATAAAATTCTCAATTTATATCTCATTCAACCTTAATCATTCAAAATTACATATATTCTAGGATAGATTATCAGCCGTGATAAGAGAAAAAGAAAATAAATCCAACACTTTATATATATATTTAGAATTTTGAAACAACCTATACAAGTCGTTGAGCTCCTGACATTCGAGATTATATTTAGGATAGAATATTCGAATAGGTAACATAAAATTCAATCGTGGAAACGGAAGAAGAAACCACGGACGCTTTCCTTTTACGTTTCGGGCACACGATAGCCTTCGGTTTTAATTGGTGTGTTTCACCATATCCGACGTTGGTTCACGAGCATCCCCGTGGTTGAACGTATTCGGCCCACGTCGTATCCCCGATACCCTAATGAAGCAAATTTGCATCCATACGCGACACGAGTGAGCAAGTACAGAGATACAATAAAACTGATTTCGCGTCTCCTGCCAAGGACCCGGTAAGATGGATGCGTCTGCACGGCAGGTCGCTGTTGCGGGGTTGGTAGTTGCATGATAATGATTCGAGCGCGGTCTGCTACTGTAAGGGACGATGTATCGGTCGCCGGTTTGTCCCATGGCATTCCTAGAGGATTCGACTCGATGTCTGGAATCCTGGAATCTACGAATTGATCGGAACCTTCGCCATTTTTGCCTCTTTCCTCGTATGGATGACTAACGTTGCACACATGCTTTTCGTATAGATTTCAGAAATATTTTTTTTTCTAAACGTACGTGCTAGGAATAGCAAAAATTCTGTTCTTTGGAAGTTTCAAATATTTGTTTTTTCGCATAAAACATTTTGGAACTTCCTATTTGTAAATTTCATACATAAACTTAAGGGCATGAAGATAAAACCCGAGCAGAGATTTGTTTCATTCCCTGCGGAACTTTATTTAATTGAACGAAATTTTAGTGTCTGATTAGATAGACTCCTTCCTATTACACTAATGGAAGATCATATACATGTACATAATTTAGGAATAGTAAGCAGTATGTGAACTTCATTTACGTACATGAATCGCTTGTATCCCAGTAGGTTCATATAATCGCCGTTCTACCATAAATTTTATAAGTACTTTCATAATTTGGATATTTGTATCCTCAAATTTTCCATAAAAACACGAACATGCGCGGTCTAGTTACGAAAGCTATTTGCATTAAAATTAATTTCTTTCATCAATTAGAAGTTTATTACATAAAATCGAGGATATCAGAAGTTATGCTAGCAACTAGACGGAGGCTGTGAATTCACCGGTTTTCGGAAGAGAACGCTTCCGTTGGTCGCGCGTCCGAACCTCGATGCGATGCGGAGTTAACTCTGTTATCCATAAACTTGCGACGGGAATCAGGAAAACTTTCCGATGTATAAAGCCTGGGTCTGCAGACACAAAGGTACATACTAATAATAGTTGCTGAAAGCGGGAGATTCACGGTCAGAGAGAGCCGGAGAATAGAACGTCAATACAGAGGCTCGTTACACCCTGATATGCCAATGCCAACAAAGCAGTTCTGGCTGTTGGTTGAATGCACCGGCATAACTAACATAAGCAGAGATTCTAACAGTCCAATCAGAACGGGCTAACAAAGATACTGTTCTGTCTATTGTGTAAAACGTGCCCTGTGCACGATAGCGCGCCGGTCTTTTCAAGATTGGTAATCGAAACGTAATTTCGACTACTTTCCTCGGGAATGAGCGTTGATAGTGAACTCTGCATAAATCATTCCACGTCTATTTGTATATGTGTCTGTATCTCTCTAAAGTACGCACAGACTAATTGTTACGTTGCTATTTTTTCGATTGAACGCTTAATTAACTCTTTAACAGTGTAACAAGGTAGCGATGAATCCGGAATAATTAGTCCTTTATCGTCAAAGTTTCTAACATTTCTACAATCGGATGCAAAAGATATTTATTTTCAACTCTTTATGCGAAATAAATATTCATAACTGCGTGGTTTAAGATTTGCAGTATTATACAGTAACTGCAAGAAATATTTGCATATTGTTGTATCTATTACAACATTTATTAATTATTAATTACTAATTACTAATTTCTAATTAAAAGGTATATTGAATTTCATATCATCATAGTAATGCTTCCATAATTTGACTACAAAAATTTGATACTATGAAAATTAAATATAAAACAAGGTAATATGTAGAAGAATAAAGCAAGGATACCTGTAAATACTTCTTGTCGTCACGGTATTTGAGAAAGTCCTCAAATGTTTCTCAGATTACGTCGTTAAAGCATCAATTCATGTAATAACCTTCTATATGTAAAATACACAGATAAATTTCGTGAAAGAAACAAACGCACCAAACATTCCAAAATTCTTTCGTTTAATCTATTCCTTTGAGGAAATTAAGCAAAAACTCTTGCTAAAGATCCAACAGGAGATTGATTATTCATATTTTAAAACGTATCCGCTCTACTATATCCGCCGTAATCTTAATCATTGCCTAGAAATAACCGAATTTCAGTAGTGAGATTTCCTTTTTCGGGGCGGCGTTTGCTCTCATTCATTCTCTCACGAATCACTGAGCCGTACATCCTGAAGGAATTGCGGACAAGTGGTAGCCATCTCTGGATCCAACCAGTAAGGAAATGAACGTTATTCGAGGCGGTTTGGCTTTTGGACGCGACGTCGAACGATAGAATGGAGGAATCGCCGATGAGAAAGAACGTTTCGAGAGGTGTAATTATACCGGTCGATGTTACGGTCGTGCTCTCTCGTCTATGGAGTATACGCGTAGAGAAGAGTCGAGCGAACACTGGTAATCCATGCAGAAACGAGGGGAAAACAATTAATCACGTATGCAAACGCTTTTTTAATCTGAACCCATTTCCCGCTTCTCGATTCTACTGGTCTATTTACGTTCTGCGTCGAACGTTTCAGGGAACGTGAAAACGTTGGGAAACGTCGGATCACACGTAAGTCATTTTCACCGGCGTCAAATATTGAGTAGCTTTTAACGGCGTGGCTATGTGCGTGTCGCGTGGTTCAACAGGAGAAAAAAGCCAAAAAATAGAAGAGAAAAAGTAAAAAACATATTGGAGAAAAAACATGGCGAAAAAAACCGATTCTTCCACGAAGCAGAAAAATTTATGCGTTGCTACGGAATGCATAAACGATGAACCGGTCACATCACGTCCTGTGCTCGCCGCGAACGTCCCGTCCCAACGTATTTGTCTCGAGTTATTACAATCAGCTTCGTTCCTAGTTCTTTCTTCTGTCGTATAGAACAGGGAGAATATGAATAAAAAACGAGATTTCTTTCGGCGATATGTCTATAACTAGACACATATGTGAGATACGTGATATGTGAGAGATCAAAGGGTTCGTTATTGATTGGTTATTTCCAAACAAGATAAAATTGGTTCGTCGTTATGTGTGAATTTATTGGAAAAACCAGAGAATAATATTATAATTATTTTATCACAATGAAATTTTCATTGAAATTACGATAGGATTCGTCGTTATTTAACCTTGATTCATCATCCCGATAACGTAACAGACACAAGGAGGAACATTAAAGGTGAACAAGTAGTTAGAGGCATTAACGAAAACGCATGAATAAGGCGTATCTAAAAGGCGTATCTCAGTGATTATTGATTCATTAATACCGATGATTTAGCGATTTTTTGATCCTCCAAGTTATCAGATAAATTAATTTTGGATCAAAGTTCTTTTATCCGAACTAACACGACAATTTCTCCGTTTCTCGCTGTTTCCTGTGCATCGAAATTAACACGGTCCTTATATCCTAACAAAAAGTTTCGTAAAGCCAAACGTAAACGTTACACGTACGAGCAATATGTCGTGCATCCATATATAAATTCCTAGACACCAAAGATAAACAAATGCGATTTAATCTTCGAATAAGAAAACGCTAATCTCGCAGGGACGTAGAGAACAAGGATCGTCTTTCACGGTGGCAACTTTGATTTCCCGTAACAAAGAGAACGATGTTGCAATGACGATGAACGGGAAATTGCATTAATCCGTGAAGGAAACGTATTACAGTATCCTCTCCTTAAATGTGTTTTCGTCGGTGACGTGGCCTGGCTGTAACACAGAAGGACGGGGTAATTAAAATAAGAGCCCCTGAGTTTGCGTTGAATGCTATCTTAGCATCGCGGTTAACCTCTTGGGATCCAAAGGTATTTCTGGCGCTTACCTACACGCTCGCAATTGACAGGTACATCTTAGATATGTACTTACCGGGAATACCTTCTGTTGCTCACTGACACCACGTCGGAACAACTTGTGGCAGACTTTAGAGTTTAGAGTTTACTTAGGGGGCGGACTCTGCATCTCATGTTAGTATGATTAGTCGGCGGCCCGAATGTGCGGCTTGTTGCTTGTATCGAGATAACAACCGACGTGCATAGGCATTTGCCAGCGAGTAGCGACGATAATAACGCGTATTTCTCTCGCTGTAAACTCCGAACCAATTAAGGACCCGTGATTACCGTATTACATCGGTAACGATGATGATCTGTAACTTCCGACTCGATGATCGAAGGCAAGCATCGTAGCCGATCGCGGTCGACAATCGATCAGTTATCATGATTATTTGGCCAAATTGCACGAAGGAGGCTGATTAATTAACGGTGCAGAGAGTGATTGAGTTTATTCGTATCACGAATGTTTTTATTCATTAAACCGATGGTAACGCGTGTTGGAGTTTCATCAGAGGCCAGTCTCCATTCGATCGATAGTATCTACATCTACAGCAAATATTTTCTTCACGGCCGATTAATTAAGTTTTTACGGACAAAATTTTAATCATGACTATAGTTACTCACGAAAGCAGATTGATGCAACTAATGCAAAGAAAATATATTTTTCAATTTTAAATTGTGAGATTATTCTTGGTAAAGAGTATTATCTAATTCGACAATTGTGACAAGTTTGGTAGATATCATCGCTTTCGATTCTTCTAGCAAACCATGTGAATATAACATCGATCATTATTCGGAATAACAATTTCCATTTAAAAATAACGATCTCCGTTAGATTTTGATGATACGCGGAGGGCATGGAATTAAGCACAGATGTTACGTTTTCCACGATGGAACAGTTTAAAATCTGGATTTTTATTCATGTCTGTCCCGAAACGTAGCTCAGTTTTTAACTTATCATCCAAAGTAAACGTCTGGAAGCCTTTCCTTTGAAACATTCTTTCCCATTTCCTGCGTATTTGCGTTAAAAGCTTTTCTCAATTTTCACAAAAGTTTTTCTACTTTCCGAAGTTGGACTCTTCCATACCGATTCGACGGAGTACAAGTAATCGTTTCAGATGCAATTAATAACTCTCCCTTTCACAGCGAAAATATTGTTTTCCCTCCCACCCTTATCCTTTCGATCAAGAGTGTCCCGTTAATTTAACTTTTTTAAGCTTAATTTAGCCTCTTAACTTCGCTCCCTCCACCTCCTTTCTTGCTCCGATCCTTCGAGAAGAAGCACGCTTCTTCCTATCTAAGTCTCGAATGCACGATCATCCTCGCATTTATTTCCGTCGTATTTCCATATCGATCCCGCAGTTATGCGCTATCTTGAAACGCGACTCCCTGCGAGCAGTTTCAGGAAGCGAGCGTTTGATATTCATCGTGCAACTTTCTGACGTTTCGCGAGAACTAACTTCGAAAAATCTTAATTCATTCTAAGCCATCGAAAGTGGGAAAACTGTTCGTATCGCGGGCGAGGCTCTCTCTGTCTGGAATTTCGAATAACGCCCAGAGAGTGCAGAGATTCAGAGTTACGAAAGTTTCGGTTGTACAGTTACCACTGCCATGTGCACTAATCGCGAATCTGAACATTGCTGTCTAATTCAATGTAACAAAGTTCTGAGCCGGACTCGAGCTCGCTTGAGCGCTACCCTCGCAAACTGAAATAATCGTTACGTAAACAACGCTCAGGGATTCGGTTGCTCGTAAAAGGGAGGCCTTGAAAAGAAATAATCCAGCGGGATTACGCTAATTGCATTCACTTGAGAGGTTAAGACACGTGAGCCGAGTTAACGACGCTGAACATATCTTCTTTAAGCAAGAGAAATGAATATCGTATTCTATACGACATTTTGCTTTCACGGTAATTCTATTACGTTCCGCGTATTTTTCGTGCTTACACTTCGCCTTTTTTACTCGGTAATTCGGTAAAGCGAAAAGACCATACTGACACCTCTTCGTACATAATTAGAGATCATACTTGCGCCTGTATTATGAACATTTAACGTATGAATACATATCTGAAGCTTCCTTTATACACACTATTCATTGTGCGATTTTTATTATAATAGGTATTTATTATAATGGGTAGGATTTTGAAACGGCCAAGGAAAAAAGTTATGAGAAAAAAGTAGTGAAAACTGAATAAAAAATAATCGAATTATAATTAACAAAAGAGAACTGGTTTATAAACGGACAAGCGTTAATTCACTTACTCGAGCAAGCCATGGGTCATTAGAAAATCCGTATCATGAATTTGCGAGTAACTACGTACATATCTATGCCTCTTCCTCCGTACGCAATTTGAATGCAAACTCTTTCTCCAACAAGGGCCATTCACAACTAATCAACGACCCATTTCTCTAAGCCACTTGATAGAAAGCTGGCTGCCTAATAGAAGATCGAGCATGCGCTACGAATTCTCCGCAACGAGCAAATACATCTTGCTGAGGCCAAAGCGGAGTGACCATTTCCATGCGAGGCCAAGTATACAAGGAAGCGTGCGTCTACATGGAACAAATTCAACCCTCTCGGAAACGGACAGGAGTTCATTCGACCTAACGTGCGACGCCGAGACCTTCTGTCGGTGCAATATTCACTGTTACCGCGGATGAGATATGAATGGACATTAGGCGGCGCGGGTGCATTTCAAATCAAGCGATAAATTCACCGACCGCCTGACAACGGGAATGGTTAAAGGTTCAAAAACAGGGTTCGCGTTTGGGAACCGCAAGCGAGAACGGTTAATTAAACGAGGAAAGTGTACGCCATCCCCTAACAAGGTTTCTTTAAGTTTTCATCGTAAAATTGATAGAGGGAAGTCGTCGTTCGAGTAAGTTGGGAAAGAAGAGTCACGATCCTCTTTTCTTTATATTCGAGATTGCTGGGAACATAATAGAAGTCTGAGAGCCTTATTTAATAACTTTCATTAGAATTTATTGTGATTGGAAGATTATATCTGAAAGATTAAATTTTGAAATTCTCCATATACAAAGAATAGAGGGATATTAAAAAGGAAGATGAAGATATCATAATTAAAATACCGATGTGAGCAGTTTGATCGTTTCTTTTGCGTTGCGATTCGAAGTTGTTGACGTTACTTTTACCTTATAATGCACAAAATATTATCTCGGCAGAGGATAGTAAAGGTTGGAAAGTAATCAAGCGCTTCGTTCGATTCGATCCTGACGACACACAGGCAAAAGCAGTTCGAGGTAAAGGTAGCTCGTTCACCGAGTTGCTTCCATGTCGAAGTTTATAATTACAGCGAACGATGCTAGTCCTGAATGCGTAATTAAGGTACGTGGTTAAAGCAGACTAGAAGAGTTTGTTACATGGTACTAACGTGTCCGTAACAGTTATCAAAGAGAACAAGCGGGAAACAGGGATGTAAAAGAGGGCAACAACACGGATGTTTAAATACGGATCGTTTAAATGGAGATCGCCAAACGGTGTGAAGGATCCATGAAAGCCTGTCACGGCTTCGTGAATACAGAAAAGAACGTTTAATGGAACACTCGTACCTTCTCGGCTTAAATAGTTTTATAATGACGACTCGCGTATGTACTAGCTGTCCAATCTTCATTATCGCCATCATCATCATTCTCTTCGTTATGCAATTACTTCACGTGAATTAACATTCTTTTTCTCCAATTATTTTTATTGCTTTCCTGCGCGCTAGTAATTTTAAAATTAATTGAGCAAGACACTGCGAGACACGTGAGATATCAATCTATCGACCGTATCGAACATCCACGCAGAATGCATGTAAATTTCGTAAAAGCATGCCGTGTCGCGCAAGATGCTGTTAAACCACTCTGCATCGAAATATCGGCATTAAAGCGGCCGCTTTCCGAATATTCTTTGTGACGTCCTATTCTTTTCAGCGATGTCACGAAATTACGGCCATCGGCTCTTGACCGATTTGCATAATATCTGCGCAGCAGACATGCCAAAAACCCACTAAATTAAATGTAACGTTTCAAAACGAGAATTTAATAAATTGATAATAAATCGCCACGCCACGACTCGCCGTTCGTACCTACCTAATTTAAAGTTGCGCGTTTTTAACGGGACCGGTTTAATCTCGCGAACGGAACGGCTAAAATTGCTTATAGAATTACAGGCGCGATTCAAACTTCAGCTCCGTTTCGTTATTC
Source organism: Bombus huntii (assembly GCF_024542735.1). Classification (NCBI taxonomy): domain Eukaryota; kingdom Metazoa; phylum Arthropoda; class Insecta; order Hymenoptera; family Apidae; genus Bombus; species Bombus huntii. Next base: position 12,323,307 of record NC_066248.1, on the reverse strand, counting down.
GGATTCGCTGCTTTTTTTTTCTCCGCCCCTGTCCTCCGCTCAATTTTTTTCCTCCTCTACCTCCACCACATCGTGCAGGGTACGTCTAGCGCAGTAATTAGTTCTTGAATTAACGCGTAAAATTAAATGGCTCCATTCTACGGAAGTTTAAATAGTCTACCGAAGTTATTTAAAATTCGTAAGTTAAAGTCGTACCATTCATGCTGGTCGACAAAACGGGAGTTATCCCACGTTTGCGCTCCCTCGCAATTGGAAACGCGGTCTGTCTATTATGATACCGGTAACTCCAGGATTACGTTGTTTCAATTCGAATGGAAAGAGCAGTCAATTTAAGAAGAAACGAGAGAAGAAGAAGGGAAAGACGAAAAGGAATAAAAAAGAAGGAAACGCTTCCCGTGTACTTACGTTTAATTAAAATAACGTGGCTCTGTGAGCTAGCGTTGTTTCAAACTGGACGTTCTATGGGGAAACCGAGTTTCTCCATTACGGCGGTGGTCCGAATGACGTGACTACGGGTGCCTCTCAGGCTTTGACGTTTTTAGAGAACGCTAGTTTCAGCTGCCACGACGAATCGCCTTCCTGATGTAGCGTTAATGCGTGCAACAAGCACGGAATCGGATTACTAAGGGAAAGCGCGAACTTCCTTTCTCGTGGAAAAATAGAAACTCCTGTCGATGGTCACGATCCGTCCGCAGGGTGTGCTTACCGTCTAAACTCTATCCTTTCGTTGCCCAAACACGTACGATTTAAATTTAGCCTTTGGATAAACTCGTGGAACGTTTTTCCGAGGTGGGTGCACGAATCTTCCTAAATGTTCCCTTTCTTGTAATAGGTATGAATATTTAAGTTCGCAAACGTTTAAGAAACACAGCTCCGGTATTTATGTATACAGTTAAAGTAAATGTAAATAGAACAGTAGAAAAATGTCACAGGAATCTTGAAACAAGCTTGGAACATGCCAGTGTAATTTGCATAAGGTTAACGGTGTTTACACGACATCGCTGCATTGATACGATTGTCAAGCGTAAAAACGTCGCATTAATCATTTCAAAATATTTCCGAGAGACAACAGCTTCACTACACGATTACGTAATTTAAAGCTAATCCCGAATAAGCACGCTACCCATTTATCTCAAAATAAACGTAGCTTTCTTGGAAGTGAAAGAAAAACCTACTCGGTATTCCTAATGGCTGTGACAGATAGTTAGCCAGCCGAATGTAGAAATTTACTTTCTTTTGTTGATGTAGGCACTAAATTGGGGATGTTACACAGTGATTGAGACAGGCGGTATCCTTGAATCCGTTGATGTACGATGTATTTTTATATTTGACCGCACACATGTGCCACGGTTGCACGAACCATAAAATAACCATGAAACGAGAGTTCAGCGAGGTTACATACACTCGATGGCTTTAAAAAACTGTTTGCAGTTGTACAGATATGACCTAGACGTCATAACGCGGTGAATGGATCCGCGAAAATATTCGTCGATGTTTTTGTTTCTCTCGCAACTAACCGTGTAACAGACCGCGAATATAATCGCGTTTCATTCGCCGGCTACAAAACTGTACTTTTTCAATCCTCACTGGACCTAGTTTAACAACATTGTTTTCCCACAGTTTAACAACGTAGTAAATATACACGCTCGGTCAGTTAGAAAAAAGCTATGACGGAAAGTTTTCCCGAGAACCCGAAATAGCATTTTCAATAGGAGGTAGGCATATTTCCCAGGAAATTAATTTATGTGTTCAATACGGTGTATTGATTTATATTTTGGAGTAGTCCTCGCATTTACTCCGAAACTGCATTTACTCCGTAAACTTTGTTCGAGAATATATCCATCCAGTGACAGACGTCGAAGGCCGATTATTATCGTTAAAGAAAAGCTCTGGTAGGTAATTGAACGCAAGACGAACAAATGATACACGAGTGATATACGGGCATATCAAGAATCAAGACGAATAAATTTATTTTCCCATCCCCAGTTTCAGAGACGTTCCGCTACTCCGCCATGACGTAAAAATTCCACCATTGCGTGTACATTCAGAATTTAATCCCCCTCCGTAATTTAAACTTGAATACGATCTCGTACTTCATAGCAGACACCAATTAAAACCCGGTCTAGAAGCGAACTCCTCTGCTCAACCTGACTTTGCATTATCCCACCGCAGTTGAAATAATCCTAACAATAATAGCATGGTTACTAATGAAGAAGAAAAGAATCATGAAATTGTAAAACATTGTGCTGCATAGATATCTCCGCATTCTTGTTCATCAACAAGTTTTGTTAACAAAGGAACAGTTTATTTTCTATTCACAGATTAGAGTACTTTTATCTGTGTTATAATTATATTTGATTCAGACAAAAGTCAAACTCTGATTAACTTCAGCATAGTTAGTTGTTTGACTTTTTAACAAATTAAATTTGTAAAAAATAAGTTAATCAAGTTATTTCCCAAATGATCCATTTATTAAATAAAGTGAAGAGTAAATAAAGTGAGTCTTTTAATTTCTTAGACCCCATATGAGTCCGAATACTTCGAATTATAAGATCTCAAGTTCGCGAAATCTGCTTTGTATCACAATAGAATCATGTTACTTTGAGTTTCACGTTTACAGAATCGCAGAATTATGTAGTTCCAAATAATTCCAACTTGTAGACTCTCAAACATCGTGACCTCAGGGTTCTAGAACACCATTCTACAATTTTAGGGTCGAATGATCTCTCTAAGGAGCACTGAAATCACAGCGTCTCACGTATCAAGTTAAACTTCTATTATTGTGTTTCGTCTCTAATACGTACATGCTTTCACGAATGTTAAATGATACAATTTTGGAGATCCTTTCTATTTGATTGAAATCTTAAGTCGGCCATGTTACTTTCGTGTTTCTCCGGTTTCTCAACTCTCAAGTAATTATAGTGAGAGCAAACTCGGTGGATTAGTTAAACTACGTCAATAGTAGTTCATAAAGTTCATAATAAAAGAATTTTCGTGAGGGTTCGTGTAATATTACCATTGGCGCTCTCGATGCTTCAAGGAGATCGTAGAAAATTCTAGTAGGAAAATTGGCGAGCTAACTCGTTGAATTATCTTATTGTGAATTATCGATATTATAATTTCACTTAACCGAAATTATAAAAAATTTCATCACTAATAATAAATAGTCACTTGTATAGAAATTTACAGCTGCAATAGTATGAAACTGTATTCGATTTCCACCATTAACCCAGCAAGTTTCAACCGTTATACACTTTAAAATCGAGTATACTTGATACGTATTCCTGCTTCTGAATTACTAGAATTTCTCGAATACGATTCCTACCGGGATACCGCATATATAGTTTCTCGAATATAATATGAAAATTAGTTCGTCCGTGAGGAAGTACGAGCGTCCCAGCCAGCCAGCGAATTATGAGATTTCAACGACTTTCGAACGAGAATTCGAGAGTGGCACAGTCTCTAGGGAAACACAATGTGAGGAACCGCGACATTTCGATGGACCTGGCGCGCTTGTTCTACATCGCGTTATTATCGATTCGGAAGGATCGTTGTTCGTCGGAAACGTCTGAATGGAGGTTTCATCGCTGTGAAGTCGCCGACGAAAAAGGCTGAAAAAGGGAAGACGAGAGACGGTGGCAGAGTGGGGAAAGGTGGGTCGAAGAGAGTCGCGGAAGAAGTGAAAAGCGTGAAAGTGGGTCGCGAAACGAAGCGCGGAAAGAATTTTCTACGGAAACGTCGGGACCTTGCGCGTATTTCTTCCCGTGGCAGCCAGAGGGACAGGAGCTTCCGGTTGCCGTGTTTCCGCTGCTTCGTACCGGAGTACAAGTGCGAGGAAAAAAATATACAAGAAAGGCCGCAGAGTACTGAAGAGGCAGAAACGTGCGAAAGAGAAGCTTCGAGCGACAAGGTAGCTAAGAGGACGTGCAAATACATGCGAGACCGAAAGGCCAACCAAGGTAAATGCAGCCGTTTGTACGTAGATGGGGGCTCTTAAATTCTTCGCGGTATGAATTTTTAATTTTCCTGTACTTTACGACTGCCCATTAAAACGCAAAAGGAGGAAGGAACGAGTGAGTGTGGATGGAGAGAGAGAAAGAGAGAGAAAGAGAGAGAGAGACAGAGAGGGAGAGAGAGAGAGACAGACAGACAGACAGAGACAGAGACAGAGAGGGAGAGAGAGAGAGAAAGAGAGAGAATGAGTGAAATAGGCGGGGAATGGGCGAGAAAGGAAAGTACTAGAAGCAATGCCCAGCACGGGCCTCGAAGGCGGAAGCGTAGAAAAACGTGGATGTATAGAGCCCGCGGGAATCTCTAGGTGGAGGTTATATTTTTCTCGGGGAACGCCTCTGACTATGTACCACGATTGCCCTGAGATATGCGGTTACGCCAATTTATCGGCGTATAATAGCTCGCGGCCAGTCCGAGGACGCACTTAAGCATGAATGCGAAATCAATACGCAGAGTTTTGTTCCTAGGTTTGCGTACCTCTTGCTAGACCGTGTATAGAACTTTTATTATCGGATTTTATTCGTAGATAGTGAAATGATATTTGTCCTACTTTTTCACAATCGTGTCATTTTTATTTTTAGTTTTTACCTTCGGTAATTCCATTCTGGTCACGCTAGTGAAAGTAACGCTTGATCCTTTTATACATCTAATTTTCTTAAACTTATTTTTTTACTATTATATACGATAACACGATAACGATAGAGAAAAAATGGAAAGGAAATTTCGTACATAATATAATCCTTAATTATCACGGATCTATTTCCAACTATGTTTTACATTAATACCAACTCTATCGAGTTATTAGTTGAAATACCGCATCGAGAAATCTTTTCGAAGGGAACCTCGTCTATTATTGCTGTGAAAATCTCCTGATCCTTTATATGATGGTGTTCTAAATACCGAACGAAGCGGCAACGGTGAGTACGTTTTCATGTACTCTGTGCAGTGCAAATAAATCACTCGTTATCGAGCGTCCTAGGTGGTTAACCCGAAAAGTGTGCGTTCGTCGGGCTGCCAAGTTCCACCGGCTATTCTATTTGAGTGGAAAAAATGCGCACTTTTCAGGAGCACCGACAGTTACAAAAATCGAAATCGGAATTACGACGTTTCGTTATGTTTCGTCAATGCTTCTCTTCTTGTACGAATTTCAATTTCCCGTGAAAGCGTAATGATCTTGACGTACAGGGCGATAAGATGATTTCGAACATCCCACTGCAGGAAGCTAGGCCGCGTGCTGGTCGCGAGAGACCGCTTGGTATTAGGTGTAGAAACCGACTGAGTTACGAGGGGTTATAAATTCCGAATATTGGAGTTCTGCCTTGCGATCCCGTCCCTCTGGCTCCTGACTACCAGCCTCTACCGTACAATGGAAGGAATCTCCTATCCGCGCAACTTGTCTTGACCTACTATAATGTCTGTCCATACAAAAATAGAATGTCCATTGGAGCGGACCGCATGAACGCGGGCAATCCTTACGTCATTCGTGGTTGTACGCCAATTGTTGCATTTTCAATGGAACAGAGGAATTTGGGAAGGAAGAGTAATGAAACTTGAAACCGGATATATGGTCGATATTGGACGTGTAATGCGCTCCGAAATTCAATGCGATTAATAATCACTGATTTAATTAATTAGCACAAATTGCGTTTCATATTACGAAACTTTCTTTGGATTATTAATTCGACTGTTTAATTTTCGTTGGGACAGATTATACAGGCCCATGGAAATATTTGAACGCTTATCGTAGAAAACTTTTATGCTTATATTGTGTGTCTGTCATATAAAACTTTGTGAAAATGGGGCATGTTTGTCATGATTATCTTGGTTATTCGAAACCAATCTCACGATCTTCATAGAAGTTGCAGAATATTTACTGCAAACCTATATTTAGCAAAAAATTAGTGCACAGTATGGGTAGTTATCTTAAGGATATGATTAGTAATAGTAAAAATAATCTCACTAAATATTGTGGGTTACTAACATAACCAATAATTAATTGTTCAAGTATTTGTTTATCTTTGCGAAGTGTGTAGCTCGCAATAAATATCATGTAATTGCTACACGTATACGTTTTCATATTGGTTTTAAATATCAATGCAATCATGATGGTCGTGTCTCATTGCACTAACAATTCGCGTAACGCACATGATATATTCATAAGAGATATGTACAGCAGTCTTTGTGAATCGCTTAAAATGGCACGTAGTACTTCGATTGACAATAGATTTTTAATGAGCGCGTAATATGACAAAGAGAATCGACTGATCATGGAAGCTAATAAAATTGAATTAGCAGATGATCGAAAATACGGTTGAGTGTACTTATTTGACGTCAGGCTCAGGTCGTCTTTAACGGAATAGATTTTTTTCTCAGGATGGCAAGACATGACGTCACGGCTGAAACGAAAGGAAGGCAGTGCTGAAAGGAAGTGAACTATCACGGAAAATTGTGCAGCAGACCGTTCGGCCGGAAAATCGACAGTTTCTTTTATTTGTCAGGTCGCGCTTTCCAGGATCAAAAGAATGAAACTTTAATTAGCAAAAGAGCAGGTACGTGCTGGCTCGGATAGCTTAACAAGGGCTAGTCCTTCTGTACCTTCTTACGCATTTTCACAAAGGAAAGCGCCGCTACTTGATCCGAAAGAACGAGGCACCCGTATCTCTGTTCAGCCAATTTGGAACGCAACGTTGGCTGACGAATAATAACGCGATTATGATTGACACGTTTTGAAATGACACTGAATGTTATATTAACCACTTTCGTTATAAACTAATTACGAAATTATCTATTTTAACGCGTTGATCAATATTCTATATATTATTAATGTTGCATTAACTATACGGTAAGTATTTCATCATATCAAGCATGCGATATTTCTTCTAGTTTAACATGGATACATTTACAAAATCGAATTTGGAACTTAACCTAGTGCAATTAACATTGAAATGAAACGTATTTAAAAATAACATCTAAAACTATACGCTGTTTAAAATTTAAATCTTTTATAATGATTTATTAAATTAATAATGTTATACTTATTACATCGAGACCAAGAAATTCTTCCGTTTCCAATAGAAAACACAGAAGAATTGTTTGCACGAAAGTTCATCTTATACCATTTCCAGGCCAAAGTTACGCCGCGAGGAAACTTTCATCAGCGATAAAAGTTTGAGTCTGATAACATTACTCAATGAGACAGGATGTTCTTTCACTAAAATGCACGGAGGAGCACACACATATTTCAACGACTGATGCGAACGTCTAGAAGTAAGTTGGTCTCTATCTCCCATTGGTCGGTCGTTTTTCAAATCGAACGATTTCAAAAAACTTTTCCAATCGAATTCGATAGCAGAAATGTTTAACCATTTTATTATTGCGATGTACTTCAATCTTTTTGCAAAAGTTAATATTAAAATACATATATAGCCAAGTTCTTGATTTCGCCGCAAAAATCTCTCCTTTCATTTTTTAATCGCATCGCTACAAATTGCCATTCTTTACGTTGGCAAAGAAGGACTTCGTTGAGGTATCGTTAATGGATGTTTTAGATCAACTTTTAAAGGAGATCGGCGTACGAAGCACGACGGAAGCAAGTAAGAAAGGGGTTGGGTGATAGGCAAGAGCGAAGCGGGCCGTGCGCCCAGAGGGCGAGGCTACCACGAGGGGAAAGAGCGTGAGGGAGAGAAACGGGATGGGATGAGTAACGAGATCAGGTACTCGATAAGTTCTGACAAGCGCAATTGCACTTTCGAACGGAGCTCGTCTATGCTTAGACTGAGCAATTCCGTGAGCCGATTCTCCTTTTGTTCGTGTAGCTTGCGTAACGACCAAAGTTCTTCCGATCGTTTTATTCGGCGCGATCTTTCGGCGTTAGAGGCGCGATTCAGGTTTCTCCGATACCTTCCCTCTGTTATCAAGTATCAGAAGTAATAACGACTCATTAAACGTCGACAAACGAGCAAAGGAGCGACCAACAAAACCTTGTTAACAAAGTCTTCTGAACTGTTTCGCTTGCTGGAGAAAATCTGAAAAGAACGTTATTCCCATTTGCTGTAGATTAAATTATCTCACAATCTTTATTTTTGTTTACCACACACACATAACGTCACCAAATCACATAACGTCAATGTTGATAGGTGACTGTACGCGTGGTATAAAAGTTACATTAATTTAAATTATAAAAGTGGCGGAGATATGCATTATATAAAAAATCACAACTTTCATCTGTTGTGTATCGTGTAATTATGCTTTTCAGTACAATTAAATATAATTATATTTCTCGCTAATCATTTCCTTAATGGTTTGAACCTTTCACGAAGATACAAAAAGAGGACAATATTCTATGCAGTTGCGCAGCCGTTTAATCATTGCATCCATTATCCATTTGCATCTTTTAAAGCGTATTTAAACGTTCGCCACTGAAAGTCCCTCGTCGTTTCAAACTTAAACTAATTTGATCTATCGTAGTGTAGAACGCAACTAGGAATTTACTCAAAATTACAGCCACATTAAAGGGCAAAACGACCATGCTAAAGGGGCCTTTCGTGTAGGGTCCAAGGTTTCTTTGAACGCGAAACTTACGCACGCTTCTGGTCCAGACGAAGTGGCGCATTGGAGATACAAATCACGTGAGCATGCTTTCCGACGCGGAACTAATAGAGGCGCAACAAGGTAGGCAAACAGCAACGAAGGCTCCCCTGATTGCAACGAATTAGAGTGTCCTATCCAACCAACCGAACTCTAGCAGTCGGTAGACAACAGTGCGGTTCGGATGAGCTGCCGCGAATCTACGAGTATTCGCAGGAGAACCAACCCTGTTTTCCCTTGGTCCGGGCAAGGATCAACGCGACGCAACGGTTACGTACAATGGTTAATTGGTTAGTTATCATAACACGTGGTTCCATTCAATTTCAGAATGGCATCGGGTTTTGGTTGATACTACCATGTTAAATGTCAGCTTACCTTGTCATTATCTAACATAAACGTCAACACATAGACCGTAGTAATTTTTGTAAATGTTCTATTCCTCAATCACTCGATCTTTGTTGAAGTTTTTCCATAATGCGATTCCTTTCCTTCTACAATCCCAATTTTTAATTATTCTTCCGTCATATTTCTTTACAACCTTCTGTATACATATAAAAAGAAGGAAAGAACATGAGCAATTTTTAAATTGAATAATCAATTCCATATTACCAAAACTGTTTTTTTTTTTGTTATGGGATTAATATACGTTACTTTTTTTACCATATTGAATATTTTAAAAACTCCAGTACAAAATCATAATCACAATATGCGCAGGTGAATAAACGTCTAAACGTTGCTTCATAAAAATTAGAGCTGTTTTAATTCTAATACTTGGAATCCAATAATACAATAATAATAATAATAATAATAAAAACAATAGTTTCTATTTGATACAACATAAGTAAATCTTAAAAGAATTCCATACATACACAAAGATTAAAAGCGTGTGAAGGAAAGCAAGTGATAGTAGAAGAAAACAAAGAGAGATGATGTCACGTTCGTGTAGAATTCCCGTCTGGCACGTCAGCTTGCGACGGATTTAATGTTAAATCGATTCGACGGTTAATTATAATAATTCCTCCCGAGGTGGAAAGTCCCGTGACGCTTCTAGGCCTTTGACACGGTATACCGTGTACTCTATGAAACTGACGGTGTGTTATCTATCTCAAGACGTAATCAACACCTCCGGATATCAAAGCTCGTAGCTCCCTCGAGAGAGAGTCTCGAGGCGCGTCTAGTAAGAACTAGTAAGTTTATTCGGTGGCGCAATACTGTTAACTTTGGAACACGATGCTTTTTCAATGAAGCTCGACCACGTGTTTCGCCTAAAAAAGGACACTGAAATTAGTATCTCCAGCTACACCGTATCATTCTCTGTGGTTCTTTGTAAGGAGCAATACAACTGTAACGAATAAAGGGCGTTGAATACGTTATACCCGTTGTGGAATAATATCTACTGTCCTCTTTAATTAAAATTTATTATCTACCATTTTGAAAGAAAACCCAAGTTCTGTCATTTTTCTTTTTGTGCCATCTTTTCTTTTCTTCACTCAATTTTCAAATATTCAACCATAATTTCGTAACAACTTGTATGATATACTTCTTCTTAAATGAAAAGAAATATGAAGAACTTTTCCAACTGTTTCAATACATCGAGAAAGTGTTTAAACATTTATGGAAACTTCTTAGGAACACATTATGTGTGTTATATAAAGCATTTTGAAATTTCATTAGAAAGTGTACAGAATATAGACAGAATATAGAATACACGGAACATTTATAGGAACTTTTTCTGAATATACTAAATGCTTTATATAAAGCAGTTTAAAATTTCATTAGAACATAGAATATAGAATATTCTATAATTTCCATATACATTAAATATCTTCGCTAATATTAACATCTTCAGTTGATCATGAAAAAACAATCGATAATAGATGTCTTAAGGAGGGCAGAGTAGTAGTCACGAATAAATTATTAAACAAGTAATAGGTAATGATAGACTGCAAGTTAAATCTTAACACACATTTGTATGCATTCAAGTATGTGTATTAGAGGATTCAAATTTTATTCTGTCGAATCACTGCTATTTTCTTTTTGTTTTTCAACGAACAATTCCACAATGCTGGAGGCTCATTAGATCTCCTCCGGAAATGCTAATTAAATGATTGTCAATTAACTCAAGCACGTTAAGATTGACTGGAGATAGACCGATTGACGCTTTGCCGGAACAACTCCCGGACGTTTATTCTTCATTGCTTAGAATGCAATGACGGAAGTACTCGACTGACAGGACGGACCGAATTTCGTCTGATTGCGTAAAATCCTTTATTATCTGCCCACCGCTTTTCTCGTTACTTTCCCATTTCCGTCGACGTCGTGTGACATATGATATTTCCACCATACGTCTGCACGCAGAAAGCAATAAACGTCTTCCAGCATTTTTGAAAAAATACTTGCGCTTTCATCTCGTCCAAGTTTATTCAACATTATTAGACTTGTAAATAGAGTTAAATCGTTTGAGGAAAAGTACAAATAATTGGTTTCATCGTTTTATTTCGCAAAATCAGACTGATCTTTATTATTTAGATATACGCGCAAATACACATATTTTATAACTTATTTTAAGATAAGCAAATCTCGGTGCTTTTTTGTGAATCCCCTGGTCGATTCACATCCCGAAATACAATTCATCGAACTTTGTTCCGCTATTCACCCTCGCCCTTTCAAACACTCTTAAAACCCTAAAGAATACTCGTTGATTGAGTATTCAGACTCTAGTTTGCAGTCAGCAACTCTCATCTTCCAAAACTCTCTGTCCTCGATCTTCGTAAATCGCGAATAAAAGCTCCCTTGACTATATTGGTTATCGTTAAACTTCCGAGAAGACGCGGAGCGAAAAAAGTCGCGTGTCAGATTCGTCCACGAAATACGTGATTTTGGTCGGCTTAAAACAGACGATTTCGACTTTCATGGAATTCGTTCCCTCATAATGTACGTGAGAAACACATAGCTCGTTTATTCAACGGGAAAAAGAGAGCAACGGCAGCAGTCCTCGAAGCAGGTGTGTGGCTCCAGGAGAATTTCTGAAACCAAGAAGTGTCACGATCGGTTATACCAAACGCGATCGTATAAAGCGATTGGTACCGGAAATATGTGCAATGACACGTACCTCAGGGGCGGAAGACCCCTGTCAAAATATTAAACCCTTCCCTTGGAGATCGAGTTTCGAATAGTTTCATGTCATAACAAATCCGATCCTCTTTGCGGGTATATCGCAATGGAAAGGTGGCACATCAACGGGGTCGAGTGTTGGAGGGTTCAACCGGCCAGTATCACCTTACAACAGCTTTCCACGCGTCCCTTTTTACGAAAGGGCCGTGCCATATTTCCATTTATTTTTGCTCCATCTTTGAAATCATACACCCTTTATTATGGAACTATGTGACTGATGGTCGCGCGCATGTTGTACGGATCTTCCTGGAAATTTTTCACTTTGTATTCTCCTTTCGTCATTGTGTCACACATAAAATGGAAACAGAGGAATTGAGTTCCCATATGCGACGATTGGAATAATTTGTATCCGAGTTTCATAATACAGTTTCATAGGAATATTATTTAATTGAAAATACAGAAAAGTCTAATATTATTCGAAGCAATTAATGAACGCCATTCATGCGCGCACTCTCGAAATAATGATCATCGATGCATCGACACTTATGGCAGCGTATATCTACACTCGAATAATACTTCTACCCGTAACGATATATCCCGAAAATAGGTTTTCGAATGCTCTTTGTCAAACATGTCCCAATATTTTGACTCTCGTCGTCTACCGTAGGCTGTGTACTACGAAATAATAGCATTTCTGATTTGCTTCGAGAATCGTAATTCGAAACCTGCTCGTTATTTCAGAAATATTGGACGAGTGTTCGCCAGTACGTTGTTTAAAAACGATGACATCGCGTTCGACCACTCATGAAAAGTACAACACTTTAGAATAGAAACTAGAGACTAACGACACAGCGTAACGATTAGAGACTCCAACTACATAGGTTTAACGAGCCACTCGAACTTACAATACGACTTCTCGTTACAATACTACTTTTCTTCTATTCCGAAATTTCGCTCGTATTTAAATTTACGGGTAGCTCAAAACTAGTTAAAACGATTATCTATACTTATCAAGCAAACTGTAACAGCGTATACAGACATATATACACACATACATGTAATAGGGTAGCGAGGGTAACTTGGCCAGTTGGAGAGCCGACTGCCGCTCGTAGATCGATAACACTTTTCGGCGGAAACTAAGTTTAAGCGACGTATCTAACGAGAGGAAATGAGGTACCACAGGATACGCGGATCGAAAAGAGGGGTTAGTTGTAGTAAAGAAGATCGCGGTTGCCCGACGAGCCCGTGTTCCATCCGGGGATTGCTTCCTCGTGGACGAAAGGGTTAGAATAGATCGCGCTTAGTCAAGGTGTTGGTTCACACATTTCGGCATAATCCGTGCACAATATATAACAACGTCGGCTTAGGATCTCCGGCCAGCTCGGTGCGGTTTCTCTGGTCTAGGTGGCTCTTAAGCTTCCGGCAGCTGGAAGGTTCATGGAGTTGGAAACGACCCCGTCTGTACGATTCCGTACCGTGGACACGATAAACGTTCGTCGTCCTGGTCATTCGTTAACCCTCCCCTGTATATATATGTGTCGTACAATTTGTCAGGAACGGTTAAAGCCCCTATTAACCTACCAACGATTATTGCCGTCTCTTTTCGCTTTGCCGACTATTTTCCCCGGGACCCGGGAATGTTTCGGTGCCAGCAGTGGATCGAGCTGTAAAATTAAGAGCTCTCGCTGCGAATCGACGCGGAGATTTAGAATTCGCTCGGTCGCTCGATGATTTTCCGTCCATATCTTCGTGTGGATCGGTTGGAGCTCTTGTAAAATTATGAAACATTTTCGTCTAAATATTTGTTTACTAAATAAACGAGGTGTTGCAAAAAGAAGTGAACTTTATAATATTGTTGATTCATCCCAACAAGCTGTATTAACCATACAAAAGCAAGAGAATTCATTCTTTCTGTTCAGCTGTTGCATCAAACATTGACAATGCTTACAATTTAATGAATCGCTCAGTTTATTAAATATTGGTCCACTTTTGTTCTCGAAATTTTTGATTGCGAAACTTTTAAAGTCGAAGATAGTTTCACGGTTGATACAGAGAACCGGGTCAAAGATTTTGAACGTTTAAGACCACTTGCTCAACTACGAATCACGTCGGAAACGATCCTCACTTTTACGATCTTGTCACGTGCATCAGCTTTCGTCACGTACACATCGCAAGTATGGGTGGAATAACATCATCTTAACCACACCATTTGTCTCCGTTCACTGGTTGTACATTTAATTTCTCACGCTTCATCCTGGAATTTGTTTCGTATTCTATCTGTTTGAATAATTAAAATGTTCGGTCCTTCATTGGTTCGTTTGTCGGTTCTTGAAATTGCTCGTTAATCGTTGACTTTTATTTCCTATCAACGAAAGAAAATTGCCATAACGTTCTCTCCCGTGTGGCATCGTATCCTTCGTCACACAGCCTTAATGCGGGTTGAGCACCCGGCTCTCTGGGGTTGACAAGACCGAACAGAACGATGATTAAAGATCTTACCCGGGGCGCTTATGATTTTTTGCAACAATTATTTCCACAACATAAATTCCACATTACTAGCGTTCCAACATCACCATTAATATCCTATCTAGTGGAATGTTAACCCAGTTATAGGCGAACGATGAATATTCAAAGCCAACCCGGTGTCGAGCGTTAACATTTTCTCTTTCGATTAAACGCCAAGAATTTTCGTCGAGTACATTTTGTAGAAAGGTAAATCATTAACGATTCAACGCGATACAGTCTATCGGATAATTCGATCGACGGGAGATTCGCAAAACAGAGTTAATAATTCACATCGAGCAGCGATGGCGCGCATTCTATTTCTGACGACACACGAACGATTTTCGAGGGATTCTGGTTAATTACGGTCAAATAAAATTTCACTGCAAAGAGGATATCGAACGGAAATTCCAAATAATTGCATGCTACGAAAAGCTTGCCTTTGGGCGATCGCTGGTAAGAACAGTCCTCGGACGTTTGCTAAGCTCCATGTCTTTTCTCCTTTCACCACCTTTCTGCCGTAACCCCCGGGATTCTGAATAATCCTGAAACCTGGCGAAAGGTTAGCGAAAACGGAATAGATAGGTAAAGGTCGTTGTAAGAAGGAAAATAGAACGTATACGAGAGGGTTAAGGAAAGACGCGGAAAAGAAGATGGTAGCAGATCGAATGGCGGAGGGTATAAAACGGAGTCCTGCGAAAAAGAATCGAGGACGTAGATGCGTTTAGCCGGTCGAAGTCTTCCCTCGCTTCAATTGAGCTTCAATAATTTGTGGCCCTGCGCCAGTGGGCTGGGCGAACGATAAGATGGGATAGAATGGGATGAGATGGTGCACACGGAGAGCTCTGGTGTACGTGAAACGACAAGTAGAAGGAAGGAAAATCGGTGTAGAGAAAGACTCAGCCGCTGGTGCCGGAGGGTAGTCGGTGCAGGCAGGATATGCGAGGCAGTTGAAAAGTTTACACGCTCCGACGGTGATGTATGGAGATTGTGCGTGCGTGACTTGCTTAGTTCTGAGGTGGAAGCTCGCTCACACTCTATCCCCGTCCTTCTCTCCCCGTTGGCTTCCTCTCGTTCTCACCCCGGCTTCCTCGTCGACGTTCTGATAACTGCTGTTTTATCGGTCTGCTAGCAGGGATACTGGTATTTCGCTCGATCGGACGCGTGGATGACTAGGACGCACGATGGATGGTAATAACTGGTTCGAACTTCGTAACAGAAGTGGCCCGTTTTAACGTGATAAATACTCCCACGAAGTGTATAGCTCACTTGCAGAGTTTCTGCCAGCCGAAGATTAGGGAATATTGATTGTAATTAATTACCGGGCCAGTCGCTTCTCGCTGCATGCGAACAAATCGCGTTCGCCATCTGTGAAAACTTTTCGATTAAGCGAAGACATTAACCACGGCTGGTCTACGATATTCTCGATCGATTTTATCCATCTCTTAATTGCCCTTAATTTACTGAAAAATCTTTTTGTATTTTTACTACTCGCTTTATTCAATTATCCGTTTGTTCTTTCCATATGTGTGTAATTCCAAATAACGCTCGATACAGAGTTAACCCACCTAAATGAAGATACCGTCGACAAGCAGCCCGAAGGGGTTAATCTTGTGACCTCGAGCACCGTGGGTGCGCGATAATTAAAAGCATCCAATGGCCCGTATTAATCCTGTTAACCTTAAACCGTACTGTAAACGTTTACAATTTCACGGAGCAAACACTTGGGTAAACTACGACGAGCCGATTAACGGAACAATACGCCTGTATACATTTCATAACGGTTAAGAAGAATGGATTCAGAGGTACAGAACCTTAAATAATTATGGTGTTTGCTCGAGCAACCGGGACTTTGGGAGAAGCGATCCGGCCCAAGGCTTGTAACTCCTCGGACTAGGGTGAAGGGTTAATTGAAGGCCACAATTAATTTACGATGTTGAACGAACTCACACAACTTTGACAAACTGCCAACGGTGAAGGATGAAGCGAAGAAAACCGCCATAAATAAGGACGAGGAGTGGGAATTACGCGATAGATCTCCCGAGCTCAGTACAAGGAACAGTAGAGCTGGGATGGTGGCCAGAATGGCGGAAGGCCGGTGACCAAGGGACAAGGGGAAGTCTTAAGCCCTGAAACTAGCGAATATCCGCCGTGTCCTCGGACCAAATTAGTCGCGGCGGATTTACTCGTCGCCGGATCAGTTTTTTAATCTTCCCAGGAAGCCGCAAATAATTCCGCACCGTGCATAAATCCCCGGTACCAGATTCGTTATCCCCCGATGAAAGTTTTTGAAATTGCCACCATCCTCTCGCTGCCATTTGGACTTTCCCACGGTCGAATTCATTGTGGACACATATCCAAAGATGCTATCGAGTATAATAAGTTAATAATAAGTTAATAATAAGTATTTTATAGTTATAGTATCTGAGAATAAACGGGTTCGAAGGAAAAATTCGTGCTTGAGTAGAATCGTTACGTGATTAGTCAGACGCAAGTAGAATTTCTGAACGCGTTGATAACGCGTTAAAAACACAAACCCCAGGTGAATATCGAAAAGTTAACGATCTATTATAATCTTTAATATTCAGAGTGGATCGACCCCGAGTCATTTACCTTGTTACCGCGAAGAAATAAATCATTCGGTCGGTTCGTAACGAACTCACATTTTCACGGCTTCTTTCGAGCCACTCGATCGAGCTCCGTTACAGTTTGGTAGGCGCGTAGCAATTTTTTTCCCTGTCATTTGCGAGGTGTTTGCGATAAGACGCGGGGCGTAAGACAATTTTCAGCAAACCTTGTGCTTCGCCCTCTCTCTTTTCTTCTCCTCAGTCCCTCTTTTCTCTCTATGCTCTAGCAGCGTCCTCCCTTTTTCACCTCATTCCCTCGTTATAAAGTGCTGTTCGGTTGACAGCTCTTATCGGCACTTCGCACAGAATCGATACGAACGGCTAGGTACGCGATGTCCCTGCAGCCAGGCTCATTTTGGTCAATGCACTTTTCGCTGGTCGCGCGTGATTCTCCCGCGATAGCGAAATCCTTCCCGTTGAAGTGCAATATATCGGCGCAGCTGCACGCCACGATTTCGTATATATCTCGAAATACGACTCGAAAGCTGCCTAAGATAAATTCACCGACTTCATTTGTCCACCGTTGGATTGCTTACATCCCGTCGACTCAACATTATTTTGTTTGTTAAGAACAAGCGCGTTAAAGTATGACGCATTTACTTACTAGCTGAAAATTCTCATATGTGATATTTCCACGTCCATCAAAATGTTTAAAAACAATTGGAGTGGCTCGCGCAATTTATGCCCATAATAGTAACGCTTCGCGATACTCTCGATAAAATCCAACGACTCTTCGATTAAATTCCGATAGATTTTTTAACATATCAGAAGGAAGAGTTAATAATGATAATTATGGTACTCGTATAATAACGTTATTTATAGTTCCATGGCAAATATGGAATTTACTTCGCGCCAGATACTTGAAGTTGTTAATAGAACGTTGAATCAAACTGGTTAAGCATCGGGAAATACAGCAGCGTGTTAATTGGTCGAATATTGTGCGAGGATTGACGCGCACTCATTTCGCGGTGTCTAGGGCGTTAAATGTAATCCCAAGCTATTCAGAATATCACGAGACACCGAATATATCGCGATAATAAAATTTCTCGCGGTGCGATACTCCCAGCGGACGTGTATCAATATTTCGCGACACACTTCCTGGAGCTTGTTGTCACATCGTTATGCGATTCGAATGTGTTAAAGCGACGACGTAAACTCAAGTTAGGCGCGGAGAAATGACACGAGACTAAAGTACATTAATAGATTTTCCCGTCGTCGCTCGTATCTCGGATAATTCGAGCTAGTATTTTGGAAAATTTATTTATCAGAGGTATGCCTCGATGAAATAACCGAAATAACTACTAGTATTTCTAAGATGCGACGTTCTGCTCCACTATGTCACAGTGAATAACCAATTTTTACTTGGTAAGTATCGCCCACATTATATTCTAGCAAGGGTATTGCTTCGAAACTGAAATGATTCGATTGAAATATCGTCGATTTTAATGTGCGTTCAACCGTCGAATCATTCCTCTTTTTTGGAAGATCTTACTTATATCGAGATAGATAATATATATTTGTGTACGTAGACAACTACGCGCGTTCTGCTACGTATCGGTGGTTTTACCGCGAAACATTTTACGCCGAAAGCCTATTTTTCTGGCAGTTGGAATACCTATAGTACGATATTTTTGCTGATACAGAAATTCAAGAAAATGCAAAGGTTTTATTTGATCCCATAATGCATCGTGTAATTTATTATTAGCGCACAAGTTAACACGTATTCGAAACGTAACTCTCGAACAATGAAATAAATCCAGTTTCACGCATTGTAAACACCTTCTTTCGGTGAGTATAACGTAATTGTTTTATTTCATTGGGAGTGTTTTCAAATAAAATCGTGGAACGAAAAGTAAAGTTAAATAACACTTTCACAAACAAAATACAGCGAATTAATAATAAAACTAATGCATAATCCATTGTTACATTTTACGAACATTATTGCTCATCTTACTAATAAAGAACATTTAATTGTAACAAATATGTTCCCTTGAAATTATACATGAGATGTACATACGTATGTAGATGTATACGTAATTAGCCTTATTCTGTTATTAAAACAATTTCACAATGGCATTGTATTGACAGTCACAATTTATAAAGAGCATATCTGATGAATTGCAAACTGCATGGTTCATTATGTCACTTTTGATTAATATCAGGCGGTACGTCGAGCCTGACGTGTTTAGTATGGAACTTGATCATTCATGTGCAGTTCAACCTGAGTGTCCCAATTTCCCCTGCACGATTATATCAATAGAACAGCCGCATTTCCATCACGATATCTAGTGTGGTTACTACGCCAGGACAATACTGAAATCTCATGTCATCTTACTAGGAAAATGAAGAAAGATTAATTAAATGATAGCTTAAAAGTCATAGCTCAGCTTTCCTAGATAAATCTACGTATACAAATAGCAAATATTACGTGCACTATAACTCTAACAACTTTCGAGATTTTAGTCCTATAACGGGCATACAAACACACTAGAATAGTGAGAGCAATCTCTCACTGATACCATGTTTACAAAACCCACGCCATGGTTGCAAGTCAAAAACCCAAGTTGGAGCACACTAGTTCTGAGAAGATCTAGTCGGGACTAGCCAGAGATCTCAAAATGGAAAATGTAGTGGGATCCTCCCCACATTACTTCAGCATCTGAGAAATTCAAATACGAATACATTTTAAAGATGAAAAGTCTGGTCGTATCTGAGTTGGTTTGGCAAAATCGCGTCGTGGACCATACTAGTAAAATCGTGGAACTCAGCATGGAATAGACATTTCAAATCTCTCTCGACTTTGATTTGGTCCTGGATAGTCTCCCAGAAGTTTATCGCAGGAAGCGTCACGGTATTTGTAAAAAAGAATAATTGAGGTGAGTACTTGTGAGAATTATGTCTTTGATGTGCAATCCTCTGATGGCAAGTGTAGGAAATTTGCCACAGATTTACAGTAAATCCCATAACTTCTACGATTTAGAATTTAAAGTTTGATATTGAAAAATATTATGATCTGGAATTCACTCTCAGAATTGTTACATACTCATGATAATTAAGAATTGGTGATTAAATAAATAGATATATACAGTATTTTACCTATAACAAATAGCTTCATAACCTGTTCTTATGTCATTTATCATTTTAATGATACGTTATCTAGTAATATAGAGCCAAAACAGCTCGCTACGATCTAGTATATCGTGCGTATGCATTTCGATGCAATCTGGGCACGGAACTCCCTTAAGAGCACATAAGCTGTAGCACGTAACGGAATGTTTCTTGTGGTTGTTGTCGAAACTCGGTTAACTTTCTAATTAGACTATTTTGTAGTTTACAACCGGCCATCAAAGCCGGACTATGTTCTCAGACAATGAAGTATCTCTGTAAAATTTTCACAACGAATTAATATCTACAAATAAAGCTTCCCGTTGATACACATTACCCAGGTGCGCTACTGTCTATATTCTCCATCCTCAACATATACAAACGTCAGCCTCAGCCGTGTAACTTTTCTATTATTCTCTGCAGACGATTCTCCGGTTGCGCTCCAAGTTTTTAAGCAAGCTGCCTGGCAATAAAGTAGCAATAATATTACCACCTCCATTCTCTTATCCCCATCCCTCCCTTCGTGTTTGCCTCGTTCTACACTTCCTTCGGTACCCTGGGATTCTAATGAAAATTCCTCGACAAAACGAAACGAGGTGAAACTTTGATGCTGTATGCTGCTAGAGAATTCAGATTCAACAGCTTTTACGCGCTATTGCTTCCAGTTTATTACGATTATCCTATATTTATCCCTATAACACGAAATCCTATTCTACATGTATACTAATGTAACCAAAATATTAATTTAACTTGCCGCATTTACATTGCTACATTTACATTGCTACAGTTACATCTTCATACTAAAGATAAAAGCATATTTAGGACCATGAACGAGCCAGCAGATCACAGTTGCGGGGATCGAAATTCCGTGTCACGAATATCGCAAGGTTCAGTTATACGCAATCCGTACAATTTTCGAACACCCGAAATCTATGTATCACGGGAATTTACTATTAATAGAAGATGTGTTATACGCGGGCTCGAGAATGGCGTTTCTTCTCGGTAGCTTAGCGACCGAGGCAAGTTAAATATTTCGCGCGGCATGGCGAGTTTCTAAACAAGTTGGCCGCAATAAACCGGTAGCAAAATTTCCGGCATCCCTCTCTGTCGGCTCTGTTTCCGACCGTCCCAAACCATGAGGCAACCGAGAACGCGAGCAAACACGATGCTCTGCATATAAAATGCGTTCGTAAAGAATCTCACGTTCCATGGCTCCGCGGCAAACACTTTGCACGTACGTAGTTGCGCAATACTTTCCGAACCGCGACCCTTCGATATACTTTATAGTGGCCGACTGTGCGAGGCGGTTATCAATTCGCAGGAAATATTGATACTTCTCTCTTGGTATTCCGCGATGCAAGAACGCCGCGAGAACGCTGCGAGAGGGGAATATTGGCACGTATCCGGGCGAGAGATCTAACGCCGGGAACAGGCTGCTTTGAGGAAGAGCCGCGCGAAAGAGAAACGTCATTGTGGCGTGTGCAGCAGTTCACTTTGTAGAAGGAAAAAGTAATTTGCGTATGTTGCACGTTTCCTTTTTTCTTTCTACGACAGAGATAACAGTTCCCATATTTCTTGGAGACAGGAACTTCGTGGACTTTGTCAGCCAAATCGTGTCTTTGTATCGATTTTTTGCCATGGATCCAGCAGATATTTATAGAGTAATTCATGAAAGTATTCGAACACTTGTAGGAATCATTTATGAATGTATTATGCGTATTGTATATTTTGAAAAATGATTCTGTGTAATGACAAAGTGTGCATGTTCAATTTAAGTAAACAATTTTTTTATTTTTTCCTGTATCTGAGTAACTTACTGCATCGGGAATTCTTATTGTTAAATGATCTTTTATTCAATTGTACTCTTTTAGAAAATATCTCAAACTTGAAGAAAATATGAACAAGTTTTTATTGGTATGTATGGCTTTTCGTTTTAGTCCTACGTTAAATAGCTTTAAGTTAGATAATACTAGAACGATACGAGTACTCTCTGTTCTATTTTAAAACGAGAGCGTGATTGAAATACAAAAAATCATGGATCGCAGTAAAGCTAATTGTAAATTATTCAGTTATTGTTTCATTTCACCAAGACTATTATATATGTCGGAGATGAAAGGAAAACCGGAGCCTTTCCTTTGCAATTTTGAGGAAGCCTTCTAATGCTTTAGCCTAGATTTTATCATAACTGTAATTAAGCAATTGTCATTTGTAATTGTTTGATATTTGTGAAAGCGAAAGTGGTTTCGAGGTGACAACTGGTCGCCGAACGTAGCCACGGTCACGGGATAAACGTTTTGCCTGACGAAGGTGTGGATCGGTTGTATTGTTCTCCCTAGAAATCACATAAAATTGTACTTTAGAGATGTCGATATAATGGGACACACGTTGTATTAGGAATCAATCTCCAGACAGAAACTGCCTAGTAACGGCGTTTGGATCTTTCTCGATGTTTCCAAAGAGTATATAACAAACTTTTGACAGAAATTGCCTAGCAACAACGATTGGAACCTTCTCGATGTCTCCAGCGAGCATATAACAAACAAATGCAGTCGTATAGCGAAAAAGATTTTCATCAGATATTCATTCGTGTGATCGCCTTGGAAAGTGATACATCGACCAATTTACCGAGTGTCTCAGCAATCGTATTTTTGTGTTTAAAATTATTCTACACATAGTAAAGAGTTATCCCGTTGACCGTGGATTCGTTTGAACCCCGGAAACATTGTTAATAGCGTTAATTAAATTCATTATTCGTAAAACCTATCAATCGTTAATCTCATTATTCGTTAAATTTATTATTCGTAAGACATATTATTCGTTCCTCTTATTGTTCGTTAAACTTATTATTCTTTAATCTAATTATTAGTTAAACTTATCGTTTGTTAATCTTATCATTTATTAAACTCATTATTCATAATATTTTGTAAAATCTTGTTTATTCGCGTAAATATATTCTCTGTTTCGTAAAATAATGGCTAGTTCAAACGAAGAATAATTACGCGCCTTAAATCCTAATGATAACCCGACATATAAAAAAGAAACTACATTGTAAAGCATCGAGATAGTGTGTTTCGCAAGTAGCACATCGTTTCCTTTATACGTTAGTCGTAGCCCAAGATGTGGATAGTTTCTTACGTGTTCGGTTGACTTAACCGAAGACGCGCGTGAATTCTGCATGAAGATAGCGACGCTGTCTGTTCTTCACAATAGTGTCACGTCTGTTTGCCAGGTTTGCAAGGTAAATTTATGTCGCACATCTTTCGCGTGCCACCCTGTCAATAATCCTCGTATAAAAAAGAACATCCAGAAAAACAAACAAACGAAGCTCTACGCTTAATATCGCTCGTTGGTTCTCGTTCGTCAAGGAAGAATGCTCGAAACAGCACGAAATATATTCCGTCAGATATTATTGCAAAACACGCGGTACGAGATACGTATCGTCCGAAATTGTTTGGCACAAGTTCATCCCCGGCAAAACGATCCTTAGAAATATGTCCATAAAGAATTCCCATCATATATAAACAGGTCACGGTTGACAATCGCGATATCGCTGGCGCCAATGCGTCGCTGCGTTTCACCACAGTGATAAACGCATGCACGTGGCCCGACGTTTTCTAAATTATGACGAATGTTCCGTTTGTCAGCTATCTACGAGTCTACGCTTCTCTACAAAATCTATCTACGACAGCAGCAGCTAATATTTACTAACCCGAAGACACATTGCTACATCGCGTGTTAAAAATCTCCTTTTGTATTCCCCGAACGACATCAACACGCGATCGATTGAATTATTCCGTATTTATTGGTCGAGATATTTTTTTCATCGAGCATTTATCACATTAATTAAACAGTATCGCACGGGTACACAATTTGGTGTACAATTCGCAAACGTGTACATGCGTAGGAGTATCGGATATACTCGTGATTTATTTGAGATTTAATATTTTCTCGTGGGGTTTGATCAGGTTATTGTTTGTATGGTGGTCGAATTCACAACAGAGAGGGTAGGCTGATAGGACTGTAAAGTTGATGAAAGTACAGGATTTACTATTATAGTAACAGCACAACTTCGGTCGTGCTAGTCGCGCAACTAATCAATTCCACGAGTACCTGCTAGATTCGAAGTTGGATTTATTGACGGTGCTTGAGTCCGTGGCTGGCGAACAATCGTATTATATAATTCCACCCACGTGATCACGAACGAGATCGATGCGGGGAACGTCCTTTCTAACGTTGTTAGTCGACGCAATACACAGCGCGCACTTTTCCCTGTTAATTCGCGGTGTTCCATTTTCTGGATGTCCTTTTCCACTCTTTTTGTTTCACCACGGTCGGGAAAGTCGTGTTTATTTTAATCGACGACCAAACGAGCGCAAATAAATTTCCATTCCGTTTTCGTCGGAATGAATCGCCACTGAGCAAACCAGCGCTTACAATTTCGTCGCTATCTAAATCGCATTTACGCAACTCGCGAATACACATACCGAACAAATCGACGAACGTGGACAAGATTCATGGTTGCAGAAATAAGTAATCGTTCCTCGAATAACACCATTGTGCCATTAAATTGAATTGCACCTTAAACCTAACGCAATTCTATACCGAATCGAAAATAAACACTCCTATATCTCTATACCTCGTTATCAGGAAAATATTGTTGACACAGGTCATCTATTAATTTAACTATTCGTGTCATTTATAAATTCTCTTTATTCGAATCTAACGCACGAAAATAATCGCTCTCCTACACGTAACATTCAACGAATAGTATACGATCGTTTGATTTTATGTTCAACTACTGATAATTTTGATGCGTTTACGCAAATACGTCCCTGCGTTATTTAAAGTTGATAAAAAGTACGATTGGTAAAGGCTTTTACGAATACGGAGCGAATCGATATAATCGGGCGGGCATATGCGACTCCTTTGCAGGTCATCGGGTCAACGATCCCCTCCGCTTGATTCTTCGTTCGCGGATCGAGTCAATCGCGCGGGATATGATGTAAGTTTTACCTAAAAGCGAACTTTATTGGACGGAAGGATGTTGATCAGCAAACTTACAGATAGCTAGCTACCTTTTCGTTAAGAATGAATACCGAAAGGTAGATGAGGTTCGATTACGGTGAAAAGAGGGTAACGATGAAGAGGCAGGAAGCGATTTCCCTCGGGCCGATGTTCCATTTTATAATAGCTTCCAAGGATACCCGATATTTAATTTTTGAAACTCAGTCGTGAATAAAAATTTGTTGATGGAAGGACTCGAATATTCTCAGAGACCTTCAATTTTTGTAATTGAAATAGTTTTGCGGTAACTGTTTCTGACTAAATTTTCTGATACCTGACAATATAATAATTGAATGGAAATATTGCACTTTTATTTTCAGTAAAAGTATTTATGAATTGAGAAATTTTCAAGAGAGTGACAGCAATATCTATTTGTATCAGAAATCAAATGAAAAGACAGTTTTGATGTGATAGCTAACTTGACAGCATATCGAATTTCGAAACTGTTGGTCTATGAAAGGCGGAAAATTCAATTTATCGTGTTCTGCACCCTTAGTATTTCTGCATAATGCAAGTATCTTCCTGAGATCAAGCATCACTCATGTAACATTTAAATACACGAATCCACATCTCGACCAATTACAATTTCTTCACCGCCACGTTACAAAAAATAATGACCTCTATATCCAGAGAATTTCTCTAAACACGGTTAGCTATTAACAGGCTGTTAGTCAGCCATTAAACCTGGAAGAACGGAAAGAAGAAGAACAACAATAGAAACCGAGAACAGAAATGAAGGCACCTGCGACCGCCGCGGCGCCGGTGCAATGACGATGTAACTGTTCCGGCAAAACCGTTTTCCCGAACGATCTTATTATTCGAGAAAATTGGCGACTCTTGCGCCGTTAATCCAACTGTGTAGAGGTGCACCGCGAAAACGACGTCGTTTCTCATCTGGCCGTGATGCGAGCTGTTCGTATAGCGGCCAGCTCGTTCCTAATGGCTCGGCCAATCAGGAAATATTCCAACGACGATGCGTTGTATATCATCCATAACCTTACACTTTGAATTTACGCGACCGTGTCGGTACATTCTAGGCGGCCGGACATTATGTATATTGCGAGCTTGTGGATACGCTTTAATACGCCTACCTTCTCTCGCGAGACGGTAAGACCGCGCATTCGCGGCTTCACCGCACTTATATCGTCGGTTCGTTATTCCTTGTAGGATCCTTATGAGTTCGATTGCGCTATCTAACTGGGAACGTTACGATGACCGTTTGTGTCGCACATTTCAGTATCTCGTAAAATTAACAACGACGGTTTCGCGCTCGGTTTCGAAAATAAACGGCGCGGTCTTTAAAGATACAGCGATAAATACGACGATGCGAAGTTTTATGTACTACAATACTATACGTCTATGTTCCAGGTATATTTGAAATATCGTGCATATTCGATCGTGGATAAGCGTCGTGGAGTGAAGTTAAATGGTAACAAATAGTAACGCAGGTAATGAATAATAAATATGGAAATATAGTACAATTACTCAAGTGAATTCGTGTGTCGAGCCACGTAAAAATTATGTTCCCGATGTGGAATCTACTATTTATCGATTCTTGCTGGCAGAGCAACTTTGTATTTTAAAAATACGTCTAACCGGTAACGAACAACCGTAGCTCGTACGTTCCCAAATAGGAATCCTCCTGCTATCCGAACGTTAAAGCGGGTAATCAATTAAAATGCTAGCCTCGTCCGTTATTTATTGCCTCACGCAACGATCTAGAATTATTTACCCTGTCTACCGCATTGCCTTTTTCGCTCGTTCCTCCCGCTCATGCCCATCGCGTAGATTTATTCCTCATCCGTCTCCAGATGCAGCGATATACATTCGCGCTTCATTTTTGTGACATGTTGGAACGCGGAGCCACGTTCGGAGTTCTCCGCGTTGAGGAAGAATGCGTATCACGTTTTTGATTTATCTCTGCATCTTACATAATTGCGCAACGAATCCTATAAATTTTCCTTCCTTTTTAGTTCGATGCACACACAGCGCGATCGCGTGAACGCGCCACGCCATTTTGCACGAAACGCGCGAGCCAAAACACTTGGTCCAACGTGGGTAGACGGATGATCCGCTGAAGATTTAACTGTTATCGGAACGGCTGTAGCCTCTCGTTGTCCAACTGAAAGCAATCAGGGCATAAGGGGGCAAAAGTGATTCTCTTCGATAACCGCATTCCATCCAGACAAAAACATGCTTTCTCGTGGCCGCTATTTCACGTGAAACCTGTTTTTCTCATTACCACTCGTTGTTACGTCCTTAATGAAAGCACTTTTTCCCGGCGCCACTCGTTGCTGCGTTCTTACTGTTGTTGATACCGCTTCGATTCACACACGCCTCGCCTGACGAGAGTTTTACGAGCCATTATCGGCCGATCCCGTCTCTCCACATCAATCGATCAACGGATTAACGTCAAGAAATTAGCACTCTGATATTCGCCGGTAACGGATCCTCTTATGCTATTAAACTTATTTCTATACGACTGCGCATATTTCGCACGGAGGATATGTACTTTATTTAGTCGACGTTTACGATCTTGTTACGTTGCCAAGAATGAAAACAGTTCTTCTTCGACGATTACTAGATAATCAATTATTGTTAGATAATTTCCAATATTCCCGTTTTGATAAGTGCGAGCCTTTTTATGGTTGACTGTACCCAAGTTATCTTCTGTAACTTCTAAAATTATCTCAGCTTCTTAACTATATGTAATCTCTGGTTACTCGAGTTACGCCGGCTATTCTTAGAAAAAGAAATTCATTATAGTTATGTCAGCGAGGCAGTATCCATTCTCTATATTAATTTATCAAAAGGAACGTAATAAGCACGCGCAAGGATATAAATTGCAGACGTAATCAGTTAAACAATACATTAATCTTATATACACATAATACTATCTTAGATCGCGTTTCTGAAAGATAAAAGTTCCTGGAATGAACGTGACCTTAATGATCATTTAAAATCATATATCAGACGACTTTAATATATTGTATAATTTAAAATCTGCCATATATAATTGTGAAGCGTTTATAATTCTCTTAGATATAATATTCGTATTAATAATTATTTATATATATGTATATAATTATATATTATATATAATTATAGATTGACAGGGTAATGTATATGTGACTAATTTATTTGAACTAATTTGTAGTAAATCAAGATTTAACGTGTATTTGATTTTGTATTTCCGATTTCTACACGAGAATTTCCAACAGCGAAATCGAAATAATCGCACCCCATATCGAAGATCGAACTCGAGTCAAACAGCGAGCCCTATGATCGCATGAAAATTCTCTTGCGAAAACGCGAGCAGAAAAATATAGGCTGAAGCATACCAAGCGTCGAGCTATTGGAATGTGATATATAAATGTAAATGAGTGGCGCTATCGTGGTATGTGCAATTAAGAGGTTATGAAATTCTTCGCTGTCGGAACATCCTTCTTTCGCCTCAGCCTTTTGTCTCTTTTCATCTTAACGGCATCTTGTTTCTCTCCGTCTGTCCTTCTTTTTTTTCCTGAAATGAAGTAAGAAAAAGTTTTTCGGTTTGATTTATCAGTTCAGTGAAGAAGTTCATGAATTATGCTCTTGTGATCGATTATTAAGACTACAAAACTCAGCCAGTTTCGTTTCTATTCTATTTCTAGAAAAATTCAGGAATCTCGAATATTTGTAAAGCAGAAAGATAGTATACTAATAGTTAGTTAATACATAGCGTCACCGGTCCTCATAGTGTTAATTCACTGATATATTAATTTTTTTACACTAAAAATTTCTGTACAATATATTCTATTTTTTAATTAAAATTATTATTTATTGTTATTAATAATTGATACAAACAAAATTTAAAGTGTTAAAATATTAGGTACCTAAATTAAGACCGCCCAGGAGACAACTGTGCATGCCAATAGATTAGTCAGTATTCTTATTTCATTGCACTATATTTGTATATACAGGGTGGTTGGTAACTGGTGGTACAAGCGGAAAGGGGGTGATTCTACGCGAAAAAAGAAGTCGAAAATATAAAATAAACATCTTTCGTTTGAGGCTTTGTTTTCGAGAAAATCGACTTTGAATTTTCGGTCGGTACGCGTGCACTTTATCACGTCTCGTTATAACGGATCTCACTGTAGATTTTTAAAAAAATTAAAGAAAAAACCAAATTAAAAAATAAAATTTTTATTCTATATTTTCGAATTCTTTTTTCGCGTAGAATCACCCTCTTTCCGCTTGTACCACCAGTTACCAACCACCCTGTATATTTTAGAAAAATTCAGCCTCTTATACTATCCGATACACGGACTTTTCAATTCAACTAGCACAGGAATCGAACGTAAAATCGAAATTATGCGATTGATTGATGCCGTTAACCGAGCGACGAGTGAACGAGGATTTTTCGTGCAGTAGGCAAATAATCGAAAATAAAAACATTTTTATTTATGCTTTCTACGGGAAACGCAGTACCGTGGACACGTTGCGGTAGAAATTCGGTCGTGGCAATTTCGGAAAATGGCCCGCGCGCGGTCGTGTTTCGTGAGCCACGATTGCACAGGGAAAGGTATCGTTGTTCATATTTTTTTGCAGATTGCGGTTGCTCGTTTGTCGAAGTTACGATTTGCGTCGTTTCCGTTCTCGCGATGCGTTCCACGTACCGCACTCCACGTTCGCTGTTTGCAATGA
Organism: Bombus huntii; assembly: GCF_024542735.1. Classification (NCBI taxonomy): domain Eukaryota; kingdom Metazoa; phylum Arthropoda; class Insecta; order Hymenoptera; family Apidae; genus Bombus; species Bombus huntii. The sequence goes on along the minus strand of NC_066248.1, from coordinate 12,293,614 downwards.
CGACTGTTCGCTATTTTTATCCGCGAATATAATGGATTACTTTGCGCGTATATCGTACCGATTTCGATACACGGAAAGACATTTGTTTCATTTTGTTGGTAGTACTTTGATAAACACATCTTGCGAGAAGAATATTAAATGTTTATCGTTTGCTTGGATTTCAATCGAAAATGACGGATGTAGTTTGTGAATGGTATCATATACGAGCTTGGCAAACATGACCTGTGGAACACAGCCACTTCGGAAGTCCCATCTTTTCTTTTTTTTTTTTTTTTATCGAAAAAATAACGAACGATAATTTGTGTTCGAAAGTTCATCAGATATATGATTCCTGCATATAAACTGAAAACTCTTCGTGAAACGAAATGCAGTCAGCGATCAGGAAACAATGACCGACATTCACGGATAATAAATACCCTTGGAAAAAGTGAAATTAAAAGTCCATGTTTGGTTTGATATCCTTTTAAATCCGTAAATTCCGTTATGCGAATCGTCCGTCGCGGTATTAGGTATCGTTGTGAAATTCATTTCGTTGAGTAAATTGGTTTGCTTTTATCTACTTTAAATATGAATGGTTACATAATCGAGATAATGAATGAAAACGTGGCTGGAATAAATTATGCGGTTATCGTACGAATAATACAAGAATAAGTATGACATTTTCAGAATCAAAATTCGGTGAAATTTACAAAAGCCTATCGTTGATTGTTATTTACAAATCAGAATATGATACAGAAAATATGATTCTATGGTGGAAAATTCTTTAAATCTTTGCTAACAAGTTGCAACATATCAGGATTACTTAAGAATACAATAGGGAAATTGCGGTAGATTAGTTAACATCATAACACTCTTGAAACTGATATACATCAGACATATATATATTATCGGTTACAGTGATATCATTTACACGGCCCAGAAATCGATATACAAGACGATCAATCCTGCCTCGTCGACAGTGCATCAAGAATCATTCAAAGGATGCACGTGCACATCTAGCAGACTATTATATTGATATCCGGATTTCGATATTCCGCGAAGAGGAATTATGCTATATCGACATCATCAAATTATCTGACAGAATTTCATTAGATACGTCTTCTCAATTTCGAATTTTCAACACCCACGTTTCTTAAAATTCTATAAATACACATAATTATCTATACTGACCTATGAAAGGCAAATACGTAGAAAATTGACTACAGAAGGTGAGCATAACGTTTCCAAAGGTTTCTAGAATATTCATTGGATCTGTACAACAGAAATCCTGTTCAGCGTATCTGCAATTATAACACCAAGCGAATACCCGCCTCGAAAACCGAGAAACGTTCTCCCCAAATGAGATACACAGTTGCGAACCAAATATATTAAAGCGCCTTAGTTTGTCTAATTTTGAGTACGAATAAACATACTTCGAACGCTTATCACATGGTTATTATTCCATTGTTCTATCGTATAATAACAAATACTTTGGCGAGATCGATTGACTGTTACGCATCATCGATACGTTATTCCGATTATTTTATTAAATTGCGATCCCAGCGGTGAAATTAGCGATGCTTTTGCCAGGCTTCCGAAATACGCGCGTCATCAAAGTGCGCGAGCCCTGAGCCAGCAAATTATAAACCACGAAGCGAAAAAGTACGGCAGAGAAGTCTGCAATTAAAGGCACACTGCTGGTCCGCGGGATAGTGCGTCGCGCGCGCATACTAATTACGCTAATGAATATTTATTCAATTGCTGCGTGAAACCTCAACCAAACCGCAGGACAAAGAGACGCGGTCGCGAACCGCCCCACACGGATAATATGTTTGATGACCGTGCACGATCTCGACCCGGTTGTTCCTTTATGTCCTAACATTTATTACGTAAATCCATGCAGCGATTGTTCAGCCATTGAGAAATAGTCGAACGAAGCTTTGAGGATTTCGTTCGCCGCGACGTGACGCGCGTCTAATTGCGACATTCACTGACGTTGAAATCAAGTTAACCACAACCCTATTTTTGCACGAATGAAACATTCCGTGACGAGTCCATATAAAGATCAAGCGCGCTTCTCTCACTTCTCCCCAGTGATGCCTCAATCCAGGATCAACCCTCCAGGACGACTTCATGGCTTTGTTTTAATATTGGAGCAGAGGGCCGAAACGAACACAACCGACTTGTCTCAAAGGATTCTGCACATACATACGTGTATACCTGCGTTTGCTTAAACATGACCGTATTCACGTTAACGCGGACACTGGACTAATTTTCGTGGAAGCTCTTTAGAGGCCAGAGACCGCCGGAGAACAGCGTAATTTCATGCCGCGATTCGTGTGTTGCAATACACGAAATTTACGAGACAGCGGCGAGCGTCGCTGCGACGCGAGATTTTTTTTCACCTCTTAATCGTACGTTTTAAATTAATTTACGTTCTCCCTCGCAGGTGCTTTCTTGCGAGTAGATTTGCAACTGTAGCCAGGACACTGAGGAAAGAGACGAGAGCGGAGGGAACGTAGGAGTTACGCTTTTAAGACCGGTTGAAAGTAGCTCGGCAAGGAAACAACGTAACTTTATCGCGCGTGTTTCGTGCATCAAGGAAAAATATTTTCTTTTCCGTGGCCGTATGCGCGATTTAATTCTCTGCCGGTGAATTTTCGTGGAATTCAGTATAGTAGCGAACCAGCTTCTACGTGTTTCCCTGTAAATGCTTCGGGTTTTAGCGGTTTCGTTTTTTCTTTTTTGTGTAAGGTTTTACATGTTGAATATTTAGAAGCCTTCAACGACGGTGGCATGTTTCCCAGAAAATTGCGCGGAAATTCATTTTTCTTATAGAACACGGAAACACAGGTGAAATGATAAATGTTTCTCCCTTCGAGTTATCATTCTTCTCCGTATCAGAACGCCTCGTTACGTCGCAATTTTTGCACCAATGAACTTCAAGAATATTTCAACTCGATGAATCATTCGATTCGAAATTTTCATGCTAGTAGTTCAAATTTAACAATTTTTTTCTCGGTAAAGAACAATCGACAGAATTCTTTGTCAAACGCCGAGTGCCACTTAATTTTGAGCGTAAGGTTCGCTTCAATTTTTAATTTCCGCCGCGCGACGACAGCTTGGGTGTACGCAATCGATGTAACGCTCGCTCGTTTCAGATTTCACCGCTGCTGTAGCATCCCTCGTGCAAGATTCACGAGCATGGTCGTTCGAACACCGATCCCTCTCGTTCTTCCCAATTTCAGCTTCTCTCACGTACGGTGCGCACGCGTATGTTGTTTCCTGCACGATCTCTTGTAGCACAAATTCGTGTCTCGTATGAGCGAGCTTCAAATCTGATGCGTGTTACATCTGGTTCGTGTACTTGACAAGATTCCAACTTGGTCGTTTTTCCATTTCATCCTTTCTCGCTTCCTCTCTTTATTCTCCAGTTATCCGTAGCGTACGAGGAAGAATGTAAAAAAAAAGATAAAGAAGAGGGTAGAAAGGAAAAGAAAAATCGACGACGATCAAGACTCAGGCATGGTTGACGCCATTTCTGAGTTCAGCGTTTTTCCGCACTAGTCTCGTCTGTCTAGGAAAACTCGCAACAAGAGTCCAGTACCGACAAAGTTTGCGGTCCAATTAAAAATATTCCGGGCTTTTTCGCTTCCACCGCTACGTCGTTAATGGGGTCGACACGCGGAAGCACGGTCGGGGTTCCTCGGTACATTCATTCGCAACTTGAACGTGGTAACCTGAATTAAAAATGATGGTAAAAGCAGGATGCTTTGGGTGACCGAGTAAACGAGAATTGAAAAGCCGAGACCGCTTTCGAAACTCTCCATCGTTTCTCGTTCGGACGTTTCCTCGTGCTTTATCTTCTGTCGCCGAGTTCGTATTATTCATGATGATTGATTTCCTAAAATCAAATTATTTTGTTGTTTGTTTGCGAGTGAATGTGATAATGGATGTTAACGTTGAAAACTGAGTTTCGTTTTCCAAACTTTAGTTACGATGGATGCGTGTTCTGACGAGTATTCGTCAGAGTGATTCGACATTGCATCGATATTGTCATATATAAGTATCGCAAATATTAAATGTTTGGCCAACAAATGCCAAGTCTTCGAGATCTATATTTCCACGTGACACGTATTACATAAATCGCAATGTTTCACCATTTCAAATTACTTTCCATATTAAGTAGCTCCGTGCACAGATGCGATCATCGTCTTTCATTAAATATTATAAATCACTGTTTGCAGTGAACGCCGTGCAGCTTAGTAACTCGCAACGGCTGAATACTACCGTTTGATTTGAGTAACCGCATCAATTTATCTTCTTCCCTATAAGGCGTTCGCTACATTTGCACAGCGAAGCCCAGCTTACTCTAACACGAAACGAATAAAACAACGAAGTGGGAGAAGAAGAATGAAAAACCGTCGATGTATTTTAATGCCCTGCTCACCGTGTTGGCGATCAGATGCACTGAAATAAATTGATTTTTACTCAATACCGCGTACAGCTTAACGAAATCAAGGATCATCGCGTTTACGCAATTGTAATGAAACTTTTTTGTACATTATTCTCGATTAAAAACGCTGTATTTAACATGGTGTCTGATTTTTTATTTCATAAGAATGATGTAATCTAACGTTTCCCTTTAGGATTAAATTATGCCATTATAGTTTAATAACGAATCGATCACACCATTTGATCACGTTACGAATACACGAGCTATCGCTTCAATTTCTCGTTATGAGAGCTAATGAATGAAAGGATCATAATCAACGCGTGGATGAAACGATCGATGATTCCTTTTTCACATTGCCCGAGCCCGGTAATTACGCGGACAAGTACAATCAATTTGTCGTAATTGCGTTAGCCTCTTAACTGTGCTTCAATTAGTTAGATAAACCGGCAAATTTAATTGGTTTACTCTAAATAAGTAACTGAGTATTATACGCCTTGCTTCTAATCCGACCCGAACTAGTCACGCGCTTTCATTGTTGTTCCATTATTATGCAACGTTCTACTTTTGTTATCCAATGAAAATTTCAATCCCTATTATGTACGTCATAGATAATGACTACTCGTAACAATCGTCGATAATTCCGATTGGATCGTCTATTGTAATGCTTTCGACCAAATCGCTGTTGTCTATCTCTACCTACTTCACTTTCGCGGAATAAAATGGTTGACAGCTAAACTCGAATTAAATCTAAATAATTAATCCTGCGTAGTACGCGGATACATTAATCTATGCTACAGGCATTTTTTCAAATTAAAAATTACATAAAAATACGAAGAATGCTTAATTTTATAATATTAAAATATGTATGACAATTACTCTTCATCAGTAAGACACTTTACAATGTGCCTGCTTAAGAATATTTAGAAATATCTCGTAGGTATCTATCGGATCAATCGCGATTTTCACAGGGCTAAACAATATCTTTCTATCTACTATAATCAATGGTTCGTTTGTAATTGTGCACGCAGTTGCACATGTAGTGGCAATTACTTCATCAGATAATGATTCAGTTATATTCGGATGTATTATGTTCAGATATAATAGTATACCAGATACAACGTACGGATGCATTTAATGCATCTACATAACGATTCAACTGATCATATTCATCGTATATTAAAAGCTAACTACACCAAACTCCTTTAAACCAAAGAATTTGATTGCGCGATATCACAAATCCCAGAAAAATACCACGGAAAAGAGAGAAACGAGGTACAAAACAATAAGAAAAATCGATGAGCCGATTGAATCAAACATGCAACGTGGAAAATATATCGCGAAAATATCTCCATGACAGTCACGAGTCTCGAACTGGCGAGGAAGAAATCGAAGGAGGGCGCCAGTTCCCGCAAGAGTTCTGTTAAACACAGGTCCCCGTGAGTTTCGAAGAGGGATGCGGAGGTGGGTGGGCTTTTCCTTCGGTTGATCCAGAGACAAACGGAGACCGAATTATCCTCGGCTCGTTTGCCACGTCGTACGCAGCTTTGTCCCGAACACGAGGCCCCCTTGCGAATTCTGACGTAAAAATAACGACTGTAGCCCTCGCTCGTTGTTTCGCAAAGACGACCCTACCACAGTGTTACATATACCGCGCTTTACATCACACGTGTCGAGTTCGTGATTATGGTTGTGATCGTTGCTGCAAATCGTAACGGAATAACATCAGTCAGGGTGTAACTGCTGAATCAGAGTAGCGTGTACGAGCAGTATCAGACTTGAAAATTATCGTGACCTGAATCTCCGATTTTGCCGATACGCGAAGTCGTAGGAAATTTAGTGTCGCTTCGCTTTCGTTTATTTACCAGCCTCGAGATAAGGGTGAAAACGTTTAGGACGAGACGTGCTCGTGATAGAGTAACAAAGGGGGACGTGAAATTACACATCCCAGCGGTTCAAGGTCACGTTGTTTCACCTCTATTCCTACTAAGCTTTTCGATCGATGGGAATTTTTTACGTTTTTGTTTTCTTTTTTTATCTGATGTAATTATTATAGTCCGATTCTGCCCGAATCTGCTATTGCGTTTTATCGAATTCGAGCATCCCCTTTTTCGGCAAAATCAATTTCTCTGAGCGTAGTGGGAGAAACGTGAAAAATAGAGTTTACCCCGAGCTGAAAAACAATCTCGTACGCGACGGTCCTCTCCACGCATCCGACGCAGAACGACGAAACTTACTTCTTCCTTTCCGTAGATTAGATTGTGTGTTAGGTTCGATGCGTCCAGCAGCCGGCTCGCCCCTAACGCGGTCCACAAGATAACAATGGGCTGGCGTTTTATCCGAACTCTGATACGACAGAATCGAACGGCCAACAGGATCAATGGAACTACATAAAGTAACTCATCGACCATAAATGGCTAATAGAAATAGGTTGGCGATCGGTGAACCGGGCGGATAGTGGGAGGGTCCCAGAAAAAGGTATAGAAATAGATATTGGCTGATCATTCGCCGTTTCGAAGGAAATTGTCCCATCAGGAGATTGAAAGGGGATCGAGAATAAAGCTCTTTCTATGTATTGGTCGGCAATGATCGTAGCAGGATGTGATAAAGGGTAATATTTCTCGGGCGTTACTAAGAAAACTTTCCTTTCTCTTCTCAGCATCCACTGATACGATCTAGCCGAAAACGACAGCTTTCCTTGACAGATTCGTCTTCGAGACAATTTTCATCGGACTGTCCCTTACCTTTTTTCCACCCTAACCAACCAGTCAGTCGGAATGTCATCCTTTCAGCGAGATTAATTTTATTCGTCATTCGTGGTCATGTATGTATGTATAAAGGGTGTGATTCATCGAGGAACTTCATCTGTATCCCGTAAGATTTTATTGTGACTTGTTGCACGCAAGGGCAAACGTTTACAGTAACTGGCTAAGTAAAAGTCTTCCGGTTCGTTTAGATAGCAGTCTTCTCCCGCTTATCTCTTTTCCTTCGTCGGTTAGAAAATAACGTTTTACGGCTTGGCCGGGCACAAAGTTTGTCATATACACCTTTCTTACGTCTCGTTTGCTCTATCGATCCCATGGAACACCCTTTTAGTTGTCTTTCACCCTCTCGCCTCGAACTAGGGAGTAATTAGACGCGAAATAAAGGCTCGGTAGGCCTTTAGCCGATTCGAGCATCGAAACGGGCTCGTGATATAATTACAGGGATATTACCCGAGAAACTTTCATGTCGGGAATTGAAAATAAATTAACGCAACATTAAGATCCTCTCCGTGGCTCCGCCATGTAATATCGGAATGAACGCTATTAGCAACGTAACATTGAAAAATGCGATCAGTCGACGCCGCGAATTTAACGATGGTTTGGAAATCCTTCCAGTAGCGATGCCTTCTGCCGGCGAGTATGCATTACGAGCTATAATTTCGTCGTTGATTAATTCCGCCGAGAAAACAAGCGTTTATTTCCCCATCAGAAAGCAACGTTCGTTAATAAACGATGACGATGGAAACGAGATCGGGTCGGACGGCGTGGAGCCTGGTCGGTTGCGTGTATAACATTTTTCGAGCATGTCGTCCAGTGGAAATTTCGCCATGGAGCACACCGAGTGCAAATTGCTTTCGGGCCGTTTTGTCTGCCAGGAGGCCATTTGTCACAGCGGATTCTGGACGCGCGACGTATAAGCCGGCTACGCTAATAATGACGCTACGACGGCTAACTACAAGCTCATCGTGCGCGCATTCATGAAGCAATATACATGCATTTACACGGTCTCTCCTCTATCCCCTTCCTCCCTCTTTGTCCCTCTCTGTCATCGTTTTCCTACTCTCTATCCCTCTGTCTGGTACTCGGTCGTGGTATTCGTTGTCACTTGGACCGTACCCACACGTGCTCACGGTCTTTACCCGCTGTCTAAACTGAACAATGAACGTTGCCGTGTCAACGCCGAATTAATACATTCAAATTACCCATTGTTGCAGGTAAGACCAAAGTAATAGCATTGCAAATGACGCCTGTCATCGATGCAGCGTGTACACCCCGGTTTGCACGATTGATCGGCTATTCCTGCGGGGGCGAAACATCGTTTTTGCGTTTCGTTCCCGAGTGAACCAGTTGTTATGGTCCTCCGACCCGCCACGTCGTAATTTAAACCGATGCCCACGCGCCCTACCTACAACGATTATTTTCACAAATATGCATTTTTACTGTTCTTGTCGAACACGTGTTCGTCGAAAGAAAAGGACGATTTAAAAGGAAATTTCGCTTTTAGCAACGACTTCATTTCCTGTGCTCGAAAGTTCGTAGCTTTTGTAGCAATCTCATCGCGAAGGGACAATTTAATTTCACAACGCTCGATACCAGTTATAAATATTATATACTCGCTGGCCCGTGATTTTCTTCTAGAATTTATGAAATCGTTCTTTGTAATTTGTCCTTTGAAAGAAATTTCCTGCCCTTTTGTTTTCAACGTAGGACAACTGTCTCCTTTCTTTTTTAGAACGAGAATTAATAAGGCTGCAAATTTCTTTGACCTATTTTGCTTTTAAATGCAACGCGCTCTGTGTTTCGAGCACAAATGTTATCCGCAACGTACTTTGCATTTTTGTCATACCTTTAAAAGGTCGAATATTTGGTATTTTCGTCATTCAGAGAAATAATTAGATCCATACTGTTATTACTCTATTGTTCCATTTAAAAGAATTGCATTTACATAATAAAGGGATGCAAACTAATCTAATCTAATTAGTTAATCTAATCTAATTTCTCTATAATAAATTTCTTTGGCAACTTTCACGAAATCACAGGGAATTGAATTTTCACAACGTGGTTATTCATTCACGGACGAATAACGAAGCAAAATAGTTACACTCTTGAATAAGACATCCTGTCGACGTTAAAGTTAAGCGACATTTTCATAATTGAAAATCGAATTTCCAGTATTTATGATACAGCTCTGATCAACGAGAGAGGTACATCACGAATTTCGATTCTACGACGTTTAAATTATTCGAAACTATCCTAAAATATTTCCGGAATGTTCCTTTTAAATCATCCGGTTAAATCGTTCGATTGTTTCGTACTGACCGTTCCTGCCTGTCTTAAATAACTGATGAATAAATTTACTCCATCAACAAAGAAGCCATTTCTACCAGACCGTTAATTAATTTTTCTTTTGCGTGAATACTTCTCGAAAGGATTCAGCCGTTTTCTTCTGTGCCACGATGCCGTGAAATCTTCCGTTTTCGTTTCCGTTTAACCAGAATTATTCTTAACAATGCGGCAACGGTTCGAGGAACAATAGAAATTCAAAGATGGAAACGAAGGAGGGCCGGCGCGCGGTAATAGTTAACAGACGCGACAATCTTCGCGGGAATTACTTGGCCAGAAAACGGGGAACGGTAAATTATTGCGACGCTGGGAGCGTGTTCCAGGACGCGTTCCATTCCGCTGTACGAAGACTCCGTGAAAGAAACAAGGAAGGCACGATGGCGACCGGAAGAAAGGCCGAAACAGGGAAATAAAGAAAAACACCACGAACGTGAAGCATCGTACACGCTGCTCACGCTGTTACCCAAGAAAAGAAGGAGATGCGCACCCGCCACAGAGGAAAAGTTGCGAATACGTCACTTGAATGCCACCTTAATGTTCACAAAATGCCGGAAATATAAGCAAACGTACGCCTTCTATGCTCTCCGGGGAAACTGTCGTTTACATAAATAGCTGGAACCATTGGATTTCACGTACCGTTCGTCGGCGCGTGCACGCAGCAGTACTCCTACGTGTCTCGATGTTTGACTACGGAGTTGCCGTGAATTTGCCTACCAAATGGAATCCAAGCGTTCCCAGGAAGTCCACCTTTTTCCCTGGTGTACAAAAATCTTCGAGACACAACGAGGACGAACGAGTAATGGTTCGGATTTTGCTTTATTTTCGACCGCCGCGTTGTCCAAACTGTTTGATATTACGCCACTGTTTGGGATGGGGACGAAAGTTCGCAAGGCAAAATGTAGAGTAATTTGCTGCGTTTCCACGGGAACGAAGGAGTGTTCTGACATCTCGCTGGTGTGTCTGTAGTGCACCGTCAAAGTGCTTGTGTTTGATGTCTACATGTATGTATTTCGAGAGAAAGAGATAAGAGTCTGAAGAGCTTCAACACAGTAGAGGGAAAGAGAAGAAACATTGTATATGGTTCGACTTATCTATTGTCACAGAATGCTTTTATTACACATGCTATATGTACAGTATAGATATAAAGTTGCTGTTATTAAACGTATAGTACAATATAGTTTTCTCCTCTTTTCATGTAGTATTAAACATGTAACCCATATGTCTTCTAAAACTTTTACGATGCTAGAATATCATACCTAAGATGCGTATACTATACGAAATACGCTCTATTTCCTATTTCATTCCAAGATCTGCCTAAAAATATGTGCCTACATGTATCATATCTGTCAGTCCTCTTAGGACGCGGGCATGTAGAAAAACGCCTAAAAGAAACTACACGTACAATCTTTTTCAAGGCAAGAGATATCAAAGTTTCACTCGGTCGTAAAACTATGCATTGGTAATTGTATATTATAACAATAAGTAACAACTACGCTGCCGGAAAATGCATACGCTTGCTGTTGTAGCGGTGGAAAAGTTTCCCCTCTTTGTCTGCCTTTCTTTTTCCTTTGTATATTTTGCTATACTTTATCTTCTTTTCTTCACTCGTTTCACAAAAACATTCGCATCATTAGTAACAAGGTAACGAGTTGAAAATTGTTCGAATATAAAGTTACTCGTTACCAGCTGCCAGCTACATTTCGATGGTCGTATCATGTTTCGTGGATTGTCTTTTGTGCTGTAACAACTTTCCGTGTAAATTATGAAGCTTGCTAAACGTTAAAGCACTTGCGTGACGCCGTCAAGCTGAATATAATATTACGAAGCGCGGCTAAATCGTCGCCGACGCGTCGAAGACGGTGCAGAAGTTTGTGAGTTTTCGTGAGTTCCTCCTCTTGTCTTTATTTTTCTTCCGTATCGATTCACCAGGCGCACCAAGTGACATGAAATTTCTCGACGCGGTGGCAGCCATCGCGATAAAACAAACGTAGAAAATTGCGTTACATCGCGTTTGGACACGGAAGGTGTCTCATTTCCTGGCGGAAGTCTTGAAACATTAACCGTTGCAAAATAGCTCCGTGATAATTATTTATTTAACTGCACCCGTTGTTAATCTGGTTGAAAGCGACGAAACAATCTTTACTGGCGGTGGCAACACAAAATATATTATAGGAAATAGAATTGGCTAACTTAATTAGATCGCGTCGAGTCCGACGTAAGCTCGTTTGACGTTTCGTTTACGAAAATTAACAGCAATAGCAAGGAGACTAGAGGAAAAAGGTAACAGATGCTTTGAACTAGAAACGAAAGTAACAAGGTCATTCCAATAACGAGGGGTAAATAATTCGCTTTGCAGAACAGAGTTTAACGTTCCGTTTCAAATGATGGCTGTACGAGCACTAGAAACGCGATGAATCGAAATCATTCGAAGCTATGGAGTATACTTTTTACGTGGATATACTTTTTTACGGGCCGATAAGTCCTTCCGGAGTGTTTTCTTTCGCGTCTCCCTTAATTTTTTGCCAATCGTCCTTTATCGACATCTCTCCCTGTTTGAATGATTGGATTAAAGAATATTCTCTTAGCAATAGGAAGTATGTATTGCTTTTTGTTTTCATTCTCAGCGTTAATAACCACAATCTTTATTACGATCTAAGATTAGCGAAACAACTAGTAATGTCTTCTTGATGACGGCACAATGACATCGACGTTTACGCCAATTTCGTTCTTGCGACTATGTAATCGACGTTATAGATATTTTATACGTAGAGACAACGTTGATACAACGCGGAAGAAGCAAGGAACAAGCGACGAACCAATCGAGCGAAGGGTAGGGAAAAAGGTCAACGACAAGCAGCGGTACCATGACCTTCTGCTCGCCACCTTTCTCGTGCCATAGCTTTCAGCCGCGCATGGTGACTCATCCTTTTTCGATCTTCGCACGGCACGTCTTTACTCGATGAGTTTTCATTTCTTTCGCCGTAGCCTTCATCATCATGAACGTTCGCAACACCGCTAGTTCCATCGACGAGCGATTCAAATGCGAGGCTGCCAGACCCAACTCGTTGCAGGTGATTCGTCGGAAGATTTAATTAAAAGACGCTACCCCAGTTTCCCTGTTTTAATCTGAAACCGTGGCTTTGCATTAACCACAGAATTCGAATTCCAGAGACCGTAATCGATGAATAAATGTAACTTTATGACGATACGTAGAGTTTCCCAGTTGAAACTCGTTTTTACTACGCTATTACGTGAATTTTCGTTAATGTAGGTTCGTTTTAAAGCGATGCTCTTCTTAACGTTGGATTTATGATTTCTATTTTTCTTGTTAGTGAATATTTGTCACACGATAAACACAGAAGCCGCAGAAACAATAGATACGTCGCATAAATAGTGGAACCGATTGCGTGCGGAACTGCATTTAACATTTGATTTATTTACGGTCATACAATATTTAAACTCATAAATATAATGGATTAATATTACATAACCAGAAAGGGAGGACTACGTTTTCAGACTGCGCCTCGAATTGCCACTTTATTTATTAACGAATCTCATTAATAAATTCCAGCCAGTCCACGCGTACCGTGTTTGTTTCACCATGGTTACAATTTTTTCCTTGAGACTGGAGAATATTATAGAGTTACGCGATTAGCGTTATCAACAATGCGACGCATCAAGCGACCACAGCCACTGTAAACAAAAATTTTAATTAGCCCTGCGAAAGAGGGCGTAAGAAAATGAGATTTTGTTGTTCCATGTACGTTATCGCACTAATTAGAAAAACGTGGAAAGGACGGAGCTATAGTTGCAACTATTAATGGAGGATTTTCTCGCCTACGATACTCCTAGAGAGCACTAAACGAGAAGATCCCAGCCGAAGCATACCGTTCTTTTTCGTGTTTTATTATCTATTACGCGAAACTCCACACAGTTTAAATATTTCCCTCTGTCTATGTATTATCCGTCGCAATAATCCCTTCTCCACATCCTTCGATTATCTAAATTCAAATGATTTAAAAACCAGTCGTTTTATTACGTGAACGATCGATGCATGCGATGGTCTAACTCTAACCGAACTGGATATCGTTCGCAAACGCGCAAAGCCTCGAAACTGCTACGACATCAGTCTGAAGGATTAGAAACGTCCACGGTATCTAGCCATGGATGTAAAATGATGACGCGAGTCTGTCGTCCCGTCCTCGTTTCTATCCTCAAAGAGCTGTTTTCACGACCCAGTTCGATTTAACGAGCTCCTCCAAGTCGGAGGAAGTCAGTCGAGGATCGTGTTAGCTAGGTCCAGGATGAATGTCGGAAAGCAGATTTCTTCTGACGATTTTTCCATTCGGTACAATTTCCTCGTTAAAGGAAGTGTGGCGACAAGGGCGGGACGCTTACGCGAGCTTAATTGTAACATGCCATGGAACGCGGGGAGAGAACGAGATTCTTCGTGCTCGTCCTGGTTTTCTCTCTTTCTCTCTCTCTCTCTCTCTCTCTCTCTCTCTCCCTCCCTCTCCATGCTAGTTATATTAAGCAAGCTTCGAACAATCGGATTTCTTCGGTAGTATTACGAGCGAAACTTTTAATTAAATGTAATGGTGTGACGCAATTACTGTGCCCGTAGCTTGTCACGTTTAACGCTCGGTATAATCAAGCGTATGTATTTTCAGCGTGGAAACATGCGGGCATAAGCAACCTTCTCTCTTTCTCTCTCCTCGGCGTGTTCGCGTGCACCAGTAACGTGTACGGGAATGTAACTAAACAAACAGTACACTCCGGGATCACCATAAGTGTTTGCGCAAGTAGTTGCCTACTATTATAACACACAGTTGGTGCACAGTGTATCAAACCATGTCAAAATTAGGGAACGCCCACGCACTCTGGTGTATCGGTATTGTTATTGCTGTTAATTAATAAACCCCTCCCAGCGATCTCACCCGAGTTCATTATCTCTTAATAAAACGTGCTAAGAATTTCCGCATCGCGGAAGTATTATTAACCCTCTGTCTTGAATACTACGTGTGTACGAAGATGTTCCAAGATGGTACAGTAGATTGTATAAATATTAAACGACCTATGGGTTTTGATATGTTCCAGAGTATTAAACGTATTGAAGCAAAACGTGTTAAGCTAATCTTATATTTAAAAGCGGATGTGCTTCATCTATAATTAATATCATGTACCTTATGTAATCGATTAATAAATTTTATATATTTGAAGTGAATTGCCATTTCGATAATTTGCTAGCCAAGCATATAACACAGTGGAGTATTTCACAATATGTATATTCTGTTGATATTCGACTATTTGAATGTAACTTTGTTTTTCATAAAATATTGTCACATCGGATGTTTCCCGCCGTTTGCTAAAAGAGAAACTGATATTATTTGAAAGCTTCCACAAAGGGAAAAGTCATTGGGTCCGGAACTTGTCGATGTAGAAAATAAACACGTACATTTTCCGAAATAATCCTGTCTCCAATAATATTCAGGCGGGAACATTTTTCAGCTTTCTAGTGAAACTTCTTGACAAAGATAAAGCGAGTTGCAAGCGCGCCACGGATGGTTAAAAAATATTTGCAATGGTGTTATTGCGAGTGCACGAATTGCCAAGTTGCTCTCGTAGCGGGAAAAATGATCCATAAACACAGATCCGCTTAGCGGAGGTGGACTCGGTTCCGGTAAAGTTTACGTGAACTCGCATGCAACGGATAGGTTTCATCGAAACCACGATAATCCCTTTTCTCCCTCGCATTCTCTCACTGGCTGACGGTGTAATAGAAACATCGGTAGCTTCGATACATATGTATTCGTTAAATGTCCGATACCAGACCGATCGATGACACGAACAATGAGTAAAGTTGCCTCTACTCTGTATGGAACTAGGCATTATCTCGTTGTAACAACAGAGTCATTCAAAATGTTTCCTGATACTTGACAATAGGGATGATCGCTTAACTGTAATTGCTTCATTGTCGAACTGTTCGCGATCAACCGGCATGTGAATCATCGACGATCCTATTTTGAAACGGATTAAGCGTGGAAAGATTAAAACCAGCGCCGCGGTGTAATCATGCTTACGAAACGAAGGAGCATCGCGTTGTTCTGCAATTAAACGATATTACCAGATGCTAATTTATAGAAACATTCATAGATTTTTCGATATTATACAAAACATTCTGAAATTCCGTTAGAGCGGTGATGGGACACGATCATCATAATTACACATATTGACTCTGAAACTAATCTGAAAATGTACATATATATATCTACTAAAAAATATTTATTTGAACAGTCACTTATTCATTATATCATTTAAGCTTTCTAATATTTAGAGATATCGTCCTTAGCACTAATTATTATTTAAGATTATGCTTCATACTTTATAATAATAAATAATTTGTACAATATAATAATTTGTAGTAAGTGTATGTTTTGCAAGAAACGTCTTGCAACTTCTATATACATTTTCAGCTTGATTTCGGGTTTTGCCAATATAATCAAGATAGCGATTTTAAATTCTGTTGAACAGCTCGTTTGATAAATCGGTATCAAGTTAAAAATACCGCGGATGAAA
This sequence comes from Bombus huntii, assembly GCF_024542735.1. Lineage (NCBI taxonomy): Eukaryota > Metazoa > Arthropoda > Insecta > Hymenoptera > Apidae > Bombus > Bombus huntii. Next base: position 12,277,498 of record NC_066248.1, on the reverse strand, counting down.
TAGCGACGAATTTTTTCTCATATTATTTCCAGTACAATAACTCCGAGGCTTGTGATTATATTTCTCAATGACCTACGCCAACTCATCAATTTCCTTACCTATAATTTATTAACACCCTATGTGTACGACGGGCTAAGAGGAAGGCATGGAAGGAAGTAATGAGTGGCAAGGCAAGATTTCCAGCTCATTGTATCGAAGATGTATGGTAATCGCGGCGGAAGGAATAATCATTAACGACTCTTTCGAAAGCAATCAATCTCCGTAACACGAAATCACTCGTGGCCCACGATGCATCCATTATATACGGCTGTTAAGCATGTATTTCCTGCCGCCACGTGGCCAGGCTCAATTTCACTGTTTTGCGTCCACCAGCACCTTTAATTATCGTTGCACGCGAAGGTTTAAGGAAAAGGTCGAGCGCTGGGAATTCGCGATAAACTGGACCGACTGTCATTCACCTGCCTGGCTAGCGCTCTTTCCTAGCTTCAAAGAAACTAGCCGAGTTAACGAGTTTACCGATACACCCTATGTAAGATAAATGTTTCAAGCTTCCCCCTTCTTTAGTGATCGTCTTCGTCGTTACACTCTCCCTCTGAAAACATTTCATTCGATCGATCGTCGATGATAAAAAGTAATAGCTATCAACGAAGCTTTAACAGTTATAAATAATTAAATTGACAAAGCGTGTTTCCGCATGTGTGTACTTTTTTCGATCTTCACCGGCCCATAAAGTTAGCGTTTACATGAAGTTTATAGCCCTTTGTGTATATCTATTTTTTGTAAACGATACAATATCGCTGGGATAGTTAATTTATCGTTTATGATTTTATACAATAGTTTTAATCAGCGGTTATCTAAAACAGTTATCGGTTATTTCTCTTATGCAGGTAGCCGCAACGAGTCAATTCGTTGCACGCCGTTAGCACGATAACGTTATTAAAGGAACAATATATACGTAATGGTGAATCAATGGATATTATTAATTATAATTTCACGCGTACCGAAGTCCGGATAATTAATTAGGTCAATGTAATATACTGGTCAGCAAAGTATTAATTAGTTGCTGGCAACTTTAATACTTGCAATAGTTTCGCCAGGACTGCAATTTCTGTGGAGTAAGAGTACCAAAATTTTCCGTATAACTCCACGTCAACTAACTTCGTTGAGGTTCGTTGACCATTTCATTTTTCTTTCACTCTTTAAACTTCGTTGTTTCTCTCCGCTGGCATTTCGTTCGAACATGACTTAGCGATATATCGGCGATAGCGTTCCATTCAGACGATCCGATACCATCGAGCTATCCGAAACAATGCGTAAAAATTGAATGAGCGGTTAAAAAAAGAATAACGGCTCGTATGTAACTTTTCGACAAACAAGTGAGTTTTGATACAGTAGCCATCCATCAACCGTGTTACTGTATTCTTATTGGCCAAACATCAGATTTAAATAAAACAGTCACGATCGCTTTATGTGATTATATTGCAGACTGAAATTAAAAGCAAACGGAAAAAGAGAAAACAACATTTATAAATGTCCTATACCTTTATATTTTAATTCAATCTGCCAACGTTTGCTATATATTTTATCGAAGAATGAAACCGAAGTGCACGTATTTGTTCATTTTAATCAATACCGCTCGTGATTGAATCATTTCTGCATCCAGTTTTTTTATTATCCTCATCGTGATCAGTTTCGCGATAGGTTTGTGTAAATTATACAAGCATGAACGAAGACTACAAGAGAAGAACAGGATGAATCGTATTTTTCATTTTTTACAGGGAAATAGTTTCAAAATTAAATAATAGTTAGCAATACACTCTCAATTAATCCCATGTTATCGAGATTGTTCTTTGTTTTTTACAGAGCTTCATCAAATTGTAAGCTACTTTCAAAAGGATTAATCTTCGGATTTAACAACTTGTTTTAACTTTCAACTATGTCATATTAAAGTAAAATATATGGTGAATTAAAGTAAAATATACAGTATATATTTAATTATGTCATATTAAAATACTATTCTTTAGTCATAAATTGCGTAAACATCAGAAAATCTACAAAAATATACTTCTCATATCCTTTTCTTGTAATCTTCAGACATTATTCTATAGAAAATGGAATCGTTAAAACATGTAATATCTTCGCGAGAATCAAATTTCAATATTCTCAAAGATTCCCGTTATGGATTCGTAAACGACGAGAACGCATTAACAAAGAGGTAACTCGTGTTTCGTTTTTGTTACCTTCGTACGACAGTTGTTATAAAGGTACCCTATAAAAGCATTCCAGCTATTTCCTGGATACGATACGGTTTCGTGCAAAAGTAGCGGAAATCAGCATACATATTTAAATTCGTCGGTTTACACGCGAAATAAAGTAATTTCAATTGTTGTGCCGCGGCGGACGGCGTATGAATAAATTGTTTCGCTTCATAAATTCCCTAGAAAACGAAACATTAAACCGCTCGCGGAACATCGTGCCGTGCGCATTTTTGTAAAAACAAATAGCGACGACACGAGCGGATCAGAATCAAAATAATACTCGCACAAATGACGACACGTTAACTATCGCCATATTTTCAACGAACACGCGCCAATTATTAGAGACCCGTCCGCTCAAAATGCAAACAAGTCGTGGCTACATGCGAACGCTACTTGCATTTTTCCTGTCTCGTCACGATTATACCGGGCTCTGGTTTGCGGTTTCATTCTCTATATCAGATTTCGAAAGAAAAGGTCTGCCAATGAAGTTTTTCATCCTGTGCATTTTCAAAAGAATTTGATTAAAAAGCGACATACAGGTTATATGTATTTTGTAAAGTGCGTTATCATCCAGCGGAGTGTGTGATTCTTTATAGCAAAATAACCACGTTTTTGGAATTGCGATTCGTTTCATAGGTAATTTAGTTTGAAAATATAACATAATATTGGAAATATAAGTATTTATACGTGAAACTCTGATATTGGTAAACCAATGCGATGGATAATAGTCAATACGAATAGATAGTGTATAATCAACGAATGGAATAATTAAACGAAAAAGAAATAGAGATTTCCAGTACATATATGCAGAACAAGGTTCATTAAGTCATTACTCTAGACTGAATTGGGTTCAATTGATCGGCATTTATTTAAAATTGATATCCTTCAAATGAGAAGAATAGAATTGTTTTAAAGAACCACACCTTTCTGCTACAATTTATAAGCCACTCTATACAGATTAAAATTGAATAGCCATCTATCCTTAGAATAGCTTCGTTACAACACGACGCTTATTCAAGAAAAGAGGAAACAAGCTAAATCGACCGATTCTTTTCCTTCTTTTCTAACTGGCGTTTCAAAGGCGTGACGAGGTCGTAATTTTAATTCGTCCATTAATTCACGACTCATTAAACATCGAACCCTTTTGCAATACTTTCGTCAAGGGTACATCGAACGAAACGGCTCGATTCGAGGCAGGACGTCGATCCATCGTTAACGCGTAACAATAACTGAACCTGCTACACTGACGCTCAGCGATAGATGAAAAGAGACAGATAGCTGGGATCATGATTCACGCTTGAATTTACATTTTAATTACATTACGTTTGATGGCGGTATTAATTTTATCGGAACGATCGACCGCAGGAATTCCGATATCTTCGGCAGTACCGGTGCGCGGCGAGCCATCGCGCTTGCAACCCACCACGACAATGCGCCTGTGATCGTGCACCGTAATAGATCAAAGCGAATCTGGCACGAATTAATAGTCCGGCAGGATGATCCATCGAAGAATTATTGCTATGTGTGGGCAAAGGAGACGCGACCGTGTACATACAGACCTAGGGGATGGGATTTGGATGACGAACGTGACGCGTCGTCAAACGCGGACCCATGAAGAATAAAAATGTAATTCGGTACGTGACCGAACAAAAAAAATACTTCGTCGATGGATATATATACGGGGTGAAGTATAGGTGATGGAGGTAGGTAGTGCGTGTGCGACAGAAACACGTGGGTCAACGCGAGTCGAAAATTTCATCGGCACGAGTCATCGGGTAGTTGGTAATTAAATAGTGGCGCGAACGATTTCGGCGAAGCGGTAGAAGTTTGAAAAAAGTTTCTCGCGATATTATGTACAAGTATCAAAATCGGCGTTAGGAACAGAAAATGAAGTATTCATTCTACGTAAACGCTCTACTCCACAACCGTGATTTGGTTTTAATTACCGATTCGCCGACGACCGAGAATTATCGTTTGCCCGTACCGGGTTCGTGACTCTACACGTCCCGTTTATCATTGCCTCTGCTCTCTTGTTTTCTCACCCAAACCCGGGGGAGATGTTCGCCACGGCGTTGCGTCGAAAATCGTCACAGCGAATAATCGACCGATATCGACGTTCCCGGGTAATTAGATCGCGCCACGATTTCGATGAACTCGACAGAGGAACACGAGGAATTGAATTACGTGTAATTAATTAATTTCAAAGAGTCGCACGGTACAGAACGAAGAAGAAATGACGATAAGAGGATGGGAGGGCGTAAGATTGTCTTATTAAATTTTTCAATTTACTCGGTGACGTCTACGAAAGAGTACGAAGAGACTCGAAAAAAGAAAGAGTGATAGAACGAAGGTCACAGGCTGTACAGAAGTTCCAGAAGAAAATTAATACCTTTCGTAATACAAAAGGTAACGATCTTTGATTCTTGGCAAGACAGACAGAAACAATAGTTTATTAAATAAACAAGGTAATTAGATACGAACCATCCCGAAGGTTTACGTAATAATATTGTCTAACATGTGGCTAACGGGCCACTACCGCGAGTGTTATGGAAATTTATTATAAAATAATCTCATTAAAGCCGCGAGCAATTTCGTACGGCCGTGGGTATTTTATAGCGATCCGACGAGTGATCGAAAGACCAGATGCGCATGAATGCTGATCTACCATATGTAGTCCGCGATTTACCACACATTATATGAATATACTAAGGGACGTTTAAAAGTCTATAAAAATGCGACAGCTGTAAATATTCGTGCAATCAAATATAAAACATATCGCAATTTTGGGCATGCGTGTTAGCTCGGTATTAAACCTTTTATGCAAATGAATTTGAATAAACATGACATATGTTTTCCATGGAAGTTCAAATATCTCAACGTTTTTTAAAACAAATAAGAGGAAAAATATTTATGGAGGCATTCGCTGTATTCTGGAAAATGTTGATTCATCTATTAAACGAATAATTCGATTTTGTTTATTAACAAGTGAAAAGATACAAAATTTGCACGTATTTCTAATAAATTTTCTATTAAATTTTTATTGAAAAAGGATATTAAAGCGTCCAAAAAACAACTTTGAGAAATGCATGTTAGTTTTTTTCTTGCTCTTCTTTCTTACTTTAAGATTTACATAAATCATAAAAAATTTATTATTAACCCTAGATATTCCGCTAAACGACACTTTCTCGATGTGATAGACGTTCGTAATAATTCATTATCTGTAAATCACATATAAGATTGGCGTGCGAAATTGGCACACAATAAGAGGTTATTGAAGAGTAGAATCCCATGGGATGTATGCTGTTAAATAGAATATTCAACGAGACAAGAAAATTGCGATATTAGCCGTATTGATGTTGGTAACGTTATGCCAATGCGTAAGAGAATCCTCCGCAAGAATCTTCCATTTGCCTGACAACGCGTTTAACTACAATATGTAGGATGTGAAACAACATCAAACAAGTGCTTTATGTTAAATAACACGATTTTGAAGCGACATTCACAAGAAATTCATTAGCTTTCACAAGCGATTATAGCGATTACAACATGTCTACATATTGTCCGATATCAGTTTCATATAACAAGTCTTCCTGTTTCAACAAGAGTATTAATTATCTGGATCTTCTTGCATAATTGAATTAATATTATTAGAGAAATTTGATCAGTTGTCAATCCTAATAAATTTTATTGCATAATAATAAAGTTCTCGAGTCACTTTTACAATTTTGCAACTTAGCTGATTCTTCTATTCGACGTAGAATTATAAAATTATGCAACAGAAGTTTATAACTATACGATTAGTCACTTGTCAACTTATTGTAATTACTCGTTAGTAAATTATTGTCCAACAGAGTCCTGGATAAATAAAATCTTAATTTACAATAACTTCTGGCGAACTATACGTTATACCCAGACGTTTCCTGAACGCGATAGCCGCTATGCTTTGCAGATTCTTCGTCCGGGAAATAAGACGTGATTCGAGGCTCGAAGGAAAAGATAAGTCGCAGGAAACAAGAATAACTCAAATGAATGATAGAGGTATGAGAAGGAGCGGTAAGGTAGCTGCTAATTAATGGGGGCATTCATCTGACGCCATTTTGCGACTCACGGACCGCCTTCCTTCCGGGTGCTCGCTGCGTTTCTGTGCCAAGCGTAAACCTTAACGTTGTCCGTGTCTAGCGAGGACCACCGGCTGCCTGCATCGCCAACCGGAACGATTTGTAATCTAGCAAACCGCACCCAAAGATTGAGAGAGCCCAACGGGTCCTATACACCGTTGTATAAATTAGATTTGGTCGCATCCCTTGCCAACACTGGCCGCAAATTTCACCTGCGTACTTGTCAGTCTTAATAAGATTGCTCTCGAATTAAAACGAATCTCTACGTCGCTCCATATCGTTCGTTTAATGATTTTTCCAAATTTGGATTAAGTTTTCCAACTCTGCAGTTTTGTACAATTTTTGCACTACTAGTGTTTCCTATCTTTTTCAAATTAATAATTCTTTTTCAAATTGTTGTGATCCATTCTAGTGTCCTTATTGTCCTAATTGTTGTGATTTTCTAGTGTCCTTACGCTGCTTTTCTTGGAAAATGCTTTTTGGTACTAGAAGTCCTTCTTATTGCATCATAATATTTGTTGTTTAATGTCCTTTTACTTTAAACTATTGTAATATTTTGTTGCTAAAATATCTTCTCCCTTTGGTCATTCTGAAATCACAGTAACGGCATGAAGTAGATATTTTAACGTTGACTCAGTTCCTAAGGAAAATCATGGTACCAATGGATATATTGATTCTGGCAAATATGTTTGTAAAATCTTACGACTTAAATTATAGATATAACACATCTATTTTTGAATTGTATCCATTTTTTAATTCAACATTACATTGTACCGTGTAAGCTACTATATTCAGATAGAACTGGAGAGTAAACATATCATCGAGATGTTTCTTTTCCATCTTCCAATGGCAAGTACTGGACCAATAATGTGTTAATAACTATGTGTTATACTAAATAATGTGTTAAGAGTGGCACTTTGGTATAATGAAAATCCTTGGTACGAACCTGGAACTTGTCATGCATTTGATCTTTGACAGAGAGAAGGTGAGCGAGATATTAAATTTGCTGCGATTATTATGCAACTGGGAAAGAAGTAACCTGCATTAATAACGCAATTTCTCGATAATCTAACAACTTTACTGTATACCGTAGCGGAACCAGCTGGTAATTGATTTCGCTGGTAATTTTATATAAAATAACTAGAATGATCAATCGCAATTTATTTTCAACAAGAAAACTTGCCAAGGAAATGGTAGAAAAATGGTAAATATTACTTACGGAAATAATCGCAGATGGAGCGATATTTTACGGTTCGTTAGATATGAATTTCGCATCAGAAGGAAATTATTTAAGTCCCCGTTATTTAAATAGCGCCGTGGTCGTTTATAGTCTCATTTATAGAGGTGTATTATTCATCGAACGACGTGTTACGGATTCGTTTTCGGTATTGGATATTCAGATCGAGCGAGCGAAATCGAACGATTTGAAATAGAGTAGCGCATACGCTGACAAAACATTTGTTCCTGTCTTCTGTTAACATCAATACAGGCAATTTAATCACGCTGCAGTTACATCTCAGTGTTTTTCATAATTAAGTTTTCTGTATTAATTATTTCCGGATAATGAGTTCCGTAATTAATAAACGTACAGGTAAAATCATTCGTAACGCTTGTTATTTCGAGCTTCAGAATGAAGTTGTAGTAACTTTTTTAATTTCAAATAACTCTTTAAAGTGATAAAAATTTATTATGCATAGAATGAAAGAACGATGTAGAATTAAAATTCAGTATATAGATCGAGGAAAATAAATATAGACATATTGACCGACAAAGTTGAATTTGTTAATCGAAATTATATTTAAAAAAGATTATATACGCTGTTAGCTGTATCTTATTAACTTTCCTACGTTAAACTAAGATAAACAAACAAGTATTCTACGATGTTAAATGTTGAATTAATTGTTAGTTCGTAATAATGCAAAAACGATAAGAACGTAATATTTGTAAGCCGAAAAAAATTGGAATACTCATTTTAGCGTTTATTACCATTCGCCTAATAACGATCCGTATAAATAAAAGCACATATTATTCACTTAAATATTTTACTTGTTTACCGAGTAAAATTCTTTTCCGCCGCTTTTTCTGACCCTTAATATACCTTCAATTATGAAAATTTAATTTCGCCAGATGAATCCACCGGATAATGACCCTTCATTAGCGAGATGAACTCAGCCAAAAGTTTATAACGAAGATTTATCGCAATTTCGTGATCGTCTCGTAATATGTGCTCATTTTCCTTCTACTTAATCTTCATAAAATTCCAACTACTAGCGAATCGATGTCGTATTCAATAAAGTTCCTCGAAAATCATCGCGTGATCGATTGAATTTAGAAAACCAGAAAAATAACCGAGGGAAATAATCGCGCGAACTAGCGAAGTTCTTTATAGCTGCTATAGCTGCGAAAGGAAACGATTAAAATCGTTTATTTTTCAATGAGACAAGCTTAAAAAGCGCTTCATCTGAACTGACATCGGTTTGTCAACGAATAAACACATTTACGTACACGCTGTTTGAGTTTGAACGTCGTTTTCACACTCGTATAATGACCTACGATTAAATTCACGAAACTTCCGTAGCGTTAAGCAAAATGGGAGGTCAACAGGGAACTAAACGCATAAAAAGTTGTTAATTTGCTCTTAGGCACCGGCTATTTTACTCGATTATGCCACTTGAGCTTCTATAAAGTTGTCCCCGCGGTATCGGGCCCACACCTCCTCGCTTGTCGATTACTTTGAACCAAGACACGCGCTTCCACCTCTCCCATGGCATAGCCACCAACTTTATATTGGCTTAATTGCATTTAGACGTGAAACTTTAGCTGCACCTTTTTTCTTCCAACTTTTCTTTTCGCATTGCCGTGGTGCAAACTGTTAACTATCGATACGTGGATTGATCGTTGCGTCAACGTTACTCCATCCATTTTATAGTTGGAGACAAAATCGTTTAAAAAAAAAACTTATGAAGTGTTATTATTATTCGTTAGTAAATAAGTTATTTTTATTTTTTAACTTAAATTAGTAAATAAGTGTTATTATAATTTATAATGGAGTTTATTAAGGTTCTAGATTATTCATTATTTCTTAATTACTGATATCATAAAACATTCAGGGAATATGTTTCATGTTGAACGAGGAAGACAGTAAGATTGATCCTGAGAAATTAATGTTTGGTTATACGCCGCATTTGTTGTACTTTCTCGGGGAATTAATTAATCGTATCACATACTCATATCAAAACCCACAGACTTTACATGTAACTTTTGGGGCAACAATATGAGAAGTTCTTATTACCATGTGACAATATCTAGATATAGTGCAGCATATTGATAAACGAGCTACGTCGAAGAAAAAATATTGTAGTATCGGAGTATTTAGTTATACTTTCGTGTTTTATCTTAATTAGTCAAGAAATATTTTGTAATCATGATATATTCATTTATTATATTTTAAGGTCAAAATAAAATGATAAAATGATTTGAAATGAGTAATAAGTACTATCTCACAATTCTATGCATTTTATATAACAATTATTTTGAAATAGAAATATGAGAATTTAGCTATTTAAGAAAATGATGAAGTTAATATGATATTGACACATTCTGTGGATAGTGTTTATCATACAAATATGTTATAATGGATATATTAGACTATAGCGTAAATAATAAATGGGTATTATATGTAAAATGATTCTGTAAAAATTAAATTCAGGTTAAACCAACAGAACCACCTTTTAACATCAATTGATGCCAACGGCTAATATGTCGAAATGCCGATAGTTGGTTGCTTCGAAGCACCAAATTTTCAAATACAACATTGCTTTAATGCAGTGATTCGAAACATTTGCAATACTTACGATCAACATAAAGAAATTATTAGGATGTGTTTAAAATTGTCGTGCGTATCTTTGAAAGGAATATTGTATAAAACAACTAAAACGTACGTCTCTTTGCGACAAATACATGAGCATAATTGTTTATTAAGTTTTATACTGCAATATAAATCACGATACAATGGATACGCACAATAACTGAAAATATGTATACGCTAATAAAGGAAAATAAATCAATGTAATCGTAGGGAATGTTTCTTTATTAAAAAGATAGTAATAAACATACGCACGATTAAAATCTCTATATCGCTTTGTTTCATCGCGATAATAATTCGAAAATAAACACGCAGATTTGTGGTAAAAGCAGACAACTCATTTTTTTCCCTACAAAATTTATATATAAGTGCGTTATACAGAATCGTTCCACCATTGTAAAACTTTCAAACGTTACGCGCTTTACATTATCAAAGAGAAATATAGAACGCGATTCCAGAAATTTATTCACGCGCGAGTCTAACGCCATTAATGAACATTAATATAATACAGTAACGAAGAGAAAGAAAGGAGGTCGTGAAGTTTATTGGGATTTAAATAACAGAATAAAATGCACAGTGTGTAAATTTTGTTTCTAACGGCAAAAACCGGCTTTGTTTGACCGGCTTTAAACGCTCGCTTCTATTTATCGAGGATTTTTGTCAGTCATTGACGATGAACGAACGACACGCTCCGTGTCACGATTGCAAAACCAAGAATTTATTTACCGTCATCTGTTTATTGTTTACACGTCAATTTATGAAACTCTAAATATTTTAAAGCGACCTATTTACCGTGTACTGTATCAAAATAATAATACTTATTGCAATACCATTATTTTACGTACTGTTGTTGCTCCATTTCATTTATTTATACATCGTTCACAAATTAATTAAAGCAGTAACGCAGTAAATTGTTATTACTTTATTCCTTCTTTTTTAAAAACCGAGAACGAGGGTTTAGTTACAAATTCATATTTGCAAAGAAATCTTCTCTATAATAAATCAACATGAATGACAAAAGATCAGGAGGAGAGTTTCTAATATTTCATCGGTGAAATACAGAGTAACGTGAATTTGCATCGTTACCGCTCTCATTCTTTTTTCATGTTTTTCCACGGAAACCGGTGTAATACAGAAATACACGTTCTACATTCTACGCATACATCACACGTTTTTCATGGATATTTTCATGCATGTATTTAATATTTTGCAAATAATTTTATCGGAAACGACTGACGAACTCTGATGGAATCGCCGGTTTAATGTTTGCTTCGGCCATATTTTCGAGATAAGAATATTACAGTTGGAAAAATACAGAACCTTACGAAATAAAAAGATTGATATAGAGTGTATTTATTTTATTTCGTCACGCCTTCAACCATATTTTTTTATTATGTCGTGAATGTCGACGGATTCAGATGAAACAAAAATCTTCAATCAAGCCGAACTCGCCACGGTGTATCGTAATTCCTCGCTTTCCTCATAATAGAAAATATAACTTCGTCGTACAGAATATTAAATGTCCATGACGAAGATAGCGCAATGGAAAGTGGTGGGGCACGATGCAGATCGCAGTTGAAATTACTATTCCAATTGCATCTTTCCACTGGTAACGCCCCAGCTAGGAAGAACAGGAAGAAGGGTTAAGGCAGCTGGAAAGCTTAATTTGTTGGAGATAGTAAAATCCGTGGGTTTAATACATATTTATAAAGCGCATTAATGTAACCTAAAGAATATTCATGAAAATCTTTCCGAGCGCTCTCCTGGCGTCTCGCGTTTCCACATCCGCTTCCTATTTTCTAGAAAACAGAAGTAATACGCCAAGAACTAAAGCCAGATGTTAGAACGCGTACCGATGCAACTTATAATCTTCCTTATTCCGTGTTGTGATTTTCTTTAACGGTATGGTAGAATGCCGCGGCGATATCTCCACCTTTGTTCCACTGCAAGCTTCTAGATGACGAAAAGATAACGAACGAGATGAAATGTTGCATGGAAGAAAATCGGGCTGTATTTAAAGAGAGAATGCAGAATTCTAAGATGCTTAATGTTTGTTTATTTTGTGACATTTAGAGAATTCTACAGTTCGTAATAGTATGCTAGTGATTAATGCAATTAAGATTTAATAGCTTCTTCAAAAGATCGTCGTTATTTGCTATTTATAAAGTCGGATTTATTTTGCTTTCTGTCTCCTGCACAGATACTAAGGCATACGAAGGAAATTATAATTATTGTGTTAATGTTTATCTTTACATTAATCAGTTATATAGTAATGATATATGTTGCACGTGACTTTTGTGGCGGGAGCATCGCAAAACTTCTCAGATAAATAAGAACATCTCGGTGAATCCTTGAAAGTGATCGAGCGATATTGCGAGGGAATTTTATAAAGAAATAAAAGAATTTCTTATCAGTCCTTTCACAAGTATTACATAATATCCTGGCATGATAATAAGAAGAATATGTATAAGAGGTTGGACAAATATTTCCTTCATATTCCTGTCTCTTGACATGTCTCTCTGCTTTATATGCATATGTAACCGCCACATTATATATACTACGTATGACAATAATAGCATTAAAAGTAACTTTAGTACCTCTTGACAGTTATGTAATACAATTTCAAGACAGTTAAATATATTTTATATCTTACTTAGTTCAGTTATGTATTTAATATCGCTAAAATCAAGACTTCTCTAAATACTGTCGTTATCTTTTCAGCTTCAAATTTATTTACCATTACAGACTCTCTGTGAGAAAAAAGAAGAATAAACTTTATTCCAATACGGTTAAAAGATAAAGGATAATGATGAGATTAGTAAATTCAATCAATAATATAATGTCATTATGATCTTACTGGGCACATAGCTGCTACCTGAGGGAATCTGCATCGTCTACTGTAGAAGGTACCACACTTGGATGGATCCTTCAAAAGATCAAAACCAACAACTAAAGTAAAAAGTTAGAATATCGCTTCACATAAAATTATAAGCAGAAATGGTAAATAAATGAAAGTATCTTCACCGCCTCAGCGAGTGTTATAAAACAACGTGGTATCGAAATGACGGAGAAAAATAAAAGAAATATTTTAATCGTTTGATACATGTTCTCTTGTGTACAATTCTTGGTGTATTCAATATTGACGTGCCCACGCTTCTACTTTTTATACACAATCATCATTCAATGTCGCAGAACATATAGACAAATGTAAAAACCATTACACATGTTTTATGCGGCTATGTCAACATTAAAAACAATTTCTCGTGACTGGTGCGTCACGATTTATTGTTTTACAATTTATTATTCCACGAAGTAATAAACTTCGAATACAGCATTACGAAACATATTTATCATTTATCAAATGCTGATCAATAGCAACAGAAAGATGAAACAACAAATATTTCTGTTACTATCAGAGACAATGGAAGAGATTGACAACTTTTGACTATGCAATGCTGCATTTTAATATTGTTACTGTTAAAAACTTTTCTTTAATTCACTAGTCATATACAAAATATGAAGTAAAATAGTTATAATATTTGTTGCTTATCTAGACAGCTGTTTCTGCTTATCTTTACTTCAGCTATTATTTTAAAGTGACAAACAGACTTAATAACTGTTCCATGTTTCTCCATGTCGAATTTTTGCGTGCGATGTGAATACTGCGCTCATTATATACTTCAACACTATTATTTATAATAAGTTATTACAATAGATTAAATCTATCGTTATGAATTTGTCACGAATAGATAGTATATCCACATAATTTATTTCTCTAGCAAGGCATATATAAAAATGCATCGATATAAAACACAAAGTAATTCTTCTAAAGAGTTAAACAAATAGGAAAGCTTGGAAAAACTCAGTATTCCGGAATAGTGTGACAATAATATTAATCCGTGGACATCGTATTATTTAAATCTTTCTATTTATGAGAAGATGTATGAATACTTAAGTCCTTCAGACATCTTCAATGACAAAACGAGTTTTCCATGTTGTTCAGGTTGTAAATGTGTCAATTTCTAAGCTATTAAACATTGAGCACAATATTAAAAACAATAGGAAAGACAATGATGTACTGCAGAACAAATGCTTTATTTTTTAATAATACTATTCACACAAGAAGTGTCAATAATGGACGACAAAAGTTCCATCACAGTGTTAATCTGCCATCTAATAATATATGATATAATAGTATAATATGTAATATCATGTACATATATTTATTTTTATTCCTCTACCGCGGAAATTTTGTAGAGAAAAATATGTATTATCTATTAACGAAATATAGTATTGATACACATGTTTAAATATTTACAATGTAGCCTTTTGATTGTCGAAGGGAAGTAACACAGCTCAAAATCATACGTTGAAAATACTAAAAAAATGACAATACTGCAATATAATATTGTAGGAGTATGATATGACGTGTTCAGAATGATATTAAAAATCATGAGAAGGTAATATCATATACAATTCATTATTGGTCAATTTTTACTTGCACACGAAGGGTACAGAATTAGCATGAGCGCGTCATAATTCAGTAGTATATGATATGAATCTCTGGCACATATTTCCTATCCACACGTGGAATAAGCCATTGGAGAAAAATGTTACTGATTAATAGAAAATATAAATGCATACATATATCAATATACATACATATAATATAACACAAAAGTCCAAAATACTTTAAATTGTTAGAAATACTACCACAGTTCCTTTATCAAAATTTTGATATATATTTATATTAATATAAGAGTTCCCTTAGTATGCAATATTACTTAATTGTCCTTATGTCATCGAAGACATAACTAATTAGCCTGTTAAGACGACAAGCAAAAAGAAAAAAGTCATTAGTGATGTATTCATTTTGAAGCGTATTCAGCTCTTGATGCAAGACGATGCAATATCGATATTTTGCTTCGTATTTATACTATAGAATTGAATTGTTCTTCGTTGTGAAAATATTTACGAACACTTATATTTAATAATAAATTTTTATAAGCGTATAAATGATTGTGTAGATACATGAGATCACGAAGTAATAAAATTTGAGTATACAGTGACGTAAATAGATAAGTGAAAACAATAGTCTTTATTAAAAAGCGGATACTCCAAAATCACACATGAATATTTCTTAAAGAAGATAAGAACTCTTTTATTACAATTGTTGTCACAAATCTATACCTAACGATTCACCACCTTGTGTATAAATGTAGGCATATGCAGTCTCATTTACATATGAAAATTACAAAGGCGAATACTACCTTAATCTATCAAGACCATATAAAACTATTCTTAAATTCTTAATCTTTACCATAAAATCTAATCTTTTTACAATCAGAACAGATAACCTTGTTGATGTGATGTTAAATTGTCGAAGAATAAAATAAAGAAATGGAGACAAGAATTCGAAATTTTTAACGGTAAAATTTTAAAAATTATAGTGGCCGATGAAGATATGATTAAGTAATTGTAACTAATTTTTAGGTACGATTGGATTTCCAATTCGTTTTGATAATTTACCACTTAAGTACTTAAACTATTTTCTGTTTCATTAAGCGAAAAGAAGGTGCCTGAACTTACATTGCTAGATACCGTAAAAGAAATGCCAGTATAGCAATTCGTAAACTGTGACAAATATTATCTGCTTTGCTTTTATTTTCTTTCACTTTGATCTCAAAACGTAAACGTGTTTCAGAAAACAAAGGATTTACTAAAGGAAGATTAATATCGTCGCGTATAAATACGCATCGCGTTGTGTACCGAAAGCGATTTTGAATAACATAAAAGTGATCGGGAATATTTGAGAGTTAATTTTCCTTTTGTTCATTCTTCGTCATCACTGTTCCTGCATAAAGGGCAATGAAACACGAACGGATCAAATAATCAATTTTCTGAACAAAGATAAATTTAAATTAATTGCCTTCTTAGTCAAACATTGTACTAATTTAAAATGAGCAAGGTGTTACCGTAAAGCTTATTTATATATAAATCCAGAGGTATCCAACTGGCGAATCCTGGTATTTCCGTTCCATTATCCTCCCATAATGATAATTAATCGCACAGAACAATAAAACGTAAAGATCAAAAGACAATAACAACAATGCAATGCCGAACGTTCCACTTGACTTCATTCTATCTGTTAATTTAGCGATATGAAATTGTTTCCTGAAAAACGATATTCGTACTCGGATTGCATGATTGACTGGAAAACATACCTGCCAGATAACATTTCGTTAAACTCGGTCGATAATCATATTGTACCCTTTGGAACACGTGTTTGCGTAGTTGCGAATACGCGACCATATCGTAAAGTACATAAACGAAAAGGAATGCTGTTTCCTCGTTGAAGTAGCAAGAGTCACGTGGAAGTACCGCGCACGGGATCATTTCGCGGATATACGACTTTTGCAACACCCTCGACCGGGGTGGAGGGAGTTCGGCTTGTTGGGAAAGTTTCACGACTTAAGCCCTATGCTTCGTCTTTCTTCTCGTTCAGGGAACAAGCCGGAGACGGCGTATCTAAGGAAATCCTTAGCCAGGTATCACAAAGTTATCACAAGACAATGGAGGGCAGATCAGGTAACTTAGTGAGCAGCGCAAAATCGAACTCGAGGGCCGCTTCTGCTAGCGCAGATAAAGTTACCCCCTTAGTCGTTCTTTTTCCTTTCCTTCTCTTCATTTCCCTCTTACACCATTCCTCTCTTTATCCTGTCGCTCTCTCGCGTTGAAAAGCAGTTTCTTTCTTTATTTTTCCCCTTCCCATTCTTACTTCATGTCCTCCCCTCCTTTTTCCCTTCCTCCTTCGCCATGTTGTATCTTACAACTTTCCTATTTCCTTTGGCGTTTTCACCCGAACGAATAAGAGAATACGCGTTTCAAAGAAAATCTTGGTTTCTACAGTGATTCTGATGAAATGTGCTGAGGTCTGATATTTTTTCTTCAACGAAGACTCCTCTTCGACAGGGGAATTGTATATTATGGGAAAATGAAAAGTTTGAGAAGTTAGATTCGAAAAGAGAATCGTTCGGACTCGATAGACGAAAGTTTCAATGTATTTTAAACTGCTACTGATTTTTTTTATCTGGTCAAGGAGATCATTAAACAAATTCAGCGGAATCCATTGCTATATATGGCATTTTCTTATTGTAGGCTCAGGCAATTGAATATTTGAACGAATTTAGTATGCTTTAAGTATGCTTTAAGTATGCTTTATTTTCTAATACTGCCCAATCACATAAGAAAAATTAATAATAATGGTGTGCCATATCGTCATATATATTTATCCTAGTGCTTGTTGGAATTTAGTATACTTTAAGTATGCTCTATTTTCTAATACTGCCCAATCACGCGAGAAAAATTAATAACAGTGATGTGCCATATCGTCATACATATTTATCCTTGTGCTTGTTGTATCAGACAGATTTTCTAAAAGAAAATATTCTCGATTAACAAATTGTATTATCGATTAACATGGTCGAATATTTCTAACGTACTATACATATCAGGCCTAGAGTACCAGGAGCTGGGCGCCCATTTTTACAGATGCACTAAAAAATTGATATATAATATATATATACAATTACTCTAAGCCTTAATTAATATTTTATCGGTAATATAACATCTTCTACTTACCATAGCGTCAGCCAGCTTAATGAAGTAGTCTGACATGAGAACAACGGCGAAAAGGAAGACAAAAAGTCTCACCGATTGATTCATATTGCTACCTGATTGATTCTCATAGCAATATTATGCTTTTTATATATACCGCAATGTTGAAGCGTTTTCACATATAAATAGATTTATGAACCGTTGCGTGAAGCAATAAAACGAACCTTGCGTGATAATCGTTGGAAATATGTAATATAAACTTTGTGTTAGAAACATATAAATTTGTGAAGTAGTAAATTTTGCTTATAAAATCAGGAATAACAACAAAAGTGATAATAATTATTATCCAGGCATGCCGATATCAGTCCATCAATTTTATTTACGAATGCCTAACATTTGTGAGCAAGAGTTTGATCACGCGCGCAGAATCAAATTTTTCTTTTGTTCGCCTCGCAAGTTCTAGTTACAACGTTGAAATTTTCCATAGTAATAAGGAACAGCCGAAAAATATGTACCGCGATCCTCGGATCTGGACCGCCATGAAATCTTCCAGATTTACATAAGGGCCTCATTTGCATGAACTTATTAAATTTTTACCATGAGTAGTAAAACATCGTACGTAGATACGAGTAAAACTACCAGCAGGTGGACTTAATGTGTTTTAATACAGGCTCCTTTTTTACGAGCGAACTCCCAAGCAGCAGAAAGCGTAAAATTTCTCGCGTCTGTTATATTCCAGCCTTAAATTTGCGTAATGACAACTTCCACTACCCCACCGCCGTTTCTCTCTTCAAACCTATTTCTTTTTCCCTACTTCCCACTCTTCTTTTCTTTCCTTTCTTTCTCGTTTCCCAAGTTTTCGTCCACACGTTAGTATACGGTCCATCCAGTGTCGTTCGTTATGTTCCGAGACTTCTAGCTTAAATGCGCATTCACAATGAATTCGACGCAATTCCGATTCGCCACGTCTCGAGCCCATGCAAATACTCGTTCTTAAACGAGGTGGCAGGAAAGCATTGCATCAAGGATCAACTCCTTTGTCCGCCAGTCGGCTTTATAGTCTCTGTAAGAACAATAAAATCGAATGGCATGGGGTTCGTCGTGCGAATTTAAAAGGGTAAATTGAACGCTGGTTAAGCGAAATTTGCATTAAACTGGGGGACGATCTCGTTGACGAAATGCTCGACGATGAAAAAAATTATTACTCTCGGTCCCTTTGATAGTCCAGTGAAACATCTTTACGAGTGTTAAATCATAATTAAACTTCTGCTAAAGTTCTGTTTATTCCCATAAAATTATACAAATTGCAAAAAAGTATAAGGGTAAATTGTTTTATTCGGTATTATTGATATTTATTTAATATGCAGAAAATTAATGCTATTTGAGTATTATTGTACTTTTGACGAGCAAACGGGTTTCAGCTCATGCGTGCTGGCCGTTTACTTGCTGTCATAACGGCCAAAATAACGCAATTTATGGTTACGACTGCAATTTTATGGACATAACTGCGAAGTTATAATTACGCGTTTCTTGCGCTGCTGCTCTCGCCAAAGATCCACTTTACGTACTGTGAACTTTCGACCGTGCGCCACTGTATTGCTTACCCGCGGCAACGTCGTAAGAGGCCGCGATAATTTCCGCCGGAACAATGAAATCGCGCTTCAGAGATACAACACCAATAAACCAACTTCCTTGATAATTTAAATGCTATAACTATCAACGTCAGATCTTTATGGTAACTTCGTGCATTGAAACTTCCGAAACGATAACACGCAACTTTCCGAATTACGCTCGTGATTCTTTGGGAATGAATCTGACTTTGAAATTTCATTGAAATTTAATCTATTATTATTGATTTATTTTAACAAATCAATATCGATAGAATATCATTAGCATGAAGTAGGAGAACCAAAATTCCTTGTTGACCAGAAAATTATTTATGCAAATATTATTCCGTCGCGAAGAAACAAGATCCGAAGGTTACCATGCATAAACTACCCTCTCTTGAACATGCATTACCTAGCCGGCGTGTGTATATTAGGCAACGATTTATGGATTAGGAACTTCGGTCGAACGGAGTTGTCGAGACGCGTTTCCAAACTACGTAATTAAGCAGTAGCTAAGGAGACGCCGAACTTGAACGCAATTATATCCTGATTTTGTTGCTCTCAAGTTTCAACTGCGTAATAATCGATCGTAGAAAATTAATCGTTACAACAGATCAAATGAAATAAAACAAAACAAATGAAAATATATAAAGAATAAATATTTAATTATTCAAATATCGGTTTTCTATTTTATACATACATATATACCTACATGTTTATTATCTAAACTCTGAAGTTAAAAGGTCAATATAATGTTTCGCTTGCGGAGTTTTCAGATTTTCTCGAGGGTCGTCTATATCCGACGCTATAAATTCAGATCACCGAAATGGCAGTTCAAAGAGTTCAGAGTATCTGACCCCACGACTACTAAGGTTGTCAATACGAAGCTCCTAAGTCCGAAGGTATCGGTATCATGTAGTCTGGGACCAATTTCCTCTTGATCAAGTCCCACGAGTTCAGTTACGACTCTATCCTCCATGAATTCCGAAGTCACCTGTATCTAGTTTCGCGAGTAAGAGGTCGTCTCTCGTCGGATAGGTCTCCGTTGCACAACGGAAACCTAAACCCTTCGGCAATTACAAGTTCAAGGCAATCTAGGAGTATCTGTCTATCCTGTGAATCGCGGGGACGTCTATCATTGCGATCGATGAGGTGGCGTACAATCCTCTCGAACTCGATCCTCGAATTCGAATTTACCATGATAAAATGAATCTCTGCGACTGATTAAACGGTCTCGGTAGAAGATCGAACAATCCAACAAAGAATACGCGGAGGTTACAAGGGATCGATCTTCAAAGAAACTGGTCACACGGAAGTTCGACAGTAGAAGTTGAGCTGCGTGGTAGCTGGTGCGCGTTCAACGAAGGACAATGTATCCCATGCAATTTACCGTCTCTCCAAACTTGAGGAAACTTGCGCCCGTAAGGAATAACCTGGCCCGCCCTGTCGGTGGCCCCTACGAGTTTCCAACTAGTTAACATTACAGTGCCGCGTATATAATATTCCATCTCCGCTCCGTTTCGACTTAAGCGGAGGGCAAAGCCCTCTCGCCTCCTTTCTCGTCCCCTTCTTCATCATCCGAAACCCGATGTCAAGGAGAGAGCGCGTTCTATGGATCGTCAAGAAAATACGCGACCGAGGGTGCAATAAAACGCGCGAACGCCTCCGGATGGCATAGAAACGGTGCGGTCGCCCTAAAGAGGAAACCAATAAGAGCCCGAACTCTTCATTAAAACTCGACAAAGCTAGGTGGAGTGCGACGTCAGAGCGAGAGGCGACGACTAAAAAGTCGTGGATGGCGAACAGGCTTAGAGGAGGGAGAGAAGTAACCCTTGAGCACCTCTCCCGACCGCCCACTTTTTTCCAACCTTTCGCCCTTTCTCTTTTCCTTCCTCTGTTTTTCTCCATCTCCCTCTTCCTGTTCTCCCCTTTCTATCGTTGATATAAACCTAGAAGCGGGATATTAAAAGTTATTCCGGCACCGAATAAAATATCCAAACTTTTCGCGACGAACTTTTCACCAGCGATGGTCTTCCATTATCCCGACTGGCGCGTTCACGAGAGAACGCGCTCGATTCGGTGGAACGACTGCTGGCGCTGCTGCCGGTGTTCGTCGAAAAGAGGGGAGAGGGGACGCTGTGCCGGCTGCTCCGTCTTTCAAGAAAGAGAAGACTTCTTCATAAGCCTTAAATGAATCTTCCGCGGCCGGGCTTTGGTCGCCTTCGCTTACTTTATGCCGTCGTATATTCTTCCGGCCGGTCTTATCGCACGACATACCCTAGGATTACTCCGTGAGAGAATTTGCCGGAACTTTGCTTATGGCTGTACGTGTTTGAATGCTCCGAAGATACGTAGAATTCTTAACACCGTCGCCTGGTACCATCCATTCCGTTTCAACGCACGTAACGCACCGTTCCCGTAACAAGGTGGCAATTAAAACGATAACACTCGGCACAGAGAATTTTCCTTAGATTCTTTTGTGAACTGATGTCTAGCGATGCTACGAGTATAGATAAGTCGTCCAAAATGGAGATACTAGTGATTAAAACATTACGATTTCTACGTGACTTTCGGATCTAATGAATTTATAAAATTTTCTAATTCTTTGTCAGCGTAACACTTTCATTCTTTTGGAAATACAAGTTCATGCGAACCTTCTGACACATTCACTCAAAAATTGATAGAGTATTTTGATGGATATAAAAATCCCGGCGTTTGACCCATCGCTTCGGCGAGAAATGATAGATTTATTAACCGACGATGACAATGTCTTCTTTACAAGTTTTATCGATAGCATAGTATAATAGAAGCGGAAGCAGCAAAGATTTATAACGAAGAAGCGTCTCAAGTGCCTAGGTCGAGAGCCAGTTAAGATTTTAAAGTAAACGTATTGTCACGGTTCAGAAGTCGAAGCATCGATCGTCGAAAATTACTTTGAAAAGCATCTGTTTTCGTGATCCGATAAAAATGACGAAATAAGAGCAAGTATCGAGTACCAGAATTATGCTCGAGAAAGTCACCGGTCTAGTTTGAGAAGAAGACTTAGGTCGATCTGAAGTGAATCGAAAATGACGTCGAAGAAAGGATATTGAAACGGTGTTGACTGAAGATGAAGCACCATCTTCTGGGGAATTTGAACCAGTCCGAGGATCTGCAGAACTCCGTAACAAAGACAGTCTAGAGGCGTCAAGTAACAAACACTCGGTTGCCAAGAAAAGAAAATAAGAAGAACCCGAACGTTTCACGGAACTTTGTATCCGTGCACACCGAGTATCCTCGTACTTGCTTCTTGCACGAACGTTTTCCTCATCCCGTATATAGAATTGTCACTATGTAGGCGAACGAAAAATTGTGCAGCTAACATTGTTAGCCTGTCGAGAGTGATCCACGATGAAAAATGCACACTTGATGTTACTGTTGAGAATTGTGGATCTTGATAACCGAAATAATGTTATAGGAATACTAAATTTACACTTGGAATTAATATTAGGATAGTTATATATTTATTTTATGGACGATTTCTAAGATATTCATTGATACACACTATACCCGACTTGCCTTGATACCCGACTGTTAACCGACTGAACAGTTTACATTCATCTGTTTTTGAGACGCCTCGCACACACATACTTCCACACACTGACACCCACATACAAGTATCTCTTTTTTTTTATTAACGTGGAGGAAATCTGCACGGACACCAGGCCGCTTCTGGGGAAAAGCGGCGATGACCGTCCCGGCTGCGATCGAGAGGGGCCCGGGAACCGGTGTGAACGACACACCGGGCCCCTCCCCGCGCACAATACGACCCCTAATGGAGTGATGTGTGGCCACGTCACACCGCGCCTCGTCGCCGGAGCCGCCGTACCAGGCAGTCCGGTACATACAAGTATCTCTACTACGCATTTAACCCAGTCCAGCACACAAAATTATACATATCTTAATAGTTGCATCGATATCCAGGAATTGGGTTAAAGGGGAAAAGAGACAGGGAGGATATTTTATTCGTTGCTAGTTGACGTAACGTGTTTCGGTTAATCGGACCGATACTTTTCATTAAAATTTCATTTCAACCTTAATTAGATCAAATGTAACTGTATTCTAAAATCGCGCCTTCGAACAAAGTCGTATAATATTTCGATATTTCCCGACCGCGTTTCCATGTTATCGTCTGTACATTACGCTGCATGTTACTTACGTGATATATCAAAGGGTCCACCGTTCTAAATACAGAATTCAAATGTAAACCAGCGATATTAAAATATTGCGTTACCGTGCGTGCACTGGTGCACGTGTATATCCGTGTACGTGTGCATGGTGCAGTGCGTGTATCTACTCTATAAACATTAGTAACGCGGCGTGCATCGCTCAAAATACAGTGCAAAGTCAAATAGAAATCCTGCCTCCGTTCGACTACCGGTTGGAAGTTACAAACCTGCGCATACAAACATTAATTTAAACGACATACTAAGGAAAAGCTAATAGCCAGCTCCCTCTGTCTACGATTATTAACAGTCTGCGCTTTCGGGTAAAACATCGTTTTGGTGTTTAACCTCGATGTTTCTCGCTGTTTATTGGCATTGTATAACTAATACCTTAACAAGCTTTATAACGTTAATGTCTTTATTGTTCGTAATAACGTAACGACATTGTTTATGCTTCTCAAAGTTTACAAAGACAACTTGAAAGTATTGTAGGTATGTCTGGAAGGAGATCCTCGTCGGCACGATATAGTTTCGACTGCTTTCTTCGAGTAACTTTAGAATGTTGTTCACAGACGCGAACAAGAGTACTAGAAACTTAAGTTTGACCGGTGTCAGACGGTGATAATTGAACGGTTGACTTTGCAGAAAGTTTTGGTCGTCGAGCGTTTGGCTACGCCGCTAGTTTCACTGCTATTGATCAATGCCGAAATATTAATCATATCGGTGCGATAGGAAACTCGCAAATAAGAGGCTCGCGGCGTTGCAGGGATGGCCATGTTTGCACGACAAACGTTGTCCTTGCAACGACACATTAATGTTCGAAATTGCTGTTTTGACAGGTACTTTGCGCTTCCAGGGAAATATCGAATATTCATAGTATCGATCGGCCGAGCGTATTCCCTTCGCTGTTGCCCACGCCATAGTCTTCCTAAATTGTACCTCCCGATCGCGACCGTCTGAACGTTGAAATTCCTTTTCTCTTTCGTTCCCTCTCCATGACTTTTCCTACGCTCTCCCGTCGTCGACCTCGCCTCTCGCCTCTTCCTTCCCTTTTCACGACTCTCTGTTCCACTCTTTTTTTCATCGTTCCCGCTTCCAGTCCTTTCCCTCTGCCTGGTAAATCCATAGGGACTCCGTGGGATTTGAGCTTTACGGATTTGCGGCGTGCCATGTCGAAGTAGAATACGTCTCGTGAGGTACGCCATAGTAGTCGAACTCCGCGTCGGATCAGACGGATCCGTTACTTCGCCCTTTTCTCTGCAATCTTCGCGCCGCTTTCACAAGGAACCGTTTCGAATTCCCTTTGATCAAGGCAACATTTGTCTCGCTATCGCATAGATTCCCAGACCGTTTCTGTCGTTTCGCTCTTCTCAATTCCTTTCTTTTCTCCATTTTCTTTCTTTTTCGTTTGTCCCTTCGTTCGTCCCACTGGTATGCAGCAAGTGTTTTTATCTGCAATGAGAAAACATTTCGATCGTCGACAAACAATAACTTTGAAACGGTTTTTAATTTCTTCCACAGGTTTCGACGTTTTCGTTCGGTGCCCAGTACCGTACGTTTTATTATTTCTCCATGAGAGAAACTTTCTTGCCAGTCTATAACGGACAAACGATTAATTACACCGTCCGAGCGACGAAAAGTTAAACTTACCGAGATTAATCATCGCCTCCGTGGAATTATTTCTCGGATAAATTGTTTCGATATATTTGCCCATGCGTGTAGTCAACTTTTTCCATCGCATTCGAGACTTCGTCGAATGTTTTGTTTATTATTATCGTCGCGATTGTTATCAGTAGAGACGGTAATGTTTAAGAGCGTAATTTTCACCTAATGAAATCGTAACCGCTTGAAAATTCTGTTTGAAGTTGCTCGGTGCAATTTATTGCACGGGACTACCGTAAGCATAGTCGTTGAAAATAATTATACATATACAAATCGGACTGACGGCACATTTCGGGAAAATCGTTGGGTAATGCCACTGGCACGTCGACTGAAATTTCCGAAATGTATTTTCCGCCACGTGAATTTATCCGAAATGTAATGCAGCCGTATAAAGAATTCGCGATGTTTTCCCCTCTTTTTTATCAGCCTGACAGCTTGTAGTTTATTTCGTTTTGATCGAAATTCCACACGATGTTTCGGACGCAGCGTTGCCGGAATTCAATCGAAAATCGCTACAAAAAATATAGATGTAATTTTTTTGATTTTCGATAACCATTGAACATTTTTCGTACTTATTCACCCCCCTGGTTTCTTTCCAATTTCTATTTCCCTTCGTTATTAGAACCGATGAGCATAATCTCGGAATGCATTGCACAATTGTGCGCAGCGCGATTCGAATCAACCATAGTACGTAAATCCCACGGAATAAAATTGCGCACGAACGGAATTTCCCAGGAATTTTTAACTAATACCGACGATTAAAATTATTACAGTTGCATATTGACGGTAATGTTAATTAATTCAAAATTAATTATCTTATATATCCCGGTTCATTTCATTTCCAAATACCATGTATTTACTGCTAATATTTTCATTTAATTTATATCGATCGATTTTAAAGGATTTCTATATTCCATTGAATCAACAGTAGTGACTTATTTAAAGTTTTATAAATTTTATCTTATATAAAAAATATCTGCGAGAACTATACAAATCTATTATGGTTATTTGGTTCAATAAGCGTAGTTCATTTTCACACTCGCAACATTTCCCTGACACTATTGTGATTGATTCGAAAATTTCAATAATTCTCTTTCAATGCTTTCCATCAGCATTTCTGTCTCCATCATTTCAAAATTTTACCAAATAATTGGACCAGATTTCTAGACCACAATTATGAATCATTAAATAAATTCAGAACGCTCAAATTCGCCGATATTCGAAGGTGAAAATATTACCACTTTATCCAAAGTTCGTGCATCGTGACACGTGGCGCATTTCAATCAGTTCGAGATAAATGTTCTAGACTGGGTCGTTGGAATCGGATGAGTATCGACGTCCATCGTCCATGTTTATCGGTCTCACGCGGACCGCATCGATCTGGATTGGAAATACGTCCGAGCAATCAAAGATTTGCTTTTTTTTACTTGACGAATCGGCTTGTAACCACTTTAATGAAATTTTTTAATTAATTCTAAAGGAGGAAAAGAGAATAGATGTTGTCGAACAAGTACTCGACCCTCCTTTTTCTTTCTTTCTATTTCTCTATCTTTTTTTTTTGTTTTTGTGAGTCGAATGCACACTAAATACAATTAGTCACATTTTTGTCCATGTTGTCAATCTATGTCGTGCGATCAATTCGATGTCTTCTAACTTCATCAACATTAAACAATTTTAAAGAAACTCTAAATGGAGTCATTGCTCTGCCATCACCGAATGGAATTCCTATTAATTCGATAAAAGCCGGAAAATTTTAATTATTTCGTTTGCCATCGCGCTGCGGTTAAAATAATGTATGTATGATAATCCCGAATTATAGAAATAATTAGAGAATTGTACTTCTACTACGAGACATTATATCGGTATCATAAAGGAAATTATGTTTTAATTAACTGTGCCACATTTATAAATGTATATAATCTCCTATTGTAATGGAATAATATTAGGAACTCTCTATATTTATCGTAATAATATTAAGGGAAATTGCATCACATGGATATGATTAAAAAGAGAGAATCAATAGTGATCCCGTAGCGTTCATCTCTCTCAGATGACGCTGCAGTAATTACCGGAAATGGACAAGACTTTTCTAAGTTGGAGCTCGCACATGGTCCTCCGTGCACGCGTTTCCCTTTAATTAAACGCAGGAACGTTTCGCGGTGGATAATTAAATTGTCTCAGTACGCTGGCCGATCGGTCACAAAGACACGATCTCTGGCATGAATAATGCAAAACGTTGTGCGGGGAACGGTTTTAATGGAGCAGCTTTTAATTCGCTTTTTAATAAGAAGGGACTTTCGCAGCCTTTGCGACCGGGAAATCACGTGCGCGCCCGTTAATGCACCGGTCATTAATGCTACCGGCGTTGTCTTATCCTCTGATCTTGCATACTCCGAGGACATAATTTATATCCGAGTGCCGGGGACGCGTTTAATGACGTGTAATCGAGTTTCGTGGCGGACGCGGCCGATTTTGTTGATTTCTTCTTCGCTTTGATCTCTCGAGGTCGCGTTCTAAGCCACGCTGACGCGCCATGAAAATTTCATCGCGCCTTGAAGTTCTCATAGGTAACGCGAATGATAATATTAAATGTATGAGAAGAGATGATAAGATAAGATTCTCGAGATTTTTTAGTGTTGGCGCTAGCTCATGGGTGACAACTGTGCGTCTATTAACGTCGAACCTCGATGGTATTACAGGTCACAGAAGACGCAATTTTTTTCAATGAAACGTTGAACGTGCCGAGTAACGTGAAACCGGTGCGCCTTAATGGAATGACCCTTTAATGTGTATTCTCATAAATACCAAGTATCGAGATGCGTGAAGCATAGAACACCGCATATGCGACCATTAAAGCGTCGGTCGTTAACGCTGCGAACGTCGCCTTATCGTCGATCTCGTGTTCTCGATGATTATAATTTTGCCGAGCTTGCATTTATTCTAAATTCTGCGCGAAACGGATCAGCATTCTGCGAGTCTCGAGTAGAGAGCAGAAAAAAAGAAAGAAATGAACTCTCCCCTGCTTTTTAAACTCGAAAATTATAATATCTTAGAAATTGCATGAGACCGAGCAATTATATCCTAGAATCTGCAGGTACGTAAATTCCCCTAAAAAATTGCATTCGATTTTTTATTCAAACGCTAAAAATTGGAAAATAACACGGAGACATCACACAACCGACACGTGGAGATACTCCAACATCGTCGTTGGCTCTGACGTTCGCGACAACAAGAGCAGCGCGCAAAATTTCAACTTAATCGGAGGCTAACGTGAGAGACGTCTCGTAATTTTTTCAATCCTCACGGTGACTTTCTTTATCCGGTAACGTCGGAATGTTGCATGGGGGCTACACGTCTCTCAAGTCTGTCGGGGAATCGCTGCATATTTTAACGAGATGTCTTCCACGTGAAACGCCATACGACTCGCGTACTTAATTATTTATTAGTCAGGAGTACTTTTACCTTTGAAGTTGCGCCGCGAGCTGAATGCAGCCATGTATGCCAGATGTTCGGAGACTTCCCTGAGTCTTATATTTTGCGGCCGTGTAGGAAGTGCATGAAAATGTACAATAAACATGAGTTTATGTACCAGCGCGACTCTTTCCAGCACATAATAGGTTCTTATGATTACTTATATATTAGAGGCTGAACATATCGTTGTGAAGGTAGATTGAGTTACAAGCAGGTAACTCATGCTCCTAGGGGAATCTTGAAATCGCTGGAAAAATGAAATAATATTCTTTGCCGACTGACAGACAGATATATGTATATAGTATTTAGAATCATCCGATTTCCCACTTCCACGACAGACTGTCTACCTTGTCAGCGCTTATAATCGTGGAACATGACGGTGAGTATTTAGTACGTTTCGTTTAAAATAATTTCGTTGAAATTTGTTGATTTGCGTGAAACAATGTTTGATTGTGAACTGTTCGATAAAGTATTAAATCTGAATGCAACAATGTTTCGCTCGGCACCAATATTTTCGATTTCATAATGCGTTTAGTCGTTTCGAGTTGCCTGTTTTTCAAAGCTGTCATTCGGGATAGCTTCCGATTCAATTATAGATATGCGAGAAAAAACAAAGGAGCAAAGAGGGCAACGAACGTGTCTTCCGTATAAAACGTCTGGCGACTGCCCAATTTTCAGTCACTAAGTTCCAACAGCGCGTCGGCAATCCGATTGAGACCAATCAGAGGTCAGAATTCTCCTTCCTCTTTCTCCCCCCAATTTTTTCTCTTTCTCTATCTCTCTTTTTTTATCCTCGGCTGAAGGGTAAATCCACTGAAATTGCGTCGTCGAATAACGCGAAATATAATGCCGGATAATAGACGACGGGGTGTCTCGCTGAGGTCGGATAAAACGTGATCTCTCGCCGGGACATTTTGATTTTACACCCAGGCAGATTTATCTTGCAAAGGTCGGGCGTGTATTCGCGAGCCACGGATCTCGCGAAATCATCGTTCGAATCAATATTTCGCTTCGTGTCGCTTTTATTTCAGCCGAAGCTGTGTCGCTGAATTCAATATCTCTGATCAAGCAGCTGTTTGTAATTGAAAAATGATCGGCGGCTCCCTCTTTTATCCCGTCGTGAAACGGACGTGTAAATCTGATTTTTCACTGTTCGCGAAATCACTATACCACAATGGATCACGCCAATGAATAAACATCGATCGACCGTAATAATCGGTTCGCGCACCACTTCTCGAATCATCGATGTTCTCGCGAGTAGCTTATCTCCAATTTATGAGATGCTCGTTGATGATTTCGATGCCCAAGTGACCGTGAAAAACTTGATCGCGCATTCAGCAGAAACGCGATCAAAGAACTTTATCAATAGTGTAATGGAGATTACGTGAAAGCATGCTACTCGCAAGGGATCTGTTCTAAATTTCATTACAGTGTCTAAAATTATGTAAATGTATTTATTAGATACAAATAAATACAATTTAGACTGACACAAAATTTAAAAAGATACTGTTATTATTGCACATTTACTTGAAGTTATCGATTACATGTAACAGAAGAACTACTATATCCATTGAAATCAAGGTTTCCAAGTACAACAAACACTCGCTTCATTTTCTTCAATTTTCCACTGTGTTGTTCCCTTACAATTAGTCTAGTAAGTGGAACGCTCCCTAATAGTCACAACAACTGAGGAAGGTTCTGTCAATGACTTTGCGCTTTCAGTTCACGCAGAAACCTCCTCGTACAGTAATTAACTTGCTACAAGGTATCCAGGTTTGTGAGAGTTACTTATCGATGCGTAACGAAAATTATCCTTAAACCTAAAGAAATCGGAGTTCTAAAAAATACGTTATATATTATAATGACAGTTATAGTATAATATGAGAGGAATGTTTAATTTCATTATAATGGGAGCAATTTGTAATTATCAAACAAGATGACAATAATCGATTGAATAAACTAATTTGATTCCTCTATTGATGGATGTGTAAAATACCAAATATCACAAATATTATTACATTATATTAAGTACCCATTGCTAATAATACGGTCAGCATATAGAAATTTCTCGTATTCACAAATATATTTCAATGCAATTAATTATAATTAATTAATTAATCATAAATTAACTTAATTAGTTAAAATTTAATATACCTTAATAGTTGTAAACGGCTTCACTTTTCTCCTGTTCCTTTTTCTCCTTTTTTCCTCCTTCCACTTTAATATGGACTAATTTTAGGCATTCGTAAATAATATTGATGAACTGATATCGGTATGCCTGGATAACAATTATCACTTTTGTTGTTATTCCTGACTTTATAAGCAAAATTTACTGCTTCACAAATTTATATGTTTCTAACACAAAGTTTATATTACATATTTCCAACGATTATCATGAAAGGTTCGTTTTATTGCTTCACGCAACGGTTCATAAATCTATTTATATTTGAAAACGCTTCAACATTGCGGTATGTATAAGAAGCACAATATTGCTATGAGAATCAATCAGGTAGCAATATGAATCAATCGGTGAGACTTTTTGTCTTCCTTTTCGCCGTTATTCTCATGTCAGACTACTTCATTAAGCTGGCTGACGCTATGGTAAGTAGAAAAAGTTATATTACCGATAAAATATTAATTAAAGCTTAGAGTAATTGTATATATATATATATATATATATATATATATATATATATATATATATATATATATCAATTTTTTAGTGCATCTGCAAAAATGGCCGCCCAGCTCCTGGTTCTCTAGGCCTGATATGTATAGTACGTTAGAAATATTCGACCATGTTAATCGATAATACAATTTGTTAATCGAGAATATTCTCTTTTAGAAAATCTGTCTGATGCAACAAGCACAAGGATAAATATATATGACGATATGGCACATCACTGTTATTAATTTTTCTTGTGTGATTGGGCAGTATCAGAAAATAAAGCATACTTAAAGCATACTAAATTCCAATAAGCACTATGATAAATATATATGAAGATATGGCACACCACTATTATTCATTTTTCTTGTGTGATTTAATAGTATTAAAAAATAGAGCATACTTACAAAAACATATTTATGTCTTTTCCTGTGATCTTCACGTGTATCTGTCAAATCACGTACAATCCCAGTAGGGTTAAATGTCAACCACGTCGCTAAGGAAGCCATGGTAAACCGGTCAGGTTTCTCGCGAACCGTATAATGACGTCCCTGAAATCGGTATCTCAGGAATTCGATAGCGTGTGCTACAGCGATTGTACATCAGAAACCGCAGGGAGCAGTCGTTCGAAGATCAGCTGATTCCCCGGGAGGCTTCCAGCGATGGTTCCCCTTTCCCTTCAGAATAGTTCCATCCCTAACTTGTATAACCGAGGTTCTTCGACCTCCCCCTATGTTCAGCCAACAGCCATTCCCATTCTGCACTATTCCACACGCCATTCGCTTGAAATTTACCGTCCGGCAGATTGCGAGAAACAAACGGTTCCTCTGCTCACTTCCAAGACTACTTGAATCCCGATTCAACGGCGAACTAACGGCTCCGCGCTTTTGGGAAGAAGCTTCGTCGTTGCCTCGTGATGCGGTTACTGGTAGAGAGAAATACACTTACTGCTGGATAAAATGGAAAACCACTGAATGGTGAATAGAATGGTGGACCTCTATAAAATGGAAAACTGTTCTATAGAACGGGTACATCGTTCCACGATTTCCCAGTTTTTGTCAAAATTGTAACGGACTCCTCTTTTCCATCAAACAACATTTTGATTTCCAATTAAAAATATTTTTCCGACTCGAGAGATGAAAGTATATCATATAAAGTTTGGATAAAATACAAGGAAAATAATGTTACATGAAAAATTCTTGCAAAATCATTTTGTCCTAATGTCGGAAAGGTTCGTGTTTATCTTCTTTCCCGAACTGTTTATTGAAACAGCGCTGGTTATGTTTCCGCACCTGGCTACATCAAATAATTCAACAATTTCGTGTTGAACAGAGACAAAAGCAGAAGCTAAGGAGAAAGAGGAAGACAATATATTATTTATCAAATCGGACCGTATATCGGTGACGATCGAGCATGAGAGCATGAAGAAACAAGTATTGCGCTTGTAAATTCTTATTACTCAATCTGTTCCGGAGATAGATGAAACGGAAGCTTCCTCCGTTGATATCCGGCGGCTATCGTGCATAAGAAAAGTTGGTCGTTGCCTTCGAGACATGAACGCAGAACGTACAGTGAACGAGGTCGTTGAAAAGCGTATAGGAGGTAGCCGTGGTAGGTTTACATATCACGGGGAAAGATAATGATATTGCCTCTTACAAGAATCATGCGATGAAATACACGAATGTGCATGGTGTTCATCCAAAAATAATACTTTCGGAAATTATATCTCCAAAAATACTACCTTAAAGAATACATACAGAAGCAATCGCATATACTAAAACCATCTACACGACGAAGAAGAAGAAGACACGAGAAAAATGAAATTTTACTTGAAACTTCAACTTCTTGACGCGTTTTCTATTGACTTTGAAACAGCGTCGTCTGTAAAATGTGTTACAAGCACGCCATAACAAAGTGGATGAAGTGGATGAAGTGGATAGAAGTTTAAATGAAATATCGCGGACAAACTTAATCCAATTTAACGTCAAAACCATACCAATGTTCTTTTTCTTGTCATGCTCTTGTATTACAAATAACGGAGGAGGATTTCGAAGTTGTATCACCGCGAGTTTGTTCCGGTAGATATTCCTTGGCTCGTGTAAAAGGATCGATGGCACGGACCAACCGGGACAAGTAATAATCGATGTTCGTTC